>NC_142128.1:77303125-77913750 GCF_024610735.1 Ursus americanus
GAAATGGGCAGAAGACATGAACAGACATTTCTCCAAAGAAGACATACAAATGGCCAACAGACACATGAAAAAATGCTCATCATCACTCGGCATCAGGGAAATACAAATCAAAACCACAGTGAGATACCACCTTACACCAGTCAGAATGGCTACAATTAACAACTCAGGAAACGACAGATTTTGGCGAGGATGCAGAAAAAGGGGAACACTCTTACACTGTTGGTTGGAATGCAAGCTGGTGCAGTCACTCTGGAAAACAGTTATGAAGGTTCCTCAAGAAATTAAAAATAGAGCTACCCTACGACCCAAAAATTGCACTACTAGGCATGTACCCCAAAGATTCAAATGTAGTGATCCAAAGGGTACCTGCACCCCAATGTTTATAGCAGCAATGTCCACAACAGCCAAACTATGGAAAGAGCCCAGATGTCCACTGACAGATGAATGGATAAAGAAGATGTGAGATACACACACACACACACACACACACACACACACACACACACACACACGGAATACTACTCAGCCATCAAAACAAAAAAGAAATCTTGCCATTTGCAATGACATGGATGGAACGAGAGGGTATTATGCTAAGCGAAACAAGTTAATCAGAGAAAGACAATTATCATATGATATCATTCATACGTGGAATTTAAGAAACAAAACACAGGAGCATGGGGAGGAGAGGAAAAAATAAAACAAGACAAAATCAGAGAGGGAGACAAACCATAAGAGACTCTTAATCAGGAAACAAACTGAGGGTTGCTAGGAGGCTAGGGTAACTGTGTGATGGACATCAAGGAGGGCAAGTGCTGTAATGAGCACGGGGTATTATATAAGGCTGATGAATCACTGACTGATACTTCTGAAGCTAATAATACATTATATGTTAATTAATTGAATTTAAATTTTAAGAAAGGAAAAAAAGAAAAAAGGGAAAAAATAAAATAAAAATGAAAGTATTATTCTAACAGCAATTTAAACACTCAAGAAAAGTCTAGCCTGGTTCTATAAATATTGAGCTATTAAGAGGTAATGTGGAAAGTCTCCTGGCTCCATATCTATATAAACAGAGGTTTCATAACCAAATATTCCTTTAATGAAATTTCTGCCACATGAATGGAAAATGCTAGATACCTAAGTCTATGCAGCGGGAAAGCATGTAAGTGAATACAACTGCAAATGATTTTTTTACATAAAATGTATCCTACCTGTTTGCTTTACATAAAGTAGATAAATCCAGTATGTTGGCTTAAGTCTCTTAAATTGAATTTAGAACCCTCTGAAATGGTTTGAATAGTGCCCCCCCCCCAAATTTACATTCATCCAAAATCTGTAAATGGGACCTTATTTGAAAACAGGGTCTCTGCAGAGATAATCAATTTAAGATGAGGTCTTACTGGATTAGGGTGGGCCCTAAATCTAAGTCCAATATGACTGGTGTCCTTTAAGAAGAGGGAAACACGGACAGAGAGATAGGGAGAACGCCACGGGACAACAGAGGTGGGGACTAGAGTGACAGATCTACAAGCCAAGGACTGAGGATAACGACCAGAAGCAGCAAGAGGCAAGGAAGGATCCTCCCCTAGAGCTTTCAGAGAGAGCCCGGCCATGCCCGCACCTTGATTTTAGACTTCAAACCTCCAGAGCTGTGAGGGGATAAATTTCTCTTGTTTGAAGCCACCCCATTTGTGGTACTCAACCCCCTGAAACTCATACACCCCACGCACCTCAACTTTCTCCATCCCTTTTCTCTCCCATTCTATTCCCCCCAAATTATAGTTTTTTCTGATCAAATATAGGATAAGAATGGCACTGTACTTTAATCATCTAGAACATTTTAATAGACATCTAACGTTATGTACTATAAATGGTTCCTAATGTTCATTTCTGTAACCCTTTCAGGGAATAATTATTAAGAGTTAATCCATTACATATTTTATCTCTCAGCCATAAGTTAGCCAAAATTTATTTTCAAACTAAGTGTCACTTTACTAAGACTCACATGGCATACTGAATCGAGCAAGTGAAGATAGCTCAAACAAATTTTTATCAAAAATTATCCTGATGTAGCAATTTCCAATATTTATGGTGTTCCTTAATCATACTTTTATCATACCTATATACTTCAAAGATCACTGTTAGAAAGTCATATGACAAACAAAATTGAGATAAAAATGCTTGTAGAGAAAAGGCCTTTATCTTATGTATGAAGAAGCTACGTTCCTCAGTTCATACCTTGCTTTACCAGAACCTATAATAATGGAGCCAGTATCTTAACCAAGGAATAGAATTATCTGCATGTTAAAGGACAGAAGCTATGGGTGCCTGCCAGCTCTTACACCGTACTGAAGAACAAAAATATTTTAACACACTGTTCTATGAAATGCATTCTAGAACTAGGTCAGGTCCACTATTTCCAAAGGGAATGAAGGACAACCGAATAAAATGTGGAAGAAAACTTCTCTAGTTGTAACTGAATTTTAAAATTCTTTTAAAAACCAAAGCCAAAGATTATCACCTACCACACACACACACACACACACACACACACACACACACACACACACTTTTTCCTCTCTTTTCTAACATATCGTCAATAAACCTCCCCCAAAAGTTACAGACTAGTATTGATCAAGATAGTTCACATCTCAAAGAGAAAATAAAAGCAATATGAATCCACCACAAATTCCTTAAAAACAGTGATGCCAAGGCCATTATACTGACTTACAAAACAGAATTAATGTGGGGAAGGAAGGTTGCTTAATATATGACCATAATAGCTCACCTTTCTAAGTTCAAAAAAAATTACGCCTAAAAGTTCATGCCACAAACTGTTTTACCATTCAGTGTTTCATTTTTCTTATTTATAAAATATTGATATTATTAATGCAACTCAAATATAAAGTGAAAATAAATGCTATATAATTGATAAAAATCACAGAAATCCTGGGTACCTGGATTACATGACAGTTGAAGCCACTTTTGGAGTCACTATTAAATAAAAGAGTCATATTTCTACTGTGTCATCTAAGGTCAGGTATTCTAAGATGAATAGTCAAGATTAAAGAGTTACTCCCCCCCCCAAAATGTATAATAATTTCACAGACCTCAGGAACTGTGGCTATAATAGCCCACGCTGGAGGCACACTGGGTTCATCCAAAGCTGCGGGATAGCAGAGCAAATGGGGCAAGACAGAAAGGGACTGAGGATATTAATTAAGGATGGCCGTGAGAAAGCCAGGTACTGATTAATGGAGGGGAGGCTGGCTGGTGAGGAAGACCCAAGCAAGGGGAGATTAACTAAAAGAAACTGGAGAGAGGGCTACTCTGATAGATATACTCAATCCATCCCCTACCTCCACCCTTACCCATCTTATTTAAGCTCCCAGAAGTGGGGCCCAGATATTTAGAAAAAGCTCCCTATTCCACTTCTAGGTATTTATCTGAAGAAAAGAAAAACACTAACTAGAAAAGATTTGTGCACCCCGTTCACTGCAGCAGTATTTACATTAGCCAAGATGTGGAAACAACCCGTGCTCATCAATGAACGACCGGATACAGAAAACACACACACGAAGGAATATTATTCAGCTATAAAATAGAGTGAAGTCTTGCCATTTGCAACAATATGGACAAACCTTGAGGGTTTTATGCTAAGTAAAATAAATCAGAGAAAAACAAATACTGTATGATCTTTTTTACATGTGGAATCTTAAAAGCAAGCAAACAAATGCCAAGATCATAGACACAGAAAACAGATTGGTGGTTGCCAGAGGGTTGCAGGAGTGGGGAGGGGAAGTGGGTGAACTGTTTTGTTTTTTGGTTTTTTTTTTTTTTTCAGTTTAAATAAATTGTTAAAATAAAAAAGAAAAGAAAAGCATAGTCATGTGTTATTACCAGTACCCCAAAAAGCCCTTAATGTGAAAGATAGAAAACAGAAAAGCAAAAGACCTGGAGGAAACAAACACACGAAAAAGAAAACTTCAAAAGAGACCAGCATTAATACACTGAGGTAAGAGAAGATGATGATAGCAATATAACCACGAGATAAGAACAAGATGCTCTAAAAAAAAAAAAAAAAAAAAAAAGGAACACTTACAGAAGAAAAAGGAACTGTTGGAAATCACCATGTTAGCAAAAATTTAAAATCTTAATAGAAAGATTGGGAGATAAAGTTGGGGAAATCTGGAAAGTAGATAAAGCGTTGAAAAACAGGAGAGAAAAGATTTGAACATGAGAGGGTCGTTCCACAGTCTAACATTCAAATAACAGAAGTTCCAGAAAAAAGAACAGAGGAAAAGAAATCAAAGAAATAATTAGCATCAAGGATGTAAATTTCCAGATTGATAGGGAACATCCAGTAACCAGTACAGTAGATGAAAATACCCACACCAAGGCATGCTCACAAAGTTTCAGAACAATGCAGCCAAAGAGAAGATGCTATAAATGTTTAGAAAGAAAAAAATACGAAACAAAGGTAAGGAATCAGATTGGCTTTGGACAACAGCTACAGAAAGTTAAAAGATAGCAGAGTTACGGTTTCAAAATCCTGAAGAGGAACTATTTCCAACCTGGAATTCTCTACCCAAACTATCCAGCAGGTGTGAGGGTAGAAAAAATATTTTCAGGTGTGCAACATTTCAAAAAACAAACCACTTGTTCGAAGGAAGCTGGATATGTGCTTGCCAAATAAGGGGATAAACCAAGAAAGAGAAAAACTATGGGAATGCAAAGCCAGAGACAGGCAAAAGGAATTCCCAGGATGACAGGAAAGGGAGGTCCCAGGATGTTAGCGGCCCACTCGACTTACTGGATAACCAGTCCGAATTGGAGTAAGTTAGGGGTTTCCCAGAGAGACTGTCCAAAAAGATGAAATTGACAGAATAGCAACTGAAGGACTTGAGAACTCTAAAACTGACAAGAAGTTTGGGGTTGAATTAGTGATCATTTCAGAGAAAAGCAAGCGAAGGAAAGACAAAACAAAAAACAAAGACAAAAATTACTAACTCTAGGGAAAATATTGTGTAGGAAAGTGAAAGTAAACACAATTTTACTATATGGCTCAGGTATGAACAGATCATATATTCATAATTAAAGAAAATCTCTGAATATTGATATAATAAAAATTATAATAAAATTCAAATACAACCTAGAAAAATTACTTTATAAGGTATTACTTAAAAATAGGATGGTTAGCTTTTTCTAAAGATGTATAGTTTCTGAATATTAAAATAATGTGTGTAATTCTAATGAATTAAAACAATACTAAAACACACGCAGAAGAAAATCTCCCAAATTCCACTACCCAGAGATAAGAAAACACTATTAAAAATTTTGTAGTGTATCTTCCAATGATTTTTCTATGTGTATAAAGATAAATTTTCAAACCAAAAAGGAATGATACTTAATATATTGTGCTATACCATTTGAAATTTAATATATCATATAAAATTGCTGTCATCAAATATGCTTCCACATTATTTTTAATGCTATATAATAGTTTATTACATGTAAGTCCTATAGCTTAGTTAATTCCCTAATGCTGGGTACTGGCTATTTATTACAGAAAGTGCTAGACAAATAATTACACAAAGCAAAGAACTATGGGATTTCTGATCTAAAAACTATGGTAAATTTCTTAAAACAAAGAATAAAAACGTTTCTATTTACAAATGTTAAGTTACCAAAACAAATAAGTTAAAAGTACAAAAATGTATTTTAGGAAGTCACGGAACTGCTGCATATCTTGATTGTAGGAACAAATAAGTTAGTACAAAAATGAATTTTAGGAAGTAATGGAACTGCTGTATATCTTGATGCTGGTTATGTAACTGCATATGTCTGTCAAAAACTCATAGACTATATAAACTACAAGGGGTAAATTTTACTGTATGCAAATTATACCACGATAAAACTGAAAAACACATGCACAAATTTAGACGACATGACTTTTTAATATGTTCTTTGAGTCAGTCAGTGAATAAACTCACAGAAATCTAAAAACTTTTATAGATACAAAGAAAGATGGAGAGAAAGAAAGATGGAGAGAGCCCTCACTAGAAGGTGACCACGCTGGCACCCTGACCTTGGACTTCCCATTAGAACTCTAAGCAATACATTTCTGTTGTTTATAAGCCACACAACCTATGATATTTCGTTATAGCAGCCTGAATAGACTAAGACATATGAACTGATGCACAAAAACATTTAACAAATTTCAATAGCTATGCATAATAAAAACTCTTAGTAAAGTAAGAAGAGAAAGGAATTTCTTCGATGTAACAAAGTGTTTCTATACAAAACCTATAGCTAACGTAATATTTAGTAGTAATTATATATTAATGCTTCCCCCATAAGATTCAGAAGTGGGCAAGGATATCAAATTTCCTCTCTCTTACTTCACATATTCCAGAAGTCCTAGACACTTCAATAATGCAAGGGGAAAAAAGTCATACAGGTTGGAAAGGGAGAGAAAACTGTTCATATTCCAATGGCATGACTGTCCATGCAGAACTTCCCAACTAATCTACAAAAGGCTCTCATTATTGAAGGGATACATGCACCCTGATTTTTACAGCAGCATTAGCAACAATAGCCAAACTATGGAAAGAGCCCAAAGAGCCATCAACTGATGAATGGATAAAGAAGGTGTGGTGTATATATACACAATGGAATATTACTCAGCCATCAAAGAGAGTAAAATTTTGCCATCCAACGACGTGGATGGAACTAGAGTGTATTACGCTAAGTGAAATAAGTCAGTCAGAGAAAGACAAATACCATATGATTTCAGTCATATGTGGAATTTAAGAAACAAAACAGATGAACATATGGGAAGGGGAAAAAAAGAAAGAGGAAGGCAAAGCATAAGAGACTCTTAACTATTGAGAACAGACTGAAGGATGATGGAGGGAGGGAGGTGGGCGATGGGCTAAATGGGTAATGAGTATTAAGGAGGGCACTTGCTATGATGAGCACTGGGTGTTACATGTAAGTGATGAACCACTAAATTCTACTCCTGAAACCAATATTACACTACATGTTAACTAACTAGAATTCAAATAAAAATTTGAAACAAAACAAAAACTCGCATTATTAATGTGAGTTTAATAAAATCAACACACAAAATATCAATTTTTTATACTAGAAATGAACAAGAGGAAATAAAAAAAAATTTAAAATCCCATTCACAATAGTTCAAAAAATATACTCCAGGGGCGCCTAGGTGGCACAGCGGTTAAGCGTCTGCCTTCGGCTCAGGGCGTGATCGCGGCATTGTGGGATTGAGCCCCACATCAGGCTCCTCCACTGGGAGCCTGCTTCTTCCTCTCCCACTCCCCCTGCTTGTGTTTCCTCTCTTGCTGGCTGTCTCTATCTCTGTTGGATAAATAAATAAAATCTTTAAAAATATATATATATACTCCAATATAAATGTAAAACACACAGATGGGATCTGTATGCTCAAACTATAAAACATTGATGAAAGAGATCACAGGCCAAAATGAAATGAAGATCATGTTTGTGGACTGAAAGATTCAATACAGTAAAGAGCCAATTCTCCCACAAATTAATCTACAAATATAATGTAATTCCAATCAAAATTCCAGTAGGAATTTTTCAGATACAGATAATAGGATTCTAAAATTTATAAAGAAAGGCCAACAAACTAGAATACCCAAAACAACTTTGAAAAAGAAGAATAAAGTTGGAGGAATCACGCCACCCGATTTTAAAACTCACTATAAAGCTACAGAAATCAAAATGTTGTGGTACTGGTGAAGGACAGACACAAAGATCAACAGAACAGAAAAGAGAGGCTGGAAACAGACCACACAAATACGGCTAAGTGATTTCTGACAAAGGTGCAAAATCAGTCTCATGGAGGAAAAAAAATAGTCCTTTCAAGAAACAAAATTACAAAAATATGAAATCTTAACCCATACCTTATACAACTAATTCAAAATGGATCAGAGAACTAAATGTAAAACTTAGAACTACAAAACTTCTAAGAAGAAAACTAAGGAGAACATCCATGACCTGGGGCTAGGCAAAGTGTTCTTAGACATGACACAAAGAACACAATCCATAAAAGAAGAAAAAAATCAGTAAATTGGACTTTATCAAAATTTAAACCTTTTGCTCAGCAAAAGATACGGTTAAGGGGATAAAAAAACTGGGGGAAAATATATACAATCACACAGCCAACAAAGGATTTGTATCTTTGTATCCAGAATATATAAAGAACTTTGAAAACTCAGCAGTAAGATAATAAGCCACCCAATTAAAACTACACAAAAAATTTGGATACTTCACCAAAGAGGATATAAGGATGGCAAACAACCATATGAAAAAATGTTCAACCATCATTAGCAATTAGGGAAATACAAATTAAAACCATGATGATGCAATGTTCCATGATTCATTATTTGCATATAACACCCAGTGCTCCATGCAATACGTGCCCTCCTTAATACCCATCGCTGGCCTATCCCAATCCCCTACTCCCCTCCCCTCTGAAGCCCTCAGTTTGTTTCAAAAACTGGGGATGTACTGTATGGTGACTAATATAACAAAATAAAAATTATAAAAAATAAAAAAATAAAAAATAATAAAACCGGGGCGCCTGGGTAGCGCAGTCGTTAAAGCGTCTGCCTTCGGCTCAGGGCGTGATCCCGGCGTTCCGGGATCGAGTCCCACATCGGGCTCCTCCGCTGTGAGCCTGCTTCTTCCTCTCCCACTCCCCCTGCTGTGTTCCCTCTCTCGCTGGCTGTCTCTCTGTCACATAAATAAATAAAATCTTTAAAAAAAAAAAAAAAACCATGATGAGCAACCAGTAAACAAACACTTATTAGAATGACTAAAATTAAAAAGACTGAGAATACCAAGTTTTGGCAAGGATGCAAAAAAACTGGAACTTGGAGATACTGCTGATGGGAATGCGGAAAGGTATAGCAAATCTGGAAACAGTTTGGCAGTTTCCCATAAAGTTAAAAATACACTTACCATATGACACAGGAATATGGGTATTTACCTAGAGCAAGGATCAGCAAACTTCTGTAAAGGGCCAGCCAGTAAAGACTTTAAGCTTTGCAGGCCATATATGTCTCTGTTGCATAGTCTTCTTTTGTTGTTGGTTTTCACAAACGTTTACAAATGTAAAAGCCACTCTTAGCTCATAGGGCCATACAAAAACAGGCAACAGGAAAATGTGTCCCATGAGGCATAGTTTGTGCACTCCTACTCTACACAAAGGGGAATTTACATAACACAGAAACCTGTACATGAATATTTATACTGGCTTTATTCATAATTGCTAAAAACTGGAAACAACCCAAATGTCCTTTAATAGCTGAATGGATATGAACTGTGGTACATCCATTCAATAGAATACTCCTCAGCAACAGAAAAGAACATTCTAATGATACATGCAACAACTTGGTTGACTTTCACAAGCATGCTGAGAGAAAGAGGTCCATCTCAAAAGGTTCCATTTATATGACATTCTCCGAAACACAAAATTATAGTGAAAGGGAACAGATCAGGGGTTGCCAGGGGGCTGGAGGCAGGGGGTGAATGTGATTACCAAGGACAGTGATTACTGCAGCATGGCAGAACTACAAATGGTTTTTGCTCTGGTTTTTCCCCTTTCTTTATATTGTTCTGTTTCTCCAAATTTTTGGCATTTGACTTATTACTTTTGTAATTCGGGGAGTTCTCCCTTCTCCCCAGAACAAAGTAATAATGAAAAATGTTACTAAAGTACTAATGTACTACATTCTTATTTGTTTCTTAAATGTCCATTTTCTCACATTCACCAATAAGCTCTCCCCCAAAGTAGCCTGGTCCAAATTGATTTGGTTAAACCACCGAGAACTGAAGTAGCTAAGACTTAAATCTTAAGTTTTTTTGCTAGTATGTTCCTGTAAAAGTACTTCACTCTTTGCAAAGTCCTCAATTTGCTCAGTTTTGTTTTCTCACCCTTTTAAATAGCTTCTTTCATTTACCTATGAACACTACACTAAATTCAGAGATCAGAATTTAAATCAAAGGTACTTAAATTTGATGCCATCGGGACAGCTTAAGCAACAGAATTCAGTAGTATCTACTTCAGGTTCCTGAAATGAGTAACTGGCAGAAGGGAAATTCTAACTTCTAAAGATTACACAAATTGCCACCAGGAAATAAGTGTACCATGTACGTACTTCTCTGCTTTGCTACTAGAGCGTTAAATAGCTTTATAATCTGACCATTAAAAATGGTAGGGGTTTTGATTTTAATGAAGTTTAGAATTAGAAAGGAAATGTGAAGATATTTGAACCCTAATCCCTCCCTTCACAGATATTTTAAATCAAATACAAGAAACAGAACTCTTAGGCTGCTTCTTGCCTGACCAAATTAGTTGCAAAGAAAAACATACAGATGGTAAGTATAATTAATTTACATCACCTCCTGCTCACTGTCCCCCAAAGCACTTATTGCTGTATTCATTCGTTCAACTACTTTTATTCTCTTCATAGAGAAACAGGGTTCTAACACTATGGACGACATGAAAGTATACTGGGATTCCATCACAAAGAAATTAACTCATGAAATTCAACACAGGAGCTTGGCAGAAAGAAAAAAGAGAGAGAGAGAGAGAGAGAGAGAAGGGACAAGATGAAGGAAAAGAGAAATGAAAAAGACTGAAACAGAGAACATTTTAAATAGTACAGGCAATTCTGCCTGCCCTTCCAGCCCACAGATGTAAGCTTGAGACCAGAATCATGAATCTGCCATTCCTTGTCATTTTCACCTCTCATGTGCTTGCGTCATGCCAGCATCTCACTCACCGGCATCTTAATGAGCTGTATTTTAGTTTTTTAAAAGATACATTTTCTTCCATATGAAACAAGCAAACTTCCCAAATGACGAAACATGATCCCTGCCCGCAAGAAGTTTGCTCACTTACTGAGAATAAAAGACACACTGGGGAATAATGCATTATCTATGAAAATATGTACCACAGGTTGCAGGAGAAGAAGAAATCATTGTGAGCTAACACGTGAAGGGAGGAGATACCAAACACATGGTGGAATAGGGCCTAGGTGGACACCTTCTGGAACAGACAGCTGGTACTGGGGAGAAGGAAAAATAAGGCTCTATCTGTAAATATGAGGTCAGATGACGGAGATACTTTTAAAAGTCAGATACTAGAATTTAGGCCAGGAAATATAAAATTCCTTTTTTGTCACCAGGCAGGTGACAAAGTGAGGGAAGTGGCATCTTCTCTGAGAGTAGGAAGCAGCGGGACTGTTAAAACAGACAGCACACGCCCCACCCGGACAGGGCAGCTACTGTCCAGTTCCAGTCTCTTGCTGGTATCTGGAAATGTGGACCCAGATTACTGTATCTTCCAACTTTGTAAGTGTAACTGGAAATGTGAGTTTTTATGAAAGTTGAAGAAAGAGGACGTTAACACTGGAGGACGATTCCTCCTGAGCAAGCAGGAAGGGTTGGAATCCAAACAAGGGGACATTCTGCACTGTAACTGGAGGAATAAAGGAAATGAATTCCAAAAGGTAAGCCTGAGCAGCAGGCTTGGGCCAGTTTACTAGAGTACCAGAATTTTGAGTACTATCTTATAAACCACAGAAAGCCAGCAGGGAAAAAAGAACTGGGCAGTATATGGGATGGAGGGACGGAATGAAGGGTTGTGGGGACGGAGAGTAGTTGTTAAATGAGGGGTATTGTTTTAGGATGAGAATGTAGTATCTTTACATCCTGGAAAACACGGGGGAAAGATAGAGGAGACAGTAAGTAGTGAGACGAAGTAAGAGATGGGATATTAGCTTTGGATAAGAGACTATCTCTGGATGAATGAGAGTGTGAAGAAATTGGGAGGGGGGATAGAGAAAAGGGGAAGAGTCTTCACAGCCACCAACTAAACCCATGGCAAAGAGGCAATGAGTTAAAAATTGACCTAGGAGAGAGAACTGCTCAGAAAGTTATCTCATATGTAGATATCCTAAGCGGAGCAGAGCTAGACAAAATTGGGGACGCCCTTGAAAATGAAAGAGAAGAAAGCAGATACAAGTACTCACACCAGCCAAGCACCCAAGAGGTCTCTAGCAAGGAAATTCAGAGTTGGAGCTAATACAACCTCTGGTTTGAGGCTGGACCATATTCGCAGACTTTGAAACCTAGGACAGCTGAAGAAGAAAGTATTAGAAAATATAATCAAATGAGAAACGAATTAATTATATGACACATCGGTAAAATTTGTCGATTTTGAAGAGCTTTCGTTCATATTCTCTCAGTTGCTCAGCAGCCCTGTAAGGCACACAAGCCGAGGTGTCAGTCTTATTTAAAGCTAAGGATCCAAGGAGATGTTGAACACGGTAATGCCATAAGCGAGCGCTATAAATCCAACTGAAATCCGGGCCCCTGAAACCAAAGCGTAGACAGCCCCTGTCAACCGAGATTGCTAAGCATTCAACTAAAAGGGGGGTGTGCTATGTTTTCATGGTAGAATGAAAACAGCATGGGTAGAAGACCTTCCTTCAAAGACCAGCACTGTCCCTGGCAAGCTGTCATCCGCACTGGACAAGTGACTCAGCTTCCACCAGTCTTCATGTTCTCATGTACTTAACGGGGCTGCTATGACCTCCCCCTGAGGGCTGGTTTCAGTATTTAATAAGAAGCCCCGTGACAGCACTTGCTAGAAGGCCTGACACATCAGGTACTCCAGGTGAGCTTCTCTTCTCACTGCAGGCATTACCAGTTACACATGGTTTGCACAGGAGTTAGTCTCCTTGCTGCAGAATTCAGTAAAAAGGCTTGGGAAAAGTTTTTCTTTTCTTTTAACAGCTAAATCTTATCAGAAGATAAAGAGTTCCTAAAGAAAGCAGAGAAACTAAAAAAGTGAACTCTAAATTGAAGAATCTAAGGTCACAAGAAGATGACAACGTCGTTTCAAGATCAGTAGTAAAAGGATGACAAATGGAAGAACAGACATAGAGGAGAGAATAGGGCCTAAAAACTAGAATACACTGTAGGCAGAAGGCGCTTCGCACTGAGTAAGTTCAAACCTGGAGCCCATGGAGTCCATATATGGACTTCAGAGAATTGTGAACCCCTTGAAACTGTACAACTGTGAGCATGTGCAAAGGTGCTGTGGTAAGCCCAAAAATGCCCCCCCACCCCATAAGATACCCATGTCAAATCCCTGAACCTGTGAATGTTACTCTGTAGGGTAAAGGATGTGATTTTTTTTTAAAAGATTTTATTTATTTATTTGACAGAGAAAGAGAGAGACAGCCAGAGAGAGAGGGAACACAAGCAGGGGGAGTGGGAGAGGAAGAAGCAGGCTCCCAGCAGAGCAGGGAGCCCGATGCGGGGCTCGATCCCAGAACTCTGGGATCATGCCCTGAGCTGAAGGCAGATGCTTAGCGACTAAGCCCCCCAGGCCCCCCAAGATGTGATTAAATTAAGGATCTTGAGAGGAGTTTACCCTGAATTATCAGATGGCCCTAAATCAATGACAAATGTCCTTAGACACATAGAGAACAGACATAGAGGAGGCAGCAATGTGCCCCAGAGGCAGAGACTGGAGTGATACAGCCACAAGCCCAGGAATGCCTACAGCTACCAGAAGCCGGAAGAGGTAAGGAATGTTGCCTTGTGCCTCTACAGGGAGGGCGGGCCTGCTGACACCTCGATTTGAACTTGTGGCCTCCAGAAATGTGAACAAATAAATTTCTGTTGTTTTACACACTTCTGAAGTAATGTGCTATGGCAGTCATAGGAAATTAATACAGGTGCACTTTGCAGGGGGCATAACTTTCAATAGATTCTAAAAGCAGTTCTTATGAACCCCAAAGGTGGAAGAATTATTATTGTAGGGGATAGAGCAAAAGTATCTATAAACAAATGAACTAGAAATATTTAAAAAACCAGCAGAACAAGTTAGTACTTGGAAAAGGTCCCACAGTTCATAAATGTTGAAATAAGAAAAATATAAGCTGTCTTCTGGCATCTAATCCAATATTCATTTCATTAGCTCTTAGGAGTTTAACCCTACAAATTGCATCAAAAGGCAGTGATTCCCAAACAACCAAATAGCTTATTAGAAATATAGGTTCCCAGGTTCCATCCCAATGTACTGAGTCAGAATCTCCAGGATAGAGGAAAACATACATACATAAAGCTCCTCTGATAATTCAGATGTGCAGACAAATTTGGGAACTACTACTATGAAGCAGGGGCCAGTAAACTTCTGTAAAGGGTCAGACAGTAAACATTTTAGGCTATATAGGCCAAGAGGCAAAACTGAGTATATTACATAGCCATTTAAATGACAAACTTGTTTTCCAACATATTTCTATTCATTTTTAACGGACAAAATACAAAATATAAAGCTGAATACAACTTTTTTGCAATATAGGTCTACTAATGAGAAGAATGCAATTCTTTCTTGGGAGGGGTAACATTTCACTTAACTGGGGTTCAAAGGGTTTCCTATCATCAGATTAATTCAAATGGTCATCTGTAAAAACTAGGAGCTGGAGATTTACCAAAAAAACAAAAAACAAAAACAAAAAAAAACAGGCAATGGGCTGGACTTGGCCCAGGGGCTGTGGCTTGGCTAACCACTACAGAAAGGAAAAAGGAAGAACTGTAACCTCTGCCCTTAAGCAATTGACAAATTAAAGAGACAAGAAGAGCAAAAGGACAGTAATAGTGAAAAATGTGAAGTGGAATTCTGAACGCTTATGTTGTGGGGCAGTATGTCCTAACTGTTTCAAGCATGGGCGGTCTTTTTTAATGTCAAAAACTATGGCAGGTATCTATACAGTTCTTTGATTACTGAGTGAAAATATCCATCACAAAAAGCAACAACAAAACATCTATAATGCTTTTAAGGGATTTATTAATTAAAACAGCCACTACGTATATTTGAAAACTACTGATACATATGTACAAGACATATTATTTATTTATCCACAGACGGCACTTAATACGTGCACGGATTCTCATCCGGAGAGAACTCCGGAGCGCGGCAGCCCAAAGGTTAGGAACCACAATTACAGAGCAGAGGCCAAAGAGGCTCAGAAAGGAACAGTGGAAGCTAGAGCAGTGGGTGGAGTAGTGGGATTGTAGCGGCGTGCAGGGGGGCAAGGGGTCCAAGCGGAGCAACGGCACCTGGCTCCGGGGGTCCCAAACAGACCAGGTTTGGCCACTCGCCGCTGACAAAACATAAGGGCAGAGAAATGAGTGGTGGTGAAACAAGAAAGAAATGTTTTCCAGGGAGGCCAACACTGAGAAGACAGCGGAGTCGTGTCTCGAACACTGTCTCCCAAATGCCGAAAGTATTTCCAGGTTTCTACAAGGAAACTATGGGGCAAAGGTGGGTGGGTAATGTGCAGGTAGGCTGCCAAGGTTAAACTGATCATCCTCTTGGGGTCAATCACGGATGGGGTCTTGCTGGCTCAAGGCTGTCCGTGTTGCTTGAGGGGCTGGTTCTAGTCCCCATCAGGGGATGTTTTGCCCTCAGGATCTTTCACTTGAGCCAAGAGATAAGCTGGAAAGAAGAACCCGACTAAAAAGTTTGAGGTCAAACGGAGGCAGCCCAAGTCCTCTCTCAGGATATCATGGGTTTAGATTGAGTAAGTAGAAATTTTCAAGGAAATTGAAGAACATATTTGAGGGTATTAAAAAACAAACAAACAAACAAACAAACAAACAAACAAACGTACACACACAAAACCACAGGCCCAAAATGGTTGTCACTTAGACCGAGGTCCCAAACTGGTACTTAATACATAATCTAACTGTAGTTCCAACCTCCCCCAGAAATGTAGTCTTAACCTGGTCAGCCAGGAATTTTTCAATCCACACCAATGAGTCGGCCACGGCTCCATCTCCCAAAGAAAGAGGAGGTAATCTGCATAAGACACCTTGCCTTAAAAAAAAAAAAAAAGACACCTTGCCTTTCCTTCAGGAAGTGGCTTTGCCTGGAACAATCCTTCTCTTTTGCTAATAGCTTTCTTGCCCCCCACTTCTATAAAATCCTTCAATTTTTGTACAAATCCTGGGAGCGCCTCTCTACTTGCTAGATGGTGTGCTGCCCGATTCACGAATTGTTTAATAAGGCCAATGAGATCTTCAAATTTACTGGAATTTTGTGATATAACGGGGGACAGGAAGAGTATCAACGAGAGAACGCAGAGGGCTGAGGCACTGCAGCCTTAGTAAGTAGGAGTTCAGACCAGGATCACACTATGGAGACGCCGTGCCGCCTGCCTCTGCCCCGCAGCCAACATTTAAGTGCTTTCCACGAAATGTATCGAACCCCGGTAAGTGTTGCCTCATTCAATCTCCTCTAAGAATAGTTTCCTAAATATTTGAGTTGTGTAAGTAAATGGCCAGGGCTTCATCATGTACTTACTACTCTAAGTGGTTCAAAATCTAGACTTTTCCATCTCAAAAATTCAAAAAAAAAAAAAAAAAAAGCTTTCTCTTGACCCAATTTCTCTCTTGCAACTCTCACCCTCTATTCTTTCAGAGCCCAACTTCTGGGAAGTCACACGTTCATATTTCCATCTGACCTCCTCTCATTCATCATTCACCTCCAATGTACTCCAACCCAGTTTCCACTTCTACCACCTCGAAGAAGCTGCTCTTGCCAAGTGCAGTAAGAGAATCATAAATCAGCTCTCATCTTACAAAACATTAACTGTCAGCAGCAATCCGCCAGCCCCTCCCTTGAAACACTGTTGACGTCTGCCAGCACACTCCTAGGGCAGGCGTTCCTTCCACTCCTCTGGCTGTTCTCAGAAGCTCCACCATCCCACTCTCCCCCACCTCAAATGTCCACATTTCCTCAGTCTGATCCTGGGCCTGCGCTCCCTCGGTACTTACAGGCGCTTACAGTCTCCTGGGTGATCTCCTCCAGCCCCTGGCTTTAAATACTGACCGTGGGTAATTTCCCAATTTATCTTCCCAGCTCAGGTTTCTCCTCTGAGTTCCGGACGGCGTATCCATGTTTATTGCCAAGCTCCACTTAGATGCTTCTCATCTACCCTATGCTAAAGTTTTCTCTTTCCTCTCGATGTTGTCTCTTCTCTGAGCTTCCCTATCTACCCGGCAGCTCACACCAGCAGCTTCATGGTCGTCCCTGTCACCTGCCCTTCAACTCCATCCTCTGTGCGCTATGACTCAGAAAGTCCCGACCGCCTTCCTCCTATAAAACTCTCCAATTAGTTCACTTCTTTCCACCTCTACTGCCATCACTGTCACCTCACCTGGCTAAAGTAAGACTCTTCCCAAGGGCAGCCCCGGCACACCCTCACTTTCCTCTAATCCATTTCCACAAAGCAGGCAGAGTGTAGAATTACAGAGATGAAACTGATTCCGTCATTCCCTGACTTAAAATCCTTCAATAGTTTCCTCTGAGGATAAATTTCAAAATCCTTAACAGGCACTACAAGACTTCAATGGATTTGGCCTCCTCAGCTCCCCTCCACCCCCCACCCCTGCTCCTCTCCTCCTCATTCACTCCCTGCTGCAGCCAACCTGGCCGTCCCTTTGTTCCTTAAACAAGACCAACCCTTTTCATCCCCTGAACACGCTGCCCCTCCACTGCGTCACCTGGCCAGCTCCCACCTACTTCTCAGCTCAGTCCTAGTCGCAGTCTTTCCTAAGGAAGCCATTCCTCCCTGAAACCACTTGTCCCCAGATTCAGCCCTTTGTTACTTTTCTCATAGCCCCTACACTAGTTCTTTGCAGCCCTTTTCCCAGTTGTGATCACATGGTTGTCATGTGACTCCTGTCCTCTCCCACATGGAATGTCAACTGCAGAAGAACAGGAGCTGTGCTGTTTTATTTGCCACTGTTCCCCCGCCACCAGCACAGTGCCTGGCAGGGTCGGCACTCAAATATTTGGTATCAGAATAGGTGGCTGAATTAATTAGAAGACAGTTACACATAAATTGCTCTGAAGATTTCAAAATTTATAAACATAAATGTTAATTAATAATTTAGCTGTACTATGGCTTAAATGACTAATGATAAATTATTTTTATTTATTGATTAAAGCAGAACTGTATTGAGCTACATACTATTAGCTAAGCTTGAGTATCCTCAAATGTATTTCTCAGACTATAAAAGTTAATCATGTTAGCTTTTATTCATTTAGACATACGTCTCCCCAGAGGTTAACATGGTTCTTTTCCTAGACATTAATATAATCATAATCATAATAATGATGATACTATTAAGTTCTTTATAGCATACAAAACACCACGCTACTCATTTTACATTTAGGCTTCACAAGAGATAAATATAACCTCCATTTTTACCAATGATGAAATGGAGCCTCCGATAGGTAACTAGCTTAAAGTTACACAATTAGCAAGCGGTAGTGGCAGGAACCAAACTCATACTACTCAAAAGTCAATGCTTTTTTCCTAATATATCATGCTATCTCTAACATCATACTTACTTAGCAACATCTATTACTTGTTAAAAATACATCTGTATATAAGTATCTGAGGTTTAAAATGACTTTAAATGATTATTTCAGTTTTGAAATGATTGCTGGGGGGGGCATGAGTAAAACAGGTGAAGGAGATTAAACTATACTTATGATAGCCACTGAGTAATGTATTGAATTTGTTGAACCATTATATTATACACCTGTAATACTTTATGTTAATTATACTTCAATAAAAATAAAATAAAACGACTGCCCACTCAGTCTCTCACATACAAAAAGCAATTTTATTCTACCCATAAAAAACAGCCCACAATTCTTATTCAAAGGACACCCTTGTTCTTTATGTAATCTGCACTTTATTCTACAAAATAAGTTTGGCTTCCAGTTAATTTTCTTCTCTGCAAAGAACTCGTTTAACTTTAAAAAATGGAACCATCACATTAAGGGAAAATGTGCACACTGATCTCCGTTCTCCAGAAAACTTTTCACATGTGCACTTTGGACACATAGTTGATAGCAAACTCAACTATTCCCAAAACCATCTATCAAAAATAAAAACTATGCCAAAAATCCTTTTGGTTGGACTTAATCTAGATCACACTCTTTGGCACAGTATCTTACAAATTAGTAATTTTGCTAACTGGCAGTAGGCAGTCAACAAATTTGATTGATCTATCACACAAGATACTTCTACAACTAATGTCCTGTTTTCTTGAGACAGCAAACTGGAAACAGTTATTCCTTATAACCATATTTCTAAGATAACTACTAGCAAAACACATAACTATGAAGCATCTCCTCAGTAAAGAGGTAAGAACGGTTCACTTAACCCGAAAATGAATATTAATTCATACTGATTCCAATTAACCCCAGCTGATTTTCAACAAGGGTGCCCAAACCATTCAATGTGAAAGAATGGTCTTTTCAACAAACAACGCTAGGACAACTGGATGTCCACATGTAAAAGAAGGAAGTTTGGACCCTTATCTGACACCATCTAGAAAAATTAACTCAAAATAGATCAAAGGCCTAAATATAAAAGCTAAACTCCAAAGAAAACATAGGTGACAATCTTCATGATATTGAATTGGGCAATAGTTTCTTAGATCTCACACCAAAAGTGTCATCCAATGAAATCACCCAATGAAAAAACAGGTAGGTGTAGTATACAGAATATAGAAAGAAACTTACAACTCAACAATAAGAAGACAAATAATCTAATTTTAAAAATGGGCAAAGGATTCGAATAGATCTCTCCAAAGATATATAAATGGCTAATGAACAAATAAAAAGATGCTCAACATCATTAGTCATTAGAGAAATGCAAATCTAAACTGTAATGAGCTACCACTCCCCGTCCACTAGGATGGCCAAATTAAAAGAACAACAAAAGGTAGAAAATAGTAAGTCTTAGTGAGCATGCAAAGATACTGGAACTCTCCTATGTTGCTGGTGGTAATCTACAATAGGACAGCTGCTATGGAAAACAATTGGGCAGTCCCTCAAAAACTTAACACAGAATTATCATATGACCCAGCAATTTGACTCTTAGGTCCTAGAGAATTGAAAACATATGTTCACACAAAAAGTTGCACATGAATGTTCATAGCATTATTCACAATAGCTAAAATGTGGAAACACCCCAAATGTTCATCAACTGATGAATGTATAAACAAAATGTGGTCTATCCATACAAAGGAGTATTATTCAGCCATACACAGGAACGAAGTACTGACACCTGTTACAACACGGATGAACCTTGCAAACAAGCTAAGTGAAAGACGCCAGACACAAAGACCACATATTATACAATTCCATTTATATGAGATGTCCAGAATAGGCAAATCCAGAGAGACAGAACATAGATTCACGGTTGCCAGGGGTTGAAGGGAGGAGGAAATGGGGAGTGACTTCTAATGGGCTTGGGTTTCTCTTGAGGGTGATGAAAGATTCGGGAATTAGTGGTGATGGTTGTACAATCTAAAAACCACTGAATTGTACATTTTAATACAGTGAATTTTATGGCATGTGAATTATACTTCAATTTAAATATATATTATATATTCTTAACACTAAATCTATATGATGATAGTTTAGTCTTCTGATAATTCAAAAACGTCTTGATGTGTTTAAATTTACAGATGTTTTTTCCCTTAAGGTGCCAAATAATGAAAGCTTCAAATTAATAGCATATACAAAATATATCTTATGTACATGATTCATAATGTTTCTTAAAGTTTAATGGGTAGAAAAAAAGTCTGGAAAAGGTGTGATGCTAGCAAACTTCATCAGATCTATTAAACCATAAGAAAAAGTATAACTTCACAACTAAAATTTATGCACGCTTTTTACAATACCAGTTCTGGACTATAATTTAAAGATACAGAAATCAACTGGGCTTGCTTTGTTTTTTGTATTTCAAAACATGAAAAGCAAAGAGAAGTAAGTAATTTGAATAATGTAGACTTTATGGGGCACTTGGGTGGCTTTGTTGATTTGAGCGGCCGACTCCTGGTTTCGGCTCAGGTCATGATCTCCTGGGTGGTGAGATGGGGCTCCACGTCGGGCTCCATGCTCAGTGGGGAGTCTGCTTGGACTCTGCCCCTCCCCCCACTTGTTCTCTCTAGAATAAATAAATAAATCTTTTAAAAAATAATCTAGATTTTACATAATTATATTCAAAAGAAATGAAGATTCTACTAATTAAGGAGTGTACAACAGTAGGACATTTCACCAGGTTAGTAATATAGTTTGTAAAATTTGAAAAACCTTGTGACCACATTCTTACTAAGGACACTTCATTTCTCAGTTCCCATCACAGGCCTTTGCTACATGAAATCCACAGCTGAGGTCTCTAACAAACTTTCAGTTTTTAATGGTAGAACTCATGAGCTTATAGGCACTGGTAAGGCATACAGATGCAAAACTATCATATGCCTAACAGAAACAGACTAGTAATTGCTATTTGAGTTTTTTCAAATGAACATCACCTATGCCTCTGGGGTCTAGGCAAGTAATGTAAATGAGCAAACCAGGTCCAAAGTAAGACAAGGAAGCAGTGGGATATCTCCGGTGAACTAGAGACCACAGGCTCCATCTGAAGGAGGTGGCCATCACTTAGCTCTGGCAAACTTCTGCCAGACAGGAATGAGGGCCCAGCACAGCCAGAACTCTAATTCCTCAAGGAAGTTTTGGTTTTATTTTTTATGTTCTATGAAATCTCCCTAATTTTGAACAGTTGGCAACTAATAAAAAAAAAGCTGAAACAGTGCAAAGGCCAAATCAAGCACATCAACTGCTAAATATGGCCACTAGATTGCAAACTCTGAAAAGAAACTTATGAAGCTAGTTTATAACAAATAAACTATAAATACAACATATTTAATATATAATATACTTCATATATAACTAATATATATTATACATATGCTGAACATATTTAATATATCTAATATACTATAAATATATTTATCAAAGTTTGGGATGCATTGGTCATCCTTAAAGTTTTCAAGGTGATCCACAGACCACATTCTAGAGACTAGTATTAAGAGTACATTTAATTCGTATTCCCTACTGAAGTACCAAAGGTCACTCACTTCTTCATTTATTTTGGTGACACTTTTTTACTGTAGCCAAGTGGAAATAGATTAGATGTCTTAACTATACCCTACTGACAAGTAGTCAAAGAATCAAAACAGTTTGGGAACCACTATGAGAAAAAAAAAATGGGGGAGGCTATTTCTTGCTTTTGGACAGATGTTAAAGAAAATTAATTAGGGGAGTGCCTGGCTGGCTCAGTCAGAGGGGCACGGGACTCTTGATCTCAGGGTTGTGAGTTCGAGCCCCACACTGGGTGTAGAGATTACTAAAAAAAAAAAAGAAAAGAAAAAAGGAAATGAATTAGGTGGTAAAATTGGTCTCCAATTTCTAACAATCAACTAATAGTACCACAGAATGGTGACAGAGCTATCTGAATTATAAACACATAGTTGAATAAAAATCTTGTGTTGTACTTTCTGATATGAATGTGGTGGATTATAGACATGAATCTTCCCAAAAAATACACATAGCAACAAGGAGAAAGAGAAAAAAAAAAAACTTCACAAAACTCCTTTTTTTTTTTTTTTAGCAAACCTGGAAGAAAAACAAAAATATAAAAATTTCAAAATACATGAAATCAGAGCTAAGATCAAGATAAGGCCGACATCAGCAAGAATCTATGGCGGGGGCAGAGAGCAGAGACAGAATGTGGCACGTGGCGAGGACTGCCCAGTAGTGGCAGATCTTCAAAACTACAGTGCACTTCTTTAAGGAGAGGAGTTTACACTGGCATGGGTCCCTCCAGTCCCAGCTGCAAAGGAAGGAGTGGGAAGTCCAGAAGTGGTAACAAAAAGCCACCTAGGCTCAGTCTGCTTTGGAGAAGGAGAGGACCTGTGGCAACATAAAGAAGCACACCCAGGTGCCACATGTAAAAAAGATTTTCTCCGAGGCAGAAATCTGGAATCTACCCTGGCCCTCCTACCCATACTTCCTACAAAAAGCTGACTGAGAAAAATCCAATTCATTAAAGTACAAGGAATAAAAAGGTAACTGGCACAGCATTCACTTAGAGATACCATAAGAAAAATGGCAGAAATGAGCAGCATAATGTACCAACTACAGAAGAATGCTTACTAGAAAAATATTACAATAGATAAAAATTATAACTAAACACTCTTGCATGAATGTAAGAAAACCAGTAAAGTTACTACTACTGTGAGGACAACCACAAAGCATAAATATAAGAACTCAAGGAAGAGGGCGCCTGGGTGGCTCAGCGGTGAAGTATCAGCCTTCGCTCAGGTCATGATCCCGGGGACCTGGGATCGAGCCCCACATCAGCCTCCCTGCTCAGCGGGGAGCCTGCTCCTCCCTCTCCTGCTCCTCCCTCTCCTGCTACTCCCTCTCCTGCTCCTCCCTCTCCTGCTCCTCCCTCTCCTGCTCCTCCTGCTCGTGTTCTTTCTCTCTGTGAAATTAATAAATAAAATCTTTTTAAAAAAAAAAAAAGAACTCAAGGAAGAAATGACAAGAGGAACAGTGAAAGCATGAACTGGTAGAACGCAAAAAAGAAACAGAAAAATACACAAAACCATCACAGAAATGAAGAAGAAACTGAAATGAGAACAAAGAGTGCAGAAGACACGGTAAGAGATATTAAAGGCAAACACACACAACATGAACAAGTATTTCAAATGATCAAAGAGAAAATGACAGATGAAAAAAAGATACACAAAGGGAGATCCAACAAACATAAAATTAGGGTCGCCAAAAGAGAAAACCAAAACAAGCAAATGAAATAAATATTAAAAGATATAATTAAAGAAAACATCCCTGAAATGAAGACAGATTTAAAGCTATATAATAAAAGGGCACACACGTGCCAGCTTATCCTATACCAGCATATCCTTAGTAAAATTACTAAATATTAGAGAGGAAGAATCCTTTGGGCAGATAGGCAAAAAAGATCAAACCACTAACACGGGAAAAGAATCCAAGCTGGCTTCACACATCTTCGCAGCAACATTTAATGTCAGAAGACATCTGTATACACCTATATTACTCAAGGCAAAGGTGAGCCAAGGATTTTGTTACCTGCTAAGCTGTCCTTCAAATGTAAGGCAACAAAGAAAGGAAGTTCTAAACATGTTTGTAAGAATAATATTCCCATATCATTCCCATGATTCTTTATGGAGAAATTATTAGAGAATGAACTCAGCCAACCAAAGAATGACTGGGAAAAACTGCAAAAGTGCTTGGGTAAGCATTATGCATATATTTAACTGATGAATTAGGACTAAAACAGAAGGAGATAAGGGTAGGGGCGCCTGGGTGGCACAGCGGTTAAGTGTCTGCCTTCAGCTCAGGGCGTGATCCCGGGTTCTGGGATCGAGCCCCACATCAGGCTCCTCCGCTGTGAGCCTGCTTCTTCCTCTCCCCCTCCCCCTGCTTGTGTTCCCTCTCCCGCTGGCTGTCTCTATCTCTGTCAAATAAATAAATAAAATCTTAAATAAAAAAAAAAGAAGGAGATAAGGGTGATAAATAGAACATAAATATTATAGGCCTTGACAGTGTATAAATGCAAATAACAAAAAATCGGGAGAAAGCGAACAGGAAGTGTAATAAGCTCACTGATCACCCTGACATAATAGCCGGGAGTCAATGGATAGTCTTAAAGCTCACAAATCAAGTACTAGAAGTACAAGCATACATAATATTACAAATGCAAATACTATTGTGAATAAATACTACTGATATTGACTAAGATTGGGTGATGGAGAAGGAAAAGGGGAAGAGAAAAGAGAAGATTTAAACAGAATTTTACCTTTGTTCCTTGAAAAGAACCAAGAGTTAGTATCAACGGAAAACTAAGAACACCATATAAAGCAACAAGACTAAGATACAAACCTACCTAAATATCACAACGAAAAAGCAAAGAAAATCAGACTACACAGTGAAAGACAGACCTAAAATGTAATGTACACATTTAAAAACAGAAAACAAAATAAAATGCCAGAGCCCAAATAAAGCATATCTGACATAATGGGTTCAACTCATATGAAAAACAGAGATATACAAATTAACTCATAAAGCGCCTGGGTGGCTCAGTTGGTTAAGCATCTGCCTTCAGCTTGGGTCATGATCCCAGGGTCCTGGGATCGAGTCCCACATTAAGCTCCCTGCTCAGCGGGGAGTCTGTTTCTCCCTCTCCCTCTGCCCCTCCTCTCCACTCCTGCTCTCTTTCTCTCTCTCAAATAAACAAACAATAAAAATAAAAATTAAATAGATGTTCTAAAAAAAACCCAAATTTACTCCTAAAGCAAAACCTAACTCCATGTCAATTACTAGACATACATCTAAATCAAAGTAGTTTTAAAAGTTTGAAAACAAAAGGATGGGCAAAGAAATATCAGGCAAACATAAACAAAAAGAAAGTAGGAATTGTTTTGCCCAGCTCTTTCTCACTCCAGAATCTGTGGTCGTAACCACTTTAAACAGTGCAAATGCTGCTTCATGTGTTTCTGTAATAGTGCATATGGGTATGTGTGCATGAATGAGCATACTTTGTATACTAAAAAAAAAACTATCTAATAGAACTACTCAATTATATATGATCTTTGAAATAAGACCAGATATCAAATTTATTAAACTCACACTGCTGAGTTTAAATCATTTAATAATATTTACATTTAACGGTATTTTTCCATATAAAAATCAAAATGCTATACTGAAAACTCCTTGCCTGGATTCATGTCCATGACGTTGTGGACATAACATCATGCAATAACGCCTCACTCTGTGGCAATCTTTAGTGAAGCATTCCAGAACTAAGATTCCAGTTGAACTGGGGCGCCTGGGTGGCACAGCGGTTAAGCGTCTGCCTTCGGCTCAGGGCGTGATCCCGGCGTTATGGGATCGAGCCCCACATCGGGCTCCTCCGCTATGAGCCTGCTTCTTCCTCTCCCACTCCCCCTGCTTGTGTTCCCTCTCTAGCTGGCTGTCTCTGTCTCTGTCGAATAAATAAATAAAATCTTTAAAAAAAAAAAAAAAAGATTCCAGTTGAACTGTTGTTCTCTGTAAGGGTAGAGATTCAAGGAAGTGGTATTTGGTCAAATTTACAGTGTACTACAAATACTTCCCTTGAAGCAACAATTTTTCTTAACCTCCTGCAGAAACCCCTAGCTATGACATTGTTTTCAGGGGTTATAGTTTTAGAAAGAGATTTCATGTCCCAAACAAAAGAGCATATGAGTGGGGAAGACTAAGCGGCTCAAGAAATACTATATAAAGGTCAATAATGACTCTACTTGTGGCAACATAAATTCAGTGCTTAAGGAGAAGCAACTGTGACCCTCAGTGTTTGAATTTCAACACCAATAACAAAAGGAAGTATTATTACACCAACCTGGTAAGACTGTTGTGAGCATTTAGTGCCTGAAATACTCAGGACCTGCCTGGCTTATACTTAGCTAATATTACCATCATAAAGATACAGATTTTAAACTGACACATTATGCAAGTCTTTTAAATCTATTGTAATTACTGATTATCCAGTTATTCCCACAGAGAAATATCTCCCTAGTGGAAAAAAAAAAAAAGGCATTTAAAGCCGCTCAGTCCCTAAATTCCCTATTCCCTCTCTGCTACCACCTCCCACCAATGCGAGATCAGGAGCCCTTCCTCTTTAACCCCACAGGACAGCCCCATTAGAGCATTACACCAGGATGTTTTCGTTGTGGGTGCACTGTCTTCCCCACCAAGGCTTCTGCGAACTCCTTAAACTCAGCCACTATGTCTTGTGCACCTCAGCACCTCCAGGACACCTGTTCCCACACATAATAGAAGCTCAAGAAAGGTGTGTTAAGGGGCGCCTGGGTGGCTCAGTTGTTGGGCGCCTATGCCTTTGGCTCAGGGCGTGATCCCGGTGTTCCAGGATCGAGCCCCACATCGGGATCCTCCGCTGGGAGCCTGCTTCTTCCTCTCCCACTCCCCCTGCTTGTGTTCCCTCTCTCGCTGGCTGTCTCTCTCTCTGTCAAATAAATAAAATCTTAAAAAAAAAAAAAGGCGTGTTAAATTAACAAATGTGATATTGTAGGAAATGGATATATACGCTTATATTTATATGTGTGAAAAACATGATCCAGTTCCGGGTTTGTATTCTGTGGACTGCAATGCCCTTGCCATCTGATGTTTCAAGAAGGTAGGCAGCCAAGGCACCTCAGCTGGGACCAAGAAGAAAAAAGGAATCATTCATTCAAGAAATACTTAAGGGGCATTCTGTGAGCTTCAGGCAACAAACTAGGCTCTGGGGTTATAAAGACCACATCTCCGTCTGTAAAGAGCTCACAGCCCCATGGGCACCTAGGAGATAAGGATCTCACCCCCACCAGGGAGCAGAGATGTTTAAGTTAAAGCCCCATTAAGCCATGCAACTCCCAGTTCTACACTGCAGTGCTCTTTCCACTAGAACAATGCCTTTCAGATGCTGAGAGGGCTCAGAGCAAAAAATACATTCTGTAGCACTCCCCAGCACAGAAACACACATTTCTGACCTTTTCATCTTCACTCTATTCTATTTCACTTTTTTTTTTAATGTTCAGCCTGACACGCTAAATTGGCTTATGACTCAAAGGTGGAAAAATACTGCTCTAGGAGACATATTTTTAAAACTTTCTCTAGAATTTCAACATCAGATATAATTCCTCATAGTTTTGCTCACACAATGAATGTGTACCCCAGCAAAAAAAGTAAAACACTATCAGATAACCAAACAAGCGACAAAGACTAACAGAGTCATGACAGCTGCCACTTGGGGAATGGGAGGAAGCTAAACCTATCTCTGCCAGCTTTCCCTAAAGCCACCAATCTAAGGGAAAGAGCATTTGCTAGGCAAAAACAACCCGGTGGCAAGCCTCCCAACACCCCAGCTCCCTCCCAGCCAGACTATGGCCCAAAAGACTCTTATCCTATACAGAAATTCTGGCGCTTCCACTTACAATGAATTTTTTTTTAATGATTTTGTGTAAGAGACTTTAATTAAATGTGTTTGGATGGGGAACAATGATTTATTAAGATAAGTGAACGAAAATCAAAATAAGCTATTTTAAACACATTTTATTTAAAAAAAAAAAACGCTCTCTGAAATTTGCCAGTCTTCATGTCAATTGAGGGGAGAGTAGTGTAATGATTTATCCCAGATCGGAATAAAACATGCAGAAATGGATCATTAGTTAAGTTAGTACCTCTTTTGGTTTGCTCTTGAAATGCTAGAGGAGAGACAGTACACAAATCTTCCTCAACATGAGATGTTTGTACAGCACTTTACATGAATGGAAATGTGGTAGCAGCAATCATCACTACCTAGCAGCAAGCTAGGGATGAAAATCCCAATGTCCCTAGAGTTCTTCCAAGAAACGTGGTTCCCCTGGAAAGTCACAGACAGGCAGAAAGACCAGAAAAGCCCTTTCTCCATGTTCTGTGTCCACAGGCAGTACTCCAGCTCTGATAACACAAACTAAGTACGAGAATGTTCACTCAAGTTCTTGGGGTGACCAGCCTCACCATTCGCCATCCAAGAAGCAAGTCTGAGTGTAAAGGACTCATTTTTGTGACATTTGCCTCAAATTAAAAGACAATTTTATAAAACTTTAACAAATCTTCCTGCCTTCCCAAAAGAAACGTGTTTAGAACTGTGTTTACAAAAATATCCTTTTTATAAAGATAATATGTATTCTCCTAAGGAAAAGGAGAAAGGCACATTATTTATCAGATCTGCCCGACAGAACGTTCTGTGGTGATGCAAGTGTTCTGTGTCTGTGCTCTCTGGTACAAGAGCCACCCAGTACCGAGCACTTGAAAGGTGGCTGGTGTGACCGAGAAAGTGTATTTTAAATTTTATTTCATTTTTATTAATTTAAATTTCAACAGCCGCATTGGGCTTCGAACCTACCACATGGGGAAGTGTAGATAAGATAATCAACGTAAGCAGCAGAGCTGGCTAACTGGCTTGTCTTAGACTAAATATCACAATTTGAAAAAATGATATTCAACACCAATATTCAATTTTCAGCTTCCCAATTAACATTTAATTAATTAACATTTAAGTTTTCCCCAGAAGTGGTTTCTCAACAGTTTGGCAATTTTTATTCCAAACATGAACATTCCAGATCTAGTGAGCAGAATTCCCCTGGCAGTGTTCAATTTTCCATCTGTGAAACTTAAGCACAGGGGAAGGAAAAAACTGAAACCCACCTTCCTCTTGATACACAGGGAAGAAATGGAACACATAATCCAGACCAAAGGCTAATATAACCTCCTAGAGTCTCTCATGGGTACATCTGCTCATTAGCCCTTGCTTGTGGTGCTTCTTTAACCCAGCTGTGGCTTTCCACAAAAGTCATTTCTACATTTGTTTGACCTCTTGATCGTGTTCCCTTATGATCAGACCATGACCAGACCCTCTCAAAGTATTCCACCTATAGAAAAACCATTTAAAACATAAACACTAAAATATTCTCTATTCAAATGGTCAGAATGCAGTAGCCTGAAGAGAACAGATGCTTCAGAAAGACTAAAATATGCAGATCACGCCAAGACCACTTTCTAAGCAGGTGGCAAGAGAAACCGCGCAGTTCTGTAGTCCGCAAGGGAAAGACAATGCAAGAAAATATGCTCAGAAACGCACTGCGGCCACGCTGTGGCCAAAGGATAAGTAACTTTGACTTCAAGCAGCACCACTGCCCTCGGCGTAATCTCAAGGTCAATGCCGAATGTTGCTCAGCTTCTCATCATGCTAATGCCTGTACACAAATAAACCACACACACAAGCACAAACGTTTCACTAATTTCATTGTGTTTACGTAGAATGAACTTCCAGAACTTTATCTAAAAATACTATGAGTTGATTTAAAACCAGCAAAGGAGTGTATTACATGCAGAGCAAAGCCACTAGTACCATACATACCATAGTTGGTGAAGCTTAAACTACAGAGCGAGGCGATTCTAAGACAGCAGTGTAACTCAGGTAAGAATTCAGCATCATAGCTGAGAACTTCATCTTTTTCCTCTACCACTACGACTACTACCACAGGTCCTAAGAAAGGACCAGAAGCTCACCTGCTATATCCAAAGAGCATTAGGATCTCAATGAGACCCAGACAGGGAAGCAATGCATACACTATCCCAGGAGCTTTGGGTCTTGCAGAAAAATAAATAGCTTTGCCAGAAGGAAAAAATGCTTCATCTGGGGCAACTGAGAGCACTCTGACCTAGCAAGAGTCTGTAAGACTCCATAAAAGCTATGTACTGTCAGTCCTTTTCTCGTGTGTATGGATAAAACCTGCAGATGCAGCCTGGGCAGGAAAGAAGAGGATGGAGAATTTTCAATGGGGAACTGCCATGCTATTTGACCCTGAGAGTACCCTCGTGCCCTCCTCACTCTGCCAAGCTATGAACTAGACTCCACTGCAGCATCTGCGGCATGATCTCTAAGGAAGCTATCAATTATAAAATTCTACGATAAAAGCCTCAATGCCTAAGACAAGTGCTAGAAACCTCAATGCTTTTTTTCATCTTCTGAATTCTTAGGGGAAAAAAGTCAAATAAATGTAATAAACAACACAGAATTTTCACAGGAGAGGCCCAGGTTCTCAAAGCACAGAAGGCTTATGAACAGAAAATAAAAATAAACACTACTTCTCATTTAGTTCTTTAAAAGTCCGCTTCAGAATAGCATTACTCCTGCTCCCCAAAATGCAATTTAAAGGCAGAAATATAAATCTACTTAAAGACACGCAGAATATAAATTAACATAGATAAAACTTAAGTCTTATATTTAATAGTCTAATACAGATTTACGAGATTAAAATACAGATTCGAGTAAACAAAAGAAACATACGTAACAGAAAAGAAAGCCATGTTTTGCTTGGCTCAAAGTGTTAACATGGTACAATACTACATTAAATGAAAAAACTTATTAAACTATCTTAGCACAAATATGGCCCAGTCCTTCTTCCAAATCCCTAATGTATTTATGGGCTAAATATGTTATTTCATTTTATAAGCCCTCAGGTCCTATATAACCCACTCCTATTCCTCCAGGTGAGTTTTGGCAGACGGGTTTTGATAAACGTCAAGCACATTAAAAACATACTATTTAAGAAATTTTTCAGTATACAACTATAAAATTATACATCTGAAAATACCATCCATCCTAAATTGGGATTCTGAAAAAAAACTCAATAAAATTGTTTTCTATTTTTTTAAGAGCCAAAGCAGCAAAGCATCTTCAACCCAACGTGTAACATGTATTTAATCATGGCTCCTGGCTTAAGCATAACATTACAAATTGTTTCACACACGTTAAACAGAAGTGCACACACTCTTACCTGTATATCCAGCATACCATCCCCAAGAAGCCACCATTCCTAAAAGCCATTTATACATGATTCCTTCAATGTACCAGAACCGCTTACTGTCCAGTAGTCGAAGGGGCTGAAGTATAATTACATAGCAGATGTAGGACGAAATAGCAACCAGGTTGTTGGCGACCATGAAGGCAAACCTCATCAGGGCTTTCACCAGGATCCAGCCCAGCCACGGAGCTTCTTCCAAAGTCACAGCCATGCTCACATTGGCGTCCGCCCTGTCTTTCTGAGATGAAAGAAAAATTCATTTAAAAAGGAAAATGGATTACACACATCCAGATAGTCACCAACAGAGAAATCGCCTCCAGTACAAAAACACCAGAAAAACCGAGGTCTAAGCTTTCCCGGTGTAGTACCTCGCTGATCTCTCCGGGAAATTCCAGAGGGGGACAGAGAGCGAGGGAGGAGGAGCCGCACAAGGTCAAGGGAGCTGTTCACAGAGGCACGGGGTATGTCATAATATATTTAGCAAATGATAATACTATTCCCACTAACTAATCAGCGGCTGTCCCCGCACCGCGCCTCACTGCAGTCTGCTGTGTGGACTTTCAGGAAGAAAAACAGACCCACTTGCTTCAGACACCCTCAGTCTTTCCAAACTGACGACACGAGTGAAAGAAGGCTGTTGCAGGGACCCGATCCCATTTCCCAGCTATGAGAACCTGGGTACCCGCGCCACCACCATTCCTGCACATCGATCGTGCCTTAGAAAGATCTCTCGCATGAGCATAAAGAGTTACGCTAACAGTGTTCGTTTGCGGCAAAGGGGTTTTTGTCTCCCCTCCAAACCTTTTTTTAGGGGAAAAAGGAGAGGGGCCTAGAAAAGAGGACAGAAAGGTGAGAGGAAGAAAGTGGGGACTAACAGCGAAAGGAGGAAGGACGGGAGTAGGGGGAGGGGAGCAAAAGCCAGAAGGAGGTGAAGGCACCGGGGCCACGGATGAGAATGAAGTCCCCGAGCAGAGGGCAGGAGAGCGAGGGGTGATGGAAGAAGCGCGGAGGAAGAGGCGACCGCAGCGCTCCGGGGGGAGGGGGGGCCGGGGGCGCCCGCAGCGGTTTCCGCGGCCCGGGAAGGGGTCGCGGCGGCGGGGGCGGCCCGCGCGCCGGGCTCACCTCGGCGGGCGCGGACGGCGGGCGGTGGAGCGCGGGGGTGAGCGCGGGAACTGGCGGGCCGGGAACTGGCGGCCCGGGGCGCGGTGCTGCGCGGCGGCGGCGGCGGCGGCGGCGGCGGGTGTCCCCGGCCGAGGGGTCGCGGTCATGGACGCGGCGGCGGCCGAGGCGCGGCGCGAGCGGGCGCGCGGGCGCCCTACTCCCCTCGCGGCTGCCTGCGGACAGAGGGACGGCGGGGACTTAGAGGCCGGACCTGTCACCGGGGCGGGTCCGGGGAGGCGGGCGGATGCCCCGCGCCCCCGCCTCCTCCTCGGGGCCTACCGCGCCCTCGTCCCTCATGCCGCCGCCGCCGCCGCCTCCTCCCCGGGCCGCACGACGACGACACCCCTTCCCCGCCCCCTCCGCGCCTCTCCGGGCCCGGCGCCGCCGCAGCCCCGGGCCTGCGCCGCCGAGCCGGAGGTTACCTCGGGCTGGCCGGGCCCCGGCCCGGGCTGCGGGAGCCAGAGGAGCCGGAAGAATGCATGGCCGGCGGCGGGGCCGGCGGAAGGAGGCGGCGGCGGAGCCGGGCCCCGCTCCGGCTGCGGCGTGGCCCGCGCCCGGTCCCCGGCGGCGCCGAGACTCGCTCCCCGGGGCCCGGCCGCGTTCGCCGGGGTGGCGCGGAGGGCCGGCGGGAGGAAGCAGCGGGAGCCGAGACTGCGGTGGAGCCGCCCCCAGAGCGCCCTCTAATGAAGGCGCCGCGGCCGCCGCCCGCGTCCCGGATCCCGCTCGTCCGCGGCTCGGGCCCTTGGGGCTGCCTGGTCCCCAGGCCGGCGGGACCTCGCCGAGCCCAGTTCCCAGGAAGAGGGAGGCTCAGAAGGGTCTGGTAATGAGCCGCGAGCCTTACACCGCACGAGGAGTGCTGGGGTCCCAACTGGGAGCACCTTTCAGCCAGCACAGCCGGTTCTCATTGTTAAGGCTCTCCCTCCTCCGACAAACCGATGAGTGCCCAAACTGGGAAGCTGTCTCCTTGAAGGCTGGGTGTCCTCTTTTCTTTCCCAATGAAACCCAATGGCTCTCACGGCTTCTCTTCTGAACCTCCCCAGAGTGTTAAGGCCTAGAGTTTAAAATCAATTTATTTTAAGTGCCAGAATTCTTCTCTGGAGAGCACCCAGAACATTAATGAAAATTCCAATTCCCCATCCATGTCCCCACCCCCATCCCCCTACAGGGGGAAAAAAAAAGGAATCCAGTGGGAATAGGTGGTCTACACAGAGACACTGACAGTCGAGGAGGGAAAAGCACTTAGGCAGGGCCTGCCGTTAAGTGCTCAAAAAACGGTGGCCATAGGTATCCCTGGCCAGATCCGGTCACTCCTGGACACTGGAGCTGCATTCTGTTTCACATGCTGGACCGCCATAAGGAGAATAGACAAATAACCCAACAACCCGCCCACCTGAACATTCTCAAATGGCCTACCTAAATTTCAGTTTTTAAAAAAACCCATAAAATCTTATATCCCTTAATCAAATTTGTAAATGGGGGTCAGGGACAGTTTTTACATGTCCCTAGGGAACTGCCATGTTTAAATCAGGATACCACCTATTCTATTTTGAAAGTATTTGTTAGGTGTTTGCTTTGAACTCCCAACTATTTTATGATTTCTCTCTCCCTCTCCCTTTCTCTCTCTCTCTAATTCCCTAGTTGGTCCACAGGTGAGAGAAAGAGAATTCACTTTTATGCCAAATGAAAGAATACTTTCTATTCCCATTCCTTCTGGCGATGAGAAATGCATGAAAGCACAGAGCCTGGCTGAAACAATTGATTAGATTCCTTTCCATTTATTATTAATTTGTTTTTATTTATAGATGTTATTTATCTCTTTCACTAATATTATATTTTAACTGTGTGGGGCATAAAAAGGCACAGGCCCTATCAGAGAACTTTTCATATAATTTCAGCTAACATGTAGCAAGAGAAAAGTTAGATATGCCCTTTCTAGTCCTCTGTATTCTCTCTGAAAATTTAGGTACCAACATAATAGCACCTTTAAATAAATCTCAAGAGAGAAATAATATATGTACTATAGATTATTGTTCAAAAGATGCCATCATATTCTTTTTTTATAATTCAAGTATGGTTAGCATAAAGTGTTATATTAGTTACAGGTTCACAATAATAATGATTCAAAAATTTTATACATTACTCATCACAATAAGTATATTCTTAGTCTCCTTGACCTATTTCACCCATCCTCCCACCAACCTACCTCCCCTCAGGAACTCCCCATTTGTTCTCTATAGTTAAGAGTCTGCTTCTTGGTTTTTATCTTTTTTCTCTGTTCCTTTGTTTTGTTTCTTAAATTCCACATATGAATGAAATCATATGGTGTTTGTCTTTCTCTGACTGATTTATTACACTTAGCACTATACCCTCTGGATCGATCCATGTTGTTGCAAATGGTAAGATTTCATTCTTTTTTATGCCTGAGTAATATTCCATTACACACACACACACATCTTCTTTATCCATTCATCTGTGGATGGACACTTGGGCTGCTTCCATATCTTGGCTATTATAAACAATGCTGCAATAAACATGGGGTGCATGTATCTTTTTGAATTAGTGTCTTTGTTTTCTTGGGTAAATACCTAGTAGTGGAATTGCTGAATCATATGGTAGTTCTGTTTTTAGTTTTTTGAGGAACTGTTTTCCACAGTGGCTGCACCAGCTTGCATTCCTGGCAACAATGCACAAGAGTCTCTTTTTCTCCACATCCTCGTCAACACTTGCTATTTCTTACGTTTTTATTTTAGCCATTCTGACAGGTGTGCGGTGATATCTCATTGTAGTTTTGATTTGCATTTCCCTGATGATGAGTGATGTTGAGCATCTTTTCATGTGCCTGTTGACCACCTGGATGTCTTCTTTGGAAAAAATGTCTATTTATGTCCCCTGTCGATTTTTTAATTGGATTGTTTGTTTTCTCGGTGTTGAGTTGTATCGATTCTTCTTTATATATCAGTATATTTTTAAGTGAGTAAGACAGGTAAGGCACACGGATTCTTTTTGGTCTACCCCCCCCCCCATGCTGGTAAACAGTGGCTGACACTTAGAGAGAAGGAACAATGGGATTCATACCCGGTTCCTGGATCAGTGAGCATCCACCGAAGCACCAGATCCACCAGCACTTGCCAGAGATGTAATGACTACTAGCCAGCCAGGCCCAGAGAAGGGCCAGAGGTTGAGCAGGACCTTCCATAGTGGGTCTCAAACGTTGGCGTGCAAAACACCACTCAGGATGTCTATTGAATGGATAGATTCTTTCTATCTAGAACATGTTAGTACTCCCAGAGGAGCCTGGGAGCCCGCTTTTTAAAAAATATCATAGGTAATTCTGATGTAGGTAGTATACAGATCTTGCTTTAAGAAAACCTGACCTAGAGGTATCCTGAGATAATCACATTCCTTCCCAGACCCTTCCTGATTTTAAATTACTTGATCATATCTGTTCTCATCTGTATTAGTCAGCTTTGGCTGCTGTAACAATGTACCACAGACTGGGCGGCTTAAACAACAGAAATTTATTTTCTCACAGTTCTGGAGGCTGGAAGGTTGAGATCAAGGTGTCGGCAGGGCCACTCTCTCTCTCTGGAGGCTCTAAGGAAGTTCCTTCCCAATAGGGTTGTTTTCTTCTGAGGCCTCTTTCTCCAGCTTGTAGACGGCTGCCCGCTCCCTATGTCTTAACATGGTTGATGCTGTGTGTGCATGTGTCTGATGTCTGTCTCTGTGTTTCTTCATCTCTCCTTATAAGGACACTAGTCACATGGGATTAGGGCCCACTCTCAGGACTCCCATTTTAACTTAATTACCTATTTAAAGGCCCTGTCTCCAAACGCAGCCACATTCTGAGGTACTGACAGTCAGGGCTTCGATATAGGAGCTTTAGGAGATGACAGTTCAGCCATAGCACACTGCAGAATTCTGCTATTTAAGTAGCTTCTTGTGGGAGGGATGTGGAAGCCCTAATTTTGATTATTTCAGCTGTTCTCCTCTTGACTGGCTCCTATCTCATTAGACTTTTCTTGAAGTTAAGAAACAAAGCAATACGCCATATTCCAAGTGTAGATATGCCCTGGTCTTTTGTTTTCTTTGGTTTGGTTGCCCAGGGTGAATGAAGAGGCTTATCTTTTTAACTTTTTTGATGACTCTGGCACATTCAGTTTCAAGACAATTCAATATTGGGGCACCGGGATGGCTCAGTTGGTTGAGCGGCCAACTCTTGATTTCTGCTCAGGTCGTGATCTCAGGGTCATGGGATCGAGCCCTTTGGTGGGCTCCATGCTCAGTGAGAAAGCTGCTGGAGATTCTCTCTGCCCCTCCCTCTGCTCTCTCTCTCTCTCTAATAATAAGTAAATAAATAAATCTTTTTTTAAAAAAGACATTTCAGTACCTACAATGGATAAGAATCTGCATTTGAGCTGACTTCAGGGAACAATTTCAGATGATGCTTAATTAACAGTATTTCAGAGTTCATCTTAGATATAAAATATATATCTATATAAACTTTTTATTGCTCTGACACCTTTCAACCCACTTAGGTACCCTCCTGAGATTTTCTTGTTGTTGTTGTAGCTTATTTCCAAAACAGCCCAGGCAGACACATGTATAAATGCTTTCAGTGACTGTAATGAGTTTGAGAAGGCCAGTACTTCTAGAGAGATCTGAAGAAAGCAAGGACCTTCTTTGATAGCTTCCTGCTACCTTAGAGCTCTGTTTATCAAAATGCAAACATTAATCAAGTCAAGCATTTGAGAGCCTTCGTGTGCACCCCAATAGGGGGAAAGGGAAAACAGACTCCACCCTATAGCCACAGGCGTGTTAGAGTTTCAGTTTCAAAAGCCCACATCTGAACCACAAGAAGATGGTCCTTTGAAAGAGAAAGATGACTTCTCACATTTCCAGGAGTTTCCAGACATTTTAAAACAATCTAACCACAGCACCTTAGAAGCTTTAATTCCACCCATCTGGCGGAATACACATGACAAATCAGATTATAACCAGAAAGGGGCTCCTGCCTTGGGCAGAAGAATCCCCCTGGGCCCTCTCTTTTTCCTCGTGGCAATTACAAAAACATTTCACCCACCTGGGCCGCTTTCTGTGCTGGAGCGCCAGTGATCTAGCTCCTGTCTAGGGGGAAAGCCCCTCAGCAGTGCCGTAAGTGTGCGATGACCTGGCACGGCTCCCCCCATCACCAAAAAGAGTTGCAAACCAGAAATTAGCACCCCAAAAGTCAAATTCTGACTGCTAGTCGGTTTTAACTTCAAATAAAAAGGGAAATATATATACGTTATAAATATATATAATAAATACATATAAAATATATAAGGGAAATATATATTATAAATATATAAAAATATATAAATAAATATATAATATATGTAACATTATAATAAATATATATAAATAAATATATGTATAAACATACATATATTTAACATGATTTTTTCTTTTATATTAGTGTCAGTAATCATTTTATATAAAATGTATGAAGGCTTATAGCCTTAATATTTTTTAGACAAGTTGGGTCAAATCATCAAGACTTGACTATAGCTTCATTTAAGCCATTTCAGCTACTTTTTATTAACAAGGTTGGCCCTAAACAATATTGTGAAGTAAACAATTCTCTCTTCTTTGCACCCCTCTCCTTTTCAACTAATTTCCCTTTTCCCCTCTTAATACTAAAATGATCCCTAGCTTATAATGATCCCACTCTCCCACCAGACAACCCTCTAAGCTAGAATCTTCTTTCTTACCTGTCCAACCTTGCGTTTCCTTGGTTCAGCCCTGTCTTTCCTGCCCAGTGTGGTAAACTAACCCACGCTGAGCTGCTTACGACCCTGTGTTCCCCTTCCTACAGGACAAACACTTCATGAAGGACCTCCTAAAATCCTCTGAGCCTTAATGCCTCTGCAGGAGAGATTCTCAAGCACTGTGGTAGACGAGAAGTCCGTCAGATATCTTGGAGAGGGCGATTTCAGCAAGTTCCTCCCCTGCCAGAACCTATGAAGTCATGCAGTACGTCTGTGAATAGACAAATTCAGGGGCGCCTGGGTGGCTCAGTCGGTTAGTCTTACACTTGATTTTGGCTCAGGTCATGATCTCAGGGTCCTGAGATCAAGCCCGGCCTGGGGCTCTGCTCAGCAGGGAGTCTGCTTGAGATTCTCTCTCTCCTGCTCCCTCTGCCCTTCCCCCCTCACATGCACACTTTCTCTCTCTCAAATAAATAAATCTTTTTTAAAAAGAGACAAATTCAAATTTAAAATTGTATTTTCCTAACAAAACCAAAATAATGATGTTATTGGTGATTATGTTAAAATGTATTCATCACTTTCAACATTCCGGGCCCAGTTTTCGATGGTTTGCATGCGTCAACTCCTTCAATCTTCACAAAGACCTTACAAGGACCATATTGTTAGGCATATTTTACAGATGGAGAAATTAGACACTCTGCCCTAGGTCAGTCACTTGGTCAGCAAGTGGAGGGGCTGAGACTTGATCTCCAGTTCTCAGGCTCCAGAGTCCATGCTCCTGACCACAGAGAGAGCCCATGCTGTCTCTCAGAGACACTGGTGGAAAAGCTCTTCTCCACTGAGAGAGATAGGAAGTTTCAGAGGCTGCTACCCTTTTCTGGTCTCACCTCGTATCACTCTTTCCTCACCCCTCCCCTGTTTCAGGCCCCCACGCTCTATTATGCTAGCCACACTAAGGTACTCACCCCCTTGAAAGGATGTGCTGTGTAACTTCACACATTCAAGCTCGTGCATTCTTTGTTCATGCTTTTCCCTTCTCTCTGTGTCTATTTGATTATATTCATCCCTTGAGGTCCAGCTAAGATATCAAAGACCCCCCCACCACTTCAGAATTCATTGACTCCTTCTCGTACGTACGCTTAGGCCTCGGTGCTCACTACCTTGCAACAAGCCTGGATATTTTCTATTTCAGGTTCTCTGCTGAGATTAGGAGTTCCACATCACCTGTCTTTCTCATTATCATTTCCCTGGTGTCTAGCTTACTGCCTTATATATGGTAGGAAATGAATTTTTTTTTAAAGATTTTATTTTTAAGTAACGTCTACACTCACCATGGGGCTCAAACCCACAACCCCAAGATGAAGAGTCGCATGGTCCACCAACCGAGCCAGCCGGACACCCGGGAAATGAACTTTTTAATTCAGTGTTTGTTTAATCTGTTCAGATTAAATCATTTCTTTTTTTGTTAATTGACACATGGGATACCTTGAATAGTGACATCATCATTATCATTCAAACCAAGGCAGAAGAAATAATATTGCTAATACTTCATTTTAAAATGTATTTCAATCTTTTCAACATGATTGTTTCAGTAATATTCAATGACTAGAAGTACCTCAACTGAGTCACTGATGATACAAAAGAATAATACTTCTTTTATTGTTAAAATAGCATCCTCCCTCTATTCTCAAACTATCGCCTATTCCCAATGCATCCTAGATAATGTGCTCCCCGTCATGTTTTTCTGAAAGACTGTATTTAACATTGCATTTTCCCATTCCAGTTTTGACATTGTTTTCCCATGTGTAGTAGAATTGTTAAAATCTTCTCTGAATGTCTCTATCTGGTTAACTTCAGGGCCTTCACTATCCGATTCCTCACTCGTTCTAGACTTTATCAGCCACTGGGTCACGCACGCCAGTGGGTTTCAATGAGGTTCACGAGGCAGAGCCTGGTGCTGCTAGGGCTGCCTCCATTTACCCTACACTCCTATGCCCGTTTTCAATGAGTGCCATAAATTAAAGGTCGGGAAACATCGTCAAAGTCTAATTTCAGTTCTCATTTACTTCCCAACCAGCCTCCTCTGCTTTTAAATGGGCACATTCCATAGCTTCACTTTGCCCGCTCCTCATACCTGGAATGCCATCCTTCTTTCTTTCGGACCATCTCTTATCCCACAGGAAGCTTGCCTTCTCATCCAGGACTCCAGAGTCCCTTCTCTGAATAACTACTGCATTTATACAGAGCACCTCACAGTTTTGACTTAATTCTTTGTTCTCACACGTCCCTTCTGCGTGCTTGTTGAAGCCACAATTAACTGCCCAGTGAGGAACCTGCAGTTCCAGGAGATCTCAGCCCATGAACTGTCCAGGGTCGAGAAGTTCCAGATGTACAGTTTCATGGGGCTCCAACTCAGACTGCAGACAAGTTCCAGCTGCTCCATCTCACCTCTTTACCTGCTGGTCGCTCAGAAGCTACATCCTTTCCATCATTCTGTCCCTCCACGCTCTACTCTCCCGTTTAAAGCCAGATTTGCTTTCTTCAGCCTCTCTAGGTCCTCCAGAAAGTTGAGTCTTCTCAAGGTCCTGGGTCCCCCTTAGTTTCCACACAAGACTTCTTGCTTCACAGTTACCTGAATTCCAGCTTGACAATTTCCTGGGACTCTGTCCACAGACTTTCCCAGCACTGTCTTCTTTCTGGAAACAGTATCCTAACTAGCTGCTCTGAACTACCTTCTTCCTTCCTCTGCCCTCACCTCCATCCTCAGGAGACCCCTCCAAATCTCATCTCTAACTTCCCTTCACAGCTCCAAGACCAAAGCTCCAAGACCCTTCATAAGCTCCTAACTTGTTCTGGAATCTTTGATCTCATAAGCATCCAATGTTTCTGGGTGTTCCCACAAATTAAAAAAAATCCCACTGGAGCATCTATGTTCTGGTGTTGGGATGGTGGAATTTAGTGATGTTTGGTAAGGAAGAGGAATTCCCCTGTAGAAAAGGAGCACAGGATAATTGCACTTATGAACAGAGGAGAGGAGGTGTGGAGAAGTGACGTGAGCTGTTCATCATAGAGTATTTCAGAAACAGAGCTGGGGCGGCCTTAAGGGGATCAATTCCTCCTGGTTGACCCAGGACTTTCATGATTTTAGCACTCAAAATCCACATCCCAGGAAACGACTCGGTCCTGGCAAATGGTTGGTGACCCTATGTGGTCTCCTGACCCTTGGGTCCCCAAGCTGTCCCTTTGCCAGGTTATAGAGGTCCAGCTTCCCTACCCACCCTACCTTTTCTCTGCTATAACTGCTCCCTGATGATCTGATACATCGGAGATTAACAAGCCATTCAGGGCTGATGTGTTTAATGTTTCCTTCAAAGCATATTACTTGTCCATTCTGGGGTTAAATTTCCCACTCTTATTCAAGCCTTCTGTGGTATAGCTTGGCTCTTTCCGTGGTTCTCATCATCTTAAATCCTAAGGGGTTTGAGCAGACATTTTCACTCTGCTCATATTCCAGCTATGCGTTTAAAGTTGATTTGTCATCTTGGGGACTGAGCCTGTTGGCTGAGACCCTGCTATAATGAAAATCATGCCACCTTGCATTTCTCCAGTGCTTTGAAGTCAACAAAGCTCCCTCTCGATCTCTCTGTCTCAAACACACACACACACACACACACACACACACACACACACACACACATCTTGTTGGATGCTAAAAATAACCCCTTTAGGTAGACAGGTACTTATTGGTTGAAAGAAGTAAGAAAGGTAAAGAAAGAACTTCCTTGCAAATAGTTTCCTCTTAAAATGTCTTTAAGAAACATTTTATAAAACACACTTTCAAATTCTTTGTTTCTTTCAAACTTGGTCTCCAAAGCATAAACCAAAATGGAGTTCTAAATTGTCTGGAACCATTATTTACAATAGCCAGACAATGGAAGCAGCCCAAGTGTCCATCAATAGATGAATGGACACAGAAGATGTCACACACACACACACACACACACATACACACACACACACAGAAATATTATTCAGCCATAAAAGAGAATTAAATCTTGCCATTTGTAACAACATGGATGGCTCTAGAGGGCATAAGGTATAATGCTAAGTGAAAGAAGTCTATCAGAGAAAGACAAATACAGTATGATTTCACTCGTATGTTAAGAAACAAAACAAATGAGCAAAGGGAAAAAAAGAGAGAGAGACAAACCAAGAAACAGACTCTTAACTATAAGAGAACAAACTGATGGTTACCAGAAGGGAGGTGGGAAGGGGGATGGGTGAAATAGGTGATGGTGATCTAAGAGTACACTTACCATGGTGAAAACAAGCAAACAAACAAAATTTTACCAGTAGAAAAACTTTTCTCTGCTCATGAATTGTTTGACTAATTCCCCTAGAAAAAATAAGCAATAATAAAAAAATTACCTGGAATCAGATGTTGGCAATCACATGGCCTTGAGAAACCTTAGAGTCGGGCTGGGGGATCCTGGACCAGCTTCTCCCTTCCAACGCAGCCACCATCAGGTCCTGGAGTTAGGGTTCCACTCTCTGTCACCCTGAAGGCTGGCAGGTGCTGCCTCTCTCCCCCCCTCTCCCAGAATATTGTTGCTATGGGGAAATGCACACTTATAAACATTCTCTTGAAATATTACCTGACTGTAAATTGGGAACTGTCAATAAAGAATATCTCATCCTTTGGTTTCCTATTGTATAGTCGTGTAGACACATGTTCCTATTTTAAGTACTGTGAATTAAACAAAGCTATGGGCAAAGGAGCGACGCTAAAACACTGCCTCTTCAAGTACAAATGTAGTGCCATTCAAGTTAGATTAATTATATAGTTTAAATTCTTACATGAGGCTTTGGTAAAGTTTCAGTAAGTCCATGTTACATTAAATTAAATGACATTCAACCACCAGTTTGTTCTCTCCATAAGATTTTGTATACCTGAAATCTGAAATTAAAATAAGAGCCCCCAGATGAATCTTATGGTTAGGCATGTGTAGGAGACATTGAAATAGACTAGGTACCTTTTTGGAAGAAGGCCATCCTTGGACTAGAACCCTTTATAATGGCCTGTGAGGCCCTATAGGACTGCCCTCTTGCCTTCCTCTCCAGCTTGGCCCATGCAAGGCACCCCCTTGCGCTTACCAATCCAGGTACCCTGGCTTTACCTTATTTACGAGAACCCATTGTGTGCCTTTCCACCTCAGGGGTTTTGCCTTTCATTTCCCCTTGGGCAAGGTACTTTCTGCTGCCCTTCACTTGATCAAATCACGTTCATCTTTCCTATCTCAGCTTAATCCTACCTCATTACATTAGCCTCCCACCAACCCGCCCGCAGCACAAGGTCTCTGAACATTCTGTTCCTTCGTTTCATAGCACTTTATCACAGTTTGTCATTTAACTGCTCATTAGTAGTTTCATGTCCGATGCCCATACCAGGCTGTGAGCTCTGAGAGGGTAAGAATCATGTGTGTTCTTCTTTATCACTGTGGCTTTAACCCCCCAGAACATGCCCGGGACAGAAAACGGGCTCAATGAGCAGCTACTTCAGTTCCACTGCAGTTGCCATCAGCTAGATTTGAGATTTCGGAAGCGTGTCCCTGTTTCTAGCCTATTCACCTTCCAAACCGTGCCCCCCACTCCTGCTGTGCTAATCTTCTAGATGTAGACAGCCTCTGAGTGTCCACAGCTCTCCCCGTGTCCCATATTTGTCTATGGAAATGCCCCCAAATATAATCAGAAAGAGTCCATTTATTGAGAGTGTACTATGCACCGTGCTGGATACTTTATATAGTTAATCTGATTTGCTCCTCACAACCACCCTTGAGGAATATTATCTTGATTTCACATGTGAGAAGTGAAAGGCTTGAGAGGATGAGCTAACTAATCTCCTGGGTCATAGGGTTTGTAAGAGGTGAAACCAAGATGGCGCCTGATGCATAAACCCTTGCATTCCTGACTTTCAAGTACATGCTTCATTCATTAGAATCAGGTTTGGCTGTGCGTGACAGAAAAGTCCAAATTACAGTAATCGTGACTTAAGCAAGATGTAAAATGACATCTTTCTCGGGTTAGAGACACAAAGGAAGAGTCCTGGGTCGTCACCCTAGATACAGGGTCTAATTTTTTCTAAGGTTCACACACCGGCTGCTAGGTGGAAAACTAAGTGTAGGAAGATAGAACTGGAACTGAGAGACCAGTTGGAGTATCGGAGTATCCACGCGAGAAAGGACAGTAGCTTGGGCTACGGTGGTGGCCCTGGAGTTGAGCAGAAGATGCATTTGAGAGAAATTGAGGTAGGCAGGACGTGGTGAGAGGTTGGAAATACTATTTCCAAGACCACGGGGATTAACTCAAGTGTAAAAGTGAAATCTGGACTTCAAATCCCACATAGGACTAGTCAAACGATATTGTGCTAAGCACTGAAACACTAGGGTAGACCCAGAGGGTGTCGTCCCAGCCGAAGTATAAACTACCTGGTCTGGGCCTTTGTTACAGGAATCAAAGGCTCTGAAGAGCAAATTATGGCTCCTTAACTTGCCGCCTTAAGCAAAGGCCATTTAAATCACCTCCAATCAATGTGTTCCGCAAAGGAAAACAATCTTCTTTATAGCCTGCCAACCACACCTCACCCCAAGTAGACTTGCTGTAAATGAAGCCAGGAACTCTTGCAGCTGAAATTGCTCTAAAATATTTTGCTCCTACTAGAAAGTGTTCTAATAGTTACCATGAGCTACTTATCCGGCTTTTATCGCTGTGGGACTGTGCTTCTCACGGTATTTCCAAATGATCATTTGTTTCTGTCTCATTTCTTAATTCATATATTTTTTTAATTCCCCATCCCCCCTTCTCTTTTAACGCGTATTTCTAAACTGAAGATAGCTGAGCAAAGTATTATTTACTTAGGATTGTCATTGTGGTTTTAAGATCATTTTCACATTCTTTGCAAGATGTCGCATCTTTTTAGTAGCAAGAGCAAACAGTATATAAAACTTCATTGCTGCTCTCCTTTTCGCACCATAAAAGGAATTGATGGCTTTAGAAATTAGGATTGTGAGACAAGCAAACAATGACGAAAAACGCTTGATGTTACAGAATGAAAATTTACACTGAAACACCGCTCTGCTGTCTTTCTCCCATTTATTTTTAGTCTAAAGTCTCTAATAAACCTGCAGGAACTTCTTTTTATATCTTTAAGTACATAAATGTTTTCTTTGCAAAGTAATAATTAGCATATCCTAATATAATTAAATTATACCCTATAGGAGCCCAATTATTTTATTCTGCAATATTTAGCAATTTTAGCTTAAATTCATTTCATTACAAAAGCACTAAAAATGAGGTTAATGAAATAATTCTGAAAATCTTTCAAAGGTGAGCAGGATGAGTTTAGAGGATTTGGGGGCCAACTGCATGTGTGGAAGAGGCAGGCATGTTTCTCTCTTTTAAAGGTAGCAATAAATTCTGCCTCCATTCTGGACGATAACTGATTCAGTCAGAAAAGTTAAAAGGCTGCCCCAACATCTAGCAGCTGCAAGAACGCGAATTTAGGCATTCTGTAGCACCCGCCCACCAGCAAGCCACTCTCAGGCTCTCCTTGGGCCTTGTCACCACCCAGAACTGCCTCAGTTATGACACCTTAAGCTCCATTGTTCTGGCCTCTGATCATGGCCGTCTTTCCTTCCAGCTCTGTCCATTCCTCCCAACTTGGAATCCCCCGCTCTTCCCTTGTCCCCCATGCCGTCTCTCACTGGGCATCTCTCACCTCATTTATCACTCTCACTAGAACCTTCAACTTGCCCTTCCCGTAGTCTTTTTATTACACCTGCCCTGCAAAGCCAAGGATGGGCCCTGAATCCATTTTTTTTGTCCAACCCATATTGACGATAGTGGGCTCAGTGGAAAAAACTCACACAGCCCAGTACAGAAGAGTGACACGCTTGGAAAATCCTTTTGTATAACCCTGATCAGCCTCTGTCCCATCGGGTTCATTTCAAATACAAAACCCTCCTTACCTTAAACTTCTGCTCTGCATTCTTTCCCTTCAGTTTCAGCAGAAGGCCTTGTCCATCTCTTTGCCCCCCAGCTGGAAACCTGTCCGCAGACACCTTCAAGAGCTTTTGATCTAGAGAAGTTTTAATTCACGTTTCTCAGGCACATTAAGTGAACGAGTTACTAGGAATTTCCTCATTTTGTGTTACTATTTTTAAGACATTAAACTTCTAAGTAGTGAAGAGCACCTTACTGAGCAACTATTCTTATTTCCTTTCTTAGGAAAGGAAGAAAAAAACACAGACCTGAGGTTCTTTAGAAATGTATGGATATAAATATATGGGTATCTATACGCACTTATAACTGTAAAACAGCTTTATTGACACACAATCCTCATACCACATAATTCACCCATTTAAAGTGTTGAACAGTTTTTAGTATATTCACGGAGTTGTGCGGCTATCACCAAAATCGATTTTAAAACATTTTCATCACCCCAACAAGAAACCCGATATTCCTTAGCAGTCATTCCGTCTGTTCTCCCCCAAAGTCCTCAGCCCAAGGAAACTGCTCTTCTTTTTTCTGTCTCTACGGATTTACCTATTTTAGACATTTTATGTAAATGGAGTACTATGGCCTTTTGCGTTTGGCTTTTATCACTTAGCATAACGTTTTCAAGGTTGTAATTGGATAAGAACTGCATTTGTTTCTATTGCCAAATACTATTCTATTGTCTAGGTACAGCACATTTTATTTACCAATCCATTAGCTGGCTGACCTTTGGGTTGCTTCTGCTTTGGGGCTATTATGAATAATGCTGCTGGGACCATTCATGTGCAAGGTTTTGCATAGACATGTGTTTTCAGTTCTCTTGGTTATATTCCTAGGAGTGGAATTGCTGGTTCATGTGGTAATTCTACGTTTAACCTTTTGAGGAACTGTCAAGACTGTTTTTCAAAATGGCTATACCATTTCCCATTCCCGTAAGGGTTCCAGTTTCTCTATAGTCTCATCACCACTTGCTATTCTCCTCTTTTTGCTTACAGGCATCCTAATGGGCATTAAATGATATCTCATCGTGGTTTTGATTTGCATTTTCCTGATGTTTAATGATATTAACTATCTTTGGGGTGCCCGGGTGGCTCAGTTGGTTAAGTATCTGACTTTTGATTCCATCTCTGGGTGATGAGATCAAGCCCTGCCTCGGGCTCCAAGCTGGGTGTGGAGCCTGCTTAAGATTCTCTTACCCTCTCCTTATGCCCCTCCCCCACTCATGTATGCTCGCTCTCTCTAAAAAAAAATGATATTGACTATCTTTTCATATGCTTATTGGCCATTTGTATACTTTCTTTGGAAAAGTATCTATTCAGACACTTCATTCTTTTTATGTTGGGTTGTCTTTTTATAGTTGGGTTGTAAAAGTACTTTGCATAGTCTAAATACAAGTCCCTGACCAGATAGATGATTTGCAAGTATTCTCTACCATTCTGTGGGTTTTCCTTTCACTTCTTGATGGTATAGCAACAAAATTTTCTAATTTTGTTGATGTCCAATTTAACTATTTTTTGTCGTTGTTGATGCTTGTGCTTTTGGTGTCATATCTAAGAAACCATGGGTAACTCCAAGACCTCAAAGATTTACACCTATGTTTTCTTCTAAGAGTTTAAGTTTTAGCTTCTACAATTTGAGCTAATTTTTGTATGAGGTATGAGGTGGGGGTCCAACTTCATTCTTTTGCAGTGGCTGTCCAGTTGCCCCAGACTATTTTTTCTCCATTGGATGGTCTTGGCACCCTTGTCAGAATCAATTGACCATACATGTGAGGGCATATTTCTGGACCCTCAACTCTATCTATTTATCTACAGGTCTCTACTTATGCTAGTACCATATTGTCTTGATTACTATAGCTCTGTAGTAAGTTTTGAAATTGGGAAGTGTGACTCTTTCATCTTCGCTCTTCTATTTCAAGATTGTTTTGGTTATTTTGGGTCCCTTGAATAGTTCCATATGAATTTTAGGATCAGCTTGTTGATTTCTGCAAAAGAACCAAAAAAAAAAAAAAAAAACCCCAAAACACCAACGGGGATTTAGATAAGGATTGTGTTGCCTCCCTAGTGTCCTGGGGAGTGTCCATATTAAGTCTTTTTATTTGTTTAGATCTTCTTTAATTACTTTCAACAATATTTTGTAGTTTTCAGAGTATAGGTTTTATACTTTTTATTAAATGTATTCTTAAGTATTTTATTCTTTTTGATGCTACTGTAAATAGAATTGGTTTTCTAATTTCATTTTCAGATTTTTTTATTGCAAGTGTATGGAAAATGTTTTTTGTGTACTAATCTTGTATCCTGTGACCTTGATGAACTCATTTATTAGCTGTAATGCTTTCTTTGTGTGGATTCAGGATTTTCAGTATATAAGACCATGTCACCTGCCACCTGAAAGTTCTTAAGGACTACAACTGCACAGTGGTAGGACGAAGCCGGGGGTGGTTCTTCAATCTCTTCAAAATGGTGATGTGTTTTTTGCTGAAAATGTTTCATTTTTCTAATTAGAAAGGATGAGTCTCTCAACAACAAAATTCACTACTAATTCTTTACACCTTGCCTTTCAACTAATGCAACCGAAAAACACAGTTTTGTGTGTGTGGTTTTTTTTACCACAAGGGTTGCACTTATCAATCTATAAAAATACATGAGATCGTGACTGCAAAAAACTGTCAGTATTTATCTTTTTCATTCAGAAGGCAGCACAATTTAGTGGGGAAGACCTCCTCCGCCCCTGGAATTAGAAGACGGGTGTTTAGTCGGCTCTGTCCCTATCAGCAATGTAATTACAGGGTTATTGTTGAAGGTTCCGGGAGGGTCCAGCTACTTCCCCAGGCTTTCTTCTTAGGCTGGCTGTTTCTCTGCAGAGGGCCGAGCCTCAGGAGGGTGGCAGGGCCCTGGACCAGAGGAGACAGCACCAGCGGAGCAGTTTCCTTGGGAAACGCCTACTTCTTTTTAGTCCAGGCGTTTCCTTGGTGTCATCAATAATTCCTTTCCTAGTTTAAAGCTATTATGACATTTCAGCTCACTGAGGAAACTTTCCCTCTCACGCCGAGAGTGGGTCTGCCTTTGGTGAAGGTATATCCAGACCTTACCTGGCCTGGAACCTGTGGACTGCAGAGATCTACAAACTGTGTGGGACAATCACAGTAGTGATCCGGAAGAACGAACAGGCTGTGGCCTTATCTTTTTCTTTTTTTAAGGATTTTTTATTATATTATGTTAGTCACCATACAGTACATCCCCGGTTTCCGATGTAAGGCTCGATGATTCATTAGTTGCGTATAACACCCAGTGCACCATGCAATACGTGCCCTCCTTACTACCCATCACCAGTCTATCCCATTCACCCACCCCCCTCCCCTCTGAGGCCCTCAGTTTGTTTCCCAGAGTCCATAGTCTCTCATGCTTCATTCCCCCTTCTGATTACCCCCCCTTTCTTTATCCCTTTCTTCCCCCACCGAGCATCCTTATCTTAATCGCAGAGCCAAGGCTGTGTCACCGGGATGGAGAATTGGCAGGGGAAATTCCACGCCTTATCTTAATGTTCACTGCTTTAGCTGCATTGCTGCTTCCTTCCTTAATATGCAATTAAGGACTGACTTTCTAAGAGACAAACAACATGTCAGTTTTATGATAGCCAAAGCCTATAATCTGAACATGTGTTTTCCCAGCTGGGCTCGAGAGCACGGTGGCAAGAGTGTGGCCCTAAAGTCAGTTTGTCCTTAGATTCAAATCCTAGCTCCATCTCTTAATAGCATGAGACCCTGGCAATTCACTTAACCTTTCTAACCTTTTACACCATCTGTAAAAAGAGCATATAGTCGTTCATAGGGATGACTGTGAGAATTGAAGAAAACACACACAGTCCTTATCATAGGATAAGCACATGATACAGGTTAGCTATTAGGAAGAGGAAGAGGAGTATTCTTCCTCAAGGCATTTGATTGATTAAGCTAAGAAAATTATTTTAAGTCCATTCCCGTGGTTTTAGGATGTTAGTAGGCAAAGCAATCACCAAGAATAATTTTGTTAATGAAAATTCCCAAACTCTACCCCAGCCTCTTTGCTCCAGTAGTCAGTGGCGGGGCCCAGGAGTCTGCATCTTCGGCAGCAACTGTCCTCCAGTGTTCTGACACAGGTGACCCACAGGCAGTTTTTACAATTACCTGTCGTTTTGTGGGCACCTGCGTGGCTCAGTTAAGCAGCTGCTTTTGGCTCAGGTCATGATCTCGGGGTCCTGGCATCCAGCCCCAAGTGGGGCTCCCTGCTCAGAGGGGAGTCTACTTTGCCCTCTCCCCTCCCCTCAACGCTCATGCTCTCTCTCTCAAATAAATAAAATCTTAAAAGAAAATAAATAAAAAATAAAATTACCTTTAATTTTGATATAATTTCAAATTTATAGAAAAGTTGCAAAAATAGCAAAAGCCCTCATACGCTTTACAAAGATTCATCAATTTTTATTTTCCTACATTTACTGTATCACTCTCTTTCTTTCTCTATGTCTCTGTCTAGAAAATTTTTTTCTAAATCATTTGAGAGTAGGTTGTACATCGTACCTCTTTACTCCGTAAAACTTCAGTGTGTATTTCCTAAAAATAAGACTATTCTCTATGCAGGGGCGCCTGGGTGGCTCAGTCGGTTGAGCGTCTGCCTTCGGCTCTGGTCACGATCCCTGGGATCCTGTCCCCAGTCTGGCTCCTTGCTCCGCAGGGAGCCTGTTTCTCCCTCTGCCTGCAGCTGCCCCTGCTTGTGCGTTCGCTCTCGCTCTCTCTCTATGACAGATAAGTAAATAAAATCTTTAAAAAAAAAAAGAAGAACACTATTCTCTTTACATAAGCACGGTTATCAAATTCAGGAAACTTAACATTGATAAGATACTTCTATGTAATATACAATCCATATTCCAATTTTATCAATTGCCTCAATATGCCCTTCCTCACAACTTTTTCTCCCCATAAAGGATCCAGTCCAGGGACCAGGTACATATTGCATTAGGCTGACATCTCTTTTGTCTGCCTCAATCTGGAACAGTACCTGAGCCTATCCTTACTTTATGACATTGCCATTTTTTAAAAGAACACAAGCCAATTATTTTACAGAACATCCCTTATTGCGGGTTTGGCTGATGTTTTCTAGTGATTAGATTTGGGTTATGTATTTTTGGCTAGAATCCTACATAACTGATGTGTCCTTTTCAGAATATCTCCTCTGGAGGAGACACATGATACCTACTTGCTTCTTATGGGCAAGATAGATCTCACTTTGAGAAATACTTGAGCAACCATCTCCTGTTCCCAGAGGCCTCAGAACCTGAAGTGGTCAGACAAGGACTCAGGATGGTTACTATTCTGAATTTCCTGATTGTGGGTTTGTTGTGGGGCTTATCTGTCCATTGCCTAGGTAGTTCGAAGATCATGTAGTCAACGCACTGCTATTACATTCAAAACTACAACATATCCTTATGTTTAAGTTATACAATTCCCTACCTCTACTCTCCATTTCTTTGATTTTTTTTTAAAGTAAGCTCTATGCCCGACATGGGGCTTGAAGTCATGAACCCGAGATCAAGAGTGGCAGGGCCGTGTGCTCCACTAACTGAGCCGGCCAGGTGCTCCCCCAGCCCCCCACCCACCTACTTTCACTTTTAGTAACTCTGGACCATGACTTCTACGCTGTGGTTGATACAGGTAATCTGCATGGTGCATCATATGACATAACTGAATGCACCCATGCTATCGATGGGAGTTTGAGGCGAGTGGAGCAAACTTACTTTCTGGCATCACACATTTTACAATGAGATATCAGCTTTCTCTTCAATGATGTGCTTGGAAGTGCTCACTCATTCTTCCATTACCTCTAAAACACACCGAGGCATGAACCGTAACTACTGTTTTATTACTTATGTGTTCGTGGAAAATCGCTGGCCTGCTTTCTCAGTGTACCTACTTTATGTTGACAGTATAATTCTCTTGGCATTCACTCATTCATTCTACCAGTAGTTTGAAGGCTAAGAAAGAATATGATGTAAGTCTTTAAAAAGCTGGCATTTCTTGGGGCATCTGGGTGGCTCAGTCGGTTAAGCACCCGAGCCTTGGTTTCGGCTCAGGTCCTGATGTCAGGGTCGTGGGATCGAGTCCTGTGTCAGGCTCTGCCCTCACTGAGGAGTCTCCTTGAGTTTCTCTCTGTCTCTCCCTATGCCCCTCCCCTCCATGCTGTCTCTCTGCCCCCCCCACCAAATAAATAATCTTTAAAAATAAATAAATAAAAATAAATTTTAAAAAGTTTAAAAAATAAAAAATCAAAAGCTGGCATTTCTTGAGACCAGCTCCCTGTCGGCCACCATGTAATACCTCACAACAACCAGAAAGGAATGTTTTTACACACAAGGGAACAGAATTAAATAACTTACCTGACACCAAACGGCTAACAAGCAATAGAACTGGGATTTAATCTCAGGTCTAATGAACTCTAAATATACCGTTTGCAGGTACTGCCAATAAAATTGCAATGGTAAAGACAGAGTGAGCAAATTAAATACACAAATTTCCGAATGCCGGAATTAGGTATGCTTCTCAATATTGAAAGGGCAACTTCAGGTCAAATGAGAGCATTACTTTCCAAAATGGCCCGGAAACTTAAGGAACTTTTACCCCACAGGGCCCTTTAGGAGAAAACCAGAAGTATCATAATAGAGTCTTTTGAAAATAAAGTTGAAGTCCCTGTGTTCTTGCCTGCCTCTCACCCACCCTCCTTCTTCCTTTCCCACAGGTTACTATTATTGTGTTTTTATACTTTGCATAAATAATGTCATTAAAAATATAAATCAATACAAATGAATACACAAATACTACGCTATATGGACTAATGTATTCAAGACCTAGCATTTCTAGCAAACGTTGGTCTAATACACAATGTCTAAATACACATTTTTAATGAATTTATTTTAATGACCCTATAGTATGACTATACCAAGTGGAATGAATTCCTACAATTTATTTATGTGTTCTCCTCATGAAAAATATTTGGTTTATAATGGGTTCTCAGGGATGCTAGGATCGATTGGAAAAGGCCTTTCACGTTTGAGAGTAGCATTATGAATAAAGCCCCAAAACCCAAAAATAAAAGATGCTTGGAGTTGGCATTTAGCATTAGAAAGACCCTTTGGCTTGAGCCTTAAGGTCTCAAAAAGACATTCATTTCAATAATAACTCTGTATTAGGAAAAAAGAGACACATGTCAAAATCGATGCTATATTAATGTTATATGTACTCTCAGATGTGCACGTTGTCCTTCTTTATTTATTTACTGAACGAGCTTTATTTTTCCGAGCAGGTTTAGGTTCACAGCAAAGTTGAGTGGGAAGTACAGAGAGTTCCCATGTAGCCCCTCCACTCACGCACCCACAGCCTCCTACATTATCGGTATCATGCGCCAGAGTGGTACCTTTGTTCTATTTACATATAGATGAATTTATATTGACACGTCATTATCCTCCAAAGTCCATAGTCTACATCGGATTCACTCTTGGTGCAGTACATTCCCTGGGTTTTCAGAAGTGTGTGAGGGCGTGTGTCCACCACTGTAGTATCAACGGAATGGCTCCACTTGGCATAAAAATCCCCTGTGCTCTGCCTATTCATTCCTCCCTCTTCCCAACTCCTGGCAACCACTAATCTTTTTACTATCGCCATAGTTTTGCCTTTTCCAGAATGTCACATAATTGGAATCATACAGTATGTATAGAGACTTTTCAGATTGGCTTCTCTCACTTAGTTTCCTCCATGGGGGAAAACTCCATGACTTGAGAGTTCATTTCTTTTTAGTGCTAAATAATATTCCAGAACTGTCTAGATATACCACAGTTTACAAATTCACCTACTGAAGGACATCTGGGTTGCTTCCGAGTTAGGACAATTATGAATAAAGTCTCTATAAATATCCATGTGTAGGGTTTCACGTATATATAAGTTTTCAACTTCTTTCAGTTAATACCAAGGAGCATGATTTCTGGATTGTATGGTGAGAATGTGTTTAGTTTTAAGAAACTGTCAAACTGCCTTTCAAAGTGGCTGTGCCATTGTACATTCTTACCAGGAATGAATGAGAGTTTCCGTTTATCCACGTCCTTACCAGCATTTGGTGCTGTCAGTGTTTTGGACTGTGGTCCCTCTAATAGGTATTAGTGGCATTTCATTGTTGTTTTAGTTTGCAAATCCCTAATGCCGTGGTCTCCGTACTTGTTCTCTTTTCCCTTGTGGATTTGTATCTTTTTTAAAAAGATGTTTATTTTTTTTATCAAGTATTTTTTTTTTAAGATTTTATTTATTTATTCGACAGAGATAGAGACAGCCAGCGAGAGAGGGAACACAAGCAAGGGGGAGTGGGAGAGGAAGAAGCAGGCTCCTAGCGGAGGAGCCCGATGTGGGGCTCGATCCCATAACGCCGGGATCACGCCCTGAGCCGAAGGCAGACGCCCAACCACTGTGCCACCCAGGCGCCCCTAAAAAGATGTTTATTTTATTTATTGTTAAGTAAATTCTAACCACAATGTGGGGCGCAAACTCACAGCTCCACAATCAAGAATCGCATTGCTCTAGCAACTGAGCCAGCCAGATGCCCCAATTACGTTTTGCTTTTTTGTTGTTTTTTTTTTTTTTGAGAGAGAGAGAGAGAGAGAGTGAGTGTGAACAGTGGGGTTGGGGGGTGGGTGCAGAGGGAGAAGTAGAGAGAGAATCTTAAGCAGGCTCCACACCCAGCACAGAGCCTGAGGCAGGGCTTGATCTCACGACCCTGAGATCATGACTCTGAGCTGAAATCAAGAGTTGGACGCTGAACCAACTGAGCCACCCAGGCACCCCTGTATCTTTTTTAAGTCCCCCCTTTAGCATTTTAGTGAGATTTTGGAAAGACAACAGACATAAATAAATATAATTGCTTCATTAGGTTACCCAGAAGTGTATTTATTTTTCATATATCATCACTTTAAAAATTATAGCTAAGCGACCAAAAACCTGCAAGCTATAGGGCTTCTTTCAACTTTTAAGTAGGTCTGATAGCTATGATCTTTATAAAGTCTTCCTCGAGACAGAATCCCAAATGAATAATGGGTCTGACACTATATTGACATTCTCACATTTTTATGTACAAAAGCATAAATTAGTGGGTAATTATGTGCTTTACAAAGGGATTTACGAGGGAAATAGTTAACTCTCCTAGGAGAGCTAACGTAAAATTTTATGTGCAAAAACTCAATTCATAGCTGATGAGAACCTAATCATTATATATAATATAGTGTAGAGGTATTTTTCTGCTAACCAAGTCACTAAGCATATTCTTTAATTCGGAAACTGGAGTTTAGCGAATGCACCAACATTTAAATCAGGGGGAACTGCAAAGAGGACACGCAGAAAGAAAATATGCCTTGAGACAGATTGGACAACAAAGTAGGATGTCAGCCACGGATGAGAGAAGGCCATTGAGTACCTGGGGAAAGGTACCGCTAAGAAAATGTAAAAATAATGCTGGGTCCTCACTCATTGTAATGGAGGGATTCAGGGGAGGGAAGGGGGAGGTTGGACAAAACAACTGCTGCGGACATGAATCTAGCATCATGGTTACAGTCAACGGCATGACTGTCACAGAACAAAGAGTTTCCAAGTTACAAGATGTGCTGGGTTTGAATAGTGGGTTGTGGATCAAGGATGTCCTACGTTAAAATAAGAATGGCAAAGAGAGCCGACCTAGAGAATTTAAGGGGAAAAAAGGTAATGAAAATAGATTCACAGAGGATCAGAAGGAAGGAATTCTTCCAAGTTGATTTCAGAATTTCCAAAGCACTGATATTCCAAAGGGGGTTGGAAGGTGGGGAATGGCACGTGGCATCCTTAACAAGGAAATAACATATGTGATGACATCAGGAGCAAACCAAGCAAACACATAACGATAAGGGCCTCATAAAACAATATAATAACTAACATTTACTCAGCATTTACTATGTGACAAGAACAAAGCTAAATATCATAGCATTAGCACATTTAATCTTCAGAGCAGCTCTGGGAAGTAGGAACTATTTCCTGATTGATAGATGAGGAAACCAAGGTTGTGACTTTAAATGATTTGCTCAAGGTCACGCAAACAAACTCAAGTCTGTCTGACTCCAGAGTTGGAGCGTGGGTTTCTAATTCGTAGTCTCAGTAATAATCACTGTTTCCTAAATATTATTTATGTGTCAGGCATTTTGTATACTTATCTGTACTGCTCACTACAGCCCTGAAGTAGATTTAAATAATACCTAGGTATTAATAAGGTATCATGCCTTATTAAATATTAATAGTAGCCTTAAAACAGTCCTGTGAAGTAGTTATACAGATATTTATAAGATATTACCTTATCAATTATTAATAGTATTTTGATGGAGATTTACATTCAAAAGTATGAAAAGCTGATATTGAATTCCCTCAAAAGCAAACCACAAAAGCATCTGTTTCATCTGGCCTTCCTCCTCCTCTTCCTTCCCTCCTCCTCCTCTTCCTTCCCTCCTCCTTCCCTCCTCCTTCCCTCCTCCTTCCGTACCTCCCCAGTTCCTAGCATATCACAGCTCACTCCTAAAGCCGGTTCTAGCTGCTCTTCCTCATACTCAGTTCTGGAGCCCATCCCCCACCGGGGCAGGGAGTTTGTCTTCGTTTATTTCAGCTGCTGTAACAGGGTACCAAAGACGAGGTGGCTCATAAACAGCAGAAGTTTATTTCTCACAATTCTAGAGGCTGGGAAGTCCACGATCAAGGTGCTGGCAGAGTCAGTGTCTGGTGAGAGCCTGCTTCCTGGTTCATAAACAAGCCATCTTCTCACTGTGTTCTCGCAGTGATGACCGAAGGGCAAGGTTGCTCTCTGGGATCTCTTTTATAAGAGCATTAATCCCATTCTTGAGGACTCCACACTCATGACCTACTAATCTCCCAAAGGTTCCACTTCCTAATATCATCGCATTAGGGATCAGGATGTCAACATACGAATTTGAGGGGTGGTGGGTGGGGGAACACACAAACATTCAGTCTGTAGCAGATTTCAGTATTTACAGGCTCAGTTTGTGCCCATAACCTCACCTCATGGAGCTGAGAAGTAAATCTACTCTCTAAGACCTAGAGTCTAGCTCCCTAGTCCTGGTTGCTGGGTGCCTGTGTGACCTGTGTCTTTGGTTTCTGGGAAGACTCCAGATTCAGTGTTCCTGAGAAATGCATGGAGGGTGATTAGGCTGATCTGTGAGGCATACCTCTCCTAGTGCTTGGCCCTCACCACCCTTAGTCCTGAATCTTTTTTTTTTTTTAAAGATTTTATTTATTTATTCGACAGAGAAAGAGACAGCAGCGAGAGAGGGAACACAGCAGGGGAGTGGGAGAGGAAGAAGCAGGCTCACAGCGGAGGAGCCTGATGTGGGACTCGATCCCATAACGCCAGGATCACACCCTGAGCCGAAGGCAGATGCTTAACCGCTGTGCCACCCAGGCGCCCCCTTAGTCCTGAATCTTGACACATATCCTGCCCCTGACCTCGGTGTCGAGACTGCAAATCAAAGGTCAGCCCAGTTGGAACTAAGCATTTCATGGTCAGGGTCATTGTTCTCCAGACTTTGAGCTTTTGCTGCAATCTCAATTTCTTCTTGCTGTGCTCTCTGCCCGCCTCCAACCTACCTCCCAGTGCCAAGTTTTCTGCACCTGTGATTAAGGTAACTGGGCTCTGTGGGCCTTGTGCCTACCCTGCCCAGTTGGGCCTCCGTCCAAAGCAGTATGCTGCAGCAAGGGAAGACCTGGAGGTAGATTTCCCATGAAGCTTGTTCAAGATGCTTACGCTTTAGGGTGTCTGTAAGCACCGGGTGGGATAGAGTATCCCAGGTGGGGAGAGAAAGCCAGGTTGTTCAATTCAAAAAGAATTTTTTGCTGGTAAATTACCTACAGTGATCTCAGAAGAAAGGAATATGAGACTCCAAGACACAAGTATTTGGTTGTAATTTCTTTACTCATTCTAAATAATACTTCTATATCTTATTTTTACATTTGTATTATTTTTCTAGAAGATTGACCCCCAAATTTTATAAGCTTATGGCCCACAAAACCTGGATCTGCCCTTGGGAAGACCCATACCCAAGCCTCATCTCCAGAGACTGTGTTTTCATTGATCTGGGGCAGAAGAGCTCAGCTGAGGTAAAATGTTTGCGCCCAGTGGGTATCTAGCAACGTCTGGAGACATTTTTAGTTATCCCAACTGAGAATGGGGGGAGATTTGCTGTGGGCGTTAATGGGTATATGCCAGATTGCTGTTAAACACCCTACAAAACACAGGACAGCCCCACGATAAAGAATTATCTGGCCAAAAATGTCAACGGTGTTGCAAGTGAGAAGCCCTGATCTAGGATGATGCTCTGAGCATCAGCATTTTTTCGAAATCTTCCTAATTAATTTGAATATACAAACAGGATTGAGAACAACAGTTCTAGAGATAATAATAGCTAGCCTTTACCACTGAGTACTTACTGTGTGCCAGTCATTGTTCTAAATGAATGAACTCATTCAGTCTACGGAGTAATTCTATTACTGTGATTGTTCCCATTTTATGGGTGAGAAAACTGAGGAACAAATATTAAGAAACATATCCTGAGATTCAATCCCACACAGCTGGGCTCCACAGCCTGAGCGGTTAACGACTATTGCATACCTGAATCTCCTTGACTGACTGACTGACTGACTTCATCCAACCAGAGATCTCTATGAAAGAAGGGAGTGAGAGTCCCTGGGGCTCCCATAGCCATAACCCTGCCTACCCCCAACACTTAGAAATGAAAATAAGAAAAGGTTTCAAAGTAGATACAGCTGAGGGGGTGGGGGAGAGTTAGTATGGAACCATTTTGAAGTCTGTGTCAAAGGATAGTAGTTGGGGCTATGGGTATTTGTTCCGGTTTCTCAGGTATGTCTGTGTCTAGTTCAATTTGATTAAATTTCTTAAAATGAAAGTTTAATCTAGATATGGTAGACCCTGTTTGGGTAAGAAAAAAACGTGCCTTGGCCCATCGGACTGTAAGTAAGTCATAGTAATTGTTGCTCCCATCACCGTCTCTTGCGCAGTAATGGGCTGTGTGGCAATGTACCTTTCACAGATGGCCATATTTAATTGAAAGCCATGCCCAGCAGCTGCTGGAAATGCTGAGTACCAGACTGGGAAAAGGACTGCCAAATGGGAGGAATGCAGAAGAGTTCTGCGGCAAAATGATAGAAATACATAAAGTAAAATGACTCTCTCTTTATTCACTGTTACAAAATGCTCCAGCAGAAAAGGAAAGTACCAGCATACTTGGTTTTGTAGTTCAATTCCATTAACACCGAGATGATGAAGATCATTGCTGCCTTCAGGGCACAGCATGTGGTGGGGATAAGGCCAAGATGCAAAATAAAATAAAGCAGGCCAAGGAAAGAGGGGGCTATTCCATGCTTGGAAAAGAACCCCAAGCCCCATGTGAGAACCACAGCTATGGCCAAGGTCTTGATTTCAGCCCAGTGAGACCCTGAGCAGAGAATCTAGTTGTGCTATGCTTGGACTTCTGATTTCTGGAAACTGTGGATAATAAATTTGCATCATTTTCAACTGCTAAGTTTGGGATAATAACCATTACAATGGTTGATTTTTCTTTTTTTTTTTTTAAGATTTTATTTATTTATTTGACAGAGATAGAGACAGCCAGAGAGAGAGGGAACACAAGCAGGGGGAGTGGGAGAGGAAGAAGCAGGCTCATAGCAGAGGAGCCTGATGTGGGGCTCGATCCCACAACGCCAGGATCATGCCCTGAGCCGAAGGCAGACGCTTAACCGCTGTGCCACCCAGGCGCCCCTACAATGGTTGATTTTTGAATGCCAAACCAACCTTATATTCCTGGGATAAACCCTACTTGGTCATGATGTATTATCCTTTTATATATTGTTAGATTTGATTTACTAAAATTTTGGTCAGAATTGTTTATATATGTGCATGAGGGTCGTGGCTTAAAGTGAAAGAAGAAATCTGAAGGAGAAAGAAATGGAAGATGAGAAAGGAAGACATGACAGATGAGAGAACAATTTAAGGAGAGGTGGGAAATTGTCACAGTAGGTTTGGAAAACAATCCAGTGGGGTTTTTTTTATTTTGGTTTTGTCTTTTTTAGAAGATTTTTATTTATTTATTTTAAAGAGAGAGAGTGTGTGTGTGCATGCAAGTATGAGCAGGGGGAGAAGGGGGGGGAGGGAGAGGGAAGGGAAAGAATCTTGAGCAGACTCCGCGCTGAGCACACAGCATGACTCGGGGCTTGATCTCATGACCCTGAGATCATGACCCTGAAATTATGATCCTGAGATCATGACCTGAGCCGAAACCAAGAGTGGGTGCTTAACCAACTGAGCCACCCAGCTGCCCCAACAATCCAGCATTTAATTTGGCTGGGTAACCACAGATAGGAAGTCAAGTGGTGGGGAATGCAGCTAGAAAACTAAGGAGCAGAATGCATGCTTAATTGGGGAAATGAAATCAAGAGTCACTGAAAGTCACTGAGAGACATAACCGAATGAGTGAGCCATAAGCAGTATGTAGTTCGAAATGCACCAAGCAGAACCTGGAGGAAAGGAGGGAGGCCCTTCCAATTGTCTGGTTAAAGGTCACTAGAGCCTAAACCTGGGCATGTTCAGGGGGAGGGGAGGAAGCAAGAGACAGAGGAAGAGATCAAGCCCTTAGCATTCAGCCTAGATGTTAGATTGGCTCCACTACCTCTTTGGACACCTGGAAAACGTCAGCAGGCCCTAGTCCATCATCTGCTGATTGAGAACCACGCACTGAAGGCAAACCTGAAAACTACTGATCACCTGCAGACTGGGCTCCCTATGTTCCCGATGGATCCAGGCCTGGCTGGTTGGCCCCAGCCAGGACACAATTAGTAATGGTCACCTAGGAGGCCCAACCTAGAACTCCAAGAAACTGGTCTCAACTCAAGTCTTCTGTCCATTCTGGGATGGTAGGTGGTTCAGCTTAATAAATGAAACATGGGAGAGGGGACAAGGGGCTCAGGGAGCAGAACTGTGCTCACTCAGTAGGGGCTTAAAACATATCTTTTGGGTTTGTGGTCCCAATGCAGGATCAGAAGCACAGAACGACAGGAAGGACTTTCCTGGATCTCAGTCAGCCTTTTCAGGTCATTATAATTCAGTGGCTCTTAGCATGGAAGGGCCTAACAAATAAAGATTATTGAGTAAGACTGATGTCTGTACTTTATAGCTTAGGAAAACGAGGCCTTATCTGGAATAGAGTTAGGGTGCTTTGCTTTGTTAAATTTTGCCTACTTGAATTAATGCTTTCGAACCTTGACATAGAAAGTGGTGTGCTGGAGTATACAGATTCATGCAAAGCCCTGGGATGGAATCCATTATTCGGCTCCTAAACAGGTTTTGCCTTCCCTACGACAGAGAATTTAAAAGGCCTAACAGCAGAATTATAAAGTGGGTAAGGGGACATGTTGCTAATTGGAGGATAAATCCGTGGAAAAGCTGTTTCCTTTCGCCTGGAGTCATCTCAAACAGAAGGATAATCTCCAAACTAATAACAATACCCATTGACTTGCCAGAGAGTGGAGCCCCCTACACTTTTCTCCATCTGCTCTGATCCCCAGGAAGCCGGCTCTAGGTTCACTAGCTCTGACGAAGCCTGGCTTGATAGGAACAAAAACAGTTGAAAATGGAAGGCATTGTCTCAGCAAAGTGCCATCTAGACTCAGAATTCTCAGGTGACCTGGCCCACACAGGGATTGCTGGGACCTGACCAGGGATTGCTGGGGCAGGTAAGTCAGTCCCCCAGGGCAGGAAGCCAACATATCTGCAAGGCCCCTGGGGGCAGCCCTCCCCAGTGCTATCAGGGGCTTCCTAACCTGAGACCACTGAATATTGGAACTAGAAGTGATTGATAATTGGGACAGCAGCTCCAGAAGTGCTGGGGAAGGAGACAATTGTGAGTATCTTATCTCCTCTCATCTGCTCTCTTCTCCTTCCCCAGCAGCTGGGAATGTGCAAGTCCATCACTTTTGCTCTTCTAAAGCAAGGGTGGGGGGCTTGTGCGGACTCAGAGACCTCAACTTCCTTGGGAAGCCTTCCTTTTTCCCCACCAGATGTGATCCCTCTGCCTCCTGAGTGCTCATTCTACTCCATCTGTACCTTCATTACAGCACTGCCGTGTCGTACCACACTTTGTATTACTGTGTCGTACTCCCTCATCGTGGACACTGTGGTGTGCCCCCCAGATTTCCACCATCGGGGCCAGTGCATACATTCTCCCAGCTTCTGGGGAAGTTGCCATCTGAAAGCTCATCGCTGAGTCCCTCTCCAGGAATTTCCCTCCTCCAAGGGGAACCCTCTCATCCAAGGCTACTCTTCCTCCCAGGAAGGAAACCGCATCCAGTGACATTCTACAAAAACACATCTCCCTGTGTCACTTCTGGACCTCTCAGCTTCAGAGCTCCCTGTGAGATCATGTTCCAGTTCAACTCCCCCTTCTGCCAAATCGTACACAGGTGCTGTTCTGGAGGACACTCCCTGATAAACTTCTGGCTGCCAAGTCTCCATCTCAGACCCAGGGACCCCAACTGACAACACCTCTAATGAGACAGGAAGCTTACTGAAGACCAGCTATCAAATTCTTTGTATCTGCCTTCCCCTTCCGTCCTACTCCGTCTCCCTGGTACTTGGCACAGTGCCGAACAGACTTCAGATGGATGGGACATGGATGGTGACTTGCACAAAGATTGGACAAGGACTATCTATTTCCCTTCTTTGCATCCGAAGTAAACACCAAATATCTTCTTGTCTCTAATATGCAAAATATTCATAGAATTTACAAATAATACAAAATATATACAGTCTAGGGATTCCTTCTGTAAAGTGTTTCCTGGGGAAATGCACATTTTAAAACCCAGAGAATGTTTTTTTATTTTTAAAATGAGGGAAGTGTAGCCCAGACTCACTTTAATCTTTCTGCTTTAGGTGAACAGGCCTCGGGGCAATTAAGAGAGGCGTGATATAAATCTACTTTTTCTCGGGCACCCTGGTGAAATTTTCACTGTTGATGAAGAAAGTGAACAACCCATTCCAGTGACTCTGTAGACATTCTAGAAAGATCCGCTTCCCTAAAACCTTCCCTTGTTTAGCTCAATGGTAATTTTGGCTAAGTGATTATTAGTGGCAATGCTTATGGCCTAATTGGGGCTGTATTTCTGCTCTAATGGCTCCCAGTCAACGTTCCCAGCAAGAGGTTGTGAGGCAGATCCCCCAGTGGGTTGGCATTTGACTCTTCTAACAGCCTTCTCCTCTGCTAGATTAGCTGCGTGGTCCTCCTTGTTACGGCTGCCATAGATGGATACCTAACCCCCTAGGGGGAAGCTAGAGGACACTTGTTTGAACTGGCTTCTAGATTATACAGATCCAGGAGGTTAAAGTTCTTAGTTGGACTCCATGTCAACATTGATTTTTGTATTCGCAACATCTAGCAGCAGGTCTGGCTCGGAAATGTTCGAATGAATGAATGAGCAGACCAAATGATGACTATCATTCCGGGATCGTGAAACCCCAGAGGTGGGCTATTCTGGCAAGCACGATGCCTTTCATCATTCTTTGCAGACAGGAAGCATCAGCCTGAGATCCTTAATTCTTCACGCAGAGCACCGCGACCTTCATAGATTTTTCTCTCCTGTACTTTTTCTTTTTCAAATGCAAACAGCAACAGCAGGCTTCCCAGGGGCAGACTTCTTACCCTCAATTGCTCTATTATGTTGGAGCCCCACCTTGCACGACACGCAGCTCACACCCAGCACTCCCATTCCCAGGTGGGCCCTGTCACTACCTGCAGGGTCTAGTTCCCATCAAAAGCGTTCCAGGAAAGTCTGACTGACATCTTCATCCCCAGTCCAGGCACTCTAAGCCAGGCTCAGCTGACGCAGGACCCTCAGATCTCCCTTTCCTAACTCAACTTTCTAGGTTGGCAACCCCCACTCCTCACCCCAGCTCCAGGGGAATTCATTCTGTCTTCAGTTATGTTCATATATTCATCAGATGAGACTCCTGTTTTGTGTATCCAGGAGACTTCAATTTTTTGATCTTTAAAGTGGCTTTGCATAGCTCTACTCTGCTTAACTGATTTTAATTTAATTTCTTTTATTCCAAATCCATGAGGCCCTCCTCATGGCTCACGTCACTGTTAACTTGTTTCCTCTGGGGCCTCTAAAATAGCATGTGAGGGTGGCCTTCCTTTTGAATGCTCACTACTGTTGACAGCTCATGGGTGCAGCCTAGCCTACAAGGTCAGCACCCCAGTGAGCCTCTTCTTTTTTATGATTTTTCCCCAGCTTTATTAAGATGCAATTGAAATACAGCATTGTGTAATTTTAAGGTACACAATGCAATGATTTGATACATATAAATATTGTGAAATGATTACCGCAACATTAGCTAATGCATCTATCCCCTCACAAAATTACTATTTTGTTGTTGTGATTGTGGTAAGAACATTAAAGATTTAGTCTTGTAGCAACTTTCAAACATATAATATAGTTTTATTAACCATAGTTGCCACTCTGTACATTAGATTCCTGGAACTTCTTCATCTTCTAGCTAAAAGTTTGTACTCTGACCAGCGTCTCCTCCCCTTCCCCATTCTCCAGCCCCCTCCCCCCTTGTACTCTCTGTTTCGATGAGTTTGGCTTTTTTAGATTCTACATATAAGCAAGAACATGCAGTATTTGTCTTTCTCTGACCAAATTATTTGGTCATTATTAGCATAACACCCTCTAGGTTCATCCATGTCGTCACAGCTGGCAAGATTTCCTTCTTTTTTATGACTAAGTAGCATTTCATTATATACATATATGATATACATACATAATAATTATACACACACACACATATTTTCTTTACCCATTCATCCATAGATGGATACATAAAAAGTTGTTTTCATATCTCAGCTTTTGTAAATGAAGCTACAATGAACATGAGAAAGCAGGTAACTCTTCAAGATAGTGATTTCATCCCCATTGGATATATACTCAGAAGTGGGATTGCTAGGTGATATGATAATTCTATTTGTAATTTTTGAGGAGGCTTCATACCATTTTCCGTAGTGGCTGCACCAATTTATGTTCTTGCCAACAGTGCTCGATGGTTCCCTTTTCTCTACAATGTCACCAGTATGTGCTACCCTAGTGAGCCAGTTCTGATCCTTCTCTGCCCTTCCCTTTCTCCCCATTCCCTGCTCACTCAACAATTAAGTATGGAGTGCCCCTAAGGTTCAGGTTCAGAGCCATCTGCTTGGGATACAGGATACATACACCTTGGTGGACCCTACCTTCAAGAACCCACAGTGAGGGAGTCATGGAAGTGTGATGGGGTCTGGGCGATGATGGAATTACCCATTTAAGAGGATGGAAGAGGAGACCCAAACTAAGGAAGAGGAGAGTGACCTTAGGAGGTTTCCTAAGGGAGGAGATGCCCCTTCCTTCGTCTGAAAGGATTAGTCGACAATAGCCTGATGAAGATGAGCCGATTTGAATGTGCGTTTACAGTTCAGCCACCAGTGTGTTTTGAGACCTGCCACGTGCCAGGCAACGTTCTAGGTGCTGGGGAGACAGCAATGAACCAAATAGAAAGTTCATACTCATGGGAAGAAACAGACTATAATCAAAATAAAGAAGTAAAATATATACTATGTCATAAGATGATAAGAGTTATACAGAGAAAAATAAATTGGGGAAGGGGATTTAGTATGTATACATGTAAGGGGGTGACTTCTATTTTTTTTTTAAGATTTTATTTATTTATTTGAGAGAGAGAGAGTGAGGGGAAAGGGGCAGAGGGAGAGAGAGAGAGAGAAACCCAAGGAGACTCCTCGCTGAGGGCAGAGAGCACAAGCAGGGGCAGGGGCAGAAGGAGGGAGAGAAGAAGGCTGCCTGCTGAGCAGGGAGCCCCATGTGGGGCTTGATCCCAGGACCCTGGCATCATGACCTGAGCCAAAGGCAGACACTTAGCCGACTGAGCCACCCAGGTGCCCCAAGGGGGTGACTTTGAAAAATTGTAGTTTTAAATATGGTAGCTAGGGAATGCTACTCCGTTTTTACCAAGCCCTTTCATCTTCATTGTGGTTTTAACTATTTGCAAAGTGCTCTTACATCTATTAGCTTACTCGATTCTTAAAATAATCCCATGAAGACGTGGGAAAAATCAGTCTCCTGGTCTCTGTTGCTCCCTGTATCAGTTTGCTAGGGCTGCCGTAAAAGGCACCACTTAGTGGCTTAAACAATAGCAATGTATTGTCTCATAGTTCTGGAGGCTGAAGTCCGAGATCACAGCCTCGGCTGGGTGGCTCCGCCTGAGGGTTCCGAGGGCAGCTCTGTTCCTGGCCTCTCTCCTTGGCTTGTAGATAGCTGCCTTCTTGCATTTCAACCTTGTCATCCCTCTCTCTGAGTCTATCTCTGTGTCCAGATTTCTTGTTTTCCTGATGACCCCAGTCATATTGGGAGGGGGGACCCTTATGCCTTCATTTTAACTTGATTACCTCTTTAAAGGCCCTATCTCCAGATAAGGCCACATTCTGAAGTGCTGGGGGTTCAGGTCCAACATATGAATCGGGGTGGCAGTGGGAGGTGAAGGACATAGGTCTACCCACAACACCCAGCAAATTACTGAACTTTGCATTCCACAACCAAGATACGTGGAAGCTGGTGCTGGCCAGCTTGAGGCTAGAGGTACAAGACAGTCTGTGCCGTCCACGATCACTTGCAATTCATAAGCCTAATTACCTAGGATCATTTCTCCAGGACTGAAGGCACATTACATGAAAGGTTCTACTTGACTCATTTGAAAGCCAAAAAAAATTTTTTTAAAGAACCCGACAGATCTAGGTTGAATTAGATTTTGATTCCAGGATCAGTCACCTCTTTAACGCTGAGACACTCTGAAAAATCCAGGCTAAGCAAGGCCTGGGCGAGCTGCTAAAGCTAAGAAACCAAGCAGAAAGAACAAGAAAGTAGACTAGATTAAGAGGGATGTGAACCCAGGAAGGAGGGAGAATATTACGCAAAGGGGAAGTGAACAGGTCAGAGAGCTGCAAGCCCTCTGGTCACCTCAGAAATTACACCTCCTCACTAAAGATTAGGTAACATACGCAAACATATTTTGAAAGGTTGAAAGTGCTAATGATTATGATGCATTCTTTTCTGAGGTAGAAAAACAATGCATTTTCCCCTCTGGAGACCGGTCCTACCAGGTTTTCTGGCAGACTACTTCCTAGTCTTTCTTTCATTTAATTTTTAGTCACAAATAAAATATAACTCTGTGAGTTGCCAACATCCATTTTCATTGCTTTGAGGAAGTTGCTCTTTTTAATGAACAAGCGTGAAAATTTCCAAGTCATGTTGACCTCCATGCTAACCTGGGAGTGTCAGGCTGGAATGTTCTGCTTTCTCCTGAGGTCCTGGCATAACTCTTGCTGTAGAAGGCAAGAGGGTTGGAATGAATGTCCCTGGCTCTCGTATCTCATTCCTGCCTTTGTCTAAGTCCCCCGCGAATAGCAATTCAGCGGTCTTCCAGAGCCTTCCACCCAGTGATTCTCAAAAGCTACTCAAGGCACACCTGACGGACCTCAAACTGACCCAAGAAAGCTAATCTTCTCTTTAGTCCTTCAGGACAAACTATTTACAAATCCGTACGCTCGTTTTTACGTACATCTAAGACCTATTTACTAATAGCATTCTAAGTGAATTATAAAAGGTTAATCTAATTTGGAATGCATAAACCAGAATCAAGGAGCTACTAAATTTTATTGAGGATTCTAATTTAATACTCCACCAAGAAGTCTGGCTTCCAGGGAAAGTTCTGGTGGAGCCTTCCCACATTCTCTGGATGACATTCTCTGGATGGCGCTTTGTCATCACTCTGTGTCACCTTGTGTGAGTCGAAGTCTTCAAGTGCTGCCATTCTTGCTTTTAATTATAATTTGCTGTTAACTTAACTTCATCATTATCAAGTTAGTTGTGATCTGTTTGGTTAAAATGACTAGTGTTGCGTATTTGCTTCAACTGTATTTTTTGGCCTTTAATTTTCCAGTAATTACACAGAAAGACAATTACGCATTGCAATTTGAATATGAATCATTTATGCCCTCACTGGTAAAGCACATGTACACTTAATCTCCCAAAATAGACTTTGTAATGGCCCCTCAATAATATTCTTGAATTATTTTTCCGTTAGTACTTGGGAAACGAAGGGGTTGATTGGCTGTGGACTATTTGCCCAGCCTAAAGTGAACTCAAGGAGAAAGAAAAGGTTCAACAACTACATTTACTGCACATTTTGCAGACAGCCTGTAAACGGCATACGCAAACTCGTGTCCTTGGTAAACGCCTGGGAAATAAATATCCACACTTACCTTTCTCCGACCCCTACGCAGCCGCAGGCTCAGCGTGGCTGTAGCAGGAAGCCACGCAGCCGGCCTGCTCGGGCAGTGTCGCGGTGATCGGGAGCGGGGTGGGGCCCACTTCAGAGCAAAGGTTTCAGGGTAACTGTAAATATGATTGGCAGAGTCACAGACAACGCTGAGCTCTGCAAATATGGCCACAGTTCGAAGCAATAAGTTTCTGTTCAGGCTTGTGATAGCTGCTGGTTACACATCAGTAATCGGCCAGTGTCCATGAAAGTCCAAAGTCCATGAAAGAGGAGGCAGACTTACTTTAGGGTTCCTTTGGGCATCTGAGTATTCAGGAATCCCCCAAAGTTGGCCCTGGGCGGACTTGAGGCACAATCGTGATCTCAGATATTTACTCCACTGTGTATCCCACTGACTTGTATTTGCATCTCTGTTACGGCGCGGTGTTCTGCCTTGCGCTGGAGTGTTTAGAAAGGTCTGATGTCCTCGCAGACTTTGTTTCTTTGGGGCAGGACCAGGTTTCACCCGCCTTTAGGAGGCAGCTTGGCAGGGGGCCAGCAGCAGACCCAGAGGATCAGAGAAACCTGGAGTGAATCTCGGCTCCCCAGTGATTGACAAAATAAATGACTTTTGGACAAGTGGTGGAACACGAAGATATTATTGTTTACATTATGACTGAATCCAGAGACTGAAGTAGTTTCAGATTACTTCCCTACCCTTTTCTCATAAATAGAGAGATGGATGGGTGGATAGATGGGTGGGAGATGGCCAGACAGAGATTAAGATCATGTCTCAATCGTTCTCTTTTCACACACATGCCCACGCAATCGACTCTGCTTCTTTCTGTGATTTGCCCTCATTTTGTCCTACGATAAATGAGCTTCCTCCGTACAGGTGGGGGCAATGGTCATAAATACTTCGTTTTCTTTAAAGAGAAAAGGACTTCTCTTTCTCCATATCAGTATATACAAGCCTAAAGAAGCCTCTGATTAGCCATATCTGGGCTGTATGCCCACCCTTGGGAGGGGAGAAGGGTTTTGTATTGGCCCACCAGACGATTCTGGTGCAGTGGCGAGAGGAAATCCCGCAGGGAAAAGGGTCTTTCTAAATGCTGTTACCAAAAATAAGAATTGAGATGGGGGGAGCTGAACTTGGTCAGACAAAATAGCAACCAACTATTTCAATCAAAGGGATGCCCTGTGTAAGGCAACAGGGCCTGGTACCAAAATAGACCTTAAACTGCGCCACCTGTGTCTTCCTTTTCTTGGCCGCTTCCAGTCCCTCTTATTGTTGTCTACCTCCTTTCTTAAGTACTTTTGTCCCAGCCACACCCAAAGTTACTTCTGGGACTGTTGGGAAACTGTAGCCAAAGGGGAAGGATCCTGCCCTGCTTAACTCCCTTGAGAAGCAGGAGAGAAAATATGCTTTTGTTTTGGAATAGAAGGAAGGTTCACAGGAAAATCAGAAAGCTGTAGTAGTAAAGAGAGGAAAGCGAGCAGAGAGGCTATTATAAGGCCTGTCCTCTTGGTGCTTGAGGAATCGTGGCACAGCAAGTCCCCTCAGGATTAGTGGCAGGGTTCAGAGGTGCCAATAGACAGATAGGCAGGGTTTCTTTTTCTCTCTCTCCTCCTCCCCCTGCTCCTTCTTTTTCTCTTCTCTGCTGTTGCCATTGTACCAGAGAACTCAAGGCAGTGTTCCTTCCCTCGCCAGAGGCTCAGCACAGGGAGTGCTCGCCTCAAGAGCATAATTGTCTCAGCGGGAAGCCGAGAGTGATTTAACTCAGTCCCAGATGAGGACTGGGCGTGGAGGGCCTACCACGTTCCATCCAGTAACCTGCTTCCTGAGCTTTGCTTTGACTCCACGGCAGAGAAGACACCTGCAGAACAACACCTGTTGTTGATGGATCAAGGCTCCTGAGCATGTAACAAGTTGGCCCTGGTGGTGGTTCAGTGCCAGTAGAAACCATGACCCTGGGATTGCGAAAAGTCAGCACCTGCACAAGGATTTTCCTGAGTCCTTGCTGATTTTTTGTTTTTTCCATTGGAAGCGTATGCCCAGGGGGTGCAGAGAGTAGGAAGTAGTCTATAGTTTCTTGAGTTCTTGGCCATAGCTGGGGGCTAACAGGAGGTTGGGCACAGGAGAAAGTCAGGACCCCCTTCCAGACAGTTGTGATGTACAGAAAAGAAGATGGGGTATGGAATCAGGAGATCTGAATTTAATGCCTGACTCAACTTCTCATTCACTGTGTGATCTTGGACAAGTGGTTTGCTCTTCTGTGCCTCAGTCTACATATCGGAAAAAATGAAGATGATAATATTTCATGGGGTTGTTGTCAGGACAAAAAAAGGCACTACGGTTCCTGTGTTATTCCATTCCTCTGGGTCTACTCCCTTCCTCAGGAAGCTGTAGAGTGCAATTGTTAAGAGCTCAGGCTCTGGAATTTAACAGAGCTGGGTTCAAATGCCATTTTGAATTACAAAAAGAAATATCTATGTATGGCATGATCAAATGCCTGGGATATTCTTCAAAATAAGGCAGGAAGGGGTGAGCCAGTGGGGTCTTGCAGAAACAAGATTGGTCACAAGTTGATAATTGTTGACGCTGGGTGATGGATACACGGGGGTTTATTCTATAACTGCCCTACCTTGTATCTGCAGGCAGTCCTCACTTTGCAGGGTTCTGATATGCATGGATTGCAGTTGCCGGGGTTTAGTTGGATAACAACAGTCCCTCCACAACACAGTTCAAATTTCAGTTACCCTGATATATTAACCATGAATAATTGCGTCCAGCACACGCTCTGCTGCTAGGTCTCCAGGGCTCAAATCACTGCGTAAAAACCCAGTGCACATCAAGATCAGTGATCTGTCACTTCCCTGCTTTTAAAGACCGTCGGTTGGTTATCGGTCACTGCCCATCTGTTGTTCACAGGCAGACAGGAAAGCATGTGCTAGGTTGCCTCCTTGTCCCTCAGGAATAAGCCCATGGGACATTTTACAGAAACGGATAATCAAAAGAGAGAATGGGCCAACAGAAATGAAAATGCGCCAGAGAAATGAAAAGCGATAACATTGCAAGTGAAAAGTGAAATCCGAGCTGAACGTAGATGGGATTCTGGACAGCCAACTGTGGGGATGTTGGCGTTGCCACCATTCAGGACTACCGATTCAGCTGGAGGAACTCAGGGAAGCCAAACACAGGGACAGAAGTGGTTGTGACGAAAAGGATGATGACACCTGAGAGGAAGCGACAGCAGGAAAAATCTTTGAGTTGAAGGCACTCTTGGAGGTGTTTCATAATGTTGAAAGTTCAAATGATCAAATGTTGAAAGCGGATCCAGACTGACAAAGAAATATAGGACAGCTCGCCCAGGCATTAGAAGAATGCTGTCTGTATTGTGATACGATGAGAAGGCCAGTACTGTTCAAACTACTCTTGATTTGTTCTTTTCCAAAGAAATAAAATACTTTCTTTGGGGGGGTGTGCAGAGGGAGAGGGAGGGAGATAGAATGAGAATCTCCGGCAGACTCCCCTCCTGAGCTCAGGGCCCAGAAAGTTCCATCTCACGACCCTAAGATCATGACCTGAGCCGAAATCAAGAGTCCATCGCTTAACTGAGCCACCCAGGTGCCGCAGAAATAAAATACTTATATTTTCAATGTGTCTAATGTTCTAAATTGCAGTGTATGAAATAAACATTAGCTTTACTATTTTTTTCCATTTCTCAATGCATTTACAACTGACAGTAAGAGAATTTTAAATGTTTTGACTCAAATGTTTAAAGGTCACAAAACAATTGTCATTTTTCTCATTGTTTGTAAAGATCGCTTTGCCTCTTTCAGGTTCCAGGTTTCAGTTCCAGGGCCAGCTTAATGGCCCAGCGCACTGCGGTAAATGAGGACTTTCTATTTGGACATTTTCAAGACCGAATGGTTTTCTTTTTCTCATTCCTATTTACCCATTTTCTGATGAAAACTGTTTAACTTTCCGTGCCTCAGTTTCTTCACCTGTGGAATGGGAATACTTGAGCACTCACTTGGCGACATGGTTGCGAAGTTTGAACAGGCTAATGCCTGTCAGGCACGCAGCAGAGAGAATGACGTTGACAGTGAATGTTGGCTGCTATTGTATTCATAGATCTGGACCAGAGAGAGAAAGACACTGAGAGTGGCGAGCAGTGGGCTACGACCACTGCTGCTACCCTGAGCGGCCTCGCTGCAGTTCCTGTTCACCTACTTCCTTAAAATGCTGCCCTGAGTACCAGCCGACGGATTTCAGCACAGCCTTTTCTAGAGAAGCCTCCAACTAAATTTTCCCCAGACGCTTCCATTTGGATGTTTGAACGTTACTATAAATCCGACTAATGTCCTGCCTCCTACCTCTGCACTGCGCTTCCCCTCCTGTGCTCTGGATCCAACACCCTCAGCCTCAGTGTCTTCCCAAAACGCATCTGTCGTGACGCAGCTCCTTGACCCCTCAGGTGCCATAAGTGGCCTTCTCGAGTCTCCCATAGCACTTTGTAGCTCTCCCGTCACGTTTCATTACGAGCCGATTACACCCCTGTCTTCCCCCTTTAAACGATTAAACTCCTTGCAGAGAGCTTGTACTAGGAAGATGGCGTGGCATCCTTGACGCCATTTTCCCCCGAAGTACCCTGATTTTCACTCAGGTATTTACTCTCTGGCTTATTACCTTTGGGGAAGGGTGACACCACCCTCAGCGCCCCACCCTCACCCCAGCTAAAGAGGAGGGATTTTATTGCCTAGACAGAATCCCAGGTTGCTTGCCAGGGTCACTGGTTTAGGCTAGCGTTTGTTTCTGAACAGATCAGGGCAGGGGGATTCGCTCCACGGGGGGGGGGGGGATTGGTTTTGAAGGAGCATGTGACCCAGTTGGGCCAATGACAAATGAGATGAACTTTGCTGGGTGCTTCTAGGGGGGAAAGGCATCTTTGCTTTTAAAGGTGAACCTCCATAAGCTTTCCTCTCTGGTGTCTAAATGAGCTGTGCCGCAGTGCGGGAAGCCGACGTGAAGATGAGGTCAGGACACAGAGGGGAGGTGACCCAGGAGCCACTGAATTAATTTAACCCTGAAGCCTGCCCTCCCCCTGAACTTCTATATGCACGAGCCAAAAAAAAGTTGCTTATTACGTTGGAGGCTAGTTCTCTGGAATCTGCAGGGCAACCAGGCCTACCTGGTACAGGGACTTTATCTTCTTATCAACTTATCTTTGTATCCCCCACAGTATCTGTTGTCTGGAAGACACTCAATAAATGTTTGTTGGGTTGGCTAAACCCATGACTCTAGTATGGTTCCCGTTAGGCTCTTTAGATCTTGTCTGTAGAGTAGTGTTCCTCCTACAAGTCCCTGTCAGCTCCCTTCCTCATCTGAGCTTCTGGTTTGAATAGCTGATTTTTTATTTTTATTTTTTAGAGGGATGGGGGAAGGGGCAGGGAGAGGAAGAGAAAGAATCTCAAGCAGATTCCACCCTGAGCCTGGAGCCATAAGTGGGGCTGATCTCACAACAGACCCTGAGATCATGACCTGAGCCAAAACCAAGAGTTGGTTGCTTAATCAACTGAACCACCCAGGTGTCCCAAATAGCTTTTTTCCTAAAGCTGAAACAGGTTCCTGAAATGACAAGAATGTTCTTGTGTATCCAGTCCTGCTCTCTCTTGGAAATTCCTTGATGAATACTGGCAAATGTGAACTCATTGACTCCCCCTTTCTAGACTTTGGTCTGGCACATTTCAGATAGCAATTGTAGTTATTTCAACATACTTTCATGAAGTTTTAAGCTTATTACTTCCCGGTGCTAACTTTGGAATCATCATAATCTAATCAAAAAGCCATCTTCAAACCACATTTTAGGGTAGGTTGTTGTTGTTAAGTATTCAATCACCAATTTTTGTTGCAAAATCCACATATGGGATGACATAATTTCTAAGAAGTTTTCTGTTTATTTTCTTCATCTCTGGATATGGATTATTAAGAGCTTTATTGTCAGTAAGTAATATTTCTTGACTTAAATATCTTAATCCTTTGTCTAATTTCCACCTGCCCGCATCATTTGTTTTATTTTTAAAGTTTATTTAAGTAACCTCTACACCCCAACCAACGTGGGGCTTGAACTCACAACCCAAGGTCAAGAGTTGCAAGCTCTTCCAACTGAGCCAGCCAGGCACCCCTCAATCATTGTTTGGTATGGTACTCTCCTACCTTAGGGATAGTAAATAGGGCCAGAGATTGGTACTGATCTAACACAGACATCTTCTAGGCTGCCTAGAACCTAGGAAATGGAAATGCATTAGAGTATCATCCAGTCATATTATGCTATACTGTGCTTGGACAACTAATCAGATCATCCCTGAGAGATTCTGAATATGAGCCATAGATAGGGAGACATAGACTGAGGAATTAAAAAAAATTAAGCTCTCATTAAAATTAAGTGCCTCTGATCATCAAGAGACCAGATAGTGAGTGAAAAGATGAGCCCCACAGTGGGAGAAAATATTTGCAACATTATGTAATGCTTAACTGTTATCTAAAAGAATTCCTAAAAATTAATATGAAAGAGATTGACAACCCAATAGCTCTATCCAAAAGTTTTGAATTGGCACGAAAGGGAAAATCCAAATAGCCAACAAATAATATGAAAATATATTCAGCCTCATTAATAATTAGGAAATGTGAATTAAACCCCAACAACATTATACCTCCACCATTTAGGCAAAATAAGAATACCTAAAAATAACACATGTAGACAAGGGTATGAAACAAAGGGACCGCAAATACACTGCAGGAAGGACTGTAATTGGCACAATTACTATGAGGGAGTTTGGCCTTACTGAATACCTAATGACCCATTAATTGCACTCCTAAGAATGTTCCCTAGAGAAATCTGTCCACATGTGTACCAAGAATATGTAAAAGAAGGTTCATAACATGATCGCAACCAACAGAAACAACCTAAATATCTAGAAATGATAGAATGGCTAAATGATGGTATATTCTTACAACGCAATACTATTTGGCAATGAAAATAAATGACAAAGAGCTACATGCAACAGCATGGTTAACCCCAGCTGGCAGGAAGTGGTAAAGAGTACAGAAGTGGTATGTCCATTGTCCTTCATGGCTCATGGCTTTGCCTTCTTGCCACATTTGGAGTGAGCTTTGGATTAAGCCCTCTTTGGAGCCATGCAAATTTCACAGCCGGCTTCCTGCTGGTGCAGATGTTAGGGCCCAAGGCCAAGGGTTCTTTATGCCTTAAAGACTAAGAGACTTTTTTTTTTTTTTGGATGAGACTTGTAATTTCTTTGGCAATGTAAATGCCTAAGAACTGAGAAAGCTTCAGTCAGTCACCACTCCCAAAGTTCTTTTCTGAACATAGGTCTTAAAGCTGCTTTATTTCTTTGCTTCTTTGATCAATCAATAACTCTCTCTCTCTCTCTCTCTCTCATTTTAATGATGTCTATCTTGAGTCCATCTGAAATGATAGGCTTCAGGGCAAATCCTTAGACCCTCATCCTTGAGACAGGCCTGCCTCTTGGTTTGGCTGACAAGTTTTAATTGACCTTTGAAAAGGTCAGTTTTAGCTCCTCTTGTTTTATGTAGAGAGAAGCAACGGACTTCTTTAACTCTGTAAAGATCCATATTTTTGGGGACTCGGCAATCTGACGCATTCTTGCCAGCTCTTTGTTGTACGTCTTCCTAAACAGCAGGAAGTGGCAGCCAGCATACACGAACCATGTGGTTTTATGCAACTACTTCCTCCGGAGTTAGGGGCTTAGGCAACTGGTCTATCCCTCAAATAATCGCGGGTGACAATCTTGCCAAATATTTTTGTCTCAGCCCAGCAAGGGCACTGGCTTTCCAGCAAACGATATCAATTTTCTTACCTCCCAACTGCTAAGCCAATGCCACATATTTGGGGGTTTTATCACAGCAATACCATACTTTTGGTACCAATTTCTGTTTTAGTTAGGGTCAGGTTAGGTTGCTCTAACAAAGAGACCCATCAATAATCCTGCCCGTTAAAGAAGACAGAAGTTTAGTTCTTTCTCAGGGTGAGTCCGGGCAGTAGGGACTCTGCTGCACCTGACATTTAGGGGTCCAAGTTTCTTCCATCTTGCTGCTCCTCCTAGGCCTTGATGTTGTCTGCATGGTCAAGGTGAAGTCATGACCTTATTTGGAACCCAGCATACGGGAAGAGGGGAAAGAATAAGGAGGCACGCGCTGGTCTTACGGTATAGGCCTGGAAGCGGCGCACAACGCTTCTCACATTTCTTTGGAAGACATTTAGCCACTCAGCCATAACATCCAGGAAGGCCGGGAGAAATGACAAGGATAAAGGAAAGAGCAGATTTCCGTGGTCAGTTGGAGTTATATTATTCCCCAAATTTCCATCTCAAGCCTTCAAGTTACTTTTCTGCTCTGAGAATAGAATGAGACTACAGATATTGATCATAAAATCAGAGCCACATAGAAGATCAAAAATACAAAAGGGCATTTTCCTCTCATGTATATTATTCGCTGAAAAGCTGAACAATGGCACAAGCATCTTGCTGAAACAGCGGGGCCCTGCGATTTTAAATGATTTCCTGCAAGCCAGATGTAGTCAAAGGAGATTAACCGTGCAGGGCTCATTATTACTAACTGAAGATATCTAAAATTTCATAGGTAGGCTCTTAGAAAGATGTATTCTAAGAAAGAAAGACAGAAAGAAAGGGGGAAAGGAAGGGAGAAAGGAAGAAAGAGAGAGAGAGAGAGCCTGCAATAATGCCTGGAGTAAGGTAGGCACTTCCCCTACTGAAATAGCAGTTGCCCTCACTTCTATCATATTTATTTCTCTCCAGGGGCTGTCCTGGCTCACCTGAAAGAAGGTGATGTGATCCTGAATGCCAGAGGGGGCCAGTGTCTCCCAGAGAGCCCAAAGACTCAGAGGGCAAGGCAGCGGTGTTCAGGGCTGCCCACTGAGGGAGCGGTACCCTGGACACCATGGAAGCCAGGATAACCCCCAAAGAGCTTCTTCCTGCTCACTAAGGCCTCTCCTGGCTGGCAAGCCTCTTCTCACCCTGCTCTCCTATCTAGCCTCATTGACTGTCTGCTCCTAGTCCATCTTCCGAAGTCACTGTCTCTGCCCTGTCCCGGAAGGGAACACAGCCTGTGGGAGCTGCGGCAGCCGGGGGTCGAGGCCGGTGTGCACGCCCCCCTCCCCAGGGTGGTCACCCACTGCACTGTGTGCACTCGCTGCCTCACTGGCGGGGACAGACATGATCTCCCAGGGACCACTCAGATTCATGTTTGTTCTGTTCAGGCCCGTTGGAAAGTTCAGGAATATGATGTGATGGATTTTTCCAAGAACAATCAGGACAACTAAATAGATGTCTCTATTTCTGGATGTTTGAGTAAATTCCTTTCTGGGTTGCCTAAGCCAAAGATCATTCGTGTTGAATCCAAAGCCCTGTATTGAACTTTGCCCGCTGTCAGGAGAGGGCCAGCCACAGCAGAGGAGGCAAAAGGACAGGACAGTAAAGAAATCGCCACGCGAGAAACCACCTGTGTGAGCAGCGCTGGGATCATCATTTTGAGCCCTGTAAAACGCACACAAAACACACACCCCTACCTCCCATGAATTGACACCACTTGTTTGTAAAACCTTGTGCTGGGGATGAGGAGAGTGGGAGGAAGGCCATGGTTTCACAGCCCTTCTGGTGGGCAAGGACAAAACAGGGAAGAAAAAATTGTCCTAAAAGTGAAAATTGTCCCATGAAGTGAAACATAGGGTAGTCAGTAGGTCAGCATGAAGAGACTGTGAATGAAATAAATCTAGGAAAGAAATGAGTTTGTTTAATGATTGGTTTATTCATTCAGTCATTCACTCCACAAACACTTATGTGCCATCCACGGTGACAGGGACTGGAACACAAAGACAAAGAGGACACAGACTCTGCCCCCGCAGCTAGACGCAGGTGACCGGCCACCTGGCGAATGAAGCAGGAAGGTGTCATCAGAGCCATCACCCACGACAGTACAAGGTTCAGGTGTTTCCAAAGAGGTGGGGAGTCTGTGGGCAGAGTCAAGAAGAGGCTTTCCAGAAGAGGTAGCAAGGGCAAAAGCAGCAGCATGAAGGGGGCAGGCACAGGGTCTGAGGGGCTGGGGTAGACCCTGGGGCCTCAGAAACCCAAGTTCCCAAAGCATCTGTTTCCCAAAGCATGCCACTGAAACCCAGAAAGCAACGGCTTTATAAAAGATTCCTGTTCTGCGTGCGGACAGTGTGATGACGGGAACTCCTAGGCTTTATAAAAGATTCCTGTTCTGCGTGCGGACAGTGTGATGACGGGAACTCCTAACCTGTTTAAGCCAGTCGGACTGCTGCTGGGCAGCACCCTGCCCTCATCAGGGCAGCTGGTTATCAGACAGATGACATCTAATCGGCACAGAAGCCACCTTAAAGTGGAGAGCAAGCCGTCCCACCCAACCTCCTTTTAGGAGGTGTGACCCTAACACTGCCGCTCTGGGGCAGACAGAAAGGAGCTGGGAGAGCCCCATGATGAACCTAAGCTGGGAGCCTGGCTCCTTAGTTAACAGGTGGACAAGACACTTGTATCAGTTAACGACTTATTGGTTGCAAGTAATAGACATTCAAGCCAGCGTAAGTGAAAGGGGCCGATGTGACATAAAGCTACAGGGCTGTCTTTTAATCCTGGAGGGCAGGAAGGCATCCAGGTCCCGGGAAGGAACAGGGAAGTGGGTGCCTATCCCCAGGAACCATGTGTTGCACTCTCCCTGTCTCTTTCTCTCTGGGCATCTGATTTCTCTGTCTGTCTGTCTGTCTCTCCTGTTGTCTGTCTCAACATGACAGAATGTGACCACCCATGCTGTCCTTGTTTCTGTTTTACAGCTCCCAGTTCGTGGGAAGCCTGCATCTCTCTTTGAACACAGTTCCTGATGCCTGGGGGAGGACTCAGACCCAGCTGAGGTCAGGAGAGCAGGGTTCATCCTGAACACATGGCTGCTGAGGCAAGGAGTAGTTACAGGGCTCGTGGGAGTTGGGCAGGCACCCCAAAGGAGGCCAGCCACTGCTCCTCATATCTCTGGGCCCTGATCCCTGAAAATAATAGTCGTTGCTTTAGCTGGTTATGGAATAGATTTGACGAGTTAATATAAGTGAAACAACTACCATATAGGAGGTCCTTAGTAAATGGAGGTGGTTAAAATTATATTAGTCGATAAAGATAGAATGTGATCTATTTTTAGGGAAGCCCAGTCCAGGAGCTGGGCATGCTGCCTTCTTTCCTCCACCAGAGCTGATCACATTAACATAAAGATACGGAGCGAAGCCTCTCTTCCTCGGCCTCCCCCCTACCCATCCTCTCATTTCTCACCTCTGAGTGACAACTTAAAGCTCCCCCTGCCCCAAGCTCTCTTTGCTGTTACAAATCAGTCATTTACATTTGGGGTCCTTGCCACCCCCACAGGTACTCATCTGTAATGACTCTGTTCAGGCGTGTTAAGTCTATACGGTGTTTATGTCTTTCCTCCATTAAACTTTAAACCTGTGGTCTGAGAAACCACATCTTCATACCCTGGACATTGCCATGCATCCAGTGCTCACTTGATGATTTGTTGGCTTATCATGTTTTCACAGCAAGGGCAATATCCATTTATAGACTCATTAGAGGAATCTCAAGAACTCCTTTATTTTGGGCCACTGCCTTTAGCCAGGATAATCCCGAAGCTTCCTAAATAAAGTCATGTGTTTTACTTCCACTCCCATGTAAGCCTACATGTCATACAGCCTGGAATTTGGAGGGGATTTGATAGGGATCCTAGGTCAGAGAGCTCCCAATGCAGGAGGAACCCTGAGACATGGCGTCTGGTCTCTACTTGAACAGGGAGCTTGTTGCGGTCCTAGGAAGTTCACTCCAGCTTTATTCTTTTACAATCTAGAAAGTTCTTCTTTGCATGAAGAATCTCACATCTGCCTTTGTGTCACTTCCATTAAATGTCCCTACTTCTGTAGGACCGGAACTAATGCCTCTTCCCCATGGCAGCTCTCCCTGCATTTGGAATGAGGGCCCAGGTCACTGTATCCTGACCCTGCTAAGCCTCTTCTTTTCAACCCAAGTATCCTTAAATCCTTCTCCACAAGAAACGGTTTATAAATCCTTTGTCTTCCCTTTCACATCTTGATGTGTTGTGTTTCCCTTTGTGAATCTTAGATTTTAGAATCCAGCACTACATGTAACACTCCAATGCCGTCTGATTGCTGAGGGGAGTGGCATTAGGACCTTTGTTCTAGGATCTAGCTGCTGTGATTTTACTAATGTTGTGTATATTTAAGCTAGTGCCTTTCTCTCTTTCTCTTTCTTTTTTTCTTTCCTTCTTTCTCTCTCTTTTTTTCTCTTTTCTTCTTCTTCTTTCTTCTTCTTCTTCTTCTTCTTCTTCTTCTTCTTCTTCTTCTTCTTCTTCTTCTTCTACTCTTGATTGAACTACCACAATTTTGGCTCATATTAGTTTTTAAATCTCCATATATATTTTCAAAATATGGAAATTACTCCTTTTAATAAAGGTAACATACATTATTATGGAAAATCCAGGGAGAAAAAAAGCAAAACATGAAAGGATAAATAAGAAAATAACAATCATATTGTAACCCTTCCTCTTAAAGATAACTATTGCTTGCATTTTGGTATGTACCCTTCCAGCCATCATTTTCTATGCATAAACATGCAAGCATGTGCGCACACACACGTACTTTGACAAACATGGGGTTAAACCTCTGAGGTAGATTAAAAATGGCTGCTAATTTCTTGCAGCTCCTTTCATTGATAGGTGGTATCTATTTCCTCTCTGGGTCAGGGCTGGGCCTGAGTCTGGTTTTAACCAATAGAATGTAGGTGGGGTAATGCTGGGTAACTGCCAAGGTGGGCTTTAGGAGATCTCAGCTTCTGCCCTCGTCTCTTGGAACACTCTTCTTGGAGCCCAACCACCATGTGTGGAAGCCTCACCAGCCACATGGAGTGGCCCCATGTGGCCTGTGACTGAAAACACCACAGAGCTCCCAGATGGCAACCAGTATCAGCTATCAACTACATGAGTGCGGTCCTTTTGGACCTTCCAATTATCCCAGAGCCTCAGTCAGTACCAAGTGATGCAGAACAACCCACTAAGTAAGGAGTAATAGATTGTCATTTGAAACCACTAAGTTTTGCGGTAATTTTTTACAGCAGCAACAGATAAACAATTACACATAATAACAGCAGATATTTCTACAGTATTTTCTATGTGCTAGGCATGGCTATTAATCCTTTACATATGTTTACCCACATAATCCTCACAATAACCCTATGAGGCAAGTACTGTAATTATATACTCCCATTTTACAGATGAGGAAACTGAGACACAGGGAAATAAAAAGTTTGCTCAGGGCCATAGGGTGAGTAAGCGATAAGGTTGGGATTTGAGCCCATGCATCCATTACGTTCGAGTCTGTGCTCTAATCTGCCATACCCCACTGCCTCTCTGCTGCTTTCTCTCATTTTAGATATTGTGAGTGACTTTCAACGTCAATAAATATCAATCTGCAAAATCAGACTTAAGGGCCACATGTTGGAATCTGTTGAAATCTCAGTTCGATCATCCAAAGTATTAGTGATCTCTTGCAATTGTGGGATTCTCTTCACTGGATATATATACTGCTAAAGTCTTCAAGTTGATAGAATTTGTTGAATAGATCAGAGTTCGGGAATGAGCCCTCCTGAACCCAGATGAGATCTCCTTCCAGAATAACATCATTTAATAATATTCTTTAGGTACAGATTATTCACCACTGTCTCATTTTCTCAGCCACTGGTTCCCAAGCACAGGCTGGGAGACGTGTCACATAAAATCGTGTGGGCACTTGTTAAAATACAGATTCTCAGGCTTTGCCCCAGACCCTCCAGTAAGAGACTCTCTGAAAATGGGGCCCAGGAATCCACATTCTAATAGCCCTTCACACATGATTCTGATGTCGACTAGATTTGGGAGCCATTGATCCTAACCTCCCTGCCTCCTTCTTATCCATATCAAATCCCATCCCAAATCCCATGTACACTGTGGGAATACTCTGATTATCCCTGTGAGAGATGTCCTGCCTCTGCTCTTAGCCAGCTCTATGATTTCATCTCTAGACCTTTTTCACCTATAAAATGAGGAGGTTGGATTAATTATTTAGTGGGTGTTGTGGTGTGCTCACACGTCCCTTCTTCAAGACTGAGATACTCATTCCCTCGGCTCCTGGGTGTGTTGGCTGCTGACAGTTCACAGGCGATCCAAGGTCACTCCAGTAGTATAGCCTGTGTCTGATGACTGGTTGATGAGGAAATACGAAGACCCAGCCTTCTAGGCTCTAGCCTCCAGGGTGAACCAGCCTCTGGGGTGGACCTGAGATTTGTGCTGCGTCTGCATCAGTTCACCTCTCTGTCTGTTTCTACTTCCTCACTTGCCCAATCTCCAGCTCAGTCTGTTTCCTAAGGAGCTGATTTCCACAGTGACTTTTTGCTCCTGATTTGGATTGAACTGATAGCACAGACTCTTTCCTCGTCACCTTTTCCAACATCCTGCGCTCTCTGTTCAAGAGCTGTCTCCTCTTCATCTTCCTCCCACTCATTCTCCATTCATTGAACACATTTTTGTTGTACTCCTACTGTGTGCCAGACCCTGAGCTCAGCCTGGGTATTCAGAGACTTGGCCATGACTCCTGTGGTGGCAAGAGAGCAAGCACTGAGGACCTGAATGGCTCTTCTGTCTCTTTGTCATTTGTGAACACTGTGCTGTTTCCCAGACTGTGGGTCTAGCCCATCTCCTCGCTCTTTTTATTGCTCTGGTCACGGTTGGCAACCCTCCCCCCCCCACTTTGTAGGGGCTTTAACCTTCCTGACACCATTCTTATGGATTTGTATTTCTCTTTGTATTCCCTTCTTAGCTTTTGGGGTCCTCCTTCCAGCTCTGGCAAGGGCCAACATAAATGTTTCATTCATTTAAGACAATCGTGTCTATTTCATGGTTCTTGGGCTTGTGGTAGTGGAACATCTGAGGGGCAAGAATCTTGAGGTCTTCCAGAAGGGCGGGTGGCAAAAGTAAGGGATCAGAGTTGAAACTGTCATCCAATAATCCATCTAAGACCTACCTGTGTCAGGCAAGACTGAAATAAATCAGCCACATTTGCTGCTGCTACCCCTCTCTTTTATCACCTCCAGCCCCAACTCCCCTCGCCTCTTCATGGATTTACAGCTTCCCTTCTTTCTGTTCTGCACACTTCCCCCTCCCTATGCTGTCAATCATTTTCGTTTTTCACTTGAATGAGACTGAGTCATAATGCCTCTTTTCTAGCGTTCATCACATTTTAAGCTTGTTCTTATACTGTATTGCAACAGAAAAGGCTTTGTCCAATGGACAAGGACAAGATATCAACAGACATTAAGAAAATAGAGAGCTCTTTTCAGCCCTTTGCAATCACATCATGTCCAAAGGCTCTTCATTGAAAAGATATAAGAATCAAGGATACCTGGGTGGCATAGTTGGTTAAGTGTCTGCCTTCGGCTCAGGTCTTGATCCCAGGGTCCTGGGATGGAGTCCCGCATCAGGCTCCCTCATCGGTGGGGAGTTTACTTCTCCCTTTCCCTCTACCCCTCCCTCCTGCTTATGCTCTCTCTCAAATAAATAAATAAAATCTAGAAAGAAAGAAAGAAAGAAAGAAAGAAAGAAAGAAAGAAAGAAAGAAAGAAAGAAAGAAGAAAGAAAGAAAGAGAGAGAGAAAGAAAGAAGGAAAGAAAGGAATGTAATGATCTAGTATAAGAGCAGAAGGAACCCAAATCCAACACTCTCATTGTCTAGATGAGAAAACCAAGAGACAGTGAGGTCAAGCAGCTTTCCAAAGGGGATGCAGCAGTAATTGCCAGAGCAGGAAAAGAAAAAAGAATCCATGGATGGTACATTTTGGGAAGGCTTTACCTGCAGGAGGTACTCATTTCTGGATACTACCTGAGAGTATTACTTTGATTGATTATATACAGAAATGGACCTATTCTTATTAGTCTCTTACCTGCTGTTCCTCCATAGTTAGTGGATCAAGACCAAGCCCTAGGTACCCTTTTTGATTGGGGTCAGGAACAAAAGAATCTAGGTTCCAGCCCACCTGGTTCCAGCCCTTCTAAGCTTTCTGAACTTAAAAATGCCATTTACCTGCTATATCCTCTCCCAGCCTGGCCTTGCCCGGGGTATCAGGCAAAACAAAGCACACGAAATGTCTCTGAAAGCTGGAGAGCATTTTGCAGCACGGGGAGCTGTTTTTCATCCTGCCTGTGCCCTGGAATCCTTGATGGAACTTGAAATGTGGAGTGGGGGGCCCTGGGCCTGGGACCTAGTGTCTGGGAACTTTTTTAAAAGCTCCATTAAGTGATTTTGATGCACAGCCAAGGGCGGAAACCACTGACAAAGTATAAAAGACAAATAGGACAGTGGAAATAAATGACATTATTAGCCAAAAAGAAGTCTTAGGTTATCTGATTAGGGTGGATAACTACAGGACAACCTAAGGAACAATGAAATTTCCTACCTTTGGGCACCTGGCTGGCTCAGTCCGTTAAGCATCTGCCTTCTGCTCAGGTCATGATCCCAGGGTCCTGGGGCCGAGTCCCACATCTGGTTCCCGACTCCGCTGGGACTCTGCTTCTGCCTCTGCCTGTCCTCCACCTCTCATGCTCACGATCTCTCTCTCTCTTTCTCTCTGTGTGTGTGTCTCTTGCAAAAATAAATAAAATCTTAAAAAAGAAAAAGAAATAGCCTACCTTTTTCAGAGCATCCAAAACCCTCATCTCAGATCCCTTTCTTCCTCCTAGAAAAGATGTCTATTGCTACAATGACACTTCTTTTACCTCAAAGTACACATAACCCCCCTCACCCTCCATTCACACACCATGAATCTTCTCAACCCACCTCCATGCTGAAGTCAGATTTCAAGTAATGTCTTTGACCTCTGCGTAACCACCCTGGCCCTGGTCTGTTCTTTCAGGCCCAGGAAAACCATCTGATTAGGACCTGAAAAATGGATTCACGGTAGTCCAGATTTCCACAGGGCGATCTATGAACCGGGCTGCTAATGTGTTCCCTGGGGATACTCTGTCAGTGCCCTGGTTCCCCTTTGTAAGTAATTGAATGGCTCTGAGCACACTGTTCAATCACTAGGTCTCTGAGATGACCGTTATCACCTGATCAGCACCCTCACGAAGTATGTCCTTCCCAGGAGCAGGTTCTCCTTGGAGTACCGGTGGCGTGTGCCCAGAAACCTGCTGCGGTGGCTATAACGTTAAAGAACACTACTCTGAGAAGAATGAGTTTGGGGGAACATCTCATTCAGTCCCTGAGACACCAACGTAGACAGATGTTACTTTTGTCTGCCCACCACCTACGTCTTTCTCCTCTTCTGGGAAGGGAGCTTCCTTCTTTGGGAGAACTCCTTTCTTCCTCTGTGTGGTTCTGGGCTGCTGATCAAAGGACCCTGGCTTGTTTCTCTGGGGCCACAGGTGTAGACCTGTGACCTGGCTTAACCATAATAACATCCTACTCACCTGCCCACAGCAATTGGATAATCGGGGATTATCAAACCAAAATAAGAATCAGGGATTTTAAAAAATGAAGCTGGTGGGGAAACTATCTTTTCTTCTGGTCAAGTTGCCCTAGAACCGTGACACCAGAGCTGCCGCGGAAGAAGGTGGGAAGGATGAGACCGCTATCCAGAGATGAGGCTGGGAGAGAAAGAGAAAACAAAACAAGGAGAGAGAGGATGTTTTCGTGGGGTCAGGTTTTGTCTGACTGTCCTGGCATTATCTGGCAACTGTTCTTTTGATTCTTTGAGTTGCTCCAAGATTTTTCCCCAAAGCCCCTTTTTTACCTATGTCAGTTTGTTTTAGAATTTCTGTCACTTGCAACCCAGAGTCCCGATGAACAGAAAGAGTTGGACAGCATTCCTCTCTATCATACACTTTTTTGAAACTTCAGAAATGTGAGGGTCTGAGAGTCTCAGAACTGAGCGTGTTCCCATCTCTTTGATCAGAGTGTGGGATTCCTGGGTGGTCACCTTGGTTATGCTGGGAATTATGTTTCCCAGCACCCCCTGCCCTGGATGACTCTGGTCAGAGTGGCCAGAAAGGAAGTGGCCTGAGATGTGGAAGACAGCAGCGAAGCAGCCGCCATCATGCCCCGACGGCCGCTATTGGCTGGAGCTGGTGAGGTGAACAGAGAGGCAGTGGGGTTCCTGCGTGTCCCCACTTTCTCCTGCTTTCTGGGACGGCTAGCCCACTCTCAGACACTTTGTGGCAAACTCACAGAGGCGCTAGCTGCAAAGAGCCAGCCAACATCCTTCCAAAGATTCTTTTTCTTTTTTAAAATATTTTATTTACTTATTTGACAGAGAGAGAGAGACAGCCAGCGAGAGAGGGAACACAAGCAGGGGGAGTGGGAGAGGAAGAAGCAGGCTTCCCGCTGAGCAGGGAGCCCAATGCAGGGCTCAATTCCAGGACTCTGGGATCATGACCTGAGCCGAAGGCAGACGCTTAACGACTGAGCCACCCAGGCGCCCCCAAAGATTCTGCACTAGGAGCCCTGTGTGGCCCCATTTCAGCTAGACCTGCCTTGCTTTCCATAAGTTCCACTTCGACCCCGCCGGTGCTGCTTAGTGACTTCTGCAGTCTTTCAACGACTCCTTCCAGATATTCACTTCCCCAACTCCTGCCCCAGTTGTGAAAGAGCTGATCTTATAATAAATTCTGTATTCTGTAATACTCATAGTAGTTCTGCTTCCAGAATCTAATTCTGACTCATACAAGTGGCATTGGGTGGACCCGGACACAGAAGCTTCCTGCTTCCCTTCTTTGCTTCATGCCCACACTCAGTCTTTCTATCTCTGTAGTTCTCCTCTCTGGTCACTAGACCCCCTTCATCTTTTCACGTCTCCTCCATGGGTGGGTGGAAAGATCCGACCCTGTTCTTCTCACCTTACCATTGTGCTAGTTGCTGTCTCAAGCCACTTTTCACTCTGACCTCTGTCTGACTCACCTTCACACTATTTCCTGCTCTCCCTTCCAGTCATAAGACAACAGGCTGCCTGGGGGTTTGACCCACATTGGCATCCAGCTAAGGCAAATGCCGGGCTATCCTGCCCAGAGCCTCCCACTCCTGATTTCCATTAGGAGATATCATTAGAGGAGGAAATAGAGGCCTTAATGGGTACTGTGTGGTGCCTACAGTAGATGCCAAAGAAGTGTTTATAAAATGAATTAACATGATAAAAACTGTTTGAGTTGAAAATTACCAAGGAATATTTTTTAAAAATCAACACGGCATGCTGTTGGCCCATTGAACATTGCATGCATGGGTCTGCGATTTCCACTGGGATGGGCTCAAGATCTCTTCCAGCTTTGTGATAATGGCTCAAAGGCCAGAGCTACTAATCCCTGCCCAGCCTCTGATCAATAGGCAATGTCTGTTGACTCAGCTGGCCTCTCTAGCCCTTGGCGAGTCTACCTGGATCGATAAGTAAACAGAGAAAAATTTTAAAATCATGGTATCTGAAGCCTGAAAGCAACCTTAGGGGTTATCCCTAATTTGGGCAGCTCCCTCTAGCTTCGTCAGCCCTTCCAGCTGGGGCAATGTGACCACTTCGCACTGTGCCATCACTGTCGGCAGACGCTGGGGGTGGTGGTTCATGACTCTGTGGGGACTCTGTCCGAGAGCTGGAACAAGTGTCCAACAGCAGAAGTTTCTTCATATAGAGTTAGGCATCCTAAATTTTAAAAAGGATACTGTTGCCCAGTTGACGTAAGACACAAATAGTGAGTACTGGGAGAACCTGGAAGATGGGAGAGGAAGAGTAACGTATTACAGGCAACAACAAAGTGAGCAGCTGAGCACTGAGCATCTAGTATGTGCTGTGCTAACGGGTGATCTTCACAACACCGTGAGCCAGGTGGAGCTACCCCTAATTTACAGGTGAGGGAACTGAGATCCAGCAGGTTCAAGTCACGTAGCTCAAGGGGCACAGCTGGGAAGTGGCAGATTTTGGGATGCCGGATACTTCGGAGTGACCTCAACCTCTGTTCTCTTGCCATGTATAACCCTAGACCTCTATACCCGTCTCTCGGTCATCCTTGATTAAGGGTGTTTTCCAGCTTTCTGGTAAGAAGGGAACTGGAAGCCAATGCATGATATCATTCTAGCACATATATCATATCATATCATATCATATCATATCATATCATATCATATCATATATCATCTCATATCAGTGGTCGGTTGGGTAAATTTATGATTAAACGATGCAATGCTCTTTCAGTCATGTAGATTTAGTTATTCTTCCCTTTCCTTTGGTTGTCTCCATACATTCCCCATTGTATAACTCCTCTGGGTATTTAGGATTGTGCCAGGATTTCTTAACTAGGTGAGCAGTGGCCTTTAACTGAGGTTGGTTTGACAAGAGTTGTTTGGTTCTGGGCACATGGGTGGCTCAGTCAGTTAAGCGTCTGACTTTGGCTCAGGTGATGATCCCAGGGTCCTGCTCAGCGCGGAGTCTGCTTCGCCCTCTCCCTCTGCCCCTCTCCTCTGCTCGTGCACTCTCTCTCTAATACATACATAAATAAATCTTTTAAAGAAAAGAGCTGTCTGGTTCTGCTACATCTCACACCTGACCTCATCTGTCCTCACCTGTCCATGAAGTACCGTGGACAGGCCAGCAGAGCCCTGATTGCAGCCCAGAGAGGAAAATGACTCGCCCTAGTTAGTAGGTGGTAAAGCAGGTAGCAGAGGCCATGTTCCCTGACTCTTGTTTGCATGTTTCAATGTTCCTTTCATAAAGGTAGGAGGCGTTTTTTCCCTAGGCCTAGTGCTGATTTCAAGAGCAGGGTTGGGAGGATTTAGCCACCCCCTCTTCATCTCTATCAGTACCCCACCCCACCCCCATACTCACCTTTTATTTTGTCATGAACAGTTGATGTTTCTGGTAAATTCTGTGCAAACAGAACAACCTGGGTTCCCAAGCCTGCCCCTTCCGAACCAACGAGGGGCCTAAGTCCTTCCTGTATAGACATTCTGGAGCTATTAGTCCATGCACCTATCTCTTCAAAGAGATGGTCAGCTTTTCCCCAAGGGCAGGAAATAGATGCCCCCTCTTTTCTCTTATGCCCCCAAAAGTATAATGCGGGTTCTTCATAGTGTAGACTTGCAATAAATATTTGCTCCTGGGCCTGCTGCTGGAGTGGCCAACTATGCAGTCCCAATTAAGGAAGCTTGTCTATTTGGAAATCTGTATTCCTTGCATAACCTCTCTAGGACAGGCAAGGAGTTAAAAGATAAGATGAATTTTAATTTTTTATGGCTCGTATCACTTCGATGTTATGTGTCATGGATTCCTACCCGAGACTGTGGATTCCTCAAGCAAAGCCACCATGTATCAGCACGTAGTTGCTACTTGGTGTTTTCTAAGTGAATGACTTAGAATCTGAATATGTGATCCTTACAGTACCTAATATAGTACCTAAGGGTAGCACACCTTATGTGAGAAAGTGCCTAGACACCTGACTGTACAATCACATAACGGTGAGCTTACATGATGTTTTTACCATCGGAGAGGGAAACATGGAATTTACAACCCAATGTAAAATGTGAAGGCAATCATCGGTCACCTCCATGCCTTTTTATTAATTAATCTTAAAAAAAAAAAGAGGGGTGCCTGGGTGGGCTCCGTTGGTTAAGTGTCTGCCTTTGGCTCAGGTCATGATCCCAGCGTGCTGGGATCGAGCCTGCTGTTGGGCTCCCTGGTCAGCGGGGAGTCTGCCCCACCCCCTACTTGTGCTCACACACTCTCTCTCTCAAATAAATAAAATCCCCCCCCCAAACCGTACTGTTTCATAACCTGACTTGTTTTTACTCAAGAATCTATAGTGAACATATGTCCATGGCCATCGAAAGATGTACATCGTGGTCATCAATCTGAGCAGTCACATAGTACTCCGTTTTATGGACTTAGTGTCATTTGTTTGATCAATTCCTATTGATAAAACATTATATTGTTTATGATTTTTGTCATAGTAAACCACATTTGATAAATGTTCTTTCATAGTATCTCTGTTCTCGTGTCTCGATCATTGTCTTAGGAAAACTTCCTTTTTTTTTTTTTTAAAGATTTTTATTTATTTATTTGACAGAGATAGAGACAGCCAGCGAGAGAGGGAACACAAGCAGGGGGAGTGGGAGAGGAAGAAGCAGGCTCATAGCGGAGGAGCCTGATGTGGGGCTCGATCCTATAACACCGGGATCACGCCCTGAGCCAAAGGCAGACGCCCAACCGCTGTGCCACCCAGGCGCCCCAGGAAAACTTCTTGAAAGTGTAATTTTTACATGGCATTTGACACAGAGACACTCTTCTATCTAGAAGAGGTGTACCAATGTATACCCTGCCTCCCAACAGCAGTGGTGTCAAAGTCTTCTAAAAACAATTTTAAAATTGTTTCTATCAAATATTAAATACATGAAAATGGTATTTCTAACATGTGAAGGACATAAAGACTAATAAGACATCTGTGAATTTACCATCTAGCTTAAGAGCGAAAACATCACGACCACCTAACGCCCCCAACCTGCTCCTCAGAAGAATCTATCTTCCTGAATTGCGTCTGTATCAGCCCCTTGCTTTTCTTTAGTTTTACCACATACGCTTGCATCCCTTGACTATATATGAATTCGTTTTGCATTGCTTTTTCTTTATATAAATGAACTGGTACTTAGTGTGTGTATTCTTCTATGACTCGCTTAAAAAACATTTGTAAGAGAAGCATATCATGCATACAAAAAAGTACATGTATCATAAATGTTTAGCTTGATGAATTTGCTCAGAATGAACACATCCCTAGATTAAGACACAACACTATTAGCATCACAGAAGGGCACCTCAGTCCCCATCCAGTTACTATGTCCTTCCAAAGGGAACCCATATTCTGCTCGGAACACCATAAAATTTATATAAATGGAATCAGTGACTAATTTTATTTCTTATTATTATTATTTTGGGGGGAGCAGGAGAGAGAGAGGGTGGGGGATGGGCAGAGGGAGAGAGAGAATCTTAAGCAGGTTCCACACCCAGCGCAGAGCCTGATGTGGGGCTCCATCTCACAACCCCGAGATCATGACCTGAGCCGAAATCAAGGGTGGGATGCTTAACTGACTGAGTCATCCACACGCCCCTATTTTTTTTTTTTAAGATTTTATTTTTAAGTAATCTCTATACCCAATGTGGGTATAGATTGAATTTAACAATCCTGAGATCGAGAGTTGCATGCTGTATGGACTGAGCCACCCAAGTGCCCCCAGAGTGACTAACTTTATACGCCCAACTTCATGCATGTCGCTGTGTGCAGCTGTAACCATTTGTTGTTAGCACTGCGTAATGTTCTATTGTGAATATATCATTAATTTATATGTCCATCTATTGACGGCTATTTGGGTTCCATTCCAGTGTTTGATATTACAAATGAGGATGTTATAAACATTCTCATGTGTGACTTCTTATGCCCAGATGCAAAAGCTCTTGGGGAGAGATTAGGAATGGAATTTCAGGATCACAGAATACAATCATAGTCAGCTTTACCAGGTAATGTTAAATGTGAATTCACCACGTCACTCAAAATAAAAATTTTTGCCAATCTAATAAGTAAAAAAAATAGATCTTACTGTTTAAAATTGGATTCCTTGAGCCACCCAGGTGGCTCAGTCGGCTAAGCATCCAGCTCTGTGTTTTGGTTCAGGTCCCAATCTCATGGGTTGTGAGATCAAGCCCCACGTCGGGCTCTGTGCTCAGCAGGGAGGGTGCTTGAAGATTCTCCCCCTCTGCCCCTCCCCATGACTCATGCACACATGTGCGTTGTGCACTCTCTCTCTCTCTCAAATCTTTAAAAATAAAATCTCATTATTTTATTTCATCTATTTCATTATTACACTTTTATAAACTGTTTGTTAGCCATTTGTAATTTTTATTTTGTGGAGTCTCTGTATCCTCTACCCATTTTTCTATTGGGTTGCTGTTATTTTTCTTAATAATTTTCAAAAAATCTTTATATATTAAGGATATATTAATGCATATAACATATATATATTAAGGATATATATTAAGGATAGTATGCCTTAGTCTATTATGAACGTTGCAAATATATTCCCTACAATTTGTACTTTTTATCTTCTAGTTTGGGTTTTGGTGTATTTTTGTCATTCAGAAGTTTAAAATTTTTCTGCAGTCAGAGCCGCCATTCTTTGCAGATCCTGCCCTTTCTGCTGTCAGAGCTATGCTTGAATATACTTTTGCATGTCGGATCACCTGTTTCTTAAGGGAGCTTTATTTTTCAGAGACACAGAGTATCTGGGCGGTTGTCCAACGTTGCTGACGAGAGGTAGCCATGGCTGGGTCAAGGGGTGACCAGACGGTATTTCTGCTATGCAGATTCTAGAAGCAGAAGGTGATGAAATTTCCATTATCTGGAGACCCATGTTCATCGTACATGGAAGGAAAAGTAAACTGAGCTGTGCTAAGGCCAATTCTTTGCTTCTTTCTGCAAGGGTTGTGCAAGTAATGGTTGTAGATAGGCTGGGCTCACTATAGCAGGGAAATGTCACCAACGTGAGGACACCTGAGGGACAAAACTGGCCTGCCAACAAGCAGCGAATGAACTCTCCAGCAACAGCCTGGCATGGGCTCCCCTCCCACAGGGGTTGTTGATTGCTCAGGCTTTTACAATTCTCAAGCCGTGTTCCAAGGAGCTTTTGTGGTTTAAATCAATGTGCTTCTGGGAATAAGTGCCCTTATTATTCCTGGTTCCATTATCTGCCGCGCTCTTATATCTCGGTGACATGATAGCCTTTGTACAGCTGTACAACAGTCTTTTCAGGAATCACTAGGAGCTTTCTAATTAAGACCCATAACCACATGACAGATGGAGACACGGAAGCCCAGGGACAGGGATGACAGAGCTTCACCTTGGTCACAAAAGCACCTAGCCCGGGTCCGGCTCCCATCAGACACTGCAGGGCCTGGGCCACGCTTCCCGTCTAGGAAGCACGTCCCTGCAGCAGTGACTACACTATTGTCAGGCTGCCCGAGGGCACAGCCGGGAGTGTTGGGCCCCTTCAGTACTGCTTACTTACAGCCCCCTTGGCCGTTGATCTAGGAGTTGAGGACTGAGAACCGGAAGTGCCCACTGGCTGGGCACTAGCTCTTGCGGTTACAATCTGTTCCCTGCGGCTAAGCTCCTAGGGCCAGAAACTGTATCGCGGCTAGGTCATTTGAATTCTTACAGTCAGTAAACTTGACTGACTGCCTTTTATGCCCCAGGGCACCAGGAAAGCAAAGACGAACTTCCAACCCCCCTTTGGATGTCCACAGCCTAGACAGAAGAGGAGACAGATATGTAAGTGGGGAGTTATTAAGAATCGGAGTGCTTTAATAGAGAGGACACCAGAAGGCTAGGGTGGCACCCACCTCTATGGGGCTTTCAGGGAAAGCTTTTTGGAAAGGAGGACTTTCCACCTGGGTAAATCAGCCTGCTAGGCAGAGCTATAGGGAGGAGAGCATTGGACGCTGCAGGCCAAGTGTGTATGGAGGCCTGGATGTGTGAAATGTGTTGGGGTTCAGGAGACAATGAGGATATCAACATGTCTAAAGTGGCCAGAGTTCTCCTATTGTTCTTTCTCTCTTCTACTTTTATAGCCCGAATGCCTTCTCTTTTTATTCTTGATATCTTCCTTTGGATGTTAAAAAGACTGAACGTGGGGGGTTTTGTTTGTTTTGTTCTTGTCTTTGCATTACTGCTGTAACAGCTCCACTCCCCAGGGCATCGTGCACTAGGGAAAGATCATGTATTTGGGAGTGCCCAAAAGAAAAGCACGATAAACATGCATTATAAAGACACAGGGGCAGCTCAGGGCACCTTGGACAGGAGCTCAGTTGGGCCGTCTTCTTTTATATAGCAAAAAACATGGCCTTGGATGGCTCCGGATGTTGCCTGTTCCAGGTCCAGCCACCCAGAGCAAGGTCCTGTTGTCCAAAGCGTGTGTAGACACTGAGGAAAGCACACGGAGATGTGAGGGGGAAACAAGATTGCCCAGCAATCTAACAGGTGACCGGTCCAGGAGTGAAAGCATCTGATTTGAACTGTGTGAGTCTAATGTGCTGCGGGCTCTGGAGGCAGGCTGGACTGGAGTGGCAAGAAACCAAAGGCCACCTCTGGCTTCCTCTCCTGGCCTTTTCTTCCGTGGTATCTTCCATTGCCCCCTTCACCTCCCACAGGGTTTTCCTGACAGCACTTTAGAAACCTCCTTAGTCAATGAGAAAAATAACGCAGTGTGCTGCTCAGTCTTCCCTCCGTGCCATGTTGGCCTCTCAGCGAGCCCTCAACACTGTGGACACTTATCACCCCGACATATATGACAACCAGCCACCGAAGCTTCCTGAGAGCACGGGCCCTACCGGCTGCAGTGCCCTGCATGTCACAAGCACTCAGTCAGTCCACGGAAAAGAAAGGCAGGGAGAGAGGGAAGGAGGGAGGAGGGATGGACAGGGAAGAACCTGGCTGGAAACGGTGGAACCCAAAGCTTTCTAAACAATGCATACTAAATTCTGACCAATTCCAGCTGTTGCTGGACAGTGAACATGACTCCAAGGAAAGTCGGATGAATGGTCTAAAAATGTTTCTCGAGGTGCCTGGGTAGCTCAGTCGGTTAAGTGTCTGACTCTTGATTTCGGCTCAGGTCATGGTCTCAGGGTTGGGAGATGGAGCCCAGTGTCGGGATCCATACTGGGCAAGGAGACTGCTTGGGATTCTCTCCTTCTCCCTCTGCACCTCCCCATAGCGCCCCCCCACACCCCCCCCCCCCGGCCCCCAGCCACTGGCTTAAGCTCAGTCTCTCTACAAAAAAATATATATATTTTTTTTTTTCCTTGCAAGCTCTAGGTACTGGTCCACTCCCTCTTGCCTCAGGCCTCAGATTAGAGCCTGAGCTGAACTCTGGGCCTCCACTGGGTCTCGTCATACTGGTAGGCTGTGCTCCTGCCGTTACACTGCTCAGAGCTCAGACACAGTAGAAAGCTTGCTCTACACCTCTTGTCTCCAAGGTGAACATGGGGTCAGCAGGCAGGTCAGACACGGCTGCTCCATGCAGGGATGTGAACCAGCACCGGAGGCCAGAGAATAGCCAGAGGCTGATGGGGGGTGGGGCAGTGGAGGGAGTCATTTGTTCTCATCAGCAGGACATGGTCACTTTAGCCACCATGTGTCCACCTTTATGCTGACCCCAAGGGCCAGGCAGCCTGATTGCTTCACAGCAGATTGAATACGATACAGGCCAGGCAGGAATCCTGACTCCTGTGTCTCTCTGGCTGGAGAATCTGAACATGGAGGGAGGGGCAGATGTTTCAGTGATGGAGGATGCAAGCGGAGGGAAAATACGAACAAAGCCATGATGGTGAGAACGTGCAGACTGAGCTCCGGGGACATTCGTGAAGCTAGTTTTTCCACAGACTGGGATATACGTGGAAGTGTGGCGAGAGGTGAGGCCCACGGGGCTGCTAGGCTGGGGTCTCACTGTGGAGGGTCTTCAATGATACCCTGAAGAATTCGGGCTGTTTCAGGACCCAGTGGGAATACAAGTGTTGGACCAGACGACTGTGAACTGGGAAGCAATGGGGAGTATGGATTACTCAGAGGACACAGAAACAGGCAACAAGGAAAACAGGAAGCAAAGGTGATATCCAGGAAGACATAATAAGGCTGTGAACGAGGCTGATGGTAGTGGGAAGAGAAGGAGGGAACACTGTAAAGGACAGTCCCCCTCCCTCAAAAGTAGGACAGCTCCTCTCCCTGCCTAGACACATATCTCATATAAACACACACAGACACACACTTGGGAGGTGAGAGGAAACATAAGCTCTTCACCAGCCCTCTCTTCTCAGCCACCAAGCACCCCCCCCCCCCGCCCGCCGCCCCGCTCCCTTCACCCCATTCTTTGTTCCCTTGACGTCATTCTGGGCAATGGCCAGAGGCATTTGCTCTAAGGCCAGAAAATGGCAGGCAGGGGTTACTTATATCTGCAGTCACACCGCCTGAGTGCTGTCTGGAGGGCATGTGTTTGGTGGGGGAGAAGGGCCGCATCCCCTCTCCCAGGCAGAGCCCTCACCCAGGGAGCCTGCCTCCCTGCAGGAGCTCCTGCTGAAGGAATGGGGCCAAGAGGTCAGACAGTCCATCCCTCTGCCTCCGGAGAGGCTGTTGGCAAACGCATCCTTGTGGTTGGACAGCACAGCTCCCACAGTCCAAAAGCCTCCTTCCTTAATTATTTTCACAGTTCACTAAGTTCTTCCTTCTCGCCAACGTAAACTTCTCAATTTTAAGTCTCCTTGCCTTGTGTTCTGCATTTGGGGAAAATAGCAGTCTCATCAGTAGGAAAATAGCTATGTTCAGTCAGGTAGGGGGTGTCTATTGACTCATGGGGCTTATAGCCAATAGATCCTGATGGCAAGAATGGAGTTTGGCTATAAGCCCACTTATTGCGCGCCTGCTAAGTAACTCAGAATGACAGAGAAGCCTGGGTTGGCTCACTGTGCTGGTGATGCTTCTCTTTTTGTCCCCCCCCACCCCGGGGGGCTCAAAGATTGTGCTGACAGGGATGCTGATAAATGTAAATGCCCTCCGAGAGAGAGAGAGAGAGAGAGAGAGCGAGAGAGAGAGAGAGAATAATACATTTCTTAGGAGTCTAAGACATTTTCGTACTTTTAGGGTCCTCTAACGCCCTGGGACATCATCTTCCTCTAAGGCAGAGATGATCTGAAACATCGCTATTTCACAAGCCTGAAGTTTCTTTTCCCGCTGTCTCCCGGGCCCTCAGGCCGTGCTGGCCACTCCACCACAGAGGCAGAAGACAGCCGACAATCGGTGGATCCTTGCGAAGTAGCGGGCTTGGCGCCTGCACTAATACATTGAAGTCTCATAGCTCTTCGACAGGGCGGTCATTAGCCCCATTTCACAGATGAAGAAGCCAAGGTTCACAGAGATGTTAGGAGAGGAAACAGAGACTCAGAATAGGCAGGGGGTGGTGGTGTGGGGCATGGGACGGTGGAGGGAGTTGCCTGTTCCCATGAACAGCACATGGCGACTTTCGCCACCATTTGTCCACATCTATGCCAACGCCGAAGGTCAGGCGGCGGACCGCTGTACACAGAACTAGATCTGCTGCTGGTCACAGAGGGATCCCAACTGTCATGTCTGCTTGGAGGAGTCAGGGCGAGGATGTTTCTGCCCAGTCTGGAGGGACAGAAGGGCTTTTCAATGTGGCGCAGCTGGGGTAAGGGGAGACTGCTGTGATTAGAGCTATTTCCCTATGACCATGGTTTTGGGGAGTTTTCCATTTCCCTCAAACGCGGGGAGTTGAAGCAGGAGGTCGACTGCTGTGAGGGGTTCAGGTTGGATATAAGGAAGAACCTAGTGAACTGTGAAGATGGTGGATACAAAAGGAGAAGGTGTCAGGCTGAGTGTTTTCCTGAAGGGCCACACTGGAAACAGCAGTGACTCTAGCCTGGAGAGTCCTGTCCAAACCCATTCTTCTCCCCTTTCACTGGAGCAGATGATCGACCACCTAGGAAGCTCAGGCCCACAGCATAATCGAGAGCACGGTGGGTTTATCGTGGCCTTCCCTCCCGTGGTCTGTGCAAAAACAAATGGCATGGCTATAAACCCTAGGGGCTTGTGCATCACTGTAATCCCAGCTCCCGGTACCCTGTACGTGGTCAACCGACATTTGGTGAATGAATAAAAAGGGTTACCTGTTTTTTAAAATTGTCTGTGTCCTTGTTGGTTGTGCCTTTGGCATAGATCTGGGGAATCTGTCCAGATTCACGAACTCCAGCTCAGACGAATGTTGCTGACTGCGCCACAGAGCCTGTGATGTCAGCTGAGGTACCTCTAGTGCTCAGGATGAAGGAGAAGTGCTTGCCATCAGCTACTCCTGGTCAGCCGCTTGGGGGAGGAAGGAGGGAGAGGTAGTGCTTAGGACAGACTCCTGGGCCCTCTCCTGTGTCAAGGGCCCTCAAGGAGAGATTCCTGATGAGCTCACTCCCTGAGAGACGATTCTTAGCCAGGGCTAATATGCTTTTGAGCATCCCAGGGGACACTGTAACCACTAAGTAGGATAGATTTGATGTTGCTTAAGTGATTCTGTGATTACAGTCATTTCTCCCCGAGGCCTTGATACCTTGAAATGTGACATTGGAGGTTTGTGTCATCCAACGGCCTGGCTAGAAGCAGCAGTACTTTCTGCAACATGAGACAATATTTAATTCTTTCGGAGGGTAAGCTTCTATCTCCTCAAGGCCAAATGTTGACTTCACACTTTAGGGGTGTATCTTTTTTCCAAATGCTTTTTTGTTCCTCTCTGTCTTCTAAGGAGTAGGTCCCCAATTGTCCCTGATAATGTCAAGAGGCTCTCCGAGAAGGAAGGAACACTTGCACTTCCAAGTGCGGGGAAAGGAGAAAATGCCAAATGACGGCCATTTTCTAATTACCTAAAAGCCTGGCCTGTTACATACAAGGGGAGACACTATTAAGAATTTCAGAAATGGCATCTTTTGGGCTATGTCAATAGCTTTTACAAAGCTCTCTCCACATTCTGTAAAAATATAAGGTTTTTTTTTTTTTTCTTTTTCTGTCAGTAGACTACAAGTTGCCTGAGGGCTCTCCCTGTCAGATTCCTTTTGCATTTCCCACCCCCAGCTCAGAGCCTGGCGTGGTGTGGGGCTCACAGCTGGGAAGCCCTTCTCCCCCACTTGTATTTCCACAATAGGCTTTTCATCTACTCTTGTGTGTGTGTGTGTGTGTGTGTGGTGGGGGGCTTCAGAACTGACCCTCCTAATCACATGACATCTGTCTTTGCCTGCTGCGTGGGGGTAGGGAAGGGACAGCAAGGTGGGGGACACAAGTGTTAACAATTTGTCATCCTTTGTTCATCTCAGAGTGAGATGACACATCGGTAGAAAGCATCATTATCTTCACTGCTTCCAGTTAAGGGGGCGGGGGCGGGGTGCAACTCGAGGCAGCAAGGCCTATTCTCACCTTCCATGGCCTTGGAAACACAACTCGACATTGGTATCTTCTCATAATTCTTCAGTCTAATTTAGCTCCATGTTGTCTTAGTTTTCTATTTGGAATATTTTTGCTTCATAGCCACAAATAAGCTTCTTCAAAATTCACAAATGAAATCTCCCAAGAAAACCAAAAGGTAAAGTAGAGAATACTTTTTCTCTGTGAAACAATCTGATTTTCTTCAACTCATCCTATCTTTTGAGGGTACAGATGCTTATTTTGCTGATTGATTCATTTCCCAATACCAAATGAAAGCACATTATTTCACCTTTACAATTTGCTAAAAATAATTCTCTGTAAACAATAAAAATATTTTTAGCCTCAGTTTGTCAGCCTAGTATCACAAGACAAAAGCTAGACCTTGTAGACATGATCTGAGAGGAAGATAATCCCCAAACTCCTTTCACCAGGCTTCAGTCTTTAACCAGATCTAAACAGAGGACAATTATTGCACAAGAAACTTGACTGTGCAGGACAGAATTGCTTCAGGAGAGATTAGCAAGTAAGCGGGAAGATAAGGGAAAAGATAAAGACTGAAAAATGCTTTGTATCTGTGGTAGATTTGAAAAAAGTAAATTTACAACACTTAGCATTCTTCATAGAAAGTGGGTATCAACGGCTCTGGGTCTTGGTATACTAGTTAAGGAGAAAACTATGACTCACTCTGTTTAAATTCCAATTGCAATTACAAATTAAACTACTCCTAGAATGAATACTTTATACGGGGAGACAGTACAGAATAATAATGGCCTAGTTCCAGTCAAGCCTATAAAATACTCGGCCCATGGTGTTATAGGTCTTTGTGTTCTTCGGCAAGCAATGGAAAGGAAGACTGTAACCTCCGGCTGTTAGGAGATCTAAGCCCATTCACCAGACTTTTGGACATCGTACTTTTAATGCTGGTGACTGACAAAGGCTAAATCCAAGGGTGAATTATAGAAAGAACAGGGCCAGGTGTTTGGTTGAGAAACACAGTATTACTAAAAGCAAAGCAAACCCACAAACCCCAAAGTACCTTCCTTGTCATCTACAGTCTTCCATGTGAACCCTTTGATGAGTCAAAGAATTCCAAAGCAGACCTCTTACTTAGAAATCTATTTAAGAGTTACCGAGGTCCAAAGGGAATAGCGAATCTCATTTCTTCTCACTCTTGCATTGTCCCAATTCTGCAGGCGGTAGCCACACAAGGCTATTTAAATTTAACTGAGCTAAAAGTAAATAAAAGATTCAGTCACATTAGCCATATTTTAGACACTCAATAGCTACACAGGACTAGTGGTGAATCTGGATAGCCAGATTTAGGACATTTCATCACCACAGAAAGTTCTATTGGACAAGCACTGCATATATGCTACATAACAAGTGGCAGGATCCTCTTATTCTCAATGCTGGCAGGTGTTGGCACAGAAGGGCTAAGGATCCATGGTAAGTGAGTCTTATAAATAGAACTTAAACTGACATTCCTAGGACCCTAGTCTGAGGATCTTGGTTTGGTTAGTTTGTTCTTCTGGGAACCATACGTTAATGAGAAAATGACTAAGTGTCTCCAGTTGCACATAATCCGCCACCTTGGTTAGTATGAGCTTCAAAGGTCGTATCACAAGATCTCTTAGGCTAAACTGGAATATAACAGTACTTTAATTTCTAAATAGTCAATATATTATTGCTGTCACTATTGAAGACAATCAGCAGCTTTAGAAAGTATTTTCATAATTTTCTTTGTATATAGGTCTTTAAACATTTTAATAGGATTTATAATACTGGTTGTAGACAGAAATTCCATTTTGTTTGGGTCAACATTAAGTTATTTTGTTAATCACTTGACATACCCAAGTTGAAAATGAGGGGAGGATAGCTTAAATGTGTGTTTAGTAGCAGAATAGCAGAAACTTTTATTGTGAATAAATAAAATGCTAAGATTAAGAGTTGATATAACACTGGGAAAAATAATATTAGGGAGGATATAATAGTCATAATGCTAGCAAACTCATGTATCTGCTTCTTGCAAGGAGCATGCTATATGCTTTACATATATTAATTCCGTATTAACTCACTTAATCCTCACAACTCTCCCATGAAGCACGATTATATTTCCCGATTTTAGGAATAAGGAAATGGAGGCATAGAGATACCAAGTCGCTTGTCCAAGGTCACCAAGTTAGACAGAGTTAGGATTTGGACCCAGACAGTGTGGCTGCAGAGGCTGTGCTCTGAGCCACCAGGTTATATTGCAAAGTGGCAAAACACTGAGAAAATTAGCCCTGTCTTCCTAGAATCAATCAGCCGGCACCCTTTATTGTCCACATTTCTAAGTTCAGGGGACATGCTCACTTCACAATCAGTATGTGTATCTTTCTTTCCTTAATCTTTCCCTATTTTTTTCTTTTCATTCATTACTGTACTGTTGAAATTATAAACTCAACTTCCCCTTACCCCAAATAACTGCTTAACAGCTGATGCCAAAAATGCAGTAGACATTATACCAAACATAAAATCAGAGTTCCAATCCTGGATCTAATGGACATACTCAATTAAAATAGCCTTTTTTGCTTCACAGAGTTATTTTCCTACTCTGAACTATTTGGATTTGTTTTTATTAATAATTCCTTTCCAAGTTTGTGCCAGGAGCCCTACAGTACACCAAATCAAAGAGTTTATAACTGTAGCTATCAAAAAAAGCCTTTTAAGAACATAAAATCTGGGAAGGTCTCAAAGGGAACTGAGGGGAATTATTGGCTTACAAGATGTGCTTCTTCTCTTGAGAATTCTGCCTTGAAACAGGACCTGAAATTGACATTATAAAATTTCATTCTGAAAACAGACACCGAATTAAAAAATTGTTCCCCTCACATAAGAGCTCTTTTTTTTGGTCTTTTACTCTTTCAGTCACCTGATAAAACTCTAGATTGGAGTTAGGAGATCCAGTCTAATTCAGTCATTTTACAAAGAAACTACTCTAGAGAGATAAAGTAACTTGCCCCGGGGCCACAGGGCTAATTCATCAGAACCAAAGTGCAACCTGTGCTTTCTGGTCCAGTTTTTTTCCACGCCTGGTGAAAAGGAAAGGGGTCCTGCATACCTCCACTGCACCACTTGGGCAATTCTTCCTCGGGCCTGTGTTCCCAGATGCTGTCACAGTTGTCCACATCATGCACGGTGTACCACCGCGCTGCATTTCAAGAGAGGTCATCCTCAGCGGACACTGTGGACTTAGGTGTTTTATGACAATGGTCTGGCCAATGGCAGCAGAGGGTGCTTTTTGCTGGGACAAGAGCTCATGGAGCCAAGCAGTTTCAGAGGAATCTGAGTTGCCAATCACGTCCCACCGCTGGAGGCGACATGACGAGGAAAAAAGAAAAACCAACTCATTTTTTCTTTGAGCTAATGTTGACTTTAAAGAAAAAAATGCAAAACACAAGCAAAGAAAAGGAGAGATTTATTTAAAAAGGAACCCTCCCGGGAATGTGCCCGGCTTCATCTTCACAGCTGCTTACAGCCCAATTGTCATCATCAACAACATCTGCAACCCTATGATCCCTGATGTTTAGAAAACCATGATCCCGAGCACCGAATGACCCCAGATGAAGAATGAACAGGTAAATTACGTCTAGTATACCGCGTTTAGACAAGGAAGTTTATTATTATTATTATTATATTTTAGAATGGTTTTCAACCTGTACTGAAATAGAAAAAAAGGGGTTTTCTGGCTAACCAGAAAACTTCTATTCCCTGAGCGTCCCAACTAATTGAGGCTGTGCAACAGAGGCTGTTCTTTCTAGACAATCAGGTCTAGCATTACATAACTTGCCAAGAAGAAACCAAACCAATCAAAAGATCTGCCCTCCTAATTTAAAACATTAAGATAATAAATGTGAGTGAGTTTTCTCACTCTTGGAAATAATGTAGAAAGTCTACACTATAAACAAAACCACACACATACTAGAAAACACAAATGACTAATCTCCAATTTTGGTATGTAATTGTTAGCTGTTTTTTGGGTCAATTAAATACTAAAACAATAAATAAAGATTGTGTTAGCATAGAAATGATAGGTAAGTAGTTGAAACAATATAGCAGGATGTTTCAAATCTGCTAGACTGCATGCTCTCAAAATCCAGAAAACTGGATTTCAGGTGACACACTGATGTCCATCCAGGGGAGAACTCGGTTTCTGTTACCACAGGTCCACTTTGTACTGACTGGTCAGAACTTCCCAACTCCTGGCTCAAAATTAGAGGTCTGTGCCAGGTAGCGAGTGATATGTTTTGGTGGACAGGGAGTCAAATCTACTAATTCAGTGAGCCCAATACATGACTTTTCTTGAAAGAGAAAGAAAAGGCTCAGCAACGGAAAAACAATAAAACAATGAAAATGTCAAACAGATGATAAAGGACTTGGTTTAAGAAGGAACAAGAACAAAAATTCTTGCTGGCTAGGAACCCAGTTATTTCTCAAATTAAATTTCTGAAGAAAACAAACCTTTTTTTTCCCCCAGAGTATTACATTATAGAAACCAATGAATAAATGGACTCCACATTCTAACTTTTATATCTGAATCCATATGTAAAATCAAATTATTTTTGCCCATTTGATCAATTCCTATAAAGCCAGTAGTGCATTCCTCGTGTGGCTAAAACCGTGAGTAGGCATTTCGTTGTTGCTGCTGTTGTAATGGTTGCTGGGCTTGCTGTTGTTGGAGGCGAATTTGCTGGGAATAAGGGTCTTCCAGGGATTTTACAAATATGGTAGTTCTGGGACCTGTCTTCCATACAATACCATTGGCATCTTTCACTGAAGATTCCACTGTAATGTTGTGTGTCCCAAGGATAGCAAAGTTCAACAGAAATTGAGTACTGAAGTAATCATTATGAGGTTCAACCCTCTGCTCCATCTCGTTGGTCATATTGTCAATGGGTATCTGGAATGAAAAAATTGTTAAATAACAATAACAGCTAACATTTACTGAGTGCTTACTGTGAGCTAGGCCCCGTATGAAGTACTTACTTAATCCTTGCAAACAACCAAGAGGTTTAGGCACCATTTTTGCCCTTGCCTTATAGATGAGGAAACTGAGGCAGAGAGGTTAAGTAATTTCTCCAAGGTCACACAGCCAGTGAGTGGTGAAGCTGGCCTCTGAACCTAGGCAGGCTAACTCCAGAGCCTACACTCTCCACCATCAAGCGATCCCGGCTCCTCACCGTCCTTGAGTAGCACGAGCTCTAGCGCCTTTCTCAATCCCTTCATGTGCTGGCCTCTCTTCCTTGGGAAGCAGCTCGGGACGTGCCACCTCAAAATATGCTGCTTTGGCACATTATTTTAAGCTAAAGGCACTTGAGAAACGGCAGATGTGGGAAGGGCTCTCTGACCCCCCATTTTTACCTAAAACAGGTCATAAAATCTCCCATGAGAAAGGTGCCCTTTGTACCAAGAAGAGGAGAACATCCTATCACTAGAGACTGGGAGTCAATGCTGAAATGTACCTCCACCAACAAACTACAATAACCCCTATCTCCCACCCCCACCCCCAGTTCCCCCACCCCCTCTCTCCCCCCACCTCTCTCCCAGTCACTTCCCCAGTTTACTGTCCCTCGCCCATTTGTCTTCTATCTTCACAAATTTACCGTTTCTTTGTCTAAAAGTTACATAAACTTTCTTCTCTGGTCACTTCTTTAGGTTTCCATTGTCTTGTGAGGACTCCCGTGTACGGGTACCATTCTAACAAACATGTATGCCTTTCTCATGTTAATCCGCCTCAATATCAGTTTAATCTTAGGCCCAGCTGGAGACCCTAAGACAGTGGAAGAGAAAATTTTCCTCTCCTACACTTGCTTACCCGACCCCAACTCCAATTCCCATTTCTCTTTCCTCTATGAAGAAGTATTCTGAAGAAATAGGGTGCAATCACCTGTTTCAGGGAGTTTAACATCTATGAGACTGAAAAGGAACCTAACACTAAGTAAATACAAGTTAGGGTTCTTCCTCCTACCCAGTCTGATTTTACATTGCTTCAGTAATGCAGTCGTCCCTCCCTCCTTTGACAAATTAACTTTAGAACTTGTACAGTGCCTACCTGATAATCAGGATCTTGTTCAGATTGGCAGCACAATATATTATAAAACACAAGTTTATGGGCTTGTTCACTTATTTAGCTAGACACCCATGTCTCTGTCCTTTCGAGACACAGTAATACCTGCTGGTGCGCCCTGACCAGGACCCAAGATGAAGTATGCCAAGAGAGACACTTTTTCTGGAATGCATATAAAGGTAACCTAAATGACGGTTTGGCCAGATTGCTCAAGGTTTATGTGTGTGTTTCTGTTGCATAATCAATGACATAAATATGCCCTGAAGCTCTGGGACTAAATGAGCATATCACAAGGTCAGTTATCCAGAGACATTTACCTGTAACATCGATGAAATGAAGTCACCAATTCGCGATCTCAGAATTATTTATAGGCCCTGTTTTGTTTTTTGCACAATTTCTGTAGGGTTTTTATGTCCCTAAAGAATATGCTTACCAAACAAAAACTTCCTTAAAAGGACCAGAAATAGGCCAAAGCAACCTGATCACTCTGAACGGATGATGCATTTCAAGTTGAAAACTCACTGCAAGTAACATTACAAATCTTGTATCACATGACTTATTATATCGGCTTCCTGACTTGAAGCAATGCCTTGAGAGGTAAGTTAATAAGCAGAAGACTGGTTTGAATGTTTTTTTTCTTAACAGTAGAAATCATTATATACAAGGAACAAAGAGAATCACTGTTCTTTCAAACTCTAAATGAGGAGACAGCTGCAGACAGGGGTAAGTTAACTACGTAAATTCTCACCTTCCGTGACAATAAAGATTGCCCAAACATAACAGTTGTACTCTAAATACAGTAAATGGCTTTTGTCATCATTCATCAAATATTTGCTACATAAGGCACTAGAGTCTGTGTCATAGGAGTCAAAGAGAGCATGAGAATGAAGGCTGGGCCTTATCAAGGTGGGCCAAGAAGGGAAAGTTACCAAAAAAAAGAAATAAAAATGGATAAAACCACACCTTCTCTTGGCTTTTTAGCCTAAAACCACCAAAGAGAATAAAATGTTCTCTTTTTATATCTTTACTAGTACTCCTCTTCTTACTATGGAACTCAGTTTAAGCATGCCCACAATAAATCTGGACATAACCAATTTGGGCATCTGAACAACTCTGTTCATACAATTGTGTACTTGTTCCCGTGTTCTATTTTCTGTGAACAAACCACCAAGGAACTGGAAGAAGAAAGACGTCTAAAGAGGGGAATGTTCTGCATTGGGAATACTGGTATTCCATGGTATTCAGCACCTTGGCCTTGGCTAAGAAAGCAAGCATGACTTTGGTTACCTGCCTCATGATTTCTCAAAGCAGTATTTTCCTAGGGTTACACCCTTAAGGAAAGATTTTACTTTATCTGACCATTGTCTGCCAATACTGTATACCCTTTTTTCTTTAGAAAATGCTAATATCCACTTAAAATAGAGAAAAATAATTAGATGTGTGCTTTTGGGGGGTAGGGGAGTTAGGGAGGTACTCACTCCTGATGTTTCCCCTCCACGTAGAGGGACTTTTCATTAGATGAATCATATTGGTCTCCGGGAGAGGAGGTGAGTTCTACTGACTGCTAAGTTTCTGGGTAGGAACTGAGCATGGGGAGCTAAGACCTTCTCTTCCCTTCTCTGAACATCAGGATGCTCCTTCCTGCCATCAATTTTATAGGAGCAGCCTCTTGTGTGCACAGGCTGAGGCTGGGTGGGAAAATTCAACTCAGAGCTCAAAGGCTAGGAAGTCCTTGTTGCCAGGCGCCTGAGCTAGGTTTCCCCATCGCTGAACACTAAGGCTCATATTTTGATCTCTGTCTGCCTGGATGCTTTCTCTATCACCTGGTTCAGGCAGAGAAAAGAGAGGTTTTATTTATCAGCTCCCTCAAGCCCCAATATGTACTTTTAACTTATGCCCGTATCTCATGCCTTGGGAGGTGTAACTGCCATCTGCTTAACCATGAAAACCACTGGAAAACTTCCATGAATGAGCTGATAAAATCCATATCGCAACTCTGCCTCTTTCCTCAATTACCTTGTAGTCTTGTCCAGATTTACTCTGTAGCGTGGAAGAGACATTTAGACAGACGGACTGAATTTTGCGAAAGAGTCCTGGTTTAGATCCGTGTTGAACCACTCCCTCTACCTTTAGTGCCAGCTGCTGATTATTCTGGACAGCGATGGGCTCTGCAGGGTTCCGGGGTGATGGTGACAGAGCAAGCTGCAATACCAACATTAAAATGAACGCCCACAAGCAAGGACAAGCTTTCTTCCAACAAACATGTTTGTGCTAATTGTTGTTTATACGTTACAACACTACACACACAGCTAACGACCTGACTGCTGGGACAACCAAATGCGCCTTTTAAGTCAAGGGTTCCTTCTCCCTAATACCTCTCTTAAATACCGCTCTGTTTTCTACTCCCAAAATCCCAGTTCTGTGTGAAGGTAACAGAGGATCCGAAAACAGTGAAGGCCCTAGTCTTCCCCATTTCTGTAGCGGGGCATTTCTTTGACAATGAACCAATTCCAGCAGGGAAATGCACTATGTCAACTTTCATGTCTAGCTGCTGTCTCTTTGGTTTTATGTAATTTTTAAATAGACTAAATTCAAGGGTCAGTGAACTTAAAATTCTAGAATTATATATATGATCAAGTCACAGTGGTATGAAAGTCAGTTTCCACAAACGAACCAAATGATATTTTTAACCTTGTATTAAAAATCCCAAATCCCCTTAAATTACAGAAAGCGCAAATTCTGCTAAATGAAAAGACGGAAGAGGAGGGTCTTCTTGATGACGCTGAGCACTGCACCAACCAACCCTGCACACAACCTACCTTAAGACGTCTTAGCTAAGAGAATCAATTCTCCTTATTATTCAGGTCATTTTGAAATAGAATGCTCTGTTATTTACAATCAAAAGCATTCAAATGGATATGCAACAGTGCACTGAAGACATTTACCCACGGACGGATAATCCAGGAAATCTCTTGGAGGCGAGTTTTCCACCTTTTCCAACAATTCCATCCTCTGAATCAAAAATAGCTTTTGAATTTGGAGTGGCTCAAATATTTTCAAATACTAGCTCTTCTCATTTGCCAGCTCCTCAAAACTTGATATTCACAGACAAAAGCACTCTAGAGATAGGACTGGTAATGTTTTACCAGACCTGATTTATTCTAAATGGGGTCTGAAAAGCCCGATCAGATGCAAACTCAGCTCAAGATCCTTGTAGAGGACTATGATGAAAACCTCTAAGATTATTCTTGGAGACAAGGGACAGAGCTCCAGGTAGCCGAATGCCTGTCACACTCCACTTGGCACTGACAGCTAAGAAGGGAAAGGGTTTAACTCCCAAATCCCATTCCCTTCACCAAACCACTTGATAAAGGGAGAAAAAACTTACAACTAAAGTAAGTTTTATCAAAACCAAAGGTAAGATCCTGAAGCAGAGCTATATCCCATGTATTCCAGAAGATGACTGGGTTTTTAATCTACATTAACCTTCGTATTTTGGTAGTATTACCTTGATGCTGGTAGACTGCAGTTTCTGGAAAAAATATCTCTGAAACGAAAGAGGAACTTTCAGCAAGGAAATGATGGCATTGCAGAGACATGCTGTATGCTGGGAGGGAATAAAGAAACTGAGTCAAATAAAAATAAATTTCCAAATTTCATCAACAAACGGTACTTTCATGAAGAAGTTTAAAAAGTACAAATGGTCATAAGATTATTGCAAAGGTACATACCAATCAGTAAAGAGGCGTAACACCCAAATGTTTGCCAAATCATTCGTGTCAAGGAGTACAACTGCAGATTTTTACTTTATTTTAGCGTATATTTAATAAAATAAAAGTAAATGTAGAAGAAAATCCTCCAGGCCAATTAATGCACAAATTTTGCATTTCTGTAGCATCAGAGGTATTAGATCTATTATTCTATAATTAGTTTAGATGCTACAATATAGAGTCGCTCTTGTACGGTAAAGTGGGACCAAGGAGACATGGTAAGGAAGCCAGGGCAGTATACTGATGTCCAAGGCCTAACACCAAACCCCACAGGGAGCCTCACTGACTTGTTCTTCCATCCCATGTCCGGGTGGCTTCCCTGGCCTTGTGACCATGGGCCTCTAGAGAGTGAGCAATGGTGGAAACTTACTGGAAGTCAGATTAAGAATGACTATACAGTTCAACTCTATGGGATTAGAGTACCTTATTTCAAAAATCCATTTCACAAATGTAACTGAGTTCTGAAACTCCTAGAACAGCTGCAGAAGAGAATCACCACAGTGAATCCTTTCAGGCTTAGTAAGAGGAGTCCTACAACTATCATTTAAGAGTTCTAAGATATTATACATATTTATTTATTTAAAACCACTTTATTGAGGTATGACTGACATACAAAAAGCTGTACATATTTAATGTATCCAACTTGATGAGTTTGGAGTATACACCTGTGACACTGTCAAAGATATTATAAAGGTCACCCAGGCTAATCCTCAATTTTGCTGATGACACAGGTCACCCAGACAGGTAACAGAACAAGCTGGAACTAGAACCTAGGTTGCCTAACTCTTAGTTCAATGATTTAGTTCTATTTCACCAACAATTCACCAACTGAATAGAAAAAACAAAAACAAAAAACTACAGCAGCATCAGAACACCTGTAACTTTGGGTGACCCAGACCTCTTCCTGTTGGTCTACATGTCCCTCCTCAGTCTACTTCCCCATCAGCTCCCCAAAAGCACCTCGGGGTAAAAACCACGCTACCATGCTGGCTGCCCTTCTAAGCTCCTGATGCCAAGCACAGCGCCACCTAGTGGCCTATGTTGTAAACAGTCTTAAACAGCTGGGCATTAAGGCTACACACCAGAAGAGTCCACTCCTCCCTGGTTTCAGGGTGTTGAACATTTTGTGCCCGAGAGACCTCTAACACAAATGGCAGGTCTATTACTGGAGAAAACCACAACACAGATTCAAACACATTGGTTCTCTTCCTTCAGGTTTAACTGCTAACGCAACATTATTCATGTTCCTGCAACAAGGAACATGGGAAGCATTTGCAGGGACGTCCTGCTGGTAGTGGAAGTCTGATGCCGAGAGTATCTGAGGAGAGACACCTCTTTAAAGGATGGACTAAAGTGGACCCCAAGTGACCTCAGGCTGCTCCCTGGCAAAAAAGCACCATTCTCCCTTTTAAAAGAATGGATGCAGATTTTACAATTCCCTCCAGGGACAGTGTGGACCGCCTCTGAGGCCGCCGGCGCGTGAGGCACACCTCCACAGGTACGCTAGTAGGAGACTACCATCACCGGAAGAGTTTGGAGGTCTGAAGTCACACGTTATGGTTAGTAAAACAGCAGGAGGACTAGCAGAGCCCAGCACTCTCTTCTTTGTTGAATCCAGTACTTTCCAGCCTTTGTATTTTTTGACATCTAATCAATATCTTGCACAGATGTGTATATTTCCTTCAAAGATAATCTTTACACTGTCCCTTAGCAACCAAATTTCAGTGTCAAACAACTACCTCTGTCAATTCAGTTCAGCAAATACATATTGACGATCATAAGTGGAAAGCAGTATGTCCAGGAAAGTTCCTGTCCTGAAATTTAATTTAACTCTTCCACAATGCATCATGCCAATTTCTTCTTAAACACTTGATAAAAGGTGAGAGTACAGAGTGAGAAGAGCAGGAGCCAGAAGAGAGCTGCAGGGGATATCAGCACCTAATGGGTGGGCAGGGCAAGGGAAACTCTCCAAGGCCTAAGTTCACAGATGGGGAGTTATGGACTGAATGTGCGTATTCACCAAACTCCTATTTTGAAGCCCTAGCTCCCAATGTATTGGTAATTGGGGCCTTTGGGAGGTTATTAGGTTTGGAAGAAGTCATGAGGATGGGGCCCCATGATGGGATTAGTGTCCTTATAAGAAAAAAAGCCACCAGAGCTCCCTTTCTCTCCCTGGTATGAGGGCACTGTGAGAAGGTGGCCATCTGGAAGCCAGCCAGAAGGTCCTCACCAGGAACCAAACTGGCTGCCACCGTGATTCTGGCCTTTCCAGCCCCCACAACTAGGAGAAAGAAGTGTCTGTTGTTTAAGCCACCCAGTGTAGAGGTATTTTGATATAGGGGCCTGAGCTGACGAAGACACTGAGGAATGGCCAAGCAGGCAGAAGAAAATCTGGGTGTGTGTCAGTCTGTCCTGTTGGGGAGAAGACTGAAGAGAGAGTGAGAGCTCAACACTCCCAAAGGCCACCGAGATTCGGCAAGCTAAAAGGGAAGCACTGCACCAAAGGACATTGGTGGCATCTCCTGGCAGAAAGTGATTCACTGCCAGGTAGACGACCAGACGAGCCCAGTTTTTTCTGTTTCCATTGGTCAGTGGTTCTCAACCCCGGTGGCAGGAGAGAATCACCTGGGAGCCTTGAAAAATACTAATGCCTGGCCCTTAATTGCAAAGATTCAAAGTTAACTGGTCTAGAGTGGGGCCTGGGTGTTGATTATTTTTTAAAAAGCTCCCAAAGTGATTCTGATGAGTAGCCAGAGTTGAGAACTACTGCAACTTCAGTTACATTGTTAAAAAGGAAAAAAAAAAAAAAAAAAGAAGTTTTAGCTGTGCTCTGGGGGAGCAGATTCGGCACATTAATGTAACTATGTAGTAGCCACAGAGGTGCCAAGCCCCCGCCACGGATTGTTAGCTCATTTCATCCTCGCGGCAATGCTGCAAGGCAGGTACGATAGTAACCCTGTCACAAGACAGGCGCGGAGAAAACCGGCAGAGAGGTGAGTTTGCTGAAGTCACAGGGTTAGGAAGTGCCCGAACTGGAGAGAAACCGACTTCTATGTCATAAAAAGTCAATGAAACAAGTGCCACTTGCCATGTAAGAAACAGGGGTATATTTCCGATTGAGTGAGTCCACTTCCTCCAAGACGCGATTATAGACAGACATCATTCTCCGCTCATATTCACTGTCCGCGTGGGCGGCTCCCGTAGGTCCAGATTCCTGGAGACTGAGGTCAAAGAAGTAGCAATTAATCAAACAAAATAGTCACCATCTTAATGTCTAAGTGTGTCAGGCACTTCCTACACGTTCTCCTTTATTTTGTAAAATAACGAAGTAGGCACTGCTGTCTCCATTTTACAGATGAGCCAACTGAGGCCTGGAGAGGTTGAGAGACTTGCCTTCAGTCACATAACTAGTAAGTAACAAGCCCAGTGTTCCAACCCAGACCTGACTTCAAATTACGTAAGGCTAATCACCTTGGTTGTTAGGTAGTAGAAAAATGTAGAACCCTCACCTCTGCCATAAAGTGAAGGAGACCCAAGACATCTGAAAAGGTAACCAGCAGGACAAAGCCAGCAGGTGAAGTGCCACAGAACCAGTGAAGATATACCAATAAAAGATCAAAATGTGGAGTGGGGAATGCCACGGAAGAGATGGGTCCTGAACAAACCACGGAGCAAGCAGGATGGATAAGATGTGGAGAGACGGAAGTGTGGTGGGCATTCAGGGCTGCGGAAATAGCATGAACCTAAAGCATGTACAGGGAAGATGCGGGAATGCTCGGGGGAGAGCTAGCACGCAGAGCTGGGTAAAACTGGGAAAGTTTTACCTAGATTTCCTCCTTCTTCTACTGCCTCACACCCAGAAAGTAATTCTGAAAGTATTTCTAAGTGAGAAAAGAAAGCAAACCTTTTGTATGCTAACTAAACTTCAACGGGATTACTTAAAAATGCAATATAGGTAATTCAGCCACACTGGGCATAAGACTGTTCGTACTCTTCCCTTGTTATCCTTTTAACACCTACTGTGTGTTAAAAGGCCCCACCAAGGCACTTCACCTAGGTACTTTATATAGGTTATTCCCTTTAACCACTAGAACCACTCTAGGAGACAGGCATCGTTATTTACCTGTAGTTTACGCATGTGTGGCTCAGGGAGATGAAGTCCCATGCATGTGTTTCTACAGCTAAGAGTGAATGATGAAATTCATCATGTTCGTATGGCTCCACAGCTTTGTTCCCTGCTCTGCACTGTACCTCAAGTTCCAATAAGACAAGAACTGAACCTCGTTTATATGACTCTAGAAAAACTCTACACACAAAGCATAGAGAAATTAAAGTGTTTTACATAGTGACCTGCTACTAAGAGGGTCTAAATTCAGAATACTGCCCTACCTACAAAAGCATTCATTTTCTTAAAAAATACACTTCATTTAGATATAAGTTACAAAGCACAGAAATACACCTATTCAAAATACTCCTTTCTGGTCAATTCCCACTTCTGACCCAAGGCAACCCCAGGGGTGCTTTCTATCACTATAAATGGGATGTTTCCAGTTATTGCATATAAAGAGTCCTAAAATATGTACTATTTTGAGTCTGGTTTCCTTCGCAGCATGTTTTTGAGAGTCATTCACGTGTTTTGCATATATCAATAGATCATTCATCTTTATTGCTGAGGCGTATTCCATTGTGGGGATGTATGAGTTCATCCATTTGCCTGTCGAGAGGCATTTGGATCTTTACAGTTTTTGTTATTACAAACAAAGCTGCAATGAAATTTTACATATGAGTCTATGTGGAACTATGTTTTCATTTCTTATGGGTAAGTAAGTAGGAGTAGAACCGGTCAGATGGTAACTGCCAACTGTTTCCCAAAGCAGCTGAATTGAATCACTTTGTATTCCCCAAATGGTAGGAATTCAAGCTCCTCTACATCCTAATACTGGATATTGAAGGTCTTTTTAATTTTAGCCGTTTTAGTGGGTGTTAGTAGATATTCCAATGTGATTTTAATTTGCACTTCTCTGATGCCTAATGATATTAAGCATTTTTTGCTTATTGGACATTAGCATATCTCCTTTTTTGAAACATCTGTTCAAATCTGTCAATTTGTAAAAACTGCACTGTCTTGAGTTGTGTAGTGTTCTTAATATCCTGGATACAAGTCCTCTGATAGAATATATTTGATACTATTTTCTCCTTGTTTGTGACCTGTCTTTTCATTTTCTTAATGGCATCTTCCAAACAGCACAAGTTGAAAGATGTAAGTCAAATTCAGCAAACTTTTCTCTATGGTAACTGCTGTTACCGTAAGTATGTGGGGATTTTCTAGAGATCATTTTTGTTGCCCATTGTAATTTGTCAGATAACATATTCTGTATGATTTCAATGCTTTAAAATTTGAGATTTGCTTTCTAGCCTAGCATATGGTTTATCTCATTAAATGTTCCACATGCACCTGAAAAGAATACATATGCTGCTGTTAGTATATACATGTCAATTAGATCAAAATGACTGATGGTGTTGTTAAAGTCTTCTATATCCTAAGAAATTTTCTGACAAGTTGTTCCATCAATTACTCAGAGGGCAGTGCTGAGAATTTTGTAATTGTGGATTTATTTCTCTTTCAGTTCTGTCAGTTTTTGCTTCATATATTTGGAAGATCTGCTACTTTGTACATAAGTATTCAGAATTATGTCTTTTTGACCCCTCTGGTGTTTCTTCTGAATGCTCTCAGTGTTCAATAAGGTCTCTCCATTTGGCTAACTGGAACTCAAACATTTCTCAGTCATGTGTGAGCTCTGGGAATTGTTCGGCTTATAGCTTCTGGTAATTATTCTTTCCATAGTAGTTTTTGCCTGGCCTTGTGGAGTTTCACCTTGCATATGCGTAGCTTAGCATTCAACCAAAGATTCACAGCCTGTGAAATTTCGGGAGCTCTTTCCCTGGAAAGCTTTTTCCTCTCTCCTGTATTCTGTCCTGCAAATCCTAGCTTCTTCTGGTTCCCAGAACCTGATCCCTATCTCTTCAACTAAGCAAGACCCCATGTTCTGCTTTGGTTACTCCTCGCTGAGAGGCAGTCTAAAAAGTGCCTCCAACAAGAGGAGAGTAAAGACTATTGTAGGGTTTACCTTATTTATGCCCCTCCTCTGAGGGATTACATTCCTGAGTTACCTACTTCCCAACACCTGAAAACAGTTAACTTATATGTTTTATCCAGGTTTGCAGTAAAAGGAAAAGTCCAGTCTGAGTTACTCTGTCACCATTGGAAACTGTTCCCTTATCGTTTAGGCAATAACATAAAGATTAAGCACGAAGGATTCATGACAGAGCAAATAAAAAGCTAGAGCAGAAAAATGCAATGGACAAACATCTCAAAATATTTCTTCTTGATAATCCTAAAAAGTTGGGATGAGGCAATCACATTCATAATTATAGACATTTACCCTGTCCTAATCCGTATTTATTATTACTGGCTCAGGCACTATGTTAGGTGCCAGAGATACAAAGTTGAATAATAAGACAAGGTCTCTTCTGGGGCACCTGGGTGGCACAGCAGTTAAGCGTCTGCCTTTGGCTCAGGGCGTGATCCCGGCATTATGGGATCGAGCCCCACATCGGGCTCTTCCGCTGTGAGCCTGCTTCTTCCTCTCCCACTCCCCCTGCTTGTGTTCCCTCTCTCGCTGGCTGTCTCTATCTCTGTCAAATAAATAAAATCTTTAAAAAAAAAAAAAAAAAAGACAAGGTCTCTTCTCCCCAGAAGGCTCCTAGGCTACGAAAAAGATAGATTTTTGTAAAAACTACAGTGAAATACTAACATTATGCTTCACTCTTGAGGTTTTTTAGCTGCTAGTCTTTATTTGTAAGGTGCAGAAGTTTTAGAAGGAATCCACTCTTTGCAGTTGTATACTATTGAGAATGAAACCCAAAGAACCCTCCCCTTCAAGGTGTAAGCTTTCTTTTCCAATTTTTCCCTGCTATGAAGGGCAGAGGCTAGGGGACTAGGTTTGGAGGATGAGAGGGGAAGGAGAAGAATAAAAAAAAGTGGTAGGAAGCCCAGAGAGTGAGAGGGTAGCATGTGAAAGCTGGCTGGATAACTCCCTTCACCCCACCCCTGCTGACAATGCACCCAATCTGTTAAAAAGTCAATCAAGGAGAACACTTATACTAATTCTACCAATTAACAGTACAATGATATCTGGGTGCTAAGAAGTAAAATGAGTATGGCACAATAAGAACTGGTGTGAGCCTCAAAGCATCAATTAATTGGCAAAGACTCTATAAAATGGAGGTTTAAGCATATTTTGAAACTTAAAAGGAAGGGTTTTTTTTTTTTAAATAAGCACTGCAAATCTGAAGGGAAAATGAACACTGATGAAAATAGGATAAAAGGAAAAATAAACGAATATTAGTACGTTATGAAAATATTAAAATGGATTGGATGAGTGGGGACAAAGACAGCTAAGTGGCCTAGCTTGAGAGTAGGCAGAACTTTAAAACAGACGCAAGGATCCTGCTATTGTCCTGAAAAGAAATGGTGAGTCAACGCTTTAGGGTAGAGAAATTTCACTCTGGTTTGTTGATTATATTCTCTTTGAGAAAGCTGATGTTGGAATCAGAGGCCTTACTAAATTGGAAATTATAGACAGTTGAAAACGCACATTCCAAAACAGAATAATGTAATGGGAAAAAAACAATGGATCATTCTTTAATAAAATATTTTGAACAGTTAGTTAATGGGAGAGGAGAAAAGAATATTAATAAAGCAAAAACAGGAATATATTTTTGTTGAAGAAACCAAAGAATAAAAAATTTAAGCTTAATTATTAACCCAATTTTTCAAACCAAAGTTTAGTTATAGTATACAAGAAGAAAATACTCAAATTCAAAGAACTTCTTCCTAGTTATTTTTCCAAGTCAATGTTTTAAAAATAGGAGGCAGTGGGGCACCTGGGTGGCTCAATCAGTTATGCGTCCTACTCTTGATTTCAGCTCACGTTGGGATCTCAGGGAACTGAGATGGAGCCCTGCCTCAGGCTCCGTACTTGGCGAGGAGTCTGCTTGAGATTCTCTCTCTTCCCCTCCCCCTCCTCTCTAAAATAAATAAATAAATCTTTAAAAAAAAAACAAAACAGGCAGAGGTAAATAAACAACGGGAGTCAAAAAAAGCAAGTTTTGTCAGTGGGTGTGTGACCTCAGGCAAATACTAACAAAGTCCCTCTTCTGTTCTTCTATAATGCCTCTTCCAAAACACATGTTGTGACGGCTAGGTAAGGTAACACTGGAAAATGTACTTTAATGTACACTATTATTAGAAATACCTTGCTGATTCTGGATCCAAAATCAGGGCTTCTATTGCATGAGAGATCAGTAAACAGCTCTGCTGCTGTCTGGATTAACGTTAAGGTTATACATGAAAATAGAGAAATCCATGTAGACTTTATATTACCTATCACGCCAAGACAAGGATTCTATTTTTAGTTAAGGTAACCGTATGTTATCAAATCAACTGGTTTGAGACTTCATTATTTTGTTTCCCTTTTAAGGGATGTATGTTGTTTATAATAGTGATCCTTAAATTCTGTTCCAGGAAGAGTACTTTAGAGGCTGCCTAATGTGGGAAGGGGGAACCAAGCAACAGCTTCTGTGATTCAATCACAGAAATTGTTCTCTTCTGCTCAGATGTAGGAGTTTCGGTGATACAAGTTAAAAGCGACAACAACAAAAATGGCCTGTAGTTACCCCAGAGGTTCTTAAGCTGGGGCTCAAGGGATCTGGTAACCCTCCTGGGACTAAGCACATCCGCTGGGGTGTGTGAATAAATGCATTTTGTAGAGGAAAGGGTCCACGGCATTCACTAGGTTTTTACTTAGAAAACCAAAATGCCAAGCACTACTGATTTACAGGTCCCACAGCTTGAAAACGTCTCTCTTCCCTCCTTTTGAAACGGACTTGAGGCTGCTAATCAAATATGGAGAACTCAAAGAGGACTCAGGGAACCAGAGTGACAGCGAAACTACAGATCGCTAATAAAGGCGATGGGAACCAGGGTTTTCACCACGAAGAAGACAGCGGTGACAAAAGAGAAAATGGGTTTCTGGTGGGAAAATGTGTCGCCTTCTCCACTGCAGCTCAAGTGAGCACCGAGTATGTATGCAACACTGGTGGGACCTGGGCTTTGGACGCTCTTCCTAGCGGTGGAGAAAGACCACCACTGGGTCACTGTTTTTTTTTTTAAGCCTGAGCCTGGTTGAAGTTAAAAAGTAAAATTATACTGCCCATACTAGATTTCAAAAGAGAAGTTATTCATTATAATACATTTGTAGGCTTACCTAAATATACGTATTTTTAGTTAAGCATATCTAAAGCATTTACTCTACGTTTAAAAGACTACTTCCAAAGAACAAGAAAGACTGAAGCAGCTTAGGATACAGTTCCACGTTCCTCAACGTTGCCGAATCAGCATCGAAAGATGCCTGATAAAGATCCCCATACCGGGAAGCAAGGCTTCGGAATTCCTCCATGGACTGTTTCATCTGCAAGGTAGGAAAAGTATCAGTTACAAAGAACATGCTATTCTACCCAAACCAAAACATACAAAAAAACCTATCCTCAAACAATCAAATCAAAAAAGTAGTTCAACCCTTTTCACTTCCAGTCCATTCATGCCTATAAACCTTGTTAAATAAAATTAACAAAGATGATAAATGAAATTCTCAATGTTCACAAAATTATAATAACGCGTATGACACACAGAAACAAAAAGCATTGCTTTTTCAGCTGCAAGTTCCACTAAGACAATTAATACAGTTATAAATATGTAGAATCTAGTGAGACATCATCAGTCACTTTGTCATTCTAATAAAACAGCAGCCTATTTTTGGCAAGACAGATGAGTTAAGCATTTGATGGTTAATGTCCATGAGTCCAACAGCTGATCTTTAAATTTCAGAATTTTTCATCTCACGACTAACCTCAAAAACCTCTAAAGTGTAAATAAAAACTGCACTGAAAATGAAGTTAGGACACACCTGATTGGAGATGCGACCACACCTCTGAAGGTCATTCCCTAAGGTCATGGCAATCGTCGTGGCAATTGCAGGTGGGGGGCTTGTCTTGAGGCTATTACAAGTACAGATAAGTTGAGAGAAGGCTTGTAGAAGGTCAATCCTGAGTTTTACAAATTCACACTGAAAACTTAAAGGATTCAGTGGTGTACTTGCAGCCTGTGGGAGAAAAAGATATATATAAGACAAAGTAAATAAATTAGCCAGACGGTGCCACACAAAGTATTTGTCACCGTCTGTGCAAAGGAGCTATAGTTCTAACACTGATGGATAAACACCTACATTGTAAGAGGAATGATGTAGTACTAGAAAGAAAACCATATTATTAGCATCAGCTGTCAAAAACTGTATGTTCCATCAACATTCAGGTTCCTTACTCCCTACATTCACAAAGACCCCACAGCAATTGGGTTGGCTAGATTTTCCCCAGTAAGATATCATTTGAGGGACACTTCAAGGACATTATCATTCTTCCCAAACCCCCCTCCTCACCACCTTCCTACTCTTCTAACCTGAAATTCTCATCACTGGAATCGTTGACAGGATTTTTTAAAAGTTGGGAGGGGGGAGGAAAGAAAGATAAGGACAGGAAAAATATGGTGCTAGACAGTCACTGTTAAAAAACCATGTTGCCTCGTGGCTGTATTTTTCCACTGTGAGCCCAGATTAATTTAAAAAAAGACTTTCTGAGCAGACACGTTAGAACGCATGGAGAGGCTACCAAGGAAGAACAGGTTATAACACCCAAGTAAGTTTCAATGAGGAGGAGAGGCTTCAGGGCTGAGCCTTGGATAGCAAAGAGTAGCATCAGCTAGGTAGACGGGGCAAGGAATGTAAGTCAAGCCCGTGTGGGCAGAGAACCAGGACCATCTTTAACTACCCAGCAACTACTCTGGCAGAAAACTTAGCATGGTGCTTTCAACAAAAGGCATACCAAAAATTTGCCAAACTACAATAAATGGAAGCATAGTGAAAATAATTTTCCTCTCTGACATGACCAGCTTAAAACATGCTGATGCCCTTTGCTCCTTAGATAGTATCTTACACTATTCTTTTAGCGGGAGAGCAAGGCATTTGACTTTGGGTTTCTAGAAGTCAGTTACAGTATTACGATTTGGCCAAGTATTACATATTGACCTTAGTGTACTTCTCTCTACTTTTAAGTGTCAAATGGTAAGTTTTGTTATTTGGTACCATTCATATTTTACTCTATGAAATAATTAGCCATTCCCTATATCCTTTATAAGAACATGCACCTGCACTAGTATCCTTCTCAAATTGCAAGGTCCCTGATGATATATATAAGCTACGTATAAATAGAGCTATACAAGCTAGAGGTAGTAATTATACTCAATATATTGAATTCTGTGGTTTTCACACTTTTAGGATGTCTGTTCTAACCATAAAACAGCACAGACTAAGAGAATAAAGAGAACATTTTAATTGCATTTAATTCCTTAGAGATTTAATTTGCTCTTATAAGAAGGTAGATCTGCCCCGTAAGCGCTACCTGCTATTTTTAATGTACTGCTTGTCAGTAACTTTACAACGGTCAGGGATACAAGTTGGTGTATATGATACCGTTCTATAAATACAGTACAGACCATCTGACCAGACAAAAACCCTGGCTATCTTGTCCCAACATGCATTACAAAACTGAAACAGAAGCAAGATGTAGTTATAATGACGGATTTACTGCAACTCTGGATTTGTTTTTGAGTATTTTATTGATGATAGAAGATGGAAACTCTGGAAGTGATCGCGCATCTTGGATTGTGTTACGCTGTAAGAAAGCAATGCTAGATATAGTATGCATGTTCAAAAGATGGAAAAGATAGGTTTGTCATAGAGGCCAAAGACTTTAAAAGGTAATATCATCTGTAAAAGAAAATGTATAAGAAATAAAATTTAGATTATAGCAGTATGAATAATGCCAATGAGAGATTTTTTAAAAAAAGGATATTATTTACTTTTCTTTGTATTAAGGCTAAAGCTTAAACACAGGTTGGGAATCTAAGGTTAGCAGGTAAAGCAAAAATCGCATATAATCAGTATTACCCTTGAAACTTCCTCAGGGAGGAATTATTTTCAATGAAGTCAACACAGGCAGGTGAAGGAACAACAAACTCAGAGCTCTCCCTAATGCTCACTTTTGGGTATCAGCTAATTGAGAAAAACTACCCTCACTATTTGGATTGCTATTTTGCTTCCCCGTTATTCAAATAACTATTTTTCTCTTCCTTTTTTTCTTGTTCCTTCTTTCTTTCTTTTCCCCTAAACATATAAAGTTAAATCTTTTTTTAAAGATTTATTTATTTATATTTTAGAGAGAGAGAGAGTCTGAAGGAGCACACATGTGCGTGCAGGTGGGGGGGCAGAGAGGGAGGGAGAGAATCTCAAGTAGACTCCCACTGAGTGCAGAACCTGATGCAGGGCTTGATGTGGGGCTCGATCTCATGACCCTGAGATCATGACCTAAGCTGAAATTAAGAGTCGAATGCTTAACCGACTGAGCCACCCAGGCGCCCTAAAGTTAAATCTTTGTTAGACATGCATATAATGCTGCTTCACTGAGCTTCTGACTTGTAGTATATATCCAATTTTCTAAATGGAGATACTTAAAGAAACCAACATGGCTGAAAAGAAATTTACCTGATGAGCTCAGTTACAAAAAGTATGTGTGTGTGTCTGTGTGCGCACAGTGGTAAAGAACACACAACAGCCAAGAGTAAACCATAATGTAAACCATGGACCTGAAGTCCCTGGTAACCATTATTCTACTTTTGTTTCCGTAAATCTGACTTCTTTAGGTATCTCATATAAGTGGAATCATATAGTATTTATCTTCTGGCTTATTTTACTTAGTATAATCTCAGATTTTGAAAGAATAAGCCAAGCATAAAGCAATCATGGACTAGACTGTTTTAAACCAGCCTTCCTACTAACAACAGCTGTGAAAACGGAATACAATATTAAGAACAAGCACCAAAGAGCTTATTAAGGCAAAAAGGATTTCGAAGCCAAAAATCATGGAGATGGGAAATGCAAGACTGACATTGGTGACTTTTTCTCCCTTGAGATGTTTGCTAACTTGGAAGCTGCTCCTGAGAGTCTGAGAAGCTGAGCAGAATTTTCAGCAGTCTTATAAGACTAGGAGGGGGCTGAGGAAAACACTTCAGGCTTTTGGCTGTAACCTCAAAAGGCTATGCCCCAGGAATTAGGAGAACCCAAAAATACACTGGCCTTCCCAAGGACTGAAGCCTAGCTTTGAATCAGTTCAGTCCTTGGCTGGATTAAGGTAATCTTAGCCTAACTGCCTGCCAAAGGCAAAAAAAGATATATAAGGCTCTGGATGATGTAATCATCATAATTTTTCATCCACACTGTCCAAAGCCAAATAAAAAATAATAAAGCACACAATAAAGACAAAATCCTCCAAAGCCAGAGGGGGAAAAAGTCAAAGATACAAGCTACAATAGATCCAGAAAACAGAACATCAGATACAAATTTAAAAAAAAACTATGGGGGCGCCTGGGTGGCACAGCGGTTAAGCGTCTGCCTTCGGCTCAGGGCGTGATCCTGGCATTATGGGATCGAGCCCCACATCAGGCTCCTCCGCTATGAGCCTGCTTCTTCCTCTCCCACTCCCCCTGCTTGTGTTCCCTCTCTCGCTGGCTGTCTCTATCTCTGTCGAATAAATAAATAAAAATCTTAAAAAAAAAAAAAAGAACTTAATGAATGGGTTTGATGGCAGATTAGACACAATGTAAGTTATTGAAGGGGGGGGTGCCTGGGTGGGTAAGTCGGTTAAGTGTCTGACTCTTGGTTTTGGCTCAGTTCATGATCTCAGGGTCATGAGACTGAGCCCCACATCAGGCTCTGCACTCAGTGCAGAGTTTGCTTGAGATTCTCTCTCTCCCTTTGCCCCACCCTCCCTTTTCTCTCTAAAATAAATAAATCTTAAAAAAAAAAAAAAGAATTACTGAAGTGGAAGACAGATCAGAAGAAAACATTTAGAGCTAAGAATAGAGAGATAAATGGATGGGAGAAGCAGAAGAGAATGTAAGAGATAAATGACACATGGTAAAGAGAGTTACCATCGTTGTATCTGGAGTCTCAGATGAGCAAGAAAGGGACCGAAGCAACAGCTGAAGAGACAACCAAATGTTCCAAAACTGATCAAAGTCCTCAAGCCATAGATTCAAGAAGCACTGTGAACCCTCAAAGATATTCATAATGGTAAGAGTATAAGCTGGAAACCACCATGGGCATCTTTGGGCAGTATTTATTAAAGTTGAACCTAAGTGTATCTCATGACACAGCACTACCATCCTGAAGAAATGCACACCTATACCAAGAGATGTGTGTTAGAGTGTTCACAGTCAAATTACTCTTAATAGGCCCAACCTGGAAATAACCCAAATGTTTCCCAACGATAAAAATGGATAAACAGATTGCTTTAACAGTCATCAAAAGAATATCACAGAGCAATGAAAATGAATGAATTACTGCAATATGCAACGACGACAAATGAAGGACTCACACAAACATAAAGCTGAGCAAAACAAGCTGGAATCACAAGAATAGTGTGTGATTCCCTGACTAATGATAAAAAACAAGGCAAGACTATAGTTTTAGAAATCAAAATAGTGCTTACTTCTGGAGAAAAGGGTGAAGGGGGCATGAAATGGGGAAAAATTTCTTAAAAAACAGAAACCATAAAGGAAGAAGGACCAATAACTTAGACCACTAAGTCTTAGACTACTAAGAATGGCTGTTCATCAAAAGATAGAAAATGGAAAAAAAGAAAAAGTGTGCTACAAAATTAGATGATATTTGCAATTCATATGAAACCTATAAAAAATTAGTATCCAGAACATATAAGGAACTATTATATTTTTTTTCTAAAGATTTTATTTATTTATTTATTTGAGAGAGAGAGAGAGAGAGAGAGCACAAGCAGGGGGAGCAGCAGAGGGAGAGGGAGACAAGCAAATTCCCTGGTGAGCAGGGAGCCTGACAGGGGACTCGATCCCAGGACCCTGAGATCATGACCTGAGCCGAAGGCAGACGCTTAACCATCTGAGCCACCCAGGCACCCCTAAGGAACGCTTATAAATCAATAAAACAAACAACCTGCTAGGAAAATGAAAAAACTTCAACTGGCAGTTAACAGAAAAAAACCAAAACACAAATGGCCAAAAATGAAACAAATATTTAATTGTTTCAAGAAAATGAAAAAGCAACTACTGAATAGGAGAAAATATATGCAAGTCCTATATCTGATAAGGGGTTAATATCCAAAAAATATAAAGAACTCCTACTTACAGCCAAACAAAACAAACAACAATCTGATTATAAAATTTGCAGAAGATATGAACAGATATTTTTCCAAAGAAGACATAAAGATGGCCAACAGGTATATGAAAAGATGCTCAACATCACTAATCATCAGGGAAATGCAAATCAAAACCACAAGACACCACTTCACACCTGTCAGAAAGGCCATCATCAACAAGACAAGAACAAGTAAGTGTTGTCAAGGATGTGGAGGAAAGAGAACTCTGGTGCACTGTTGGCAGAAATGTAAATTGCTGCAGCCAGCATGGAGTACGGAGGTTCCTCAAAAAACTAAAAATAGAACTACCATATGATCCAGCAATTCCACTTCTGGGTATTTATCTGAAGAAAATAAAAACATTATCTCAAAAAGACGTATGCATCCCCATGTTAGCTGCAGCATTATTCACAATAGATATGGAAACCTAAGTGTCCATCAACAGACAAATGGATAAAGAAAATGTGGCGCGTATATATAATGAAGTATTATTCAGCCATAAAAAAGTGAAAATTTGCCTTCTGCAACAGCACAGATGGACTTGAGGACATTATGCTAAGTGAAATAAGTCCAATGAAGACAAATTCCACACGATCTCACTTATATGTGGAATAAAAAAGAAAAAAAACCAAAAAACCCAAAAAACTTCAAGCTCACGGATAGAGAATAGATTTGTGGTTGCCAGAGGTGGTGGGTGGGTGAAATGGGCGAAGGGGGTGGAATGTATAAGCTTCCAGTTATAAAATAAATAAATCACGGGAATGTAGTATATAGTATAGGAGTATAGTTAATACTGTACTGAATGTTTGAAAGGTGCTAAGAGAGTGAATCTTAACAGTCCTCAGCACAAAAAAGAAAACCTTTTCTAACTATGTATGGTGACAGATACTAACTAGACTTAGTGTAGTGATCATCTCACAATATATACAAATATTGAATCATTGTGCTGTATACCTGAAACCAGTGTTATATGTCAATTATATCTAATAAATAAATAAATAAAATGTTTAATTGAATTAGTAATTTGAGAAATGTCGATCAGAATGTCCAGAACATATCAAGTGAGGGGGAAAATGTGGAGCGACAGGAACTCTTACACACCGCGCGGAGGATTATAAATTTGTAAACCACTGTAGAAAGCCTCCCGGTATTAACCAGTCAACTGAAGGTGTACATAACCTCACAATTCCACTCCCAGGTAGTGGATTAGAGCAGAATCTCGTCACAGAGCAGGAGCGTCTTGGGCATTTCAGGAGATTAAGCAACTTTAGCCACTGACCGTCAAAGCCAGTAGCGGTCCCCCTTACCCTGTGACAAAGAGAGACATCCGCACACACTTCTAAATTGGAGCAAGGGACAGACACACAGCTTTGACTGAGGTCTGCTGCCCTAGAGAAGGCTTTTCATTCTCAGTACACCAGTTACATTCTTCGCTGACGGGAGGGGCCTGTGCATTGCTGGATGTTTAGCGGCATCTCTGGCCTATACCCACTAAATGCCAGTAACACCATGCAAATCATGATAACCAAAAATGTCTCTAGACATTGCCAAATGTCCTCTGGAAGGGCAAAATCATCCCCAGTTGAGAATCACTGTCCTAGAAAAAGCTTTAGATATGTGTATCAAAAGATATGTACAAGAATGTTCATAGCAATACTGTTTTTAAAAGCAAAGCCCTGGAAAAATTAAAATTTCCATCAACACTAGAATGGGCAAATAAATTGATGTATATTCCTATGATGGAAGAATATACAGCACTAAAACTGACCTACAGCTTCATGCAACAAGATGAATGAATCTTAAGAACATAGTTCAGATAATCAAAGCAAGTTGAAGAAAAATAGGATTCCTTTTTATATAAATTCAAAAACAACATAAAATAGTACACCTTGTTTAGAGTTCCAAAAATGCATGTTAAAATTATGAAGAGAGGCAAGGGAATGGTACACACAAGATTCAGGACGGTGATTGCTTTTGTGGGGCAGGAAATGGTATACAAACATGGAGGAATATGCATGAATTTTAGAGGCAATGGTAATGCCCCATTTCCTAAAGATACTAGGTATATTTGGATATTTGTTGTGTTTTTTTAATATACTCTCTATACTATACATGGAAATGTTCTACTATTTACTATTTTAAAATAAATAGAAATGGGGCACCTGGGTGGCTCAGTCACTTAAGCATCTGACTTCGGCTCAGGTCATGATCTCAGGATCCTGGGATCGAGCCCTGAGACGGACTTTGCGCTCAGTGGGGTCCGCTTGTCCCTCTCCATCTGCACTCCCCATCCCACCCCCCACCGGCTCAGGCATGCTCGCGCTCTCTCTCTCAAATAAATAAAATCTTTAAAAAATTAAAGTAAATACAATTAACAATCCACCATGGTAGGCAGAACGCTGAGATGGTTCCTCTACTTCACACCGTCCAGTATCCACATCTTCAATAATCTCAGTGTGGATGAAATCTGTAATTTGTTTCTAACCAGTGGAGTACAGCAAAGGCGATGAATTTGGGGGATATAATTTAGATCCTTAATGAAGTAACTTTATATCAATCAAAAGGGAGATTTTTCTGGGTGGATCTCTCCTAATCAGGTGAGCCCATTAAAAGACAGTCTTGAAGGTGAGAGATTTTCCTTCAGGCCTTGAAGTTTCCACAAATTCTAAAGCTGTGAGGAAATAAATTCTGCCAACATGGGTTCAGAAGAGGACCCTGCGCCTGCTTGAGCCTCAGGCAAGACTGGCCCCAGCTGACGCTGTGACTGCAGCTATGACAACATGAGCCGAGGACCCAGCTAAGCCATGCCTCGACCTCTGGCTCATGGACACTGTGAAATAACAAATGGGTGCTGTCTGGGGCGCCTGGGTGGCTCAGTCGGTTAAGGTCAGACTCCTGATTTCAGCTCAGGTCATGATCTCAGGGTCATGGGGTGGAGCCTCATGACTGCTCTGTGCTCAGCAGGGAGTGGGCTTGTCCATCTCTCTCTGCTCCTCCCCTGCTCCTATGCTTGCAGGCACTCTCTTTCAAATAAATAAAATCTTTAAAAAAAGAAAAAAGGTGTTGTTTTAAGTCACTAAATTTGTGGTAATTTGTTACACAGCACAGAAAACTAAAGTACTTTTTACAATTTTTATTCTTAAGTAGCAAGATAACTCTATCATTAATCAGTGCTGGGAAATTAGACACCCAACGTTGCTATAGGGCCCCCTAAGCACAGAATTTGAACTTCTCCTGTTTAGTTTGGCTGAAGCAGGTAAAAAGCAGAATTCTCACAGTTGTGCAATCTCACGTTGGCTCATTCATGTGGCAGGAGTAGAAGGTCAGTCCATGCTCATATCTTCTCAGTTACAAAGACACAAAGCTACTGTCAAATCCACATTTGCCAAATGAATGATCAAAATAAATCTTTATTTTTTTATTTTTTATTTTTTTAAAGATTTTATTTATTTATTTAACAGAGATAGAGACAGCCAGTGAGAGAGGGAACACAAGCAGGGGGAGTAGGAGAGGAAAAAGCAGGCTTCCAGTGGAGGAGCCTGATGTGGGGCTCGATTTCAGAATGCCGGGATCACGCCCTGAGCCGAAGGCAGACACTTAACGACTGAGCCACCCAGGCGCCCCTAAAATAAATCTTTAAAAGACCCTGATGGTATAGTACAATCAGAAATGTGGTTAAGTTCCAGAGGACTGTAAGAATCATACTGCCTTCCTTTCTACCCTACTCTCAAGTAGAGAATCATTTCCTGATTTTTTTTTTTTTAATATCCTCAAAGCAGTGCCTGGCACATAGTAAGTGCTTATAGTCTGCTGAATAAAAGAATTCCATTTCAAAAGGAGATGATGTAAGGCCCAATAACCTGCCTTAGGTCATAATATGTTAACGGCAAAAAGGAGATCAAGACAAGAGGTTTCTGTCAACTGAGGATTTTCTTTCTATGTCAGAATTCAGTCCTTAACTGCTGCCAAGCCTTATTAAATACACATACCCCACAAATCATTAAAAGACAATTAAATATTCAACAAGATTTTCATAATATTAATTCTATCTGCTTCGCTGCTCTGGGCGTTTGTTTCACAGTTCCAACCATTTACTGTACTGAATGATAAACAATTTCCTGCTCCATGTGAACTAGAAAATGAAATAATTCCACTGATTGCAACCCACAATTGTACCTTTTGATTTTCTGAGGCTTTTATTAGCCTGATATAGGCAACAACACTCTTTTCCCAGAATAATCAAGAGGAAAGAATCAGCAGGCGATGCTACCCTTTAAGATGGAGAGAAGCCATTCCTACATTCCTGTTTGAAAACAGCAGCTGATCAATCCTAGCCGACAAAAAACTGTACTTCAAAAGATAGCTACCCACAGTATTCTAAATATTGTCTCTTTTATGACATCTGCTTATTCTTTATTCTACTTTGGAGCACTTCTTTCGGGATGGCCCACCATTAAAAATATTTCAGATTATGGGATAAATGTATATAAATAGGTACCAAAAGTTTTAAGTTTCCATCTAAATATATACAATTTTAAAAGCTGTGTGACAATACCTACGAAATGTTTAATGTTGATTATATAAACGTTTCACTTTTTTTTTTTTAAAGATTTTATTTATTTATTTGAGAGAGAGAGAATGAGAGAGAGAGAGAACATGAGAGGAGGGAGAGTCAGAGGGAGAAGCAGACTCCCTGCCGAGCTGGGAGCCCGATGCGGACTCGATCCGGGGACTCCAGGATCACGACCTGAGCCGAAGGCAGTCGCTTAACCAACTGAGTCAGCCCATAAATGTTTTACTCTTATTGGGAAAATAAATCTTTGCATTAATACAGAAAATGCTCATCTTGGGTACAGGTCCTTACTTCGGAATAGAACTAATTTCAAGGAAACATAAGAAATGTTAATGGTCTAACTCTCCTGCAACCCCTTTACTCTCTTGGCAGAGAAAACAAGAATAGTAGCTGGCTGACTCTTAATTTAGAATAGGAGGGTATCACAGAGGGGCAAAAAGCGGGACAGTAGCATCCTTGACAATTTCTTCTTTATCCACAAAGCAAGAAACTCAAGCTTCTTAGTGAGTAGCTGTCAGCCATGAAATGGGTTATGGTGGGGTTTACATTCGATCGTTGGTTCTGACCCAATACCTCTTATGAACAGGAGTCTAGAAAAGGAATATCCTATCTTCTACTTACCCTTTCTGCATGGATTCAGTAATCTACCTCAGCTGTGGTACCTGATACTTGATAAAAACAAAATGATAAACTTCCATCAATTTTGAATATGAAAAAGTAGGGGAAGGGTTAAGGATTTACCACCATGTCCTATTATTTAATATTGTTAAATGTATTTATCAGCAGATTTTTCAAGGTGTTCAAATAGAATAACCCACAAAGAGAAGCGAGACCATTCTCACACAAGTCATCATCACCAAAGGAGAATCAAGAGGACTTACTGTTAAGGAAGCAATCCCTTTGTGGTAGAATTTTAAAGATTCGGCAATGCAAGAAAGTGCTGAACTATAGTTCTCCTCCTGCAACCCGGTGAGGCACTGTTCTGCATGTGAGAACTCCTTCAGACTATTCAGCCAGAAGTAGAAATGTTCTGAGGCAACCTGAGTCAGCAAACTCTGATAGAGCTCTCTGGCCATGTCATGGTTACCCTGAAAGAGGAGGTGGGGGGGACATGACGAGGTTCTTACACTTCAGTTAGCCAATGAGGCAGCTGAAAGACAAACTCAAACCCCTGGATAAGTTTTAACAACTATTCCTCATATTATAGGATTCTTTAAGACTCGTTCTAAGTATTTCTTCAGAGAAAATATGCTGAGCTGCTTTTATGTAACAGAACACCTTTCGTTCTTTTCTAAAACAGTTCCAAAGAGAAAATAAATGGAATTAACTATAACTCAAGTCTAGAATTTTAGCTCAAACTATGGAAAGTGTAAATGCTTGTGTACGTCATTCTGTATGAGGTGTTTAGTGGGGCGGGGACAGGCGGGGAACTCCAGCAAGTTCTGCACCTGCCTCTGGAAATGACTGGGGGAGGGAAGCTGTTGGGGAGAATGTGAGTGCCACTGAACGCCTGGGGGCCAGGGATGCTCAATACCCTGCGGCTGCTGGACGCCTGGGGGGGTGGGTATAACAAAGAACTGTCCTGCCACTAGAGCTCCTCCCCTATTGGAGAAACACCGGAACATGAGAACATGTACTACAATACCTAGAATAACGCTCCTCAGACTTTGCTCTCTGGACTTATACCCAAAGGATTTCTATACTACCCAAGCTCTATATTTCCTCTCCAACAAAATAAAAATTGGTAGGCTTTCCATATGGCTGAGAAGGAACAGCATACACCTGCCCCCGGCTCCAGGTAAGAATGACACGGCTGGGGGGAAAGAGGGAAGAAAGATGTAGTGTGTTGAAAATGGAGGACAGAAGTGGTGGGTGGGAGGTGACTGTGGATATGAAAGTATAGGGCAAAATGAAGTGGCACTAATAACCTTCGGCCAGAAAGAGCTCCTATTTTTGGAATTCCTGTGGAACTTCCCCCATAACAACATACATACCATTCTGAAACAAGAAAAGTTAAAAACTAGGTCCTTTCTATTATCATCTTTCAATCCCATGACTAAAACATACTTCCATATTTATTTTCAGTTTTGACAAGGGGTAAGAATCACACAATCTAAGGTTTGCCATTTTCACTAACCCGGGTCCTCAAAAAAGATAATACATACCATTCTGGATGCCTGTCTGGCGATTCGGTAAACAGTCCATCCATTGGAGACACTTTCGAGCTGCTGTTTAATTACTGCCTTTACTTCAGCAGATAGGGCTTTCTGACTGGCCACAAAAATCACAGTGGCCAAACTCACCTAACAATGAGCGAGAAGTAAGAGAAATAAGCAAAACATGTAATTTTATCCAATGTCATAGATGACTTTACCCAAAAGGGAGAAAAACCAGAGCCCATTAAATAGAACAAAATTTGTTTTCCTTTGGTGTTTATTAATTTTCTGCTTTGAAGTCATTAAGCAATTTATTCCACTGCTCAGAGCACTTTTACAATAGCAAATAATTAGAAACAATGCCCATAAATACAGGTAGGTAAATTATGATGTAATCACACAATAAAATATCATATAGTAGAGAAATGGATAAACTAGAGATACACTTATCTGTATAGATGATTCACACAAAACAGGCAAAGATAGACAACATGCAAAAGACTTCATGTAGCAAGATAACATTTATATAAAGTTAAAGATATGCAAAATAATACTGCTTATTACTTAGGATATATTCTAAGGTAGTAAACGTATAGCATGCATGGGAATGATGAACACCAAATTCAGGATAGTGGTTACCTCTGGGAGAAGGAAGAAGATTCTATAAGGGAGGTACACAGGGAAGTACAATTCAACTAGACTGGGAATATTTTTCCCTTAAGCTAGGTGATGGATGCAAATGTTTTCATATTACTCCTTATGTTTTTTGAATATTATGTTTCATAATTTAAAACCGCCTCCTAACAGTACTAACAAAAATGGGATAAAGAACATTAGTTGAAAATGTCATTTCAATGAAAAATAAACCTAACTGCTTTTCAGTATTCTGAGGCTGATACATACAAAGATCCGTATATATTATGAAAACTGTATGATGTCATTCCCATGACCATTGCCCCTTGGTCATCAGGGTAACCTTTCCTGATAGGAATGAGATGGGGGCAATCTTTTATACAACACCCCCTGGAGGATAAAATATAAAATGGGCTTGAGTAAGAAATCTCACTTCATTTTTCCGCAAGTCCTCAATTTGGATGACCACAATACGGAGGGGCCAACTTAAGGCTTACATCTCATTTATGCTTATTTAGAATGAAGCCTACTCTCAGGCCTGGAGAACTTTCAACTAAACATTATTATATAGCTTCTGTGCCTTCTGTTTCTAAGCATGCATCTTTCCCTAAACCTAAACTGGATTCTAAACAGCTAAAGAGGTCCTGAATTGGAAAAAAGGAATTTGGGGTAATCTATGGTCACTGTTAATCATTAGGTCTTTAACTTACATTTTTGAAAGTATAAAACAGGGTTTAGTTCAATATTTGCTTTATGTAAGAAAGAAAAAAATTTATTTTCACTTTGTAATAAATTAAAAGGTCAGACTGAAGGCTTTGCTACACTGAACTGACTTGACAGGGCTTAGAAGAAGGCAGTTCTAGATCTGAACTAAACGAGAGCTTTGTCAATCAAAAGTGGAAATAGTCAAAAGCTATGGTTTTGGAACCAAAAGAATGGTTCTAATTCTATTCTGACTTCAGCATATTCTTGGTCTTACATAATTATTTTAATCTTTTTTTTTTAAAGATTTATTTCTTTATTTGAGAAAGAGAGTGAGCAGGTGGAGAAGCAGAGAATCTCAAGCAGACTGGGCAATGAGCATGGTGCTGACACAGGGCTTGATCTCATGATCCTGAGATCATGACCTGAGCCGAAACCAAGAGTCAGATGCTTAACTGACTGTGCCACCCAGGTGCCCCAATTACTTTAATCCTTTTAAGTAAAATCAAACAGTAACATTGACTTCCTAAGGTAATTCCCATGAAGTAATTCCCACTAGGCCAGATTTATTCATCCCCAGTAGGTTCAAAAAGTGGCTCTTTACCAGAAGTTCTTGTTGTTTGTCTGTGGCTGATCGTCCAATCACCTTGTAGAGCTCCATGAGGTCCCCAAGCATGCCGTCGCCCAGCACAGGCAGCTGCATGGCAATGGCCGCCAGGCAATGGCACATCAGGATCCGCGAGGCATCCTGAGCGCTGTGCAGCTGGGTCAGCAAGGTTTCAACCACTGACTGGCTAAGATGAGGCCTGCCCTTGGCCAACTTCACCATACAATTTAGAGCAATCTGCACATTGAGTAGAAAATGGACCCATTATACTTTGAAGGTATTAACTGAAGCTTTAAAGAAAGAACTTTGTACAGTCATTAGGAAAAATCAAGGAAAAAGTTTTTTGTAGGCATAACATTTTCCTTCATAAAAAATACATGGCATATTGAATCTTATTAAGATCTACAAATGTGCCATGTTTAAAATGAAAATAAGTCAGGACTGTATATTAACCACTCACTTCAGTCTAAGACTATTAAAAAAAAAAGACTTGAAGAGAAAATCACAAGGCCGAAGAGGCAAAATACACGCCAAATGGGATCTCACCATACCGCACTTTTCATTGCTTTTCAAAAATTGCTTCTAAAGTATGGTTTGTAAACTTACCTATGCCAGCATCGCCCAGGATGCTAATAAAAATATAGATTCCCAGACCCCACCTATTCCAAACGTAATGGATTAACTTTTTTTAGTATTTGGGTTACTGACAGTTTGAAGTTCAAAAAAGGTATCTTAAGTGACTCTTAAGCACACAGAAGTGAGGAAGAGGCTTCTAATTTTCTCTCTTACTTCTCACCTGAAATCCAAAAACCAATTGGCTTTAGAACTTCTATTCAGGGCAGTTAATGGCATCGACTAATATCCCAGCCACCAGACCCAGAAACCAGAAGTCCTCTCACTTTTACATAGCCAACTGACTGCTACATCTAGTCATTTCCACTTTTGTCCAATATCCACCTCCTTTCCATTCTCTCTACCACAACATAAATCTCTCCCTAATTCCAGTCTCTTAAAAAGATGAGCCCATTAACCCATCCTTCACACTACAGCCATGTAGCTTTCAGTATGAGTTAGGAAGACACGGTGACGTCTTCAGAATCTGACAGATCCAGAGCTGAAGATCAGCTTGCCCTCGATTACCTAGGTATCTTTCAACAAGTTATTTTATCTTTCTGGATCTTAATTTCCTCATGAGTATTAAAGGGGGAAAATTTCACTAGATGGGCTTTTGTAAAGAAGGAAAGAAATGTATATACAAGTTGTCAACAAAGTTTGCCATAATAAAAGACACATTTAAATAACAATAATTACAAAGAAGGTCACGGCATGTCCATTACTCTAAAATTTTATTATCTCCTCACTACCTATAGAAACAACACAAAGTTCCTTGGCATGATATTTGATATTCTCCATGACAGAGCTGCAAACTCTTTTTCCAATCTTATATATTATGTCATCCAGCCACAGTGGGTTATTCACCATTCTTCCAACATAACAAGTACATTTCTGTTTTCATGCCTTTCGTCACAGTGGTCCCTCAGGTTCAAATGATCTTTCCTCAATGCTGAAATTCTACGCCACCTTTCAAGGATTATGACATCTCCTTGTTCAAGCTTCGATAACATCCTTAGTTGAAAGGCATCACTCCCAACTCCGTCTTCTCGCTAGAACTGCACTTGTTTGTACTACCAAGGAACTTAGTGCATTCTGCTTGCTATTCTAGTCCCTTAGATAAACGTCAGTATCCTTCAGATGGGGAGCTCCTCTAACATAGGGACCTTCGTGACCATCTACATATGTCCCACTGTGCTGAGTCCAGTGTTTTACTGACACCTACAATTGGTGGGGAAAGGATTTGGTTTGTTTTCTTTCTCTCTTTCTCTTTTTGAAACTTTTAAATAAATGTATTGTAGTTCCAAAGGGAGTCTGGAGATGAATCATTTGCCAAACACGTGTTGCATACTTCCCACCTCTCACCAGTTTTTATTTAATGGTTTTAATATCTTTACTCTTCATCACTATGACATCAAACCTTTCTTTAACATGCTAAAACTAAGTCATGACTTCCGTCAAATCACACCTTAGACAAGCTAGCGTTCTTATAATCTCCACTGTCTACCTAATAGCTTTGTACTTCTATTAAGCCCACTTTTCTTAATTAATTTTGTACCATCACAAATTACATTTTGTATTTCACTCCAATAAGAGTAGTATCATTTCACATATTAAAGGTCTTAAATATCTCTAGTGTCGTAAGTATCTTAAATATAATAAAAAATATTATAATAAATCTTACATATCTCTTATCAGTGTCACCTCAGATTATAAACTTCCTGAAGTGCAGGAGCTCTGCCTATTTCACTTGGCTTTATATTGTCTAGGAGCTTCATATGTATTTACTACAACGTAACAAACACTGTCAACTGATGGCAAAATAGGCCAAAGCTCAGATTTTTACTTTGTCTATCCTTTGGAATAGCAATGGTCAATATGATAGTTTTGAAAGTGAAGATCAAGGGCAAATGTTTGTTTGAGCTGGAGCTGACAAACCACTGCCTTTTGGCAACTCCCACCTGGTTTTATAAATAAAGTTTTACTGTCACACCACCACACTGCCTATCCGTTCCCTCTTACACACGGCCGAGGGCTGCTTCGTCCTACAGCTGCAGAACTGAGTAGTTGTGACAAAGAGTATACAGCCCACAAAACTTAAAATATTACTATCTGGTCCTTTATAGAGAGATTGCCAATCCCTAATTTAGGCAATAAAAACAGGCATTATATTAAAATAAGTGACATTTTCACCTTTAAAGTGGCTTGAGCACCTGGACTATCATCTTGACTACAAAGTACCAGAAGGGATTCCAGGCCAAAGACAGCATCTTGTTCCAGTGCCAAAAGGTCTAGAGGAAAAACACTAAATTTTACAGTGGTCAAGTAGAGAAGATTAAATACACACACGCACGCACACACGCACTTAGAAGAAAAAAACACTAAGGAGCGAAGATCTAAGAAAGCTAACCTTCCTGAAAAAGTACATGTGTCATTACTTCTGAAATGTACAGGCAATCCTCAGACTTCCATTTTTCCACTACTTTACGATTCTAAAAATATATACATTACATCAAACTAAAAGGCTTTTCTGCACAGCAAAGGAAACCAACAACAAAATGAAAATGGGAGAAAATATTTGGAAATCATGGATCTGGTAAGGGGTTAATACCCAAGATATATAAAGAACTCATATGACTCAATAGCAAAAAACAAACCATCTAATTAAAAACTGGGCAGAGGACCTGAAGAGCCATTTTTCTGAAGATCTCCAGATGGCGAACAGGTACATGAAAAGATGCTCAACATCACCAATCATCAGGGAGATACAAATCAAAACCACCATGAGATATCACCTCATACCTGCTAGAATGGCTAGTATCAAAAAGACAAGAAAAAACAAGCTGGCAAGGATGTGGAGAAAAGGGGAGCCTGCGCGCTGTTGGTGGGACTGCAAACTGGTGCAGCTGCTCCGGAAGACAGTGTGGAGGTTCTTCAGAAAATGAAAAACAGAACTAGCGTATAATCCAGCAATTCCACTTCTGGGTAGTTACCCAAAGAAAATGAAAATGCTAACTCAAAAAGACATATGCACCCCCATGTTCATTACAGCATTATTTACAATAGCCAAGACATGGAAACAACCTAAGAGTCCACCAGTGGATGAATAGATAAAGATAATGTCGTATTCATACACAATGGATTATTATTCAGCCATAAAAAAGGGAAAACCTACCATTTGAGACAACATGGATCAATTCTGAAGGCATTATGTGAAGTGAAATAAGTCAGAAAAAGACAAATACCATATGATTTCACTCACATGTGGAATCTAAACAAACAAACAAACAAACAAAAAGTGAGCTCATAGGTACAGAGAACAGATTGGTGACTGCCAGAGGCAGGTGGTGGGCAAAATGGGAGAAGGGGGTTGAACGGTGCAAACTTCCAGTTATAAAATGAATACAGCATGGTGAGTATAGTTAATAATACTGTATTGCATATTTGAAAGTTAAGAGAATAGATCTTTAAAGTTTTCATCACGAGCAAGAAAAAAAATTTTTTAACGATGTATGGTGACTGATGTTAACTAGACTGTGATGATCATTTCACAATATATACAAATATCAAATCATTATGTTGTACACCTGAAACTAATATTAAAAAAAAAAAGGTTTCTATACTCCCATGTTAAATCAAGAGCTAAAGCCACAAAGGTATAAATAAAGCATAACTGAAAACACTGTCACCAGCTTAGCTGAGGAAAAGACCAGGAACAGCAAACCATGTAGTACCTTCCTAACACAAATAGATCTTCCTAACCAGACACAAATCTTCCTAACTAGACATAAATTATGCTCGTCCATTTCCACCTACAATGTAACTTCCTAATGAAAACGGAAACCTCTTTAGGAGTAATAAAAACTCCACATAACTTTATTAATGTTTTAAGTCAGGCCACAAAGAACAAACCCCTTAAGGTATCTCATGTAATAGGAGTCCTATAGCATATTTCCACTATCGTAGGGCGAAAATTTCTCTAGAAGTTCTAAAAAAGTTCTGAATATATTAGTTAAGCATATTAAGGTTAATATATAGGAGCTTTGAGAACACACAGTTTTCCACGTTACATGGTAGAAAATACTCATTACTTTATCAAAAAGAAAACACATTTAATTATTCAAATAAGAATCAACATTTAAAGAACAATTTTAAAGAAATGTCACCTGCATTCGTGTAGGGCTTGACAGTGCTAAGTCTAGTGAAGGTCAGGGTGCTAGAAAAAAATAGGTACTAGGAATGAGCAGTGCTGACGTCTAGTGGGGATAAGATCCCCACTTAAGATCCTTAATGAAGATCAAAATAAACACCGAAACAGAAGAAGCATCCAAAATGCATCGCTGTTTCTGAACACCAGCTTGAATTTACTCAAGCCTTTAGGTCAAAGATACTAGGAATACAATAAAACATACGCATTATTTTCTATTCACATCCTAAATTATGCAAATCCGCTTAATACTTAAAATACCTAGAGACAAATTCTAGGCAAATTTAATTCATATTACTCTGTTAATTCATTTGCCCCTAGGTGAAATGATTTGTTAAGCCCCTTGGTAACTTAAGGTATTTTTTCCTCAATTTTCCAGGTTTTGGTACAGGTGAACAAACTGTCATACCACAGGGCAGTCATAAGCAATCCCTACCCACAGCACCATGCATGCAAAGTGAAGCTCTGGGTTGAAATGGGCAATGCTCCTTGAAACCTTTCAATTTCACAATCCCAATCCCAAGGTCCTCATATATATATTTTTATTTTTCATAGGATTAAATAGTTTTGACAAAACCTGCTCTAAGAAGACTTTAGGAGGCAACTGGTAGATAAAAGCATATGTGCTAAAAAGAAGGGATTTAAAACACACACACACACACACACACACACACACACACACACACACACACAGAATTCCACCCAAACTTCAATCCAAAAGTTTATACATAGTATCAGTCCTGATCAAACTTACCTTTTTCTTGACAAGAGACCGTTATATTAGTTAGGACTCGTACTCCATGAGCGGCAATTCCCCTGTTATTATGGTAACAGCATTCTTGGGCTAATCTGACCAAGTCAGAGGATCTGGGGGAAGAACCCACATTTCCTAAACAAGAAGAGAAAAGGAGCACAGAATTAATTCACTTATAAAGTTCAAAAGCAGTTCAATGTATAGGTTCGTTGTTCTTATTTTCAAGAGAAAATCTCTACTCCATCTCCTTTTCCTCCATCATCAACATAAACCATCATTCCTGTTTCTCCTGCCAAGGAACTTAGAATAGGTATGTCCTAATAGTCTGTAATGATTAGGATCTAAAATAATATAGGACTTTCCCATTAAGATATTAATAAAAACTGACCAAGGAACACAGCAAAATCCAAAACTGAAGACTTTATCTTGGTAGAGCAAATGGATTCTCACTAAAATGGATGTCAATTTTAGGCCTCTTCTCAGAAAAACCTTATCTTCAAGAGAGGAAAGAAACAAAAATTTTAAGTTTGCTTTTCCCACCTCAATGGCTGGCATATAGTTATACTGCAAAAGGTTTACACAGAATTTATGATTTTATTTATTTTTTTATGATTTTATTTATTTGAGAGAGAGAGAGAGAAAGAGAGCATGAGTGGGCTAAGGGGCAGAGGGAGAAGGAGGCTCTCTGCTGAGCAAGGAGCCTGATGCTGGGCTTTATTCTAGGACTCTGGGATCATGACCCGAGCCAAAGGCAGGTGCTTAACCACCTGAACCACCCAGGTGCCCCCAGAATTCATGATTTTAGAACTGGAAAGGATTCCGGAATCATGTGATTCAATGCCCTATTTTTACAGAAGAAACTGAAGCTCAAAGATTTTAAGCATCTTGCCGCTGAGATCACAAAATCTGTTAGTTATGCCCTACCCTGTGCTTTATGCCTTAAGTTCTATGCTATAAATTGCAGCAACTTTTTATTTATATTTTCAAAAGATTTTATTTACTTGAGAGTAGGAGAGAGAGGGAGAGAGCACATGCATACACGCACGAGCAGAGGAAGGAGAAGCAGGTTCCCCACTGAGCAGGGAGCCTGATGTGGGACTTGATCCCAGGACACTGGGATCATGACCTGAGCTGAAGGCAGTGGCTTAACCGACTAAGCCATCCAGGTGTCTCTGCAGCAACTTTTTAAATTCTGTAATCTAAGGTTTACGTTGTATTTTTATTTATAGTGAGAAACTCTCAGGTATAAGTGAATGAACTTTAAGAAGAATCACATTAAAGCTTTTCAGCTTTTTAGCAGGCTCTCTTGTTCCTGCCTTCCTTTCTCCATTCTTGCTTATTTTTCCATGATTAACATCAACTTAAGCCTTGCCTCTCACACCAAAGGTGATCAAATTTTTTGAGGTTGAGGGGGACACAATTCCTAATTACAACAGACATAAATCAAGACCATCCCAGGCAGTGGGGGACATATGTTTTCCAGTTTAACATAAAAGTACTAGCTCAGATAAACCCTCAGTATTTTTAAAACAGGCAAAATATTAGAAAAGTTTTTTCAAGACTACAGAACTTGTATTTCCTCCATTCTTTGTCTTGCCCGTTTGATTTGGACAATACAGACTCATTTATAGATGTACAAACGTGTTTTGCAACCTACATTTTTCTTTTTTCCCATAAAGACTCATCATAGAAAACTTGGAAAAAAATCAGAAAAATTCAGAATTTAAAAATTCACACATAATCACGATTAGCAGGCAGCAGCCAATATTCTCCCTTTAAAATATATTTTGCAGCCTTTTTCTATGTTTACTGTTTTAGGGACAAAACTATTTTTAATTTAATTTTTTATTTATTTAAAAATTATTTACTCAGATAAATTCACCTGGTTCAAAAGTTTCAACAAGTAGTAGAAAAAGCTAGAAAGTCAGTAAATGAAGTCTTCCTCATGCACCCGAACTTCTCAGTTCCTTGTGTATCATTCCAGACATTTGCAGGCACACGTTTCTCGATTTCTTTTTCTTTTATCACACAGCTTTGCATCTTTATTGCCCTTTAAACATTATATCATATAGATTATTCCATGCCATATATTCTCTTTAATAAATTATATTGACTTCTATTGGAGTTGTGTGTCATAATTTCTTCAGTGAGGTCCCTCTTGATGGATTTTTTTAATGCTATTATATCCCTGCTGATGGACAATGTTTTGCTATTACATACTATGATGCTATGAATAACCTTGTACATCTGTCATTTCTCAAATGTGTGAATATATTAGTAGGATCAATTCCTAGAACAGGAATTTCTGGGTCATTTATAATTTTGATGAATATTTCCAAATCACCTACGCAGACATTTAATAATTCACAATCCCACCAGCAATGAATGAATGGCTATTCACCCACGCCCACCAGCAATGAATGAATGGCTAGACAACTGTTATCAAACTTCTGAATCTTTGCCAATCTGACGGGTTGGTGAAGTATTTCACTGTTGTTCTTATTTGGCATTCTTCTTAGGTATGGGTGATACTGAACATCTTATATGCTTAAGAGCCATTTGTTAGTGATCACTTAAGACACTAAATTTAAGTTTGTTTTACGAACGATCCTGCTTATACTGAAAAAAATCTAATCAATGAAAACATACTTTAACATTTACTATTGCCTATGGAAATAATCTAATTTTGGAAAGTCCTTGACTTTCATTTGTTGTGAACATTACCTAGTCTGGTTATTTAAACCTTTTGCTTAATTCCATATATAAACTGGAATTTAATAAAATTTAAAATTCAATAAAAGGACAAAGCTCGAGAAATGCTTGAATATTATAACCTGACAAAGGCTTACAAATGACTTTGGAATTAAAAAATAAAGAAAAAGAAAGTCATTTTGCTTCTAGGTCTGTTTAGTCTAAAAATAACTGTGCGTGGGTCAGAACCTCTCAGTTCAGGCCTAGACTAAGGTACTTCCTAAGTATGTGACTTTGGACGTATCATTGAAACTTTGTAAGCCTCAATTTTAACACTTATAAACTCCTTTCTATGTGCCTCACTTGAAAGGCTACTTGTACAGAAGCAATGAGACCTTCTGTGGGAAGGCACTTATAAATTATAAGATACAATTAATACTCTTACAGCTCTTTTAAAGTAGGATGTCTGTCAAGGATATTAACTATAAGCTGAGAAACTGAGACTGGCTGATTTATGCAGGAAAAGAACTTCTCGAAAGTACAATGGGTATATGACACATTGTTGATAAAAAGGATTGTGATAATATATCCCACCCGTTGTAGGCATACCCCTCTGCAATGCAATTTTCTAATTCCTTGCCTCAAGAGGTGTTTATTTCCCCACTTATCTGGGCTTGGCCATGTGACTTGCTCTGCCTATTGAGACACTAACAAACGTGCAAGTAAAAGACTAATAAGAAGTGCTTACGTGCTGGTGGCTTGCCTTCTTTTGGCTGCTACTAGAACCCTGAGAACATGACGCAAACCAGGCTAAGCTAGCCTGCTGAGTCATATGGAGGAGGAAGCCTTTCTACCTCCAGCTGGTGAATGAGGCCCCCTTAGACCATCCAGAATGGTCAAGGTTCCAGATGACTGCAGTTTTATGAGTAAAAGCCCACGTGAGATTGGGAGAAGCACCCAGCTGAGGTCAGTGAAAACTCAGATATGCAGAATCAGAGCGAATACAATGGTGATGGTTTTAAGCCACTAAGTTTTTAAAAAAATATTTTATTTATTTATTTGTCAGAGAGAGAGCACAAGCAGGGGGAGCAGCAGGCAGAGGGAGAAGCAGGCTGCCCGCTGAGCAGGGAGCCCGATGTGGGGCTCGATCCCAGGACCCTGGGATCGTGACCTGAGCTGAGGGCAGATGCTTAAATGACTGAGCCACCCAGTTGTCCCTTAAGCCATTAAGTTTTGAGGTGATTTATTGCAAAGCAGTAGATAACTGAAATAGAAATACCTCACAGAATTAGTGGAAAGGCTAGAAAACTAAGTTCAGAAAACAGACAGGAAAAAGGCCAGGCTAGCAACCAACCAAGATCACAGCCCAAACCATGCACAGAATTAGTTCAATGAAGGTATTACCACCATCCACAGATTCCTCGCTGTCACGGCTTACACTGCTGCCAAAGGTACCGTAACAGAGCAAATGCCCTCTACTACAGGAGACCCTGGAAATGGTGTGGCCACGGTCACTGCTGCAGCACTGGAACGGATTCTCCTACTTCCCTACTTCTGATTGTTACTGGCTCCCAATTCAGCCTGTGGTATGACACGGTCAGCTGAGGCCAGGCCACATGGGTACACCCTAGCTGGCAGGGAGGCCTGGCAAACAGAGTACCAGGTATTTTCATCCTCCTGTTAAGACTTATATATATGGCAGGGAGTTCCCTTTACCCAGTAAGTTCACAGGCTGTGAAGCCATAAAAAGGACAAAGGGACATTGCAGGTCTTTAACGAATTCACTTCAAATTAATGGACTGAACAGGAAGCAATACAGATCCCACAAAACCTGCATTAAAACAAAACACAACACTTTAGCCGTGTCTGTTAGGTGAGCAAGCTCCTCGCTGGGCATTAATCGAGGCATTTTGAAGTTAAACCATCTGCAACAGGCGACTAGGAAAGCGTTATTGAACTGGGGTGAAGTTTTATTTTAACCATTTTCCAGAGGAATAACATATACCTAAAAGAAGGCATATGACATTTGCTTTTAAAATTCACCACCATCTGGCCTTTGAAATGTACTTAAATCCAAAGGACACTTTGACTCAGAGACATACAAATGTAAATGAGCTACATTAAGTATCCTCAAAAATATTCTTTCATGTACACATGATTCAAAACAGGGCAAATCTAGAAAAAACAATACCCTTGAATTATGATCAAGAATGCAAAATGTTATGACCGCAGGCATTAGTGAAGAAATCACTTTCAGATAAGTCACTGGCATATAACAGAGTACCAGATTGAAACCGTTCTGGATTCTAAGGCTTTACAGAAGAAACAACCTGAACCATCAAAATGAGAAAAGGGACCAGCACATTATCCATATGTCCTCTCCTTTCTTCTCCTTACCTGAAGCTATGCTGAAGTAATGTTTGATGGCAATGGTCCCTGACAGTGTCGAAAGGACAGACAGCATCCCGAGTTTCAGGCTGTCATAAGGAGTCTGGAGGGCACATTCACAGAGTGCCTGGAATACAGAGGGAAAGGGAACACAGAAGTTGAAATACCTTAAAACTCCTTACTTGTTTTAAATGTTCTAGCTTTTAGAAAAATTCCATCTTTTTGCCCATGATAATACACTTTAGGCAAACTGCCAGAGCCAAGAGGAATATCAGGAGCCATGTTAGTGAAATATAATGCAGTTTCCTAGATGGGATCCTGGAACCAATTAAGGACCCTAAGTAAAAACTAAAGCAACCAGAACAAAGAATAACTTTGGTTAATAATAATGATGTACCAACATTGGTTTATTAATTTTAACAAATGTGCTGCACTAATGTCAAAGACCAACAATAGGGGAAACTTGGTGTGGGGTGTGCAGCAACCCTCTGTACCATCTTTTCCATTTTTCTGTAAATCTACACCTATTCTGAAGAATAAAGTCTATTAAAAAAAAAAAAGGTCATCATGACTGATTTTTGTAAGCCCACTGGAAATTACGTACTACTCAGTCCATACAAGCAGAACCTCCACTATACTTTGCTTCATGGAGAGATAAAAATCTTAGTTCATACATGTATATTTAAACAAAAAAATAACAGAGCATGGCAGCCTACCTTGTATGTAAGGGAGTGTACTGTCTTCCTCCATTTCGGATCATCCACTCTACTCCTGACTAATGTGGTCTGACGAATTATCAGAATCAAGATGATCGTGTTTCTTTCAGTAACGTCAACTATGGATACGTACTCGTACTACGGTGACTCTTGCCTCATCCTGCACATCTACTCTTAGGACATGTCATATAAATGGTCACATGACTGCCCCACTAAATTAAACTAATTCCCATTCTCCCACAAAGACAAAGGTTCAGAAAATAGCAAGACTTAAAGACAAGGGGAAAAATCAAAAACAAAATTTCTGAAAGGGTTAAACAACAGATTTATTATGTCCCAGATAAAAATGTCAACAAAATCTTGGGAGTGGAGAGGTATACATAACCTGTTTCTAAAGAGCAAATGGAAAAATTAAAATCAAAATATATCCAGAAAAATTCTGATGAAGTATAATGATGGACAAAACAAACCCCACCAAATATAAAATGTATAATAAACCTGTGCAAGTCAAAGAAGTTTTTCCTACTCATGGGCAGAGAAATCAATGAGAGAGAACTGGTCCCAGAAAGGGATTCAAATACACAGAATTTAATATATGCTAATGGCATTTCAAATCAGAGGGACTTTTCAATAATAACTCAAGGACAATTAGCCAGTCATCTGGGTAAAATAAAACTACACCCTTGTTTCTTTTTTATGGCAAATAAAAACCAAAACTGTAAAAAGTACTAAGGGTTAACATGGGAAAAGAAAAGTAAAAATACCCAAATTTGGGAAAAATATTCATATCATGTAAGGTCAATCAAGGTCCAATTACCTTAATATATAAGAAGTTCTTACTAATAAATAGGCAAACAACCCAATAGAAAAATGAGTTCACAGATAAAATTTATACAAATGCCTTTTAAAAATAAGATGTTAAATCTCACCCATAATTGGAAAAATTTAAAATAGGAGATTTTGTTTCACCAGATTGGACAAGATTAAAGTTTAATAAGACGTACTACTGAAAACAGTGTGGGGCAACAGTTGCTCTCACACTGGCAATAGAAAGGTAAAATGGCGTAAACCTCATTAGCGGGTAGTTGGCATTAAATATAAAAACTTTAATTGTATGTATCACTGGACGCAAGAACTCCTCTTTTAGAAATGTATGCTCACAATGGTGTCTGTGTTTTTTTTTTTTTTTTTTTAACAAACTAGTCAATGTAGCAATGTAAGTAGTAACAGTCAAAGTACTGCAAACAACTCTAATGTCCATTGGTGGGAATGGAAATATAAAGGGAGTACCACACAGCTGGTGAAAGAATGAAGCAGATCTAAATGAAGCAGAACCAGATGTTCCCCCAAGATGTACTGTTAAGTGAGAAAAGGTTCAGAACATGCATATACTCTATTTTCATTTTCATACAGAAAAAAATGGGACATACACATGCTTGTATATGGATGACAAAATTCAGAAGGATACATAAGAAACTAGTAACACTGACCACCTCTGCAGGGGAGAGTTGAGAGAAGAGATGACTTATAAGACAGACTTGTTTTCACTCATTATGCACCTTGAACTCTGAATTTTTTATCATGTGCATGTGTATTTCTTCAACTGAAAGAAAACCCTAGTTAATAATAAAAACAGCAGCAGCAGCAGCAGCAGCAAATGATCATGGCAGGAATGGAAATGGACTTGAAAGACGAAGTAGGTTTCTGGTAATGGAAGGGAAGACAGTGATGGAGATGAAGCGAACAAGAAGTGTGGTGGGTAGGCCAGAGTATGGAATATTGATTTGTGGCCTAACAGGAGATATGTCCAAAAGGGATGAAGGCTAAGAGAGAAAAACACTGACTAGGGAAGATTAGGCCAGATTAAAGATGGCCCTGAAAGTCAGGCAGAGTAATTTAAGCTTGATTCGAAAGGAAAAAGGAAGCCACTGGAGAGGAATAATGCTATCAAAAGCGTTAGGGATTATTCTAGCAATGATAAACAGATGAGGGCCAAGGAGCCAATCTACAGCCTAGGGCAGTAATCCAGGCAGGTGGTGATGGACTACGACCTGAACTACAGCTTGAGGGTCAGAATGGAGAATAGAGGGTGAATATGAGAGGCGTTCTGAAACTGATGACATATGCGGGAATCAACAAGAAGGCTTCAATAATTATTACAAAATTTCAAACCTGATGACCAGAGAATGTTGATTACATTTATGAAGACTGAGAGTTTAGGGAGATCAGCTAATTTCAGAGGAAGGACAGAAATAGGAAGAGATATGAAATCCAAGAGGAAAATCTACCAGGCATTTGGAATCTGACATGTAACAGATTTTTAACTGGAAGACTTGCATCAGAATTCTGGCTCTGCCACTTACCATCTCTGATCTGAGCCAATTACTGAAACCTGAGTCTCAACTTATTTGTCTGTAAAATGGGGGTAAAGATTCATACATAATTGTTTTCTTTCTTTCTTTCTTTCTTTCTTTCTTTCTTTCTTTCTTTCTTTCTTTCTTTCTTTCTTTTTAAGATTTGACAGAGAGAGAATGTATGTGAGTCGCGGGAGGGGCAGAGGGAAGAGAACCTTAAGCAGACTCCCCGCTGAGTGCAGAACCTGACATGGCTCAAGCACATGACCCAGGAGATCATGATCTGAGCCCAAATCACAAGCTGGATGCTTAACTGACTAAGCCACCCAGACACCCTGTAGAATTGTTTTCACATAAAACATCTTAGGAAAAAAATATAAGAAATTAGACATTGGTTGCCACTCCGCAAAGGAGTGGAAGGCAGAAGAGTAAGTGGAAATACTTTATGATACATGCCCTGTTGCAGCTTTTGAATTCTGACACATGAACATATTGGCATAAAAATAATTTTAAAATAAAATAAAAGTGGGGGTGACATTTATTGTCTGTAGTAATAAAAAGCTCCTGAGAGTCAAAGAACTTTGCAAGCCCTACAAGCTACTATGCTGAAGAGCAGTTCAGAAGCTCAGGGAGAAGGACTAGATTGCTGGAGAACGCCCACACTGACGTGAGGGGACGCCGTCAGAACGGCAGAGAATGAACAGGAGGAAGCACCTAGATGCAACTCAAAGATGCAATTCTGAAAAAAAGTGGCAGTGAAGAATCCAGAAAGGATACAGTTCCAACAGTGGGAAAAATGAGTGCAAAGAAGTTCAGTGCAAAGAAGCCAAGAGAACGGGTAATTACGGCTGACAGTGCCAAATATACTAAAAGGAAAGATGACAAAGGCAGACAAGCCTCCGGATTTAGCATTAAGAACACTGGTGACATTTGAAGTGAATAAGCAAAAGTGATAGGGAAACAGATCCAAATGCAAGTGTATTAAAGAAAGAGTGAAGGATAAAGAAATAAAAGCAGACAAAGATGCTGTTTTTGAAGCGCAAAAGAAAGCAGTTTTTTAAAAAAGTGATTGTGTTTAATGCCGTAGTCTTTTCTGTTTATTCAAATATTTAAGCCATTTCCATTTACCTATGTCTTACTGCCTAAATTGTCCTGCCTTATGCTGTTAATTAGCTTATATTTAGGAATAAAATCCTCAGCCCAACAGCCCCAGAAGTTAAGGACTCTGTCTTGTATTTATAAGTATTCAAAATGATGTCTTATAGAGTGCTCTGTGTATTAAGAGACATTTAACCTTTTGGGACAACCGAGAAGGCATGTGCAAGACATTTATGATAACGGTATTAATAATTTTTAAAAAGTAAAAGGAATTTTGCCATTTAAAAAATTGAGAAAAAGTGTTAGAAAAATTTTCGATAAAATTATTTACCATGTTATCTTCTGATTTCTGTCACTCAGCACAGTATTGGGTATCTAAAATGCCCTCAGTAAATACACACTGATTTCAAGGTTCGTTAATTCAAATCAGCTCAACAGAACACATCACAAAGTTCCCCAGAGATGGCATGTCAATCCTATTTCAACGATGAAATCCGGCTCGTTTCTGTTCCAAGGACATGACCTATTACAAAACACTCTTACCAGGTCCATTTTTCATATTGACAAAAAGGAAAAATCTAACTCTCCAAACACAGCCCCCTTTCTCACTCACTACCATGGTTTTCTTCACTATTTGGTCTGAATTTCTCTCTCTAGGCTGGCTTACCTCACTGCTCAACTGAAGCTCTGTCCTGAATTACTGTTTTCTGGGTCAGTTCCTAAATAGGGGCTTCTCCTCTACCCTAGAATGGCACTGGCCACCAGGGATGTGTTCCAGAAAAGCATAGCAAAAAACTTATAATCTTTAAGGTACAGAAAAATGTTATGTTTAAAAGTACTCTGTCAGAGATGTAACCCCTCTAAATTTTCTGTTTCCATTGTACTAACCCACAAAGAAAAAGATGATTAAAAGAACTAATTCTCAGGCTTAACTTGTCATTCCTCCTAGTATTAGGTAAGGTACAAAACAGAGCTCTCAGGAGATATAAAGCCAAAAATAAAATTATGTCTTTGAAAATATACAAAACAGATAATCTTTCACTTTGTAACAGACAGGTTGTATAAATCAACTTCTTCAGAGAAGACTATAATAAACTATTAATACAAATTAACACCAACTAAAATGGATGTTTATGTTAGTAAGGTATAAAAAAAATCCAAACAAAACTATAAACACATGAGAAAATATTTTTGTTCCTATGAAGTTATTCTGTTTTTAACTACTTTAATAATAATATACTATATTAGGCCTTCATTTTGGGTTTTTAACATTCAGAATGAAAGTATTTCCTTTAAACTTGGAATGTATGATTCCATGTGGAAAATATAATACCTACCAACATACCAGTAAAAGTAGCAATGAAAAAGACACAATTGCTCTTGAAATACCAAAACTCAAAAATCAATCAGTGGTGGGTAAGATGGGATGCGAGGAAGGAAGGAAGGAAAGGGAAAAGGAGGAAACCTTAGAAGAAAAAGAATTACTCTTGGTAATTGGGAGTCAAATTCAAATTTGAAATCAACACACCATTATCTTGTAAAGGTTTTATCATGAGCACTGTTTTCCTCTGCTCTATTTCAATGTTTTCAAAAATATATCTAGGCTCTGAAGTAACGGTTATTTGACCACATCTATTTAGATAAAATCAATACGCTCAGGTTTCAGGCACACGAAAAAATTCTTTGTGAGAGAGACAAATATTAAAAAATATTTTTTTTTCAATTAGAATTAACCAAAGAAAACAGTTACAGGAAAGATAAATAAGAATAAAAAACTCAAGAGAAGATGTGGTTTAATGAAGAAACACTAGTAAGCTGTGAAATCAAAACATTTAACATTTAAGTCACTGTTAATGTGGCTGTGAAGTTCAGTGCATGTATTATGAGAAAATTTATTACAAATGAAGAAACCACTGCATAGCATAAAAAAAGAAGACAACTGATCATTAAATTGCAGATTATTTTAGTAAGACACAGGGGGAGAGGGGAGTGAAGGGCAGAAGAAAAGAAGAGAATTCAGACCTACTAACATTTGCGACATTTCAAAGACCACACTTTTCATTCTTAATAGAGATACACAGGCTCTTAGATTAATATACACCGAGTATAGAGAAAGATAAAGTAAAAAAAAAAAAGTTTAATTAGCATGTAAAAATCTTTTTAATTCACTAGAGAATAAAAGAATAAAGAAAACAATCAAGGTAACAAAGGGAAGGAATGGAAGAAAGAAAACAAAAAGAATGTATAAAAACATCATAAAGTAAGATGGAGGAAGTAAAAACCCTCAGGTATATTAATAAATGCAAATAAGTCATGTCTTAGATTAGATTAGATTAGATTAGATTAGATTAGATTAAGTCTAAGGAGGTAAATCTAATTGGATGCTATTTATAAAGGATGAAACCTAAATGACAGAAAAAGGTTAAGGATAATAAAATTGGCAGACCTAATAAATACAAGCAAACAAAAATAAACAAGTAGCAATGTCAATGACACACAAGAATCTGAGGCAAAAAGCTTAAAATAGGAGACAGGATTCCTTCATATTAGTAAGAGTTCTATTTGTGCAACCAGAGAGCATTAAGATTTTTAAACAGCTAGACACAAATTGGTGTGAAATGCTAATAAATCCCAAAACTTCACAGATCAAAAAGAGAAAAAAACTAATTTAAGATCGTACACTTGAGTACTATCATCAATAAAGTAGATTCAACATAGCTTTATATTGAAATGATATTAGTAATATACAATATCAATATAACAAAATACAAACACATAATATGTAACACATTATAGACTATATATTTATCTACATATGTTACTTATAACATACCTGATATAATTATATAGAAAATATACTTTCTTTTCAAATCCTCCAAACTATAGCTGAATCTTTGAACTATAGTTCACCCGTGAGCTACCCAGGGTTTGGGTTGCTGTCTCCCTGCACAGTCAAAAATCCATATATAACTTCGGACTCCCCCCAAATTTAATTACTAATAGCCTACTGCTGACTGGAAGCCTTACCAATTAAACATAAACACTTGGTTAACACGTATTTCGTAGGTTATATGTATAACATACTTACAATAAATTAAGCCAGAGAAAGGAAAGTGTTACTAAGAAAATCATAAGGAAAATACATTTGCCGTATTGTACTGTATTTATTAAAAAAAAAATCCATGTATAAGTGGACCCACACAGTTCAAATACATATTGTTCAAGGGTCAACTGCATTTATAAGAAGTGATCCTATACTGGGCCACAAAGAAACTTTAAAATTAGAAATTAATAACAAAAGGTTGGCAACAACAAAAATTCCATGAATACAAAAAACTAATCACTTCAAAAATAGAAATTTCGAGTTACAAAATAAATAAGTACTAGGGATGTAAAGTACGACATGGTGTCTATAGTAAACACTGCTGTGTGATGTACAGGAAAGTTAAGAGAGTAAAATCATAACAGTTCTCATCATAAGAAAAATTTTTTTGTTTTTATTGTATCTATATGAGATGATAGAAGCTAACTAAGCCCACTGCAGCAGTCATTTCACAATAAATGTAAATCAAACCATTATGCTGTATTCCTTAAACTTATACACTGATGTGTGTCAATTACATCTCAATAAAACTGGAAAAAGTATATGAATAAAGAAGAAAAAAATTAATTTCAGGGTCAAAGAAATCAAAATTGCTCTCCTGGAAATTAAAAAAAACCCAATCATTTATAATACTGCTAACAACCATTAAATACTTAGGAATAAATCTAACAGAATGTGTACAAGAGCTGTACGCTGAACACTAAAAACTGCTGATGAGAAACTGGGGAAGACCTAAATAAATGGAGAGATATACCATGTTCATGGATCAGAAAACTCAGTACTATTAGGATGTCAATTCTTTCCAAATTGATCTATAGATACAAATACCAATCAAAATGCTAGCAAGTTTTTTGGAGAAGCTGACAAACTGATTCTAAACTTTGTATGAAAAGGCAAAAGACCTAGAACATCCAAAGTAATTTTGATAGATACAAAGGTAGAGGACTCACACCATCTGATTCCAAGACTTACTACAAAGCTACAGTTATCAAGATAGTGTGCTACTGAGGCACTGGCTGGCTCAGTCAGAGCGCGTGACTCTTGATCTCGGGGTTGTGAGTTGGAGGCCCACGCTGGGTGTAGAAATTACTTAAAAAAAATAAATAAGTGTGCTATTCACTTAAGGAGAGACACCTAGATCAAAGAAACAACAGAACTCAGAAAGAGACTTATACAGATATGGTCAAATGATTTTCAACAAATATGCTAATGTAATTCTAGGAAGAAAGGACAGTCTTTTCAACAAATGGTGCTGGCACAACTGGCTATCTAAATACACCTCAATTCCTACCTTGTACTACATACGACAGTCAACTCAAAATGAATCACACAGAGTTGAATATAAAACCACAACCATAAAACTTCTAGAAGAAAAGACATGGCAAAATTTTGTGACCTTGGGTTCAGTAAAGATGTCCTATGTAAAACACAAAAAACACACCCTAAAAGAGGAAAAAAAAAAACCCCACTAAATTTCATCAAAGTAAAAAAAAAAAGAAAAATTCACTCTCCAGAAGATCCTGTAGTAAAGGCACTTACTAGTAGGAAATACCTGCAAAATACACAGCTAATAAAGTATTTATATCCAGAATATATAAAGAACTCAGTAACTAGAAGACAACCAAAAAAAAAAATGCATAAAAGATTAGAATAAGCACTTCACCAATGAGATATAGATGACAAGCCTGTAAGATACTCAATATCATTAGTCATTAGGGAAATGCAAATTAAAACCATGGTGAGATATCACGATACACCTATTAAAATGGCTAAAATTATGAAGTCATATAATAGAAAATGCTAGCAAAGTCGGAGAACTAGAACTCTTGTACATGGCTGGTGAGTATGTAAAATGGTATAGTCATTATGGAAAACAGTTTGTCTTTCCAAGTTAATAATACATTTACCATACAACACAGCAATTCAGCTCCTAGGTACTGACCCAAGAAATGTTTCCAAAAGACCTGTACAATAGTAGCTTGATTTATAATATCAAAAACTGGAAACAATCCAAGTGTCCATGAACTTGTGAATGAATAAACAAACCGTGGCATGTCCGTACACTAAGATACTACTTAGCAATAAAAAGGAATGAATTACTGCTTAATGCAACAACATGGATAAATATCAACGAGTTACTCGAAGTAAAGGAAGTCACACCCAAAAGGCTACATACTGTACGGTTTCATTTATATTCTAGAAAGGCAAAATTACAGGAACAGAAATCAGATTGGTGGTTGTTAGAGGCTGGGGAAAGGACTGACTACAGAGGAGCCTGAAGGAATACAGGACATTTTCCTCAACCCAAAAGTGAGGTGAGGAATATGTCCTATATCTCATTTGTGGTGGTGGTTACACAATTACAGACATTTATCAGAACTCACTGACCAGTATACCTAGAAAGGTTTCTGTAAATAAGTTATACCACAATAAACCTGACTTTTAAAAATGCACTTCAGAGACACCTGGGTGGCTTAGTTGGTTAAGCATCTGCCTTCGGCTCAGGTCATAATCCCAGGGTCCTGGGATGGAGTCCGGCATCACATCGGGCTCCCTGGTCAGCAGGGAGTATGCTTCTCCCCCTCCTTCCCTCTTGTGCTCTCTCTATCTCTGTCTCTCTCAAATAAATAAATACAATATTTTTTAAAAATGCATTTCAAGTTAAGGGCAATGAGAGCACTAGAAGACATAATTTATGGAAAGTAGGCAATCTGCACTAAGGGGGAAATTAATAGCTTTAAGTGCTTTCATTATTAAACAAGAATAAAAATAAGTGTTCCAAGCACTTAAAAAAGATAAGAAAGCCATGCTTCTGCAAAGTCTAATTAAGAAAAGGGGGATATAATCACAAACAGTAAGAAAAAAATAAAAATAAAGATAAAATTTCAAACACAACAATATCAAAAATTATAATGTTTCTCTATATTGTTACTAATGAATCTGAGAAGCCAATTAAATGGAAACTATTATCAAAACTGGCTCAAGAAGAGGCAGAAAACTTTGATAGGGCGACATCCATGTAAGTAATTGGAAATACTCTCAAAATATTATCCCTGGAGAAAGTTCCAGATTCAGATGGACTTATAACATCTTTTAAGCAGTATCTTTAGGAGACAGAAAATTTTGATGTCATAGCTATTCACCATTTCAGAGCATAGAAAGAGAAAGCTCCCAATTCATTTTATTAAGACAGCACAACCCCAACCCTCCAATTTGCCAAAGTACACAAGAAGGAAAACTGTAGAATAATGTTACCTTTAATTAGAGCTACTCTTAAAAAAGCATTTTTATGTATATGCCAGACACCATATGTATAAACACCGCTTTACTCAAGTATCTTAACTGACAGTCCTCTATTTCCCTAGCCTAATGGCATTTCTATGTTTCTTTAAATTCCTCTCATGATAAAAACAAAAAGCAACCAGACAACATATTTAGCAGTACAATCTCAATTCTTTGCTCTTTAAAGCAGAACTCCTTTATTATTTATTTATTAGTTTTTATTTAAATTTCAGTTAGTTAACATTTAGTGTAATATTAGTTTCAGGTGTACAATTAGTGATTCAACACTTCCATATGTCACCCGGTGCTCATCACAGCAAGTCCCCTCCTTAATCCCCATCACCTGTTCAACCCACCTCCACCCACCCCCACCTACTCCCTGGTAACCATCAGTTCTTTTTTTTCTTTCAAAGATTTTATTTATTTATTTGTGAGAGAGAAAGAGAGAGAAGAGACTGAGTGAGCACAAGTCACGGGTGGGGGGAGGGGAGGCAGAGGAAGAGGGAGAAGCAGCATCCCTGCTTAGCAGGGAGCCTGACTTGGGACTCAATCCCAGGACCCTGAGATCATGACCTGAGCCAAAGGCAGATGCTTAACAGGCTGAGCAACCCGGGTGTCCCCATCAGTTTGTTCTTTATAGTTACGAGTGTTTCTTGGTTTGCCTCTCCCTTTTCCCCCCCATATGATCCTTTGTTTTGTTTCTTAAATTCCACACAAGTGAAATCATATGATATTTGTTTTTCTCTGACTGACTTATGTTGTAAAGCAGAACTCCTTTAAAAACACTTTCTACATTTACTGTCTCTGATATTTCTCCTGTTTTTCCAGTCAGTCTTGCACTCCAGTAAAACTGCTCTCGTGCAGGTCATCAGTGACTTCATTTTGCTAAATGCAAAGGCAAGTTACGAGTCCGCATGTCTTGGAGAATTCGAACACGGTGAGGTATCTCACAGAGCGGAATGCAGCCATCTTCCTACAAAACTCTCGGGACTTATCTCCTACCTCACTGGCTGCTGCTTATCAGGCTGTTTTGCTGGTTATTTCTCATTTCATCATTCCCTGAATCTTCTCATTTATTCTCTCGCCCTAGGTGACTCATCCAGTCTCATGACTTTAAATACCATCTACGAACTGATGGCCCTCATATGTACAACTTCATCTAGATCTGCTCATTAAACTCCAACTCCTTGCCACCTCCACTTGGATGTCTGACACCGTAAACTTTATTTGGTCAGAACTGAACTCCTGATCTTCAAGAAATAAGCCTCCCAGAGTCTTACCCATTCCAAGTAAATTTGTTGAAGCCAAAAACCCTGAATCATCCTTTCTTTCTCTTATACTCTATGAATAATTTGCCAGTAAATCTGTCAGCTTTGCCTTTAAAATATATCCAGAATATTACCACTTCTCCCTGCTATCTCCACTGCTCCCTGGTTTCAGATAACCATAGTATTTTCTAATTGGAGTATTTATAGTCACCTCCTAAATGTTTTTCCCTACTTCTGCTCTTATGTCCCTACAATCTAGTCTCAATACATCTAAGTCAGAGAGACTCTTTTAGAACAAGTATGCTAATGTCCTCTGTCCACCAGCCCCCAACCCTGGTAACCACCATTTTACTCTTTGTTTTCATAAGTTTGGCCTTTTCAGATTCCACGAGTAAGTGATATCATACAGTATATGTCTTTCTCTAGCTGACTTGGGATGGGGGGATAAGACAGATGTTGCTTAAGGTTACAAACTTACAAGCAGTAAGTCCTAGAGATCTAATGTATAGTGAATATGGACAATACTGTATGATAATCATCAAACTTGCTAAGACTCCAGAACTCAATTATTCCAACCATTGAAATTAAGAAATGATAATTACGCAATGTGATAGGGTACTAATTATCACTACAATGGCAATCATATTACAATATATAAGTGTATCATATCAACAAGCTGTACACAGTGTTATATGTCAAATATATTTCAATTAAGAAATGCTAATGGCCTGTGCTAAAGTCCTTAGAAAGGACTCACAGGCCCTAAATGATCTGCAATCCACTCCGTCCACCTTACAGCATCTCCGACTCAGCTCCCCCTACTGATAGTCACAGTGACCTCATACTCATGAACGCTCTCACTTCAGGCCTTGCTTGCTGTTCTCTCTGCTGGTAATGCTCTTCTTTCAGAGGCCCACGAAGTTGGTGGTCCTTCCTTTAGGTCTCTGCTCAAGTGCCAACTTCTTAGTGAGAGCTCCCCTGGCCACCCTATGAAACACTGCAACCTCCATCTTCCACACTCACTACCTCTTCCTTGACTTTTTCTCTACCTAGTAGAAGCAAATCCAAACCTTCTCTAGAGAAATTCTTCTTCAGAGAATTCCCACACACACTTTTCCAAGGAAAATGAGTAGCTCAAGGTAAGAAACAGGCAAGTATATAAGGAAAAAGGGTACTACGAAAGAGGGCCAATAGAAATGGAGAGCAGAGACATTATCTGAAAAGACTTTAGATAAGCTGGAGAAATAACTATTGAACTAAAACAGCAGAAAGTATTCACAACATAGCACAAAGAAATAAAGAGATGGAAAAAAGAATATAAGGAACATGGGGGATTAACAGAAGGGCTAATATATATTTAAGTGATGATTCAGGAGGAAAGGCAATATCTGAAAAAATTATGGCTGAAAACTTCCCAGAACTGCTGAAAAGAACCAATCTTACAATTCAAGAAAATCGACAGTCTAGACAGTTTAAATAGAAATCTATAATCAGATGGTTCATAGTGCAGAACGTCAGATTAAAGAGAAAAATTTTAAAGCAGGAAAAAAAAATTCCTTCAAAAGAGGACTGCTATTCTCAGCAGTAATAATAGAAATCAGTAGACAGCAGAATGGTAGCCTTGACGTCCTGCGCATTCTACTCCCAGAGAAAGTGTCTTTCAAGGTTGAGGGCAAAATGAAGACATTTTAAGACAAGTAAATACTGGGGGAGCTTACCACCACAGACCCTCACTAAAAGACTTTCCAAAGACAGAAGAAAAAGTATCCCAGAGAGAAAGACTGAGATGCAAGAAGAGTAAAGACAGCGGAAGGTCCAATCAATGAATTTATAAAACTACAAAATTGTTTGATAGAATTAAGACACATGATAACAATACATAAGAGTTTAGAGGGATATAGATGAGTAGTGTATTTTAAGGTCTTTGCAGCAGAATTGACATAGGACATAACTGAATATAAAGATGCATTAAAGAAAGACAGGAAGTAAAACAATAATCTGTTTCTTTTTAAAAGATTTTATTTATTTATTTGAGAGAAAGAGATAGAGATCACGAGCAGGGGGAGCAGCAGGCAGGGGAAGAAGCAGACTCCCCGCTGAGCAGGGAGCCCGATGTGGGGCTTGATCCAAGGACCCTGAGATCATGACCTGAGCCAAAGACAGACGTTTAACCAACTAAGCCACCCAGGTGCCCCTAAAATGATTATAATCTATCACACAGACACATCCAGGAGAAAACTGAAGTAGCTACATTAACATCAGACAAAAGAGATGAAGGCAAAAGATGCAGTACAGAGATCTAAAGAAATGAAAAGATGTAGCATGTTCATGCATTAGAAGACTTAACATTTTCTAAAAGTATCAACTTGTTACAAATTGATCTTTCCATTCAATGGAATCCCAATGAAATTATCAATTTTTCCCAACTTTTTTAAAAGTGAAATTTGATCAGTTGCTTCTGAAATTTATATAGAATGCCAACGGCCAATAAAGTGCAAGTATCCATAATATACAAAGAATGACTACAAATCAACAGAAAAATAAGACTTGAACAGCCATGTCACAAAAAAAGGAAATCCAAATGGTCAATAAACACATTAAAAGGATGTTCAACTTCTTTAGTAATCAAGCAAACAGAAATTAAAACTACAACTTCTAAACTGTTTAGGATGTAGCTCAATGGGCATTCTCTTTATTTGGAATGTAAACTGGTTCAATCACTTTGGAACAAAGTTTGACATTACCCCCAAAGCTGAAAATATACATATTCTGTAAGTCAGCAATTTCACTATTAAGTATATAAAAAAACTCCTGCACATAAGTGCCAGGAGATAAACTGAAGAATGCTCATAGCAGCATTGTTTTCAAGAGCCGCATGTTAGAGCAAGTAAACTGTGGTCCATTCCATATAATACTGGAATACTACATAGCAATTAACGGAAAAAAACATGCAACCATATGTATGAGTCTTGTCAGTATAATGTCAAGCACAAGAAATAAAAACAAAAAGTAAACATTATTTTTCAGGTGGTAAAACAATAAAGAGCGAAAAAATGATCATCACAGAAGTCATAACAGTGGTCTCCCTTGGGCTGGCTTTAGGATTCTGATCTGGGAGGACAGTGCCAGGGAAGGTGGCAGGCTTCTGTGAGCCTGCGGTATTCTGTTTCTAGCTGGATGGTGGCTACTTTGTTTTCATTTACATTTATTTAAACTGTTAAATATTTATTTTACATACTTTTACGTATGTGTGATCTATCATAAGGAGAAAAACAAAAAGGGATGATCCAGTGCCTTCAGCTGGGTTTGGTTCCCTTCGGTGTCTGACTGAGTACATTCTCTTCTCGGAAAGACAGTATTATTTAGTAGAAAAAGCATTAGCGGACAGAGCTCTCTTAATTAAAATCTTAATTAAGTCCTCTTAGGAAGCTCTCTTAAGCATATTAAGTCTCTCTGAACCCTAATTTGTTCATCTACTAAATGCAAATACTAACAACTACCCTTATCTCTTGGGATATTTGTGACTATCAATCACAATTTACTGAAACGTGTTTAGAAAATTGCAAACAAAAAACCAATTAGCACAGCAGCTGAGTTTCATAATCTGAAATTCAAAGGTTTTTGTCATACGGCAGCTATGATGACACCAAGAGGTAATAAAATCCATGAAAATACAGGTCAAATTCTAACAATCTTCCATTTCACTTTAAAACAGCATTTTTAAGAAAATGGTGCACCTGTTAAGAGTAATGAATAAACAAATAGGGTTCCGTTTTGAGAAAAAACAAATATAAAACATTAACTTAACCTAAAAAAATGCTATAGAAGATGCCACATTAAAAGTCTAGAGATTGAGACCTGCCCTTATATTTATTAAAGAAAACTTGAGAATGTCCTTCCTCTCCATGCAAAGGAAAAATATACTTTGTGGAGTTACGCTTCCAGCACCTTCTCCCTAATAAATCACAGTCAGCACCAACTGTTCTCCCTAAAGTGAGTAAAGGAGATAGGAATTAAATAAATGATTTCATGGGCTTCTCAATCAGCCTTAGTGCTGCTATGAGAAAATTCACAAGAAACTGAGAAGCAAGTCTAACTCACTAAAGAAACTGCAACATGAAAGGATAAAAGTTTTATGTATTTACTTTGCCACTTTAAAAAACAATACCTGCCACAAATATCAAAAATGCCCTTAAATCTTTTTCATGTTCAAACATTTAAAAGATGACGAAGATACAAAAATGTAAAGTAGAATGATTTTTTACAATGTTGTATTATTTTTCTCCATAAACATATTAATGTTCAAAGTTCTACATACCTGAATGTTTTCCCTACTCCAAGTGTGTGGTGTTTTATTGGCAAGTAATTTCAGATCTTGAATAGCAAGTCTCTTTACTGCTTTCCTAGGGTCATTCTTCAAATATTGCAATAGAAGCTGAATCTATGAAAGAAATAAGTCATTTGTGAATAATACGGTCACTGAAATTACCGTGTGTAGTATAATTCAGTCAACTTTTAGATTTGAGACAGAATTCACTTCCAATTGCAGCCTTGTCACTTATTAGCTATGTGTCCATGTTTGGGTCGCTTTCTTGTCATGCATACTTATCCCTTAACTTGTAAGGTTCTAGTGTGGGACCTGGCTTTGAATATTCAATTCTTTCTTTTCTCTCCTGGCAACCCCACACTCTGCCAGGTACCCCCACCTCCACCTCACATTCCTAAAAGGCTCTCAAGTGTTAGGACAGTCAATACAGAAAAGAAAAAGCAGGCAAAAGGAAATGAAAGTGATCTTTATCAGGGAAGGGATCTTAATATTATCAAAACTTATGGGATACTTATTTTTTTTAGTTTATACTTAATCCGCAAGTTTACTGAAGAAAAGGCAGTTTAAAGAAAATTGGAATTACCTGCTTAGGCGTATCAACCAAAGAAGAAGCTGCAAGCAGAGTAAAGGTATGCAAAGAAACAATCACCATTTTGGTGGAGGGATAGGATGTGACCAGCTGCTGCAGAAGCTGCCGCGCGCTGGACGCCAGGATCGCATCATGGTGCATGTGCTGGAGAATGGGGATTAACTTCAGTTTCAGGTCTACTGGTGTCGCTAAACCTGGACACAAAAGGAATCGTTAGGGACAGATTTCTGACTATCATCCTTGATAATATTTCACATTTAAAAGTGATTCAATTAGAGTGCCTGGGTGGCTCAGCTGGTTAAACGTCGGCCTTCTGCTCAGGTCATGATCCCAGGGTCCTGGGATCAAGCCCCGCATTGGGCTCCCTGCTCAGCGGGGAGCCTGCTTCTCCCTCTACCTTTCCCCCCTGCTCACGATCTCTCTCTCTCTCTCACTTTCTTTCTCTCAAACAAATAAAATCTTAAAAAAAAAAAAAAAAGGATTCAATTAGCAACATGACCATTGAAAAACAAATAGTATGCTAATGTTATGTTTATGACATTAAAGATAATTATAGTAGTGCTAACCTAATTAAGTTCAATAGTTTTTTTCCCAAAAGCATTTACCTTAACACTAGTTTTCCGGTGAGTATAAAGCTACACGCTGACAGTAGAAAATGCCTTTAACAGGCACAGTAGAAAGCAAAGTCATATTTGCTGTCTATCCCTTCTCACAGCATGCTAAAAAGATTCATACATACAGGTACACATACACCTATGTACGCACATACTCAACGGCCACAATTTAATTATATTTACAATTTTAATTATTTCCTTCAACACTAAGTCAAGACCTGGATATGAACAGACTGTACGTGGAGGGGTTCTGAAGTTCTCTGAACTTTGGGTAGCAATGTCTTTTTTAACTGCCTACACAGCTGGAACTCAGGATTAACTCCAATGCATCTTTTGCTGTCAACACTGCAGCTACACAAACAAAAAAATCTTTTCTCCTACAGCACGGCTTTGTGATGACAGAGAACAAAAGACTGTCAATCATAATTTACTGCAAAAAAGCAAATTTATACTCTGCAGAGCACTGTTTCTTGCCGTTGTGAAGTAACTGTTAGTGTGACTATTTGAGCACATTTCAACATCTAGGGGTGGCTTACAGCAACAACTCCCTGGCTATTTGGCCTCTTTTTAAGTCTGGCCAAAGCAGAGAGCCCCAGGAGATGGGAGGGAGAAAAATGAAGTCAGAGTCCTGACTCCCTGGTTTTCTCTCAGCAGTCATATATATATCATGCTTATGTTATTAACATTTCGATCCTTAAGGTACCAAATGCATTTGACACTGCTGGCCATTCTGTCTTTGAAACTCTCTCTCCCAAAGGCATACTCTTCCTGGTTTTTGTCCTTCCTCTGGCTCTTCCTTCTTAATCTCTTTGTATTCATCTCTTCTATCCACACTTTAATTTCTGGTATTTCTTTGGGTTGGTAATAAATGGTAATAAATTTTCTTCTCACCCTTAATACTTTTCCTGAGTGAGGCAATATAATCCCACAACTTTCATTATCAGCTATATGCTAAAGACTACCTCTTACCCCTCCCCCCTGCCCCTGAACTTCAGGTAACAGAAATCCCATTACCTCCCAGTCACCTCCACTGGGATGTACAGTTAGAAGCATTCTGTACTTAGGGCCAAAAAGAACTTCTGATCTACACCACAAAACTGCCCCTCTAAAAATTTTTCCCATTTCAGTATATAACAGCCTCATCATTTTAACTCCTCAGACCCTGGAGTCTTTCTTGATTCCCTTACTTCTCTCACACCCCGCATCCAAATTTATTAGCAAATCTTTTGGGTTCTATCTTTAAAATATAATCCGAATCTGACTATGCCATTCTGCTTCCATTGACATCACACTGGTCACTTTCACCACCATCTCCGGACTGGATTATTGCAAAAGTCTCCTAAGGATTCTCCCTACTTAGGCCTTTCCCCATGGCAGTCTCCTGTCTCGTATCCCTCCCCTCTTCCTCCGCAAATCTGTGCTCCACCCTGCAGTCCGTGGAATTCTTTGTGTTTACAGACATTTTTATTGGTTTAGAGACACTCAAGAGATTTTACTTTGCAGAAACACAAGCAACTTAAAATTAAATGTGAGGATATTTTAATACCTCAAACTCCCCTGCCATTTCCATATCTTGGGGCTCCAGCCTTCCTTCACTTGCCCTCACTGCCACTCCTGTGCTTTTTTCCCCTCTTTCTCTTTCAACCCTCCTAGTTCCTGTTCTTTTGCTTTAAATTTTTTTTATAGCTAAAACTAAAGAAACAATAATGAATCTTAGGTGTATAAATTAATATGCATACATACATAAATTACATACCAATATACTCAAATAACCATCACCCAATATACACAATACTCCAGCACCTTAGGAGGCTCACCTATATAGCTCCCATCAACTCCCTTGCTATCTGCCCAATCTTTGGGCTTAGCCAGGGAAGAGCCCCAGCAGAGCATGGGAGGGAGAAGAAAAAGGTCAGAGTATTTATTCCCTGGATCCTACTCTATGGAGTCACATCAGGTCATATCACACTGAAGGTTAGTTTTTCAAAGTGGCCCTCTTGACATGACTCCAGGTTTCTGGTAACCATTCCCCCTCTGCACACTTGGGTAAAGGACTACATTATCCCCTACATTTCACCCTGCCTACACCTCTGTAACTGTTTCTTCCTTCAACCTTGCTTGGATTATTTTAATCGAGAATGACATCTATTTCCTGCTGCAATCTTATCTGATAGAGCCAGCGTTCAATAAAATTTCTCAATGAATGAGTGATGCTTCCTTTTAATGACAGCTTTCTGCAGGAGAGCCGTTTTCTGGCAGTGAGAAAAAAGGACAAAGGAAAGGAGAACAGGACAAAGTTCAACCACTGTATCTTGGTCTTCAAGTAATTTTAATGTGGCTCCATTTGCTCTTCTGTAAAAGAGACATAACAGTATTGCCTATCTGAGTCTGCCAAGTTGCACAATTCACAGGAATGCCATGTAGAAAAATACAAGAAGGTGGTGCTCTCCGAGCTGCACAGTGCTGGAGCCCCAGGGCTCCCTTTTGTGACTAGGATTGGGAGCAAGTGGGGCCAACGAACACGAAGCATAGCATGGAAGATGAGACTCAAAAACTAGGGCCTTGAAGGCTATGGAAAAGAATTTGGATTTGAGTTTAGCTGCAACTGGAAGACATGGAGGGACATTAACAGAACACGGAGGAGCCCCAGGGCTTCTAACAGCCCTCTGCTCTCCCAGATCAGACTGCTTTTCCCCTAAATATCTGTATTTCTCACACAAATATCATTTCATTAGACGCTTTCCTTCAACAACATATACGAAATATAAAGTGCCCTGTTCCACCCTGGGGTGTGAACTCTACTCTGGGGACTCTATCCTTTTTACCTTGCTTTTTCTCCACAGCAACTGTTATATCACATTTTTGTCTATTGCCACCCCTCCCCCATTTCTGCCACTAGAATGTAGGTTACGTGAGGGCAAGGACTCCGTTTTGTTCACTACTGTATCCTAAGCACCCAGAACAGTTTTGGCATTTAGAAGATGCTTAATAAATATTATTGGAATGAATTAGTGAATGAATGGTGACAAACACATAGTAAGTACTTAAAGAGCTATGAATATTAATATAAATCCCAGTAAGTTACTTCATAATACTGAATGAAGCATACATACCTTGAATCATTTCACTGATTTTGTTACAGATTCCTACAGCAAAATCCCTTTGGAAAGAGAGAACAGCAAAAACTTTAAAACCAAAAAAATTACATTTGCTTAAGTTTCCTAAGGACATAAACAGAACACAATCAACACAGGAGAAAAATACTACTTCAAATCGTTACTAATATTCCAAACGTCAGCTACTGGGGGTAGGGTAAGAAATGCAACTAAAACCAAAACTCCCACCAGCAAATGGGCTTACACCAACACCGTTCCCAAGCGGTATGCAAGGGAAGATGCTCTGATTCAAGGGGGCTGTTGCAGGGGCTGGATGCCACTGTCTACAAGATTCAAGGTCATTATCTCAGTCTACGATATTTTAGGATGCGCTTTTAATTAAGAAAAGCTTTTAACACTGTAAGCTGATTATATAAGCAATAAAATATATTTCAAATATTCTAAATTTTAGAAAAATAGACTAAATACAAAGTAGAAGCCAGTAGGAAATATGGGCAGACTCTTACCAAAAGCCAAACTATTTAAAGTTGGCCTTTTTTTTTTATGTTATATATGTTTAAAGTGTTTTTCAAGGTGCTGCTTTTGATTCCATCCCAATAAAAATATCACTGAGTGCTGCAAAAGTTATTAATAACATGAATATTTGGGATAAGACATTACATCGTAAGGAAATATAATACAGATAATATGATCAAGCCTGGCTCATTTAGCCATGATAAATGATATATAAGATATGAAATATTTCCCCTCCATAGTTCAATGGTTGTCTACATAAAATATTTCCTGCCATTAAGGTATTACTTGCCATTTTCTTTTTCTTTTTTTTTTTTTAAGATTTTATTTATTTATTTAACAGAGACAGCCAGTGAGAGAGGGAACACAAGCAGGGGGAGTGGGAGAGGAAGAAGCAGGCTCATAGCGGAGGAGCCTGATGTGGGGCTCGATCCCATAACGCCGGGATCATGCCCTGAGCCGAAGGCAGACACCTAACGACTGCGCCACCCAGGCGCCCCTACTTGCCATTTTCAATTCCATTCTCTCATAAGTGAATAGTAGAGTTTTCCAGAGGCTATCTGATGTATAATGACAACATCTCTTGACAGTTAATGGAATGTGTCATTGTGCATTCTTGTGTTTCCTAGAATTTTCTAAGGTAGTAGGTTTAGGTTTAGTGTACAAATATGCTTTCTGAGATTAACTAAGTTCTCACGTCTTCTCCTGTACTTGTACTATATTCAACATATCTATTATTATTTCTATAACCTCATTATCATCCAATACATCATTATTTTGAAATCCTTAAGTTTTCCTTATGCTTATAGAGAAACCTATCAGGAAGTATACATTGCCATGCTTTGCAATAAAATTCTGAAAGATTTTTCTAAAATTTTATCTAAAATTGCTTTTTAGAATTTAATAATATTTTATTCCAAAATAAAATAAAGTTTATTTCCAAAGTATTTTTTTATACTTAAAAATGAATCATTGGCTTGACAAAGATATTAGAAGACTCCTTTTCTCAACTCACGGCTGTACCGTCTTAGGTCTAAAGATGCTGAAAAAGATAAAATTGACATAACAGAGAGTTTTCCAATTCATGGAAGTAAAGAATCTATTCTAAAGAAGAGCAAAACTGTAAATAAAAATATATGACTAAAGCTATCCTTCGATTTTTCAGATGTTAATAATGTAACTTATTGTGCCTTATGAAATAAGACATTTCAGAAAGTATCACGGTACCAGTGAACTCGAGGTTTCATTTTGAGACTAATTTTTTAGAACTGAAAAAAAAAAACACTGAGTATATTTTAAATGTGCTCTTTAAAAGCAAAATATTGATTTTTAAACTAGAAATCATAACAGGGCAAGTTATCGTAATGCACTGTCTGGAGAAGGGCACATAACAGCTCAGAAACATCTGCAGCTGACAATGCCGAATACCTGGATGAAAAGTCAGTACAAGAAATCCAGGCACTGTACTTTTCAACATTAGAGTAACTTATCACACAAAAGATTTAGCTGTAAACATGAAGACTGAGCTGACAGCTCAACTGCAGAATTTTATCTCTGCCTCACAAATGGAAAATCTACAGACATGGCGAGATGTGTTCTTTCGCTTGTATCAGCATTACCTAATCAGAGAGCATGATCTGTTATGTGAATTCTGGGCAGTCGAATGTATTTGTGCTGAAATTTTCAAAGCGAGTAACTTTTTTTTTTTTTTTTTTTTTAATCTCATGGCTTTCCTGGAACATCAGTGTTGCTATCTTCACCCCTGGAACCAAAGCAATGAGTAAAATTGCTGGCACCTTAGCAAGAACCAAGGCAGTGTCACCAAACTGTACTAGTAGTCATTGTATTCTTTACCACTGTGCACTCACGATAAATGGAAAGGAAGGAAGGAAGGAAGCCAGATGAACTTACAAATGTCCTTGATAAAACAGTGAAAATTACTAATTTTATTGAATTTCAGCCGTGAGCAAGTGTCTTTTTAATATTCTCTGACAAAACAGAAGCCACATATAAGGTACACAGTGGCTGTCTCCAGGGAAAGTACCATGAAATTACTTGAGTTATGAGATGAACTAGCCATTTTTTCATGAAACTTCATGGTTATTCAGACTCAGCTATTTGGCAGACATTTTCTCAAAAGACGAGTAAAGTCGGCTTGTCAATTCATGGAAAATAACTGGGAAAATATTTTGCCAATCTGAGTTTCTAAGCAAAAATTAGAATTTCAGAAAACTTGTATCTATCGCCCTGAGCTTGACAACTTAATATTTAAAGAATCTCCTGATGAGATTGGTGGCGAGTAACAAATGTGATCCTTTGATATGAAACAATGAAATGGGTCAACATCTGGAAGACCTGCATAACGCAGTGAACCAATGTTTTCAAAAAGGCCAACGTATAAATAATAAAACCATACATGGGTAAGAGATCCCAATAGATTTCAATGTAATATAGTACAAGTTCACTGATACGATTTCAGAGTCCACATTGCAATTAACCTTTAAGAAACCACCACCTGTCTAGTTTTTGTATAACATCAAAGAAAAATATCCCTAACTACCTACAAAGCCTTTAAAAATATTCTCTTTTCCAGTTGGATATCTGTGTAAGGCTGGATTTGTTTCATATACTTTATCGTAACATATTGCAACAGAAATGTTGAATACAGAAATAGATATAAGAATCCAGCCAGACATTGAAAGAGATTTGCAAAAATGTAAAAAAAACAAACAAAAAAACAAAAAAAAAAACCAACGCTGCTCACCTCACAAAATTGCTTTTTTTGCTTTGGAAAACAATTATTTTCATAGAAGAGTTTTTACATTAACATATTTAGAGAATTGTTATTTTAAAAACGAACATGTATTTTTAAAATTTAGCCATTTAAATTTCTAATATTGTAAATATCAATCGATAAAGTCCATGTAAACAAAAATGCTCTTTGAGGACCTCAATAATGCTTGAAAAGTATAAAGATACCAAATAGTCTGAAAACTACTTTTCTAATATATCAGCTTCATATTTGATAAGAAAAAGTTATGTCTTTGAGGTATAAGTGTATTGGGCATGTACAGACAACTCAGTCACATATCAGAGTGCTCTTATACTTGTTATTCTTTCTTCTTAGAATATTGTTCCTCTAAGTTGCTGCCTCTTCATCACTTGGTTTCAGCTCAAATGTCACCTTGTTAGAGAGGCCTTCCCTGATGACTCTACTTAAAGCAGCTCACTCAGGTCATTATTACAATGATGAAACTGTATTATTTTTAATCACAAAATTGTTTTATTTTTTCATAACATTAAAACACAGCTGAAACTATTTTGTGTTTACACCACAATAGGGGTTTTATCTTCTCCACCCCTGTATTCCTGGGTGCTGAGAATACTATCTGGACATGGTGGATATTCAATAAGTATTTCTTCAGTAACTATAAAACTTTATACAACTCAAAATTTAAAAATCTGTTACGGGCCGTTAGGGCCAATAAACTGCAAATTAGAAGCCTAAGGTTTTCTTTCTTTTTTTTGTCTAATAATATTTTTAAAAATTCTTAATGCCAATATTAAGAATGTATGTTAATACAGAGTCTCATAAGACTATAAACAGAATAATCAAATTTTCCAGTTTCCATCCATCCCACCCCAACCCCTCCAAAATAATCAAATCTGACAACTCTGGGCATACATTCCTGCACTGTCACAATCAGCTGGGGCCAAGGAGTAAGCAGCCACCACTTTTGGACTTCGAGGGCACTATTCAATTCCACAAAGTGGCCGCTAGAGGGCACCTCTCCCACTAACAATGCTTCCCCAGTTTCTGAAGGCATTTGGGTTTCCAACTCCTGCTTTGTGACCCAGGAACTAGTTCTTTTAATATATAAAATATATATTATTACTAATAATATGTATATATAAATATATATAATACAGAAAACATATAAAATCTTAACCTTTTTAAGAACAAGTTAGATGTGATTATGATAACAGACAAAGGGAGAACAGAGTAAATAAATTCTTAAGGTCTTATTTGGCCAGTTGCACTCATTTGTTTAAGATCCAAAACTGATAGGGGGCGCCTGGGTGGCACAGCGGTTAAGCGTCTGCCTTCGGCTCAGGGCGTGATCCCAGCGTTACGGGATCGAGCCCCACGTCAGGCTCCTCCGCTATGAGCCTGCTTCTTCCTCTCCCACTCCCCCTGCTTGTGTTCCCTCTCTCGCTGGCTGTCTCTATCTCTGTCGAATAAATAAATAAAAAATTAAAAAAAAAAAAAAAGATCCAAAACTGATAAATAGAGATACTAAGACAAAAACCCATCAGTATTGGCTGAGATACTTGATTTCAAGTCAGGTCATCATTTCAGAAGAAGAGGTAAATACTAATCTCAAAAAGACACAGTTCATTATATAATTAGTTAATTTTACACTCTGATACATTTTGATAGGCCCTTCAGCCTTTCCTATTGCCCTAATTTGGTATTTTAAATATCACAAATTATATCATACCGAAGTCTGTAATGTTAAAAACTGCTTCTACATAAACCGTTAATTTAAATGTTTATTGGTCATCAATTCTATAAACGAAAAATCATGTTTCTATGTTACTTAGTCTTAACCTTTTCCAAAACTGATCAGAAATTCCACAGCTAATAAAATTAGCTTCTGATAATAACATAAGAGAAAACCTGAGCCAAAAATGATTCTCATTAAATAAAATATAATCACTAAATTATAATTTTATCGTCTCAATCTAGAAACTAAACTTAGAAAACTATTTTTGGAGCTACGGGAAATGCAAGTTTACTCACGTAGGTTATAAAGTACTGACACCTCGACAGTGGTAATCAGATAACTATTCACTAGATGTAATTCCTATCCAATAGAAACAATTTTTAAAAAGTTCTCTCAATAGTAATGACTCTCAATAAGGAAAAAAAATGCCAGTTTTCAAAAGCACAAAAGGACCGTATTTACTCAGATATTTCTCTTCCTCAATTACTGCCACACCTAATTTTGAGCAGTACATTAAAAATCACATGCTTTCTATTCTCCATTCTTCTTTCCCAACAAGTAATCCTGTGATTCTGAAGGTTTGATAGGAGCAGCTGAAGAGATGAATACGCATATAATTAAAATCTGAAGAGAGAAAGTTGGTGATAAATTGTTCCAAGTTTTATTCAAATTTAGCAGAGATTCTTAATGGGAATGCTATCTTTTTTAATTTTAAAAATAACATTCATTTGATTATAAAGCCCAAACTTTGCTCCTGACAGTATACACAGAAGTTTATAAAAAAAAAGAAAATAAAAATAAGATACCATCTTATCACCCAGAGACAGTATTTTGATATATATCCCTTGTCTTTTTGTATTTAATCAATACAAATACCTGCTTCTTAAAAAATATATTCTGTAATATCTTATAAGCTATGATGTAACCTGTTTCCAAATATACTTCTAAAATGTATTTGTTAAGATATATTTCCCTGTATGATCATAATATTTCTCTGTATGATCATTTATCTAAGCACACTGGTTAGAAGTTAGGTTGCTGCTAATTTTTTTGTTGTTTTTATAATACTACAACTAGCATCCTTGCAAATAAGTATCAGTACACATTGCTGATTCTTCAGGCTAAGTTCTCAGAAGTGGACTTTCTAGGTCCATTTAAGGGGATAAAAGGATGAACATGTTTAAGGCAAATGCATACTACCAAAATGCCCTGCAGAAAGCAATGCTACCTTTGATTTCAGTCAGTAAAGGGGATAATTTATATTTTTAGAGAGGGTAACCAAACAAGTCAAACATAGTAACATAACCATGGTCAGCACTGCAACCAAAAAAAAAAAATTGTTCTACAACATAACAGTGTAGGATGTGACATCCCAAATAGGTTAAACTGGTTCAGCTCAAATTACTACCTTTGTCAAACTGTACACAGCTCTAATGCCAAAAAGCTAATCTCGAGAAGATAATAAGCAGCAATTTAGCAGTAGAACCATGTATGTTTGGGGAGGGTCCCTCAGTGGACAAAACTTCTGCTCCCCAATGAAGCCCTCCCCAACTATTCTAATCAGCTGATTTGTCTTTCTGGAAATTCTTAATTCATGGGCAGTTAATGCCAACATACATACTTAAGCATTCTGTTTTATGTAACGAAGTTCTGTTTCCCGGACATGATGTAAACCCCCTTGGAAGATACAACTTGCCATTTACACTGTTCTCTTAGTGTTTATGTATATTGATGAGTTATTCCTCCAAGACCTCTTCTTGGGAAGACAAATTATTAAAGGGCCGATGCTTACTTTGACTGTGCGGAGAAGTTTGCAGCAGCAAAAACAGCAGCTTCGACCTCTACGTTGTCATGTGAGTCCAGACTCTGACGAATACTATGGTGAGCATTCTTCCTCTCAGGAATTATTGATGCCAGGCTTCCCAACATCCTACAGAGACAGAGAGATCCAAGAAGAAGAGAAATATAATAAGCTGAAAATCAAGAGAGGAAGAAGCAAGGCAAAGCCAGATTGCCAAAATTAAAATTTGTAGGTAATTCCTTAAATCTCGGGTTAGTAAAACATCAACTTTAGGAATCAAGCAGTGACTCAAATTCTAAGCACTTTTCCACACTCTGATATGTCAGAGAAATTAACATGGCTTATCTAACATAAGCAAAATTGGAAAAATTATCATCCTGAAGTACCTCCCAGGTACCAAATAGAGGCCAGAAACTTCTGAATTATTAAAGCATCAAAATATCAATTTTCCAATGTTCTATAAGTCCATTTTAGCAAAACAACACTCTTCCTATTAAGCAGATCCAGAAAAAAAAAAAAAAAAGGTAAGACTCCCAGTCTTTTTTCCTACATCAGTAAATACTGATACCATGATTTTCAAATCTGTCTTCAGCATCAAGAGAACAGAGGTAGAGGACACTCCCTGGGGTTCATTTCAGACTCTGCAAGGATGAGGAAGGTAGCATCTGGAAAAGCACAGTCTACTTTATAATAAATTATAAACTTGGAAAAGGAAAAAAATTCTATTGTTTGTCACATAAACTACATAAGATAAAGCTTGACAGATATTTTCAGCAGAAAGGCATGGATTTTTGAGGGCTACGAAACACTGCAATAAACAAAACAGAGTTCCTACAGTGACAACCTTTCTCAAAGTCAGTGTCCTACGTACCCTTCCAACTTGACATGTCACCAACTATCTTATGGAAACTTGATTGGACAGAAGTATTAGATTTTATACCAAACAAAATACTAAAATGGACTAAGTATGTCACTTGTATTCAATGTGAAAACAAAGTTTTGAAATTAGATGAGTTATTTTTCAAAAGAAATACAGCTTGTAATGTAATATTTTATATAAGAAAAGATTAGGCTAATATCAACACATTTTGATCAACAGTTTGTTACTATTTAAATATAAGAGGGCAAAAAAGGCAAAATCCCATTGATCACTACTTCCTGAAAATACTTCTGGTAATATTATAAATAATTTGTAGCACTACTTTTCGAACACTATGAATCCCTCCCAGCTTCTTCTTCCATTTGTTTCAATTAAGAAGTCTAAAGTAATGGGTAAAAAAAGAAAACACCTTTAAAGTATCATCTCTTCCTTGTCCTTTCTCCTCTTTAAGTTGAAATCATTCTGACTCTAAGAACTCCTTAGTGTTTGAGAGACTTCACTTTTTGCGTTCCTTTGTGTGTTTAATCTTATGAACATTCTTCCAGAAGGCAATCTCCTTGAGATAAGAGTCCCCACGTTAATCTATTGCCCTAAAAACACACAACAAACTTTCTATTCAATGAGTACTTAATGTTGATCTATCATTTATCAGCCCCGTCTTTTCTTTGTAGACTTTGTTTTTCTCCTTAACAGACTCGTTTTACATGGTGCTATTATAATGCTCCTCAATGAAAAATCATGTTCCTATAAAACATTGAGATCCTTTCTGTATCACAACTTTTTCTTTATAAAAGATAAAGTATTATAGTCAAGTACTTCACGATAGAAGGAAGGAATATAATCACTTATATGCTTCATACCTTTTCAAAGACAGATTTTAATAGCCAGGATCTTTACGTTTCTACGGTGACCAAAACTTTTTCTGCCCATGTTGCATTTTACCATATAGGAAACAAGTGAATCCATTAGGGCGGTTATTACTTTTCTCACTTTACATCAAGGAAAGTGGTTTATGAAATGTCACCTCATCAGAATGTGAATTGGGACCGGAACAGTTCTCCCAATACATCCAGCCAAACCTCTCTTCAGCTGAGCAGGCCGCTGGTTCCCAAATGGGATTTCAAAAAGCTGACATCTTTTTTTTTCTTTTTTCTTTCTTTCCTTTTTTTTTTTTTTTTAACAAAAGCCCTTATGTTTATTTCTCCCTTTTAAAAGCAGAATATTTTGAAGACCTCGTAGCATAAACTAAAAGCGATGTACAGTGGTTAGTGGCTATCACAGACGCACACTCACTTGGTTTCACACTGCCAGCATCTTGGGCTGGTTCTGACACCTACCCAGTTTGGAACTATCTTTATTCTGAGGCATACGTTATTTTAGTTACAGACAGAAAACATAAGAAACAATAATGCTGAGACATAACTTAAGGAAAAGCATAAAAATGGTAGTCATTCTGTTCATGACTTTCAGGCCCTGAAAGAAGTTTCTATTTTTAAATATGATTTGTAAAGCATATATCTGACAAAGGACTGGTATTCAGAATGTACCAAGAAATCCTATAATTCTGTAATAAAAAGACAGGTAACATAATAAAATCTAAACAACCTAATTAAAGAAAATAGGCAAACAATCTGAACAGATCTTCCCAAAATAGATAGAAGAAACTGTTGTCAAAAGGTACATGAGCAAGTGATCATTACCATCAGGGAAATGCAATTCAAAACCACTGTACACTCCATTAGAATGGCTAAAATGAAGAAGACTGACAACACCAAAGGTTGGCAAAAGGGTGAAGCAACCAGAGCTCACGTGCTGTTGGTCAGAATATAATGGTTAAAACCACTTTGGAAAAAGGTCTGGCAGTTTCTTATAAAATTAAGTATACGCCTACCCCACGACCAGCAATTTCACTCCTACGTATATATTTGGCAGAAAGGGAAGCGTGTTCACAACAAGCCTCGTACAAAAAGGTTCCACCAACTTTATTTGTAATAGCCCCAAACTGGAAACAGCCTAGGTGTTCATCAGTAAGAGAACAGATAAATAAACTCACAGTCACACAATGGAAAACTCAGCAATAAAAGAACCAAATTACTGACATACAAAATTGGATTAATCTCAAAAACGTTGAGTTAAAGAAGTCTTACACAAAAGGACACCCACTGTAGGAGCCCACTTATATGAAGTTTGAAAACAGACAAAAAATTTATCTATATAATGGGAAAAAATGAGAAGAGCGAGCAGTGGCCTCTGGGGAGGTGGATGAAGGAACTGAGTAGAAAGAGCGTAACGGAATATTCTGGAGTAAGTTCTTTATCTTGATAATGGTTGGAGTAACTTGAAGCATCTGTCAGTACTCAGCAAATTAACCTTAAAGAACCAGATAACCCTGTGGGGAGCCTGGATGGCTCAGTTCGTTGAACATTCAACTCTTGGTTTAGGCTCAGCTCATGATCTCATGTGTGGTGGGATCACAGGTCTCCACGCTGGTCTGGGAGTCTGCTTGAGATTCTCTCCCTCTGCCCCTCCCCCTGCTTGTGCATGCACGCATGCGCGAGCACTCTCTCTCTCAAATAAATAAATAAATAAATCTTAAAAAAAAAAAAAAAGAACCAGATAACCCTGTAAATAAACTGAACTCTAGCTAATGATACACATGCCGAAGTATCCAGCAGGAAATGTACTATCTATAATTTACTATGAAATGCATTAGAAAAACTTTTTTGCTCTATTATTAAAATTTATAATAAAATGTTATTGGGGAAAAAAGGAACCTATGTTTTAATATATTTAGCCCCAAGTCAAATGTGTGATTTATCATGCTTTTTCTTACATAATTAAGGTAGTAAATGACATGGTGCTCATTACTTTTTTAATGGCGAAATTAGTATTCTTCATACTTTTTAGAAGATTGTATTTTTAAAACTTTATAATGTAATGTTAAATAATACACTAAAAAATACTTTTTTACTTTAAGTCATTCCTTGTATCATGAAAAAACTGAAATCATGAAAAAAATTTTAAGGCTATTCAAAAATGTTCTATTTTTGTGAAAAGGGTTTGATACCCTCATATTATGTTGATACTAGAATTTTAGTTTTGAGTTGTTATAAATACACTTTTTTGGTATTTGATATTTACTTTATAATTCTGGAAACTTTACAAAATGATCTGATCACCCCTTAGTCCTGATCTTCAAGCTTTTTCCTCTTCCTAAAGTAACTATTCCAAGAAATGTTTTTAAAACACGTTCCTACTTGGCAAAACCATCTAAGGCCTTGTATATCTAAGGATCATATTAACTGCACTACATTTTATTTATTTATTTATTTATTTATTTATTTTTAAGATTTTATTTTTAAGTAATCTCGAAACCAATGTGGGGCTTGAACTTATGACCCTGAGATCAAGAGTCACAAGCTCCACCGACTGAGTCACCCAGGCACCCTGTACTGTGTTTTAAATGGTAATTGTACTCCTTAACATTCTTAGTTCATATTTCTTTTTTTTTTTTTTTAATTCTATTTATCTATTTGAGAGAAAGAGAGAGAGAGTGCACGGGACGGGGTGCAGGCAGAGGGAGGACAAGCAGACTCCCCACTGAGCAGGGAGCCAGATGCGGGGCTTGCTCCCAGGATCCTGGGATCATGACCTGAACTGAAGTCAGATGCCTAACCGACTAAGCCACCTAGACACCCCAACTCAAGTTTCTTTTAATATTTTTTGCATCAAGTATTAATGTTGAAAAATATAATTTCAATCTGATTTTTTTCCTTTAAAGTGTTCTTTCTAAATAAATAAATTTTTCTGGAAGCTTTCTAGAAATCTCTGGTTTTATTGACAGCAACAGTTCTTCGATGAAGAACTGTGGCAAAGCCCAGTTGTCATGACTTGGAAAGAACAAAATGAATGGAATATTCAAATATTAATCTATATTCTTCTCAAAACACTCAAACTAGCTCTAAATTATTTATAAAATCATTCTACTAGTTAAATTCTATTATTTCTTTTTAAAATTATCTTCTGATAAAAAAAAATAACCTATGCCTGTGGAAAATAATTCAAACACTGCAAAACCACTCAGAAAAGTCTCCTGTAATCCATAGCCCACTAACCCCTTCCCACAACCAAAATAATCTCTGTTAACAGTATATATTCCTCCAGATTCTTTTCTGAGCCTATATAAACACATATATTAATATTATGGATAAAAATGAGTTAAAAAATGGACAACACTTGACTACTTGTTTTTTTCAACTTAATATCTCTTTCCTTTTTAAAGATTTATTTATTTATTTGAGAGAGAGCAAGCACAAGCGGCAAGGGCAGAGGGAGACAGAATCTGAAGCAGACTCCGTGCTGAGCACAGAGCCCAAAGCAGGGCTCTATCTCATCAGCCTGAGTCACAACCTGAGCTGAAACCAAGAGTCGGATGTTCAAGTAACCGTGCCACCCAGGCGCCCCTTAATATCTCTATGTTAAACACACACACCCTTCATTCTTTCAAAGTTATACAGTGGTCCATAAATTATTCCCATATCAACATAATTTTGCCCCAATTTTTCACTTTTTACAAAAATGATACTATGATCATCTGTATACATATATTCGCCAACTTTTAAAAATGATTTATAGAAAAAAATTCCTGTAAGTGAATTTGCTGAATCAAAAGGTAAAAGCTATCTTAAATTTAATTGTTCTATTATATATAGTTTTTAAAAGATAAAACCAATTAACTGACTTTAAAATATCACACTCTGCTCATAGTTTAATCACTCAAAAGGCAGAGGAATTACAAAACCACTTAATTCTGAACAAGAGGGAAGAACAGACTCCTGACGGGAAAACTTAGAGAAGTGACATCCTAGACTTCATGGTTAAAAAGAGGGCTCACTTCTGAACAAGGCAAGTCAGAAGTGAGCCCTATAATTTAGGAAAGTGAATTTCAAAAGTCTAAAAATTACACATTCATTCCATAGACAGCAGACCTAAAAAGAGAATATGGTTCAACCTGGATATAAGGTTTACAAATATGAAATTTTGACAAAATTTTAAAAAAAATTTTGGGGGGTGGGTCCCTGGATGGCTCAGTTGGTTAAGCAACCCATTCTTCATTTTGGCTTAGGTCATGATCTCAGGGTAATGGGATCAAGCCCCACGCTGGGCTCCTGCTCAGCAAGGCATCTGCTTGAGATTCTCTCTCTCCCTTCTCTTCTGCCCCTCCCCCTGCTCCCTCTCTGTCTAATAAATAAATAAAATCTTTTAAAAAATTTTTTTAGATGCCAAGAAAGAAAAGGATGGAGAAAATACAGTGGTTCCATCTGGCATTCTCCAAGAAGTTCAAATACAAATTACTGCATATAAAAGTGAGCACATAACCAACAGTGAATAGAAAAACTGACATGAACCAGAACAAGATCAGGAAGGTAGGAGTTCAAAATGAGCTGAGGCTAAGCTAGATTCAGACCCCAGTTAGCTGATCAGAAGACCAACCCACAAAAAGGAATGTTTCAAACACAAGTTAGGCAATAATTCACAACCAAAACAGTATCATAGGTGGTAACAGAAAAGCATGTACAGATTGGGATGGTTACCATATTTCTGCCTGGAGCCTCGGCTGAAAAAACAAATTCTTAACATTCAAAATGAAAAAAGGAAACATATTGCCCTTTTTGAGTACATAATTGCAACTCAAACAATCTTGTGGTGATTCATGATAGCAACAGAGTATACCGGAGTGTGATGGCTCTTGCTACAGGATCATTACTATGAATCACAGAGAAAATTCTCTTCACAAATTCATCCACATTCAGAATCTTCTCCAAATGCTTCTCACTTTGTTGAGTAACTTTAAGAACACACAGCCTCAGGAAATTGTTTCTGTGAAGAACCAGAGGTAAAGTAAATTAGACCACTTTACGAAAGTAATATTTAGTTAGGAATCAAAGCAACACTAATGATATTAAATTTTAGCAACGGGCCAATGTTTTTCAATCTAATATTATTTCTTATCATTTAAAGAGCTAAAGCCTACACTTCAGATTTTGTTGTTGTTATTGTTTTTAACCCAGGAATACCAGGCTGGTTTAATATTCAAATATTAAGCAATGTAATTCATAATATTAACAGGCTAAAGAAGTTACACAGTCATGTCAATCGATGTGGAAAAAGCAATAGACAAAATTCAATAACCCATCCATGATAAAACTAATCAAACTAGGAATAGAAGAAAACTTCTTGGGGCGCCTGGGTGGCACAGCGGTTAAGTGTCTGCCTTCGGCTCAGGGCGTGATCCCGGCATTATGGGATCGAGCCCCACATCAGGCTCCTCCGCTATGAGCCTGCTTCTTCCTCTCCCACTCCCCTTGCTTGTGTTCCCTCTCTCACTGGCTGTCTCTATCTCTGTCAAATAAATAAATAAAATCTTTTAAAAAAAAAAAAAAGAAGAAGAAAACTTCTTCCTGATAAAGAATATAAACCAAAAGCCTACAGCTAACACTATATTTAGGGGGTAAAAGAATGAATGCTTTCCTCAGAATTCTGGGGAAAAGACAAATATGCCAGCTCTCATTATTCTTATTCGACATAGGGCTGAAACTTCATGTTAGTACAGTAAGAAAAGGAAATAAAAGGCACACAGATCAAAAAGGAAGAGAACCTGCCCTGATTTGCAGATGACACGATTGTGGGAGTGATTGGCATATTTGATTACTTCACCAACTGGAAGAGGGATTCTCAAGTTTTTGCTTTTGCATTTGTTAGTGTACCTGAAATGCCCAAACCAAACCAAACCAAACAAAACATAAGGAATCCTTTTCAAATGTCTGACATTTTTCCTAAAAATAACAATTTTCTCATGTTGTACAGACTGCTCATCCAGGTATGTCTTAAATTTATTATGTACAATAAATACAAACGTTCAAACTGACAGAAAGATAATATATCATAGATTCTGGAGACCAACTGCCAAGACTGGTATTTTGGCTCTGTCTCTCACTAACTGTATTATCACTGTGGACAAGTTTACATTCTCTGCTCAATTCAGTGTCCTCAATTATATGCCGCTGATCAACAGTGCTTACCTCACCTGTGAAAACGTGCATCTGATGTATAGAAAGAGCTCAGTAAACGTTAGTTACTCATATTACTGCAGATGGGTGAAATAAATGTCCCCATTACCCCTTCACTTCTTTTTCTAATCAAAGAATACTGACAATATTACTCACAAAAATTTAGTATGTTTGAGGATTTTCATCAAAGATTATACATAAGACAAAAATTAAGGAAGCAAACAAATAGAAAATTTGTAGTAAAGAAAATGAGATCACATGGCAAAATAGTCAACCTCCCAAGTTATTTATAAAATGCTAGTTAAAATAGCAATGAAGTACCATTTTATAACTAGCAAATCAGAAGTAATAAAACAAACAGCTGGGGCTGACTCAGTTGTGGTCAACAGGTATGTGATCTTGGTGGTGGGGACTGACAGAACTGCCTTGGCAAACCATATGCCATACATTTGATAGGAAATAAAAAACTCACGTCTGTTGTAAGAGATATTAGATGTCCTGTAACTCAGCATTTACAGCTCTGTCTCTCTCTCCTCCCACAGTGGACCCCATTCAATCCTTTCTGATGTGTCCTATTGTATCAGTTCCCTGGATGTTACCTGACATCCTCAGACATGTATGAGAAGGAAGGATGAGAAATGTTAAAGCCAAGGCCAAGAACTCTAAGCATATATTAGGGAAAGGATAACATAAAGGAACGAAGACTCAAGTATCAAGAAGGAATGTGGAACTGGAATAACATACTCAAGATCAGAGGAGATCACGTGAGAGTTTTCAAGATGCAAAGTTTGGAAACACTGCTCCGCTGCTGTACCTAGAGGAAACGGGAGCTACATGTAGGAATCGTATGGTGTTTGGTAGCGTGAAGCCTACACTTAGAATACGAAGCAGAAGCAGTTAGCAATGCCTGCAATCCTGCTGCAAGATACCCAAATGGCAGTGACAGAAAGAGAAGCCCTAGGGATGAATTAAATCTCCTCCATCATATTATGACCAAGGCCAGGAGGTCAGACAGTCTTCCTCTTCTCTAAAGCTAATTCTACACATCTCTTCCCCTTCACGTCTGACTCGGTGTTTGAACACAAAGTGCATGGAAACTGGTCGAAAGAAGCAGGAAATGGACTGGTGGGGACAAAAAAAAAAAAATAACCCAAAAGGTATTTATCCAGGCCTTCCATGTTTCAGGCACTTCACAGTAACATGTAATCTTGTGTTATAAAATAAGTTACTACTGGGGCGCCTGGGTGGCATAGCGGTTAAGCGTCTGCCTTCGGCTCAGGGCGTGATCCCGGCGATCCGGGATCGAGCCCCACATCAGGCTTCTCCGCTATGAGCCTGCTTCTTCCTCTCCCACTCCCCCTGCCTGTGTTCCCTCTCTCGCTGGCTGTCTCTATCTCTGTTGAATAAATAAATAAAATCTTCAAAAAAAAATAAAAATAAAAATAAAATAAGTTACTAAATCAGGAACTCCCCAAAACAATGTCTGCAAACCACAGATACTTCCAAAGGATGCTATATATATATATATTGAGATTATCTTAATTGGATTTATTCTGTTCCCCAAAGAAATAAGTCCTCTCTGACTTATAACTTCATTTCTGCTTAAAATGCCATTACATTTCACACCAAAAAGCTTTGTAAACTGCTACGTACATCCACTAAAATGGTCACTAACCATGTGGAAGTCCCAAAGAGCAAAACAATAAAGAACCACAACATTAATAACAAAGAAATCTGAACAAAGTACTTTACGACACTGAGGCTTTAAAAAGACTTACCCAACTCTGAAAACATCTGCTAACTTTAGGAACGCAGAATTGATGAGAATAGGGAATGGATATTTCTGAAAGAGCCTGGGAAAGCGAACAACTGCTTCACACTGTTCACCAAGTTTGCCAGATCTTAGACCTATGAAAAGCACAAAAACGGGAGAACAGCTTAGAAACCTGTGGCTACAAGGCGAAAATAGCAAATACCCACACAGCATCACACAGTCATAACATAACAGTCATTCACAATTAGGTAAGATACCACTGTAACTCATGAGCTTTTTAAAAATAAAAACGGCCAACAAAATAGTAAATTGGTAAACCGCCTCTTTAGATATAAGATAATGAAAAGGAAACAAATTTTTTTTTCAAAAAAGATTGAGTATTTTAAAAATACTCGGGGCCAGAAAACAAATCTCAGCAAAATTAAAAGGACTGAAGCCATATTTTGTTATGTTCCCTGACCATAGTGGAATTAAATTAGAAATGACTAGGAGAAAAATATCTACGAAATTCCCAAATATCTGGAAACTAAACAACTTCTAAATGAGCCATAAGTGAAAGGGAAATTAGAAAAATCTCTTGAACTGAATGCAAATGAAAGCACGACCTGTGCGATACAGCGGATACAGTTCTTGAAGAAACATTTATAACATCAAATGCTTCATGTTAGGAAAGAAGAAAGGTCTCAAACCCATGAGCTAACAACGGGGCCAAAATAATTCAATGGGGAGAGGATACTCTTTTTAACAAATTATTCTGGAACAAATGGGAATCCATAAGCAAAAATAAATAAAACCCCGGTTCTTAATTTGCACCATATACAAAAATTAACTCAAAATGAACCACAGACCTAAATGTAAGAGCCAAAATTATAAACCATATAAAGAAAATACGGAGGAAATTTTTATGAGCTTGGGTTAAGCAAAGAATTCTTAGATAAAACACAAAAAGCATGAGTCATAGAATAAAAAGTGATAAACTCCAACAAAATTAAAAACTTCTGCTCTTCAAAAGACACTGTTAAGAGAATGAAAAGACAAGCTGCACACCAGAAAAAAATATTTACAGAACACATATCTCATAAAGGATAATGTGGAGGCCACTTTTAAGCCATAGGCTTGAGCAATGGAAACTGAGTAAGGTAAAGGGGCCCACAGCGACCACTGAGCTGAATGCAGACAGGTCCATTAGGTGACCCACCTCAAAATATCCATAAGCCCTAGCTGACCAACGGGCTACTTACAACCAGGCACAGGTACCAAAAAAGGAAAATTCCGTAGTTCCCATGCCTCCTCACTTCCCCCACTATACTCCACCCCCCTCCACCACTGCCTCCTCACAGTCTCCCTTGCAGTGTCCTCGATAAACTACTATCTGCTTTGTTCTGTCTTGGGTGAATTCACCACCCACACCTCCAGCCTCCACCCAACAGGGTCGCTCCACAGACAGCATCCATACTTCTTATGCCTCAATAAGAGGACCACCTGATTTTTGAAATGGGCAAGATTTGAAGGGAAATTTCATTAAAAAAGAAATATGAATGGCAAATACATGCAAGTTAACAGATGTTCAACACTGTTGGTCATCAGGGAAATATAAATTAAAAACCACATTAAGATACTACTACATACCCACTAGAAGCTAAAAAATTTTAAGACTGACAATACCAAGTGCTAATGAGGATATGGAGCAACTATAACTCTCATATATTGTTGGTGGGAATGCAAAACTGTGTGTTTCTTTGGAGAACAGTTGGCTGTTTTTTATAAAGATAATCCTATACTTAACCATAAAATCAACAATCCTACTTCTAAATATTTATCCAAGTGCTTTGAGAACATATGTCCATACAAAGATTTGTATTTAAATGCTCACAGCAGCTTTATCTATAATAATCCCAAACTGGAAAAAATCCAAATGTCCATCAACTGGTGAATGAATAAACAAATTGTGGTCTAGCCATACAATGGACTACCACTAAGCAATAAAAAAGAAAAAATTGCTGATTCATGCAACAAGGGTGGATCCTAAAATCACTATGCTAAGTAAAAGAAGTCAGACCCAAAAAAGACTATAATACTGTATGACTATTTTATAGGACATTTGAGAAAAGGCAAAACTTTGGGACAGAGAATAGATCAGCGGTTGCCAAGGCTAGAGAAAGAAAACTGACTACAAACGGATACAGGGGAAGTTTTTGGGGTAAAGGAGATGTTCTATGTCTTGACTGTGGTAGTGGTTTCATGACTGCATCCATTTGGTGAATTTAATTATCTATAAATTATACCTACATAAATCTGATTTTAAAAATATAAAAAAACCCAATAAACAAAAAGTTAATATTCAATCCCTAAAAAATATTCATTTAGAATGAATATCTTGATATGGTATTAATAGCATCAGCTTCAAAGATTTCTTTTAGTATTCTAGCATTTATAAAATGCTAATTATATCCATATTCGTACAAGAATAAGTGCCCTAGAATATCTCTGTTCAATAAACCCTACTCACTGTTAAAAAATGACAAAGGAAATATTCGTCTGAGGACTCTTTATTGTCAGTATGTTTCAATACAAAAGATAACCACAGAATAAATCTGCATAGGCAATTTCTACAACTTATTAATGGTTTGAATTCTGTAAATGCACTCAAGTTGGTTATTTGGTACTTGGAATGTATTTCCTCGTAGGAAAAAAACGGCACTATCAGCACTCATCATATTCCAGAATCCAATAACCACTTATAATAAAAGTTCCTATGGGAAAATTAATTGAAAATTAATTCAAGTTTCTAACTGAGATATTTAGAACATATTCCTTCTTTGCCTGCTCCATTCTTCCCCTACCCCCCCGCCTCCATACACAGAACTGCCACTAAAGCTCCTAAGTCCTCTTCCAACCACAGTACCTGTGGAAATGTTCTAGGTAACTGGCAATGGCTGATGTAGCCTCAAAAGCTTTTCTAAAGCCCTGACTTGATGAAGGGGTCAAGAGACACACACATAGGGTAGTAAGGACAAAACGGAAGGGGAGAAGAGGAAGGGCCAAGTCTGAGGATGGAGGTGAGAGCCAAGGAACAGATGTGTTTGTGTGTATGTGCTGTGGGAATCTGTTGGGACAATCCACAGTAATCGGACTTTTTTCCTTCTCTTCTTTCTGCCAGTAGCTGACTGATGCAAAAGAGAGTAAAGTTCTGTTTGTAATGAATTAACCTTGGTTGGAATGAAAAAGGTAAAGTAGGAGGCAGCCCATGAAGAGGGAGTTTGCTAACAGAATATGATTTGTTTCACTTTCCCTTAAAAAACACAACCACAGACTACATTCTTTGGTTTAAATATGATGATTTTAAATGTACCAAAGATAATTTTGAATCTAGCCAGAGAAATGTTTTGATTTCTCTAATACTGTCAACTTTTACTTCCTTAAGATAAAATAGACCCTCCTTCCTATAACAGGGCTGATCAGAATAAATAAGTTAAAGAATAGTAAATTTCTTTTTTAATAACTGATGTAAGAGCTTTAGGAAAAAGGAAACAAGAAAGGCTGGCTCTCAGGAACAGAAGCTGCGGTGCAAGAGAAGAGAGAAGTGTATTAAGACCTAGGATTTAGCAAGAATCCTAGGCTGGGGGCAGTATGGTACCCATCTTGCTTGCTCTTGGCCAATTTCAATTCCAGGATAAGGCAAGCACCTGAAAACAGGCACTCAGCACTCTTGTTCTAAAACCAGAGATTAAGGTGGAGGAATGCTATTGCTGTTTCTTTATCTTTGTATTCTCTCACCAAAGAAACAGAGCTCTCTTTCTTTTCAGTGCCTGCAATTAAACAGTGCTTAAGTCAGTTGCAACATGCAGGTAGACTAGCCAGAACTAAAATAGGTTGTCTGTAAATTGCTTATTCATTCAACCTTCATTTGACAGAAGTGAAATTCATTATTCTAGGCTCTTTTAGCACTTCACATGTGCAGAACAGTTTGCTAGGCTAGTGGTTTTCAGCTCTGGTTCTGCATCAGAAACATTTGTAAAACTTTTCAAAAATACCTGTGCCAGAGTTCTACTCCAAACCTACTGAATCTGAGGCTGGGGCCCAGGCATCTGTTTAGTTACTCTGAGGAGGCAGGAACTTAGATCATCAAGCTATCCATACGATTCCACACTTCCATACTCTTTAACTGTCCTGCCTATACTGGAGTTAGAAAACTATTAGTTTGCTAAATTTGGCCTTCAGACAAATTTCATCTGATAGATAACAATGTTTTTTAAAGGCTTTGAATTCATTGTCAAATTTTAAAAATGAAATGAGATCTCACATAAAACCCAGAATTTCTAGTTTTGAAAAATTTAAAGATCTGCAATGTCACTAAAGAAGGTGGGAGTCTTGACCAAAGAAAACACTGTAGTACTGCAGGTCTGTGCTGAAGGCCCATTTGGGTTTGCTATCATTTCTGATAATAGCCATGTACCCGACAATCTTTCTCTAGCAATTTTTGGCTGCTGTTGGGCACACATAACTAGAGGAGAATCTTGGATGATAATTTAAACTGCTGGTAAGGGGGCACCTGGGTGGCTCAGCTGGTTAAGTGTCTGCTTTTGGCTCAGGTCATGATCCCAGAGTCCTGGGATCGGGCCCCATGTCGGTGGAGGGGGGGGGGGTGTCCCTGCTCAGCAGGGAGTCTGTTTCTCCCTCTGTCCTTCCCCCTGCTCATGCTCTCTCCCTCTCTCTCAAATGAATAAAATCTTTTAAAAAAATAAGTAAGTAAAGTGCTAGTAAGAAAGTTAATGAAGTTAATAAAATGTGGCACCATGAAATCTAAGCTCGGTAAAGAAGAAACAACAGGAAGAGTCTGATGGGTAGGGGAAACTAGTGAACATATTGAGGTCTGAATGATAACAAAGAATAATCAATACAGCAATTAGTCCTGATGATGGTGATGGTGCATATTATGTGCTTATTCTGTGCCACTTTACTAAGCACTTCACATGAATTAAACTCTCACTGCAAACATAGAAGTTAGGTACTATTATTATCCCCACTTTAAAAATGACACAAAGACTGGTTATGCAATGTGCCTAAGAAACAACAGCTAATAAATGGCAGACGTGGGATTCACTTCCTGGCAATCCGGTTCCAGAGTCTATGGTCCTAAATTATTATGCTAAATAAAATACACCTCGAGCAAGTAACTAGCTAGAGGACAGAGGTTAAGATTTCAAAAAGGATATTTAAATTATGATTTAGAGCGGTGTAATTCTGAGGAAAGACAAATTCTAGGGAACTGAGGAAGAATAACATAAATGATGGTAAACTTGGGGATTGTTATGTACAGTAATCAAGTTTTCAAAACAGCACACAATTCCAGGTAGCATGTATCAGCCAGATTTCTTAGCTTCAAGCAACACAAGCTAACTGGCTGATGAGGCAGAACATGAGTTTATTAAAAACCTAACAGTTTCAAGGCTAAACATCTAAGAACACCTAATACCACACTGCCAGACTGATTAGATGAGAAGTCCTGTTGCTAGGAAACACCAGATGCTACAATCAACTCTGCTGTCATCCAGGAACCCTGTAGCCATTGCCATTGCTACCGTCCCCTAGGAACGCTGCCGCCGCTGTGGCTGCCAGGACACAGAACTGTGAGAATGCTCTCCAACTATGCCTTCTTGCGCTGCTGACCTCCTAAATCACAGAGCCCAGAAGCGGTCTCCGCAGGGCGGAGTTCACATCCTGCTCTCTTGCAAGGGAAGCCAGGAAGGTGAGCTTTTCCTTCCACCCTGGTGAGGCAGGGCTTGGAGTGTGGGTCATTCCTAAAGCACAGGAGTGATCACAAGATGCTAAGGGACCACCAACATGATGAACACCCCTTACAAAGTTACAAAGAATACTGGGAATACACATTACCTTCCAAGCACATTTCAGGAGGGTTTGTTCTACACATTCGCTTTAGCTAAGGAGTGAGGATGACTCAGAAAGGAACCATAACACACATATATCTTAAAGTGTATTCATTAAAAATGGGGGTGAGAGCAGGAAAAATACCAACACAAATATGCACCACACATTATGAGGTAACCTAACAACCCATAGCTTAATAAATCGATAATGGCAAGTCTCAGTAAACTATATTTAAAAAGCAGGAATAGAGGGGCGCCTGGGTGGCACAGCGGTTAAGCATCTGCCTTCGGCTCAGGGCGTGATCCCGGCGTTATGGGATCGAGCCCCACGTCGGGCTCCTCCGCTATGAGCCTGCTTCTTCCTCTCCCACTCCCCCTGCTTGTGTTCCCTCTCTCGCTGGCTGTCTCTCTGTCAAATAAATAAATAAATAAAATCTTTAAAAAAAAAAAAAAAAAGCAGGAATAGAAAAAACTGAAATGGTAGTCAACACAACTGATAATAATAAAATACCCTTCACCCAAATTTCATAAATTGTCTGTAATTGTACATGGTGAGATGTATGCAATATTGTGTGGCATGCACACAGAATACTGATTTAGAATCATAAACAAATTAGTTTATTTATGAATACCAACTTTCAGGAATATTTAACAATTCATTTTGTAAGTTACAAGACAGTAGCTCTTAGCCATCTATGAAGATGAGTCTATGGATTTCAGTAAGAACTGCAAAAGGGTCTTGGGTTTTTGGACTAGTTCCTGACTCATCAAATGATCACCAATCAGGAGCTGAGATGTTAAGACTCTCAATTCCACATGAACGTACAGGTCCACTTCGTGACACTGTCAGACTAAATATGGTCTGGTGGTACAGATTCTCAAGAGAGAATTAGATTGACTCCGTGTGGGTCACATGTCCGCATCGGAATCAATCGGTTATGGCATGGAATTAGTCACCTGGACAGGCCTTGCTGCAAAGCCTCTCTCTTTAGTAGGGAATATGGAGATACTTCCAAAGCCTTCTATTTATCATAACACCAACCACATCTGTGCCAATATGGACAATATAACAGCAATCTGTGGCCTCTCACAGTCTGAGAATTCACATGTTTTGGAATATAGGTGAGGGAATAGCCTCTAAGGGGAAAATAAGGGAGAATAAATAGTTGTCCTGATTTATATCAATTTTCCATTTCATATTTTAACTTTTCATTGAGCATCCCATCACATTTTTCATGCAGCAGTAAGTTCCCCCACACCTCAAGTAGCAACTCCATCTCCTGTATTTCCTCCCTTCCTATTGCCCAGCTGCAAGAAAGGGAACCACTGCCTTCCCCATTGCTCTTTCACCTCACCCTTTCGAGGTCACCTCACAGGAATCAGATAGGCTAAGTGATGTCATTTAAGGGAGACTCTCTCCTTTTCACTCACGGTGAAGGAGATCTTGCATAGATTTCCCTAAATCATCAGGACACCTTCTGTCAGTTTAGATTATGCAGAAGTTATACTAGTGAAAAAGTTATACTTCTTAGAGTAATTTATGTGAGATATGTCCTTTACAATGCCTACATTAGTGATTGTCCATATTATGAAATGTGTCAGATAAATGTAAGTTGTATTTGATTTTAACACTTAACTCTGTTCAGTCGTCACAGAAATTCAGTCAGTATGGTTATCAGCTTAAACCTCTAAAAAAGGGACAGAAAGACCTCTACATAGCAGCTAGAGTGATCTCTAAAAATGTAAACCAATCCAAGTCAGTCCTCTGCTTAAAAACTTTCAGTGTCTTCTCAATGCATTTGGCATAAAATCCAAACTTTTTGTCCTACCAACAAAGCCATATTTCATCTAGCTCTGTTTCCTTCTTAAAGCTGTTGTGTTCACTAATACAGCCCTAAGCCTGAGTACGGTGACTAACACAATGTAGGTGATCCAGAAGTATCTGCTGGATGAATGAATGGCTATCACATGATTACTTTCCTGTGTTGCTAACTACATCCTGAAGGAATGGACTTGACTCAGCTTCAAAACAGCATCCATTTATTCCTAGAGAGATCAGAAACAAATAGCTTACTGCCATGCTTGCTCAAAAGGCTCAGAACAAAGTGCAACAGGCTATAAATGACATTACCCAAGTGTGTATCTTAGGACACTAGTGCCACAGATGTTTCTTCATAATGGAGTTCAAGTGTCACATCTGTACACCTAACTGCCTACTCAACACCTCCATTTGGATGATTATGAGAGGTCTCAAATTTAGCAGTCCCAAACCGATTTCACTTTCATTCACTCAGTAAATGGCAACATATACTTCTAGATCAGACCAAAACCTCTAAGGTTTTCCTGACCACTAATTCTCACATTCTCACCAAATTCATTAGTGTACCTTGTTGGCTCTACCTTCAAAATATATCCAGAATCTCAGCATTTCACACATACTCACTGAAGTGGCCCAAGCCACTATATTCCCCTCTACACCCACGCTGGATTGTTATAATTGCCTCCTCACTAGTTTCCCTACTTCTATCTCTGCAATGTACTCTCAACACAGCAGCCAAACTGATCTTCTCAAAGTTAAGCCAGATATGCCACAGATCTGCTGAAAATCCCCCACGGTGTCCCATCTCACTCAGAATTATAGCCAGTCTTTTCAATGGTTTGTACTGCCCTACATGAACTGGCTTCTGGTTATCTTTTTATCTTCAATGTCTATCACTCTATTCCAGAAATGGCATGCAAAACAGGCTCCAACCTCAGGGCCTTTGCACTTGCTATTCCTCTATTTGACCAATGGGGCCTTTCCCTGACTATCCTATATAAAATAACCAACCCCAACTCCACACCCAGTTTTCTCCAGCCCCCTTCATTAGTTTCATTTTTCTCTACTATTTGTCATAATATATGCTTACTGTATTTGCTTATTGCCTGTTTTCTCTGTCCAAAAGTTAAGTTCTACAGAGGCAAGGGCTGTGTTTTGTTTTATTGTTGTTTCCCTAGGACAAACCCTAAGGAAGTAAGGTGTGTGAACGTGAGCGTCTGTATGTTTTGGGGGGAAGGAGGGAGGGACAGGAAGAGAGGCTATGGAGTAAGAAACTCCCATTAAAATATTTTAAAAACAATATTCCTTGGAATGCACTTTGGTAAACTCTAGTCTAGATGATTTGGAATTAAAAGAAGGTTAGAATTTGCAGCCTTCTGACCCTACGAACTTTGACTCATAAAACAAATATTTTAACAGATAAAGTATGAAATGATTCAATTGTTAAAATACTAAACTATATTCTAATGAAACTGGCTATTTCTGTAATCTAATTTCCTAACAGCTTTAAAAGGTATATAGCATGGTGAGGTGAAAAAGAACAAAAATTTTGTTCTAATCTTGTTCAAATTATCTTTCTGAGCCTGAGACTCATCTGGGAAATACTCACCTGGGGTATTGCTGGGAGAATGGAACGTGATAACGTACTTAATGCCTAGGACTGACAGCTGGTTTAGAGTTAAACAATCAATAGTCATCCATTTATTTCTTACAGAACTGAAATAGTTCTATTTCAACTTCTAAGGAGCAAAAATTGTGAGTTTTTTTCTTAACATAATGGCAAATTTTTAGGAATTAAACAATACCAGATTTTCTGACATCTCAGAGCCTGATCCTGATCTCTGCTCTACAACCACTTTCTTACCGTCATTATGAAACAAGCCCACCTGGCCCAGAGTGGTAGAAAATATCTTTTGATTTGGTGGGGTTATTAGATATCTGGACCTGCAACTCTCACTAGGGAATAAGGAAGAAATTTCCAGAATGGAAAACAGATCTAATACTATAATTTTGTACTGCAGAGGGAAAGGCCCTACAAGCTTTGGTAAGAAAAAGTAAAAAGCTCAACATCATTTTCTTGACTGATGGGAATGCACTAAATATACTGTGACTCAACCAAAGGAATATCTCATTGGAGTGCTGTGACATTTTTATGTTGGTCACAAGGAGTTAAAAGCTTTTTAAAAAGTCTGAGAAACTCTGATCTAGACCTACCCACTAGAAGTGTTTACAGGTTAAAAAACAAAAAACCCCAAAATCCCAAAAAAGTTAACAGTGTCCAAGTAAGAGCTGGGAACTGGCTCAAAGCGGACTTAAAGACAGATCCTTCTAACCCGTAGTCCCAATTCTCAATATATTATATACTGACTATGGTTAAGGAAGAATTAACTGTATACCAGGTAACAAAATGTTTCCCCCCATTCAATAAAAATCACTGAAACAAAGGTTTAATACTTGAGTTCTTTAGTGTCAAATATTTGCCTCTGCCTCCCATAGCCTAAGAAGGCATATCTTTAGCATTTAATAAAGGCTTCGTTTGCATACAATTATATCACTTAGTATTTACAACAGTCTTGCAAGCTCAATGGTACTGGACCCACTCTGCAGACAAAAAAACCAAGGTTGGGTGAAGTTAGGTACCTGTCCATGATCACAAAATTGGTGGCATTAGAATTCGACTCAGTCTAACTCCAAAGCTCCTTCCACTACACCAAGCGGCCCTACCACCCCCCACCGCTCCTCCCACAGGAAAATAGAACTCGAGGAATTTACAGAAAGAGGAGATATGCTTTTCGGATTTTCTTGGTCGTATTTAATGACTTAGTAACCCGCAGGTAAGAGTTACAGAAATAAAATACATTGTTATAAAGTGGTGCAAGATTATTACCGGCACTCTTGATAAGACCTTGTCTCAACTGAACGTACCCACAAATATTTTCACAATTCAAATGTAGCATTTTTACAAACTGCTTGGAAAATCGGGGGACTGTGCCCTCAAGCGGTCAAACGGGGCCCATCACTGGAGCTCACTACTTGTTCAGCTGGTGCAAAGGCAAACCAGCAACACTGCAATTTTCCTGCAATCTCCCAAAGCGGGAAATGCTCTAGACTCACCAAAAGCATAGGTGCCCGCCCTCGCCCCCGCCCAGGGAAGCTAGGCGCATGCGTCTGGCCGGGGTCTACCACCGCGTGGTGGCGCCACTGCCCCCCACGCCCGTTTCACCCGCTCAGCCCGCTCTTTCGAATACCTTTGTCTAATTCCATAAGGGCAGAGTTAGCATCCAGCTCCTGTTCGCCATAGCCGGCATCTGCCAGGAAAGACTTAGTTGAGTTTGACGCCATGACCCGAATAGTCACTCGACTAGCCTATTTAAAAAGATTGCAAACTCTGCCCCAGCACCGCCATCTTCTTCCACCACCTTCTCGCGGATTTTTCCTCCGCGCTCTGTCAAGCCCTGTTACGCATGCGCCCTGGTCACCCCGCCGTTCGCCAGCGCCTCTGCGGCCCCCCGCGCAGGCGCTCAGGGAGCTCCTGAACTCTGGGTTCCCGCGGCTCGGAGAAAAGGAGGCGGGGATTGGAAGGGGGAAGTGACTCCGAGGCGCCCGGACGCCTCGGCGGGAGCCAATCAGGGGGCGTGACGTCAGTTTGGCGGGGAGTTTGGTGGCCGGGGCTTACAGTGGCGGGAGTTGGAGGCAATAACTAGTCGTGTTCTGAGGGGTGCAAGATACGATTTCTGCTGAACCTGAGGGGCATTTCCACGGCTTTTCTGTCAGTTGAACCTTTTCCTCTGGCCCAGATGCTGTTCAATTCGGTGCTCCGCCAGCCCCAGTTCGGCGTCCCGAGAAATGGTGAGTAACGGCCCTAACCGCTTCTTCTTGCTGGCGGGCTTCACCTCCCCCGAACAACACGGCGGACCAAGGCCGACTCCAACTCTGTTTCCCAGCCCCCGACTTCTCCCACGGCCAGAGTGAGTTCGTGTTAGCGAGGACTACTGAAGAAAGCTGCACTTTCTTGCCCTTGGGACACTTTTAATCGTAATCGGGATTTTTAAAATCGTAATATGGGCTGAAGGAGGGAAGAAAGTCGAATCGACTGGCCTTCTTTACGGCTTCTATGTTGCACGGTAACTGGAAAATGCGTGCATTTGTGTGTGTGTGCGCGGTTCCACAGCTATGGGAGATCGTCAGGACTCGTGTTCACTGATTGATTTGTTGATTCACTGATTCATGTGTTGTAGAACTTTAGTGAGCCCTACTATTCGTTATATATACTTGTGAGTGTGACCCGCTATTAAAGAACTCATTCCAGCCGAGAAGACAACATCTGCTTCTAGCATGGTCAAAAAAATGTTCCCCCTGATTACTACATGTGCGTAAAAATATGAAATTACAGAGTGAAAAATGACCATAACCACCTCCCCCAGAGATAACCACTCGTGATAGATTAAAGTAGATTATTCCAAATGTTTTCCAATGCCAAGGTAATATGTATTGTTATTTACAGAAATGGGATCAAAATGTTTTGTTTGGTTTGTTTTTCACTGTAACGGTATAACTTGGGGGATTTTTCCAAAGTATGTAAAAATCCAACTTCCTCGTTCCTAAGTTCTTAAGGAATCCAAATTCCTAAGGAACTTGAGGCTCCTTAGGTTAAAATATCCCCAGTGGGAGTTTTGAGCTTAGGTTTGGGTGTCATTGACCTGAAACTTTCTGGTAAGTTTCTGAGGCGGGAGTTACTACCCAGACTAAGGTTGGATACAAATGAAATCTCTTTCTTTTAAAAATGGACTAGGTCTTCTTTCCCCTTGAAACCATGTGTAAAACAAAAAAGAATCTGAGAAGGGAACTTTTTATATTAAGGCAAAGGTCTAGGAAGAGGATATTGAGAAGTAGACTGAGGAGTAGTCCCACAACTTCCTGCCCCCAATCTGAACTTTATACCGTTCTTACCTACTTCCCCCCTGGATAATCTTTGTGATTATACTCTAAATACCCCTCTCTCTGACTCTCCTGGAACCTTGCTTGGGTAACTTCTCTGTGCTCTGTGTTAAGTGTGGCAGTACTGCCCCGTGATAAAGAGCTCTGTTTTTGGAATTAAACTGCCAGAGTTTTAATTCCAACTCCAATCTTTACCGCCTGTGAGTCCTGGGGCAAGCTATTTATACTTAGCCTCTATCTTGTAACAGATATTCTCCTAACTCCCCAATCTTTCTGTCTACTCCCCCCCCCATTTACGAATACTCATTTATTGTTATGTATCAGACACTGAAAGTCATTCATTGGTATAGATTATGCACTGAACTTTATAGGACCATCTTCTTTCCCCTTTCATGTTGGTATTCCACTCTGGATCTCTTTTCTCCTTCTGCCTACTCCTACATGGATGAGCCACAACCAGGGTTTCTTCCACTACTACTTGCATCCTTCCATTCCCTATACTTTACATCCATTCCTATAAAAGCTGTGTGAGTATCTTCATCCACCAGGTCAATCCCACAACCATCTCAAACTCAAGTACTCAAAACTGAACTCACTTTTCCCCCAAACCTGCTATATTACCTATTTTAGGGAGTGGTCCTGTTATTTTAGACTAGTCTTCCCAGTCAGAAACCTGAGTCAGTCAAAATTCCTCTGTTTTCCTCAAGGTGCAGAAGGTTCCCTTAAAATCTCTTGAATCTGTGCTCTCTCTATTCCAACTGATTTTTTGCCTCATCACTATAACTTGGATCTGTTCTATGCTTACCATTCCATTTCCCTAGGTTGGACCCTAATAACCTTGTTATAATGTCTGCATTATAACAAGGTTCCCAAATTGCCTCCTAGTTTCCCTCTCTCCCCTTTATTCTCTACATTGCTGCCAACAATCTTTCTAAAGTGAAAATCTGATTACTCTTCTATGTATAAGTTGTTATCTAAAAGTTTTTATCATAGGTTTAAACTTGCTGAAATTTATAATAAAAATGCTGTCATTTAAAATGTATCTGATAGAATATGAATACAGTGGTGATTTGATGATCATTTCAATCATTTTTTAAAAATATGAACAAACTCTTTAACTGCCAGATTTTCTATGTACATTTCAACCTTGAACAGTATAGGGATTAGAGTCACCAAACCCCACGCAGTTAAAAATCACCTATAACTTTGACTCCCCCAAAACTTTACCAATAACCTCTTGTTGACTGGAAGGAAGCCTTACCAATAACATAAATAGTCAATTAACACATACTTTTTATGTTATACATATTGATACTGTATTCTCACAATAAAGCTAGAGAAAAGAAAATGTTACTAAGAAAATCATAAAGAAGAGAAAATACATTTACAGTTCTATATTTGTGGGAAAAAATCCACAGATAAGTGGACTCCCACAGTTCAAACCTATGTTTGAGGGTCAGCTGTAGTTGCTTTTTCCTCCTTGATTTTATTTCCACTTTATTTTTCCCACAGAATTTATCCTAATGTAATTTGATTCTAAGTTTGAAAAATTATTTTATTGATCACGCTGTCATACACCTCTGTGAAAAAAATAAACTCAGTATTTTCTGTAATCATAAGGCTCTGAGTGTGAAGTTTCCTCTGAATTGAATTGTTAAAATTACTAGTATGCAAATGATCAAAACAATATAGACTGAATTTTGATAAATAAATGAAGCAAAAAGTAAAATTTTATTGGAAGTGTATCTTTTAAAGAGATGGATTTGGCTGTTTATGATGTCTTTATTAAAGGAATTATCCTATTGTCTCTTAGTTGAGTCCCAGAAGTTTTTGTACCTTGGATCAGTGCATGGTATAAGACTGGGGCATGGAATTGCCTTTCTTTTGAAAAGTGGAAGAAAAGCAGTGATGAAGGGCAAGGAGGAAAAAGAGCCTCAACCTTCTCAGATCAGTTATAGAAATGCACCTATATCAACTGCTTCTCTGAAAACTCATGTCCCTGGATACTCCTTGAAAAATTGGCATGTAATCCCAGGGTCTTAAATTGTACATTGAGGAAAGAATAGGCTTTTCCAAATGAGTGTTACGGGGGAAAGCATTACGCATTCATGTTGGAAGCAGCATAGCACAATAAGGATCCAAAAGTTGCTGAAGAGACCAGTCCGCAACTGTGTGTTGTAGGGAGTGCAGAAATGGAGGGGTAGATAGGGACAAGTTACTAAACCATGTTAGGCGGTTTGTTGGTGTTTGGATATTAGTCTGTAGGCAGTGAGGTAGAGTTGAAGGAGTCACTGTTTAATTGCAAAGAATTAGGTATCCAGAGCTTATCATGTTCAGTTCCGCCTGAATTGTTCAAGATTTGGTCCTTTTGAACTTGTACGTTGCAATCATTAGATTATTATTATTTTTAATCCCAAACCACAAGTGTATATATACAGAGGTTTTTGTTTTAAAATTCATTCTGTAGCTGGATATTTGTGAACTCTACAATATAACTATTATAGTCTTTCTTTAGTGGTCTTTTGATAACTTGTTTACATTGATACCTAACCTTGAGGTAATACCCCCAGGAATAATTACTAAATCTGGATTGTATTCTTTGCCTCTTTTGTACTGATTCCTTCAGCTTATCTCTAGGAACATCAAAGCTAGATTTTCTGAGGTTATGTCAGCCTGAGATGTCTTCTCCAAAGAGTATTTTTGATGAAAAGTGATAATTGAAGGTACCCTAAAATGTGAGAGTTTATTAATTATTTAAATAGTTCTAAATAGATTGTAACTTCATTGTTTCCTGATGCTCAATAAACATTTAGTTCTCAGTAACCATTTATTTAATGTTTCTTTTATATATTTAAAATGTGTTGATCTACATATCTAAATAATAAAACAAATCTTCGAAGATTGCTTACTATTTATTTAGGACCATTGTGCCCATTAGATCTCTGACCCAAGCAGAATAAATGCTCCCTCTACCCTGAATTTCTTCCTCTTTTGTGTATTCAGTGGAAACTTACTCATCTCTCAATGTGTTTGATTTCACCTCCTCTAAAGACTTCCCTAACCCTATTACTAGCCAGGGTTTAACTGATTATACTCTAGGGGTAGGTTTATAGTTTAAGATAACTGTGAGTTGTCGTGAACATTTTAGAATCCTAGAATTTCAGTACTAGAAAGAGGAAGTGAAATTAGAGTTTACTTGTGAGTATGTTAGTAGCTAGGTAGGCAAATTTACATACATTATTTCCTTTAATTCTTTAACCATTGGATTATATATGATGTTGCAGGTAATTAAAGAGTTTGCAGTAATGTTGATTTAGAAACTCTGGAAACAAAATGTTAATTGAAGAAAATGGCAGTTTTAATGGTTGTGGTAGTCCTTGTGGTTGTGTTTTGTAGTTGTCATCAAAGGGTGCAGGAGGAATAAGATCTTTTTTAATGTGCAAAGGCCATTTGTTTCTTAAAATCTTTGGTGTACCAGCAAGAGTCTCCATTTAAGATGGTAAGCCTATCTTAAGTTGACAGTGCCCTTTATTTTAACCTAAGGACCCCTTAGGAAAATACCAGAGACTGTATTATAGAGGACCCTGAATAGTGAGTGGATTTATATAAAGTATATAAAGCTTTTAAAAACAAACATTTACCTCTGCACTTGTTAAAAGTATTGAAATGTGATGATATATTGAAATTCTATAAAGAATTGTGTCTTACTTTAGGGTGGTCTTCCCAGTACCCTCTACAGTCCCTTCTAACTGGTTATCAATGCAACTGTAATGATGAGCACACTTCTTATGGAGAAACAGGAGTCCCAGTTCCTCCTTTTGGATGTACCTTCTCTTCTGGTAAGAGAATTACTATGTAAGCTAACTGTTCAGAAATGGTGTATTTCATCCTTAAAAAAAAATATACCGGGGTGTCCCCCCATTCAAGAAAAAGTAGATGATAGAATTTTTCTAATAGCTGTTCTCCTCTGATTTATGAAATAGACTTTTAAAATCTCTGTGCATAATTATATATTTCCTCTAAAGCATAGGACTATCGTAGCGTTTTGTTTTGTTTTAACTGATAGTGGGAAAGGATTGCAAAGGTTCAGCCATCATGAAAACTGTTTTGCCCAATGGATGCACCTTTTGGTCTGATGGAATCTCTCTGTAATGCATTGGGGAACTTATAAACAGAAATAGAGTACTTGTCCCCACTGTTAATAGTTTAAGAGGGGAAAAATAAAACAGTATGAAAAGGAAATTTAACTAATAGACTCAACCTGCTGGTGGCCTATATTGTACACTTTTCTTTGCCATTGGTCAGTATTACTCTTGTTTTATTTAAGTACTACCCTTCTCTAAATAAGGGATTATCTGAAGATAATTTTGGTGGTTTTGAGTCATTTACTAAATTAGATATTATGGCAAATTTTAAGCAACCTTTCATTCAAATTACCTCTCTACCATATCAAATGCTATTTGGGTAGTAGCAACTTCCCTCTTCAGATTCTTTTTATTTAACTTGTAGCTTTCAGTTTATCTATATTGTATTGTTTTCATAGCTTTATACTCTGCTTTAAAATTTTTGTGTTACTCTTTATGTATCTTATTCTTTATTTCTTATTTAGCTCCCAATATGGAGCATATACTAGCAGTTGCCAATGAAGAAGGCTTCGTTAGATTGTATAACACAGAATCACAAGCCTATAGAAAGAAGTGTGTCAAAGGTAAGTCTAGGCCTAAAATTTTTGTTTTAACATTATTTTAAATTCATAAAGCCTCAAGTAAATTGTTATTTGAATGTATTCCCAATTATATTCACTTCTGATGAAGTCTGTTTAGGGACCAGGCTAAAAGAAAATGGTAGATGGCCCTTCTGTCAATACTATAAGTATGGCAATACCTTTACTGAAAGTTGAAAAAAACAACAATACGATTTAGAATTAAAAACAGTTCTTCTTTTAAAAAGTTAAATCTTTTACACTTAATGTAGTTGGAGGAAACACTAAAATATTTATGTTGACCAAGCATCTCTCTTATATAAAGCAAAGTTCTACTGATCTTAAGAAGCTAATAATTTGGAACTAGTTAAGTCAAGTGTGGAAATAAATAAAACAGGCTGTGAATAATACAGCTGTACAAAAAAAATGCCATGGGTGTCAAGAGGAAAGCTTTCGTGTAGTAAAGATGGCAAGGACAATTTTTCATAAAGAGTAGAACATTTGAGTTGGACTGTAGTATTTAAACCTATGGAGGTGGAATAGGACATGCCAGGTGGAGGGGAAAGCATTAGCAAAGGCCTAGAGATAAGAAAGCATAGGCTATAATTAGGGAATAGGGAGGGATCCAGTTTGGTTGGAATAAGGTATGTGGAGACAGTGAGAGATAAACCTTGCAACAGAGATAAAGGCCAAAGCATGCAGGACCTTAAATGTCAAACTACTTTAGATTCCATTCAGAGAGCATGATGAAGATTTTTGAACTAGAGAATATTTCAGGAAGATTCCATTTTGGAGAATATATTACTAGTCACTTCATGGAAAGGAATTTGATATCAAATGGTAGTTCTCTCTAGTAGTGAAGGAAATATGTAAGTTCTGTGAGTACACAAGTTCTCTTTGACCCATGGATTATAGGGCGCTCATGACTTATTTTTTCACTCTAGCTTTCAAGAAATTCAAACTGCTATTGATATGGCTACCCCTGAACATAGTCTAGACATTTCACATTCACCATTTTCTTTGTTTAGAATGGATGGCTCACTGGAATGCTGTCTTTGACCTGGCCTGGGTTCCTGGTGAACTTAAACTTGTAAGTGACTTTGAATTTATTGGAATCTGGGTGAATACTGGTAAAGTGTTACTTTATTAAATTATGTTACCTTATTTTTTGTAAGGTTACAGCAGCAGGTGACCAAACAGCCAAATTTTGGGATGTAAAAGCTGGCGAGCTGATCGGAACATGCAAAGGTCATCAGTGCAGCCTTAAGTCAGTTGCCTTTTCTAAGTTTGAGAAAGGTAGGTCTGTGCCTATCCTCTTTCATGTCCTTAACCTCCTTTATGGTGAGTTAATAAGAAGCTTTGATTGTTTGCACCCTTTCCCCTGTCAGAGTTGCTACTTTTCCTACATTGAGATTGAGAGTCTCATGACTGAAATCCTCCATGAGATTAAGTTGACTTTTAGTCCCATTCTTGTGGACATTATCTCCAGCCTGTTCCTGTAAGAATCTTCAGGGGCGCCTAGGTGGCTCAGTCGTTAGGCGTCTGCCTTTGGCTCAGGGCATGATCCCGGCGATCTGGGATCGAGCCCCACATCAGGCTCCTCCGCTGGGAAGCCTGCTTCTTCCTCTCCCACTCCCCCTGCTTCTGTTCCTCTCTCGCTGGCTGTCTCTATCTGTCAAATAAATAAATAAAATCTTTAAAAAAAAAAAAAAAGAATCTTCAGATAGTTTTTTTCTATAATTCTTCACATAAGGTAAACATTTATAAACAGCTACAATACCTCTGTTCAACTTTGTCCTTTAAGGCCAAAACGCTGTACTGGACACTGATTAACTCTATTTGTAAATTAGTTACTTTAACTCTGCTAGTAAAATTTTACTTAAATGGAGAGTGGGGCTGGAGTGGGAAACCTGATAAAATGGACATGATTCTCTACCTAAAAATTTTACCATTTAATTACTTTAAATGGCCCAATTCCCTAGTATGTTTCAACTATTATTTACTCAAAATTGATCTTTCTATATTTATTTTACTATTATAATGGAGAAGGAAGGCTTTAAGAGTGATATATAATACAGCACAGTACTGTAGCAGCTAGGGAAAAACTTAGGAGTGTCTGAATTAGCTCTTAATTTCTCTTCATTTCTTTTCTCCTTCCTCCATTAGTTTCTCATTGAATATATATATATATATATATTTTTTTATACAAATAGACTAACATCCATCTCAAAGAAGTGGCTGAATTAATCTGACTTTAATCTCAATTAATAAAGACAAACATTACAGTCTTCTTTATCATTAAGAAATGCTCTTTTTAAAAGAAACATTTTCATTTACTCACGTGAGCACTCAGAAATATTAAACTGAGTTGTTGAGCTGATTCGGACTCAAAAAAAGGTCAATTTTAATTGACTGTGTTTGCTTTTGAGAGTGGAACCGTGAAGTATATATGACATAGTTTTTATCTCTGCAGAAATTTTCATTAACACATCTATTGTATAAAGTTAGGTATGGTTGTATTCTAGTTTACTGCTGTGTTAGAGTTGACTCTGAGTTTAAAAAAATAATGTAAGGTCATGAAAATTAACCTTACTAAAGGTAAATTTATTTAAAGAATAACAGAAAAGGAAAACACTATGTCTTTTGATCCCTTTGCTTAATTTTTAAAATTCTATACAGTAAATCTATGCCAATATGGCCGAGTAGAAAAGGCATTGAATTAGAACTTGGAGCTGGTAGCTTTTATCATGGCTTCTGGTAATCTGTAGGTGCTCTAGCATGAATTACCTGGTTGGACACTGTTCCCCATGGCTTCATAGTTTGGTTGGTAAACACAGATTAGATTTTAGATCTTCAGCCAAATGCCTTTGTACAGGGCACACTTTTAAAATTATACATAGAACCCCTGTGTTTTATTCCGGTTTCTGCCTCTAAACTCTTGGGCAAAGTCATTTTTATCTCCCTGGACTTTCATCTGTTGATTTTTTTTTTTTAATTTTATTTATCTATTTGTGAGAGAGAGAGCACAAGCAGGGGGAGTGGCAGGCAGAGGGAGAAGCAGGCTCCCCACTGAGTGAGGAACCCAATACAAGACTTGATTCCAGTACCCTGGGATCATGACCTGAGCTGAAGGCAGACACTTAACTGACTGAACAACCCAGGCATCCCAATGTTTTTGTTTTAACAGGGAATTAACTCAGTAAAAGTCAAATTGCAGATGTCAGACCTACAGGAGGGTCAGATCTCGATTCAGTTCTTTAATTTAAGCCTTAGTTATAAGCCTCTTTTGCTTTTCCCTTGCATATATGGTTCAGGGATCAACCAGAGACCTGTGCTAAGTTTAAACACAGAGTTAGAGTTAGCCTTTCTCTGGCTCTCTCCGTGGTTCCCCTCTCGCTCTGGCTCTGGCAGCTCTTGTTAACTCAGTCTGCTTCTCCTCGTCCTCTGGCTTGAAAGATGGCAGGTTCTGTATTGGCATCTTAGCTGCCTGGTACTGATACTGCAACTGTGGCCGCCTTCAAGGTACAACTACAAAAGCCAGTAACTTAGCCCAGGCCAATCACGTGCTTCAGGTGTTGACTTCCCTCCAAAAATTGCATGTTTTCGTTCAATTTATAAAGAGGCCTCAGGTAGTTGGTTTTTATGTTTTGTCCAGAGGTTACAGCTAATGCAAGTGGATTGGTTTGGTAAGTGCTCACTCTTCCACACAGGAAGCAGAGTTTTTTTGGTTTCGTTTTAAAGAATAAAACATTACAGATAAATTGAAGTTCCCCTATGTTCCCTTCTCCAATCCCGTTGCCCTTTTTCCATCCCTAGAGGCATCCTCTTTCACCGTTTTGTATGGATCTGGTCCATATTTTTATACTGAAGACAGTACAGCTTGGAGATTTGGAGAGTGGGCTCTGGATTTATTCTGCTAGGAATACCTTTATAAGTTATTTATCCTCTCTATGCCTTAGTTTTCTTATCTTAAAATGAGGATAATAATATCCACCTAATAGGGTTGATAACAAGAATCGAGATAATGTATATGAAGCACATGGAATAGCGTGTGAGCGCTTAGTAAACTCTCAGTATATTTTGGTTATTGCTTTTTCATTATTCTTTCCATAGGTATACTACATATAGTATTTTATGTGTTTTAAGAATATTTACACAGAGGGATTATTCTCTAAAGCATAGTATTTTGAGTTCTTTATAATCCTTCACAGCTTTGTTTTCTCTTATTTGTTGTCGAGCCATATATTTTTTCATTTTTAATTGCCTATGCCAATTACAGTACTACCATATAATAGATGCTCTAGGGAACTTGAAATGCATGCATTATTGGCCTGGTTTTGTTAACTTCTTGATAAACTATTTATTTCCCCATAGCTGTCTTCTGTACAGGTGGAAGAGATGGAAACATTATGGTCTGGGACACCAGGTGCAACAAAAAAGGTAGCCTAATTCCATTTTAATTTTGATAAGTGTGAGATCACCTCATACTTATTTTGAATGAGTTAGTGATTTCATCCGATTACCAGCAGGTGGCACATGTTCATAATCCCTCATTTCTTCTGCTCACTGTTCCAATTCTCAGGATTGTTGTGATTGTTGCAAGTATTACCCTCTGTATTTATCTCATATTGTCTTCTGAACTATGCCACTTACCTAAATTATTGATAGAATTGGAATTATTAATACATGGGCTCAGTGGTAAACGACCTTTTAAATGTTATTTGGCTTTAAAGAATTGGATTAAATTAAACGTAGTTATGCCCACATTGCCCCCATGATACCATTAGTAGAATGCAGTGATCATCTAACTGCTTACTTCCTTTTTAAAAAATAATTTATTTTTAATAAACTGTTTTTCAGAGCAGTTTTAAATGTATAGCAAAATTGAGTAGAAAATACAGAGAGTTCTGAGTACTGATATACTCCCTATGCCTACTGCCTTTCCCACTATCAGCATCCCATGGCAGAGTTGGACATTTGTTTAAAAAGCTGCACTTGCACTGATACACCATTAGCACCCAGTGTCCCTCAGTACTTTACAGTAGGGTTAACTCTTGGTATTGCACATTCTATTGGTCTTGCCAAATGTGTAATGATATGTGTCTATCATTATAGTATACAGAATAGTTTCACAATACTAAAAATCCTCTGTGCTCATCCTACTCTCCCCCTAACTCCTGACAACCACTGATTGTTTTTTTGCTGTTTCCAGAGTTTTACCTTTTCCAGAATGTCACATAGTTGAAATCATACAGTATGTAGCCTTTTGAGATTGGCTTCTCTCACTTAATATGTATTTAAGGTTTCTCCTTGTCTTTTCATGGCTTGGTAGCTCATTTCTTTTTACTATTGAATAATGTGCTGTTATCTGGATATACCACAGTTTATTTGTACATTCATCTCCTGAAGGACATCTTGATTGCCTCCATGTTGTGGCAGTTAGGAATAAAGCTGCTATAAATATCATATGCTTATTTCTCTTCTATACATCATAATGGCACCAAAAGAAATGTAATGCTGTAGTTCTGATGGCTTCTAATTTTTCGATTAAGAATATAATTAATTCTGAGCTCTTATGTGAAAATGTTACATTCAGCATGGGACTAAAGTTCTGAAACCTAAATCAGTTTGTTTGGACTGTCTTTCAGATGGATTTTATAGGCAAGTGAATCAAATCAGTGGAGCTCACAATACCTTAGACAAGCAAACCCCTTCAAAACCTAAGAAGAAGCAGAATTCAAAAGGACTTGCTCCTTCTGTGGTAAGGTTTTATAGCTGCGTACACGTGTGCAGATCTTAACATGGAGTAGGATGGAATCTCATTTTAGGTAACTTGTTGGGCATAAAATAGCTGTAGATTAAGTGAATGAGAATCTTCATTCAGTGGTTTATTACTTAACTGCTCAATACTTATAGTGGTAGTTCTCAAACTCTAGTGTGTAACACAGTCACCTGGAAGCATATTAAAAATTAGTCTTCCTAAGCCTCATCCCTAGAGATCTCCATGCATACAGTATCTACAATATAATGTAATTTATTAGGAAAGGGGGGATAGTTTGAAGAAGCGTAATAACTACCATGATAGAGTTTTCTATGAGGTGGGTAATCCCCATTTTTTACATAACACAAACTATAGGAAATATGTGAATTTTTAATATTTTTTAAACATTTGCCAAAATATTTAAATATATTGAAACATTTAGGTAGAATGTAATATCTCTCTAGTACCTTGTACTCAAAGCATAAAGCTTAAACATTGCCCATAATACATCTTTTTTCTTTTAAAAAAAATCACCATGGCTTTTACTTTAATGTGTTTATTTTTCTAATATTCCTGGTCTGTAAGAGCCAAATTAATATGTTGGAGAAGTGTGTTTACTAAAACTTTAGGACTTGAAATTGCATACCAAGAGTAGGAACACAGGCATGAGTGGAAACTGACAGGATTAACAGTAGTTTTTGGCGGCCAAATGGAGTTAAAATGGATATCAGATTCTGAGCCAGGAAAACTTGTTAACAGCAATTAGGAGGTGAAATTCCATTGAGCTCCTTTAAATTTTTCAGAGCACATAATCATCTTTCATCAGTAATTCTTTAGACACTCCTATGTGACAGTTTAGGTTGATGGTGACATTTTGGAGATGAAACAGGCACAAGAAAGTTAAATGAGTTTCCTATGGAGATGTAGCTTATTAGTAGGACTGATTTTTAAGTAGAACCAGGAGGTTTAGACAAATATTTTATTCACCTGTTTGTTTCTCGAGTGCAAGTCAAAGTCAACACTATGTACTATAACTTAATGATGTTTAGGTCATTTTAATGCTAAAATTACTTCTTGGTCAGTATATCTGATTTAGGATTATTGGAGAGGGAAGATTTAGTCTCAGAATTTGGGTGGGGGCTATCTATCATTTTCGCACCTTGGTCTCTTGATGAAGATTATGATACCCAAGATAGGACTTTCTTCTATCTTTTTCTGCCTTATGCTGTCAGGATTTCCAACAGAGTGTTACTGTGGTCCTCTTTCAAGATGAGAATACATTAGTCTCAGCAGGAGCCGTGGATGGGTAAGAGCCTTTATTTCTTGGTTCTTTTGATGAGATCTCTTTCATAAACTGTGATAGGGAAGTCACCTAGTCCCATTATAATTGAATGTGTATGCTTTTAACTTTCAACATAGTGAATATCCAGCTGAGAAGAGGAACTACAGATCACACTGAAAAATATCTAGTTAGGACTCTTGCTCAAATAATTAAATGAGGTAATCCATATGTCACACTTAGCACATTATCTAGCACATAGAAGTAGTGTTGGCTGTTGCTGCTGTTGTAGAGAAGCTGGATGGGTAGCTCACTTGTCCATGCAGTGTAATTTAGGCAGTGAATCTTATTTTCAGGAATAAAATTTCTATTATTTTGGATTTTTATCTTCTCAGGTTTAGTAATACCCTAAAAGTAATACCCTAAAAGAAGGGGAGTAATCTACCTATATTGATACTAAGACCTAATGACTTTCATATACCTGCCATCCATGATTGGTCTGAATGTTTGGCTTTCGAATAAGTTTATGGTACTTCTTGATTTGTTGCTTTGTTACAATAAAAATTCTCTGAGTGTTTTTAAGCACCCTTCTTTGCCCTTTTATTTATCATATCTCCCTTCAAAACTAATTTTAAAAAATGATGGTTTAATGAACTAGGATTTCCATTGTGTCTTCTGGACAGTAAAACTCGTCTGTGGACCAAATTCTCAGGCACAAATGAAGGATCATCTCAAGGTTACTAGTTATACTTGTGAATGGCTGTGAAACCTTGCTGTTTGTTTCCAAGGATATTGCCCTTTTAGATCAAGCTTGTGTTTTCATGTTGCTGATACACTAGATATGAAGGGGGTGCCTGGGTGGCTCAGTTGGTTAGGTGACCTACTCTTGGCTTCCACTCAGGTCCTGATCTCAGGGTTGTGAAATCGAGCCCTGAGTTAGGGCTCCGAGTTCAGCAGGGAGTCTGCATGGGATTCTCTCTCTCCCCCTCCCCCTGCTCTCACTTGCTCTTTCTTTCTAAAAATAAATAACATCTTAAAAAAAAAAAACTACATGTTGAGAATTAAGACAATTATACCAATAGATGAAATGCAAAAATACTTTATTTTGCAGGAAAAGTTGTTTAGACCAGACTACTTAAGGAGTTACATATAGAGATAAAACCATAGGGATAGAGCTTGTTACTTACAACGTTAGAGGTTACATACAGAGTGTTAAAAGCTTAGGAAGCACTTGTTTTGCTTTGGTTTTTTTCTGAAAACAATGAAACAATGACCATTGGAACCCAACCTTCATCTTCCTTTTCCGCTCTCTTGAAGTAAACTCAAGGTAACCCATCACTGGGTCAGATCACATCTGTTTCCGTTCTGCCAGAGTTGTTAGCCTGACATTGGAAACAACAGTATGAGATAGTTCAGTCTGTTTCCCAATGAGATCTCCTAATTATACCTGGTTGATGTGCCAGAGGAGTTAGATTAAAAGTCTTTTCACGTTCAATGTAGTTGAAACTGGTTGGAGTTGGGGGGGGCTACAAAGTAACTTTCTTTACCTTGGTTTTTAGGGTAATCAAAATATGGGATTTACGTAAGAATTATACTGCTTATCGACAGGAACCCGTAGCATCCAAGTCTTTCCTGTACCCAGGTAGCAGCACTCGAAAACTAGGTAAGCCTTTTTATACCCTATAGGACCTTTTTGGAGATGTGAGTTTTTGTTAAAATTTTAAAACTAAATATCAAGCTAGCTTTCAGCAACATAGACTTGAGATTAACATGTGGTTGTATCTTTTGGAAATTCAAAAATAAAAACTCAGAAGAATATTTTTGGTTTGTATATATTTGGGGGAAGAATAATTCTGATAATCTTGTGGAATTATCTTCTTGCCTCAACATTGTCACCTCAGTTCTACTTGCTGTCATCAGGACATGCTAACTAAAGTTTCCTTTTTCTAGGATACTCAAGTCTGATTTTGGATTCCACGGGCTCTACTTTATTTGCTAACTGCACAGATGACAATATCTACATGTTCAATATGACTGGATTAAAGACTTCTCCAGGTAAGGTCTTAGCTATTTAAAATCTCTACCTGGGAAAATAAAATAAAATAAAATCTCTTACCCAGAAACTAATGCAGAGGTTTTTGTTATTGATAATTTAATATTGATCTTTTTTTCTAAACTACATTTTTTAACACATTGGAGGGCTTTGGGGTCTTTGATTAGTTCTAGTGATGTTTTCATAGGTATATTTTCCTTGTGCTGTTTCGCAAGTAAACAGAATCCTGCTGTATATAGTGACTTAATTTTATTTTAGCAGTGAGTCTTTCCTGAAATTATGTCCTTTTGACTATATTTAGAATTGTCTCAAATTTTGTAGGATATATAAAGCTGTTCTCAGCTTTTGTCTTGTTCAGGGGTTGTTTGTTAAAATTAGGGGGATGAATTTTTTAAAGTATCTAAATAGTTTTTATTTACCTCAGCCTTCTTAATGTTGGGCAATGTCTATTTTATCCCTAGTTTTCCCTAACCTCACCTTTTTTTACTTCAAGAAAATTAAAATTGGAATCTGGTGTTTAAAGTTGATACATGGCACTTTAAAAGAAGAAATGAAAGTTTCTCAGTCATACTCTAAGAAGGTTTTTTGGGTTACATAATTTTAAGAATATTATCAATTACTTAGGCAAGCTACATATTAGTAACCTTGTTTTTGCTCAAGTATAGCTCTGTCAGAAACAGACAGATTCTATAATCCCTAAAGCTACCTACTTCCCACTAAAGTAAGATGTGCTGATAAATAAGAAATCTTAAAACAGTACAGAAGTAGGCTTTTACAGAAGTTTTCAAAGACTACCCCAAGCCAGTATTAGGAGTTTGAGTTCTGTGACAGCTTCACAGTTGGTATTTCCAATATCCTGGATTAGGTCTGGTGTTGTCTAAATAAGAGCAAGAGTATTTGGAAAAGGGAAGCAGTTTATAACTTCTTTTGCTGTTTCCCTGAATGGAATCAGAATTTGGACAGCTTCTAATTTAGATGGTCATATAAAATAGACTTTTCAAAATCTTTCTCCAAAAGTTATTTTCAAATGTACAAGAACTCTTTCTCTGTCATTTTTTTGTAGTCTGACCCTAAAGGGGTCTAGTCAAACAAATATGCTTAAGGCTACTGTACTAAAAATTTAGTAGCCTTTTTCCTGTGCTCCTAAAATTATTTTGTTGGTTCCTATAGATAGGTAGGTAGGTAGATACATTCTTTAGAAATTGAGTGACAGATGTGTGTATGACATTGGGTAATTGCTTATCTTTTTCAAAACTTCAGAAAGGGTCCTGGGTTTAATACTTCATCTCCTGTACTTTTAATTTACAGTGTTTTATTATACTAAGAGATGTTTATAAAGATGACTCGGAAGCACTTCACTGAAGCATTTTCAGAGTCCAGATTATCAAAGAAAGTTTAAGTTGAGCTAGTCAAAGCCAATACAGGCTTTAGGTTTTTTGGAATGGTTTGAAGTATTTAGTGTACTTGGTTAGACCAGCAGAGGGCAATAAATACTTACAGGTCTAGTGGGAAATTTGGTCTGTAGTTTTCTATTCACAGAATTAAGAAAGATAAACAATTACATTATAGTTTTAGAGCTGTATTCAGAGCAAAGGAGCCTGTTTATTTTGTGGGGATTTACCTATCAGTAGATAAAAGGAAAATGTGTATCTGAATTGAGTCATATTCTGCTTAACATCCACAGTGGAAGTATTGGTGTGGAGAGTATTTGATATGTAGGCTTTTTCTTGAAAAGCTAAAAATACAAAGTCCTTTTCCAGTTTTGCTCTGGCAAAAGGAAGAGATTTCTGTGAGCACTAAAGGAAAGCTATTAAGTCCCTTGATAATTCTTACTTCCTTTCTGTTAGAAGATTGGAGTGAACTTTTTTTCCTGCTTAAATATGTCCTTAAATTCTCCAATAACTGAGATTTTTTTCTTATATTTCCTATTCGTGTTCTGATACCAGAGGCCTCAGGTTTTGGTGTTAGGATAGAAGAACCCATCAAGCACATTGTGCGAGATTGGATTACTTGCCCTTTTACCATAGATAGTAAGAAGTCTAAACCTGAAGGCTAACCCTAACCTAGTTGGAGTATCTTACATACAAACATAGAACTTACCCCACTAGCTACTTTTTTTCAGCCTGCTTAAAGTTTTGGATTAAAAGATTCCCACAATAAATAAATAAATAGATAGGTAGGTAGGTTGATTCCCACATCCCAAATGAGCTATCCATAAATCTTAACTCTTTCCACTGGTTCTTACCTATTCATGCAACAGATGTTTGAAGATCTCTGTTCAAAGCACTGTGAGGTCTAGTGAGGAAAGAATAAAATATGAAATTTACCCTCAAGATTTGAAGTCTAAGAGGAAAAAGGACAAATATATTACACAAGAGGGAAAGCCCTATCCTAGTGTAGGGAAGGAGGGTCTAATAAAGGCATTTTACTAAAAGAGTGGACACTGGTTGCATTCTTCTCCTTAAGAATGTTTTCTGTCACTTTCTCTTCCATTGCCAGCTCCATACCAAGTATTTGGGCTGAGATCATGAGATTGGGTCTAATATAAAACCTCTTTCCAAGACTTCCTTTACTTTTCTGCCAGTGACCAGTTCCCTTTAACTTAATAAAACTTGTTAGAACACGTATACTGTCTGCATTTATGTGAACACTAGAACCAAGTAATTTGTTGGTTTTTTTCCTCTGGCAGTGGCTATCTTCAATGGACATCAAAACTCTACCTTTTATGTTAAATCAAGTCTTAGTCCAGATGACCAGTTTTTAGTCAGTGGCTCAAGTGATGAAGCTGCCTACATCTGGAAGGTAAGTTACCAAACTTCCCTCACAAATGTGAGACTAAAGTATTCTTATAAATATTTCTTCCCAGATGAGTAAGTTTAATGTAAACACATTAACTTTTTCTACCTTAGATGTTCAGTAAAAGTTGCTTCTTGCTTAACACAGCCAAACCTCACTCTGATTGTCAGAATATATCACACTTTCATGGCCAGAGCTTCTCAGAAATTGATAATCCATGTATTCCAGCAGTTTCACAGATTATCAGGAAATTGAGAATTCAGAAGTCTAGAGAGAACTTAACTACCTTGTCCTGCTTCCTGGCAAATACGTTGGACTGCCTTTCTGCTCTATGTTTTCAAACTCCTCATTCAAAATACAGTATTTTAATTCCCAGGATCCTATGCCCAAATCAACCATAGAGTCTGCACAAAACACTAAAAAGTATTTGTATGGTAATTATGTTCTTTACTCTCTTAAAAGTGGCCAGTCTCAAGGTTACTGAATAGATGTGTCTACTTTATCGGTTTTGTATATATTTAATAGTGTTACTTAATTTATTTTACAGATTCCATTTCTGTTCACAAGTTTATTTTCTTTCTTTTCTTTTTAACAGTGATTCCTAAAGTGACTACTTGTAAACTAAGAAATTTAAATTTGTCCATATGACATTCAGTAGAGAAAACTGAAATATCACATGAGTAGTACTTGCTGACTACTGAAAAATAGGTCTCGTGGTACTAATTAATTATAGAAATGTCTGGGAGTTCAAAGACATAAGAGCATTATGGCATTGTTTTCCAAGGGCTAGAAATTAATTATCTTCTAGGTTGCCTTGTAATATCATAAATGTTCTTGACATTGGTGAATTGAATGATCAGAGTTCACACATTTTGGATTTTGTTTTTTGTTGTTATTTTTTAAAATTTATTTGAGAGAGAGAGAGCAAGTGAGCAGGGGGAAGAGCAGAGGAAGAGGGACAAGCAGGCTCTGCGCCGGGCGCAGTGCCCCACATGGAGTCCAATCCCACGAGCCCAAGATCATGACTTGAGCTAAAATCGAGAGTTGGATGCCTAACCGATTAAGCCACCCAGGTGCCCCACATTTTGGATTTTAGAGTCATAATGTCTAAAACTTGATAGATTCATGGGTTCAATGTTATCAAATGCCTTCTCAAGAGGAAATTATATCAGTATTAGTCCTGCCAACCTCTAGGAGGTCGTATCTTTAATGTTGGCTTAGGATAGGGTAGAACCTGTCAAGTGTGAAGCATAATTCTGCTTAAGTTCATCTGGTCCTGGAGGACATACTAAAAATAACTTCTCTGTATACCTAGAGGTGCAAAAATACAACACTAACTTAAGTTTTTAGTGGTTATATCCTAGATGGTCACATGGTGGAGATGTTGTTCTATCCAAGATGCTTTTGTATTGTACTTGCCTCTTTCTACAAGCACATTTCTTTCATGAATTGTATTTTTAAATGAAACTTTGCTTATCAAATATATATCTGAGACTCTAATCCATAGAGTTTGTATCTAATTTCTTGTCTATAAAATTTTCTGACTTGAGTTTTAAACTTCATCGATAATGTGTTACTAACACAAATCTTTCTTCTTATATTTTAAGTTTTGAGTTTCAAATTTGGTCTTAATACTTCGTATTTTACCATCTTTTTGTTTTTCCTTTCTCCTTCTCTCACTGTCTTATCTTCATTCCTTTTTTTACTTTGGCTCCCAACTTAGCAGGAATGTTTTATTCCTACCAAAGTCTGTATCTTTTTAAGTTTTTAATTCTTTAAAAAAAAATTACACAAAAAATATAATAAAAGATTATGCAAAAAAATACTTCTGCACTGATAATTTTTAAAAATCATTTAAAATCAGTTTTTAATATGTATACATAATTATGCATATGATTATACATTCTATACATATGTGTTTGCGTGTATATATGGATACAGTTTTATTGTCAATTCTGAAAGTTCCTCTCTAGTTATCTTCTCTAGTACAAATGCTTTTTTGTTTGTTTGTTTCAGGGAGTGAGGGTTGAGGTATAGTTTCTCTCTCTAAAGATGTGCAGTAAAGAGACTTGACTGTTGTTAGTAACCCATTTTCAGACATCCAGTCAGTGACTATCACATACATGGGTGACCCTTTCTAAATTCCTAGGCTGGGTCACATGTCAGTGTTGAATGATGTGGTTCAGACATGATGTTCTCCTGCCTGTCCACACATAACTCAGTGTGCAGGCTCTGATATTTGAGATCCTGGCAAGCTTACTGCTCCTAAAATTGAATTTGCCTAGGAGGTGGCTCAGTTTCTCTTTTCCATGTTTAAAAAAAAAGGGTGGAATATAGTTTAAAAACCATTCCATGCAAGCTGAGTATCATGCTGTTAGGTTATCTTGTAGCTCTGCTGTGTTTCCAAAAGGTCAGAATTCTCTCAAGTGTTGGGAGTTTTCCTATGTTAGAAAGCCCATGGGCACAAAAAGAGTGAAATAAAAGAGTTGCAAATCTTAAGACAGAAGAGAATGGCCTTTTAATCTTTACCACTGCTCAGCAAAAGGGAGATGTAATATAGTTAGACTCTGGTACGAAGGACCAACACTTAAAAATAAAAACAGTTAATATATTTTTTCTTTTTAATTTCTTACCCTTTGTGCCACCCTTACCTCCCCCCCTTCCCTGGTTCATTTCTGTTATAGCCACTGAATAGTATTGAAATGGTTATAAATAAACTCATTTGGCACAGTCATTCTACCGCTGACTGGCGAAACATTGAGCCTGACACTTTAGGAAGTGTAAATGATCTCATGGCAGAAATAAAGATGAGATTTGGTTTCTGACTGGGCAGAGTAAGGAGATTTTTTGAGGAAAGGTGCTGATCTTTTTTGCATGTTTAAGGATACAGAATGTTTTATTAGATGTGTAGCTTAGAGCCATTTATTTCTAGTGGTAACCTTCATAGTTCTAGGAGTTTTAACTTGGGGATTCTTCGTGTCTTGAATTAAAGTCTGTATAACAACTAGAGTATGTAAGAGAGGACAGTTTTCTGTGTTTTGACCATCTCCAGAATGCATAGGTATTATACGCAAACAATGAATCATGGAACATTACATCAAAAACTAATGATATACCGTATGGTGACTAACATAGCATAATAAAAAATTTTTAAAAAAAAGTGCATAGGTATAAATGTCTCTTGGACTTAATAGTTTCCTCTAACTACTTAAGAGTAGAGGGAGATTTTTAAAAAATTAAATCCTGTAATTACAGTAATGTTTTATCATAACGAAGTGACAATAAACAAAAACTTATTTGAATAAAAATGAAGAATTTAAAAACAAGTTGAGTTTGACTAGGGGAAATTCACCTTCTTTGAAGTAGTCAACAAGTATACTGTCCCATGCTAAGATAGTCCTTAACTGTGAAAGCTCCTGTAATTACATTCATACAAACTTGCTGGACACTAGTACTCATTTCAGCCCATAACATACCCTTCTCTCCACCCTTTTTTTTTAAATTGAGATAGAATTCACATAATATAAAATCCATCATTTTAGTTATTTTTAAATGTACAGTTGATTTTGAGTAGCCATCACCACTGTCACATTACCAGACATTTTCATTACTCCAAAAAGAAAGACTGTACCCTTGAAGAGTCACTCTTCATTCTCCCCTGTCCTCAGCCCCTGGCAACCACTAACCTATGTTCTGTCTATGGATTTGCCTGTTCTGGACATATCCTATAAATGTAATCATACAATATGGGATCTTTTATGTCTGGCTTATTTCACTGAACATAATGTTTTCCACATTTGTTGTGTTGTTGCACGTATCAGTACTTCATTCCTTTTTATGGTTGAATATCCATCGTATGGGTAGACCACATTTTATTTATCCATTTATTAGTTGGTGGGCATGTAAATTATTCTACTTTTTGGCTTTATAAATCTACTATGAACATTCATGTACAAGTTTCTGTTTGAACATGTATTTTCAGTTTTTCTGTGTGTATATCTAAGAATAGAATTGATGCATCCTGGGGCGCCAGGGTGGCTCAGTCAGTTGAGTGACCAACTCTTGATTTCAGCTCTGGTCATGATCTCCAGGGTATGGAATTGAGCCCCACATTGGGCTCCTTGCTGGGCAGGGAGCCTGCCTGAGATTCTCTCTCTTTCTGTCTCCCCCTTCCCCCCACCCACTCACCTGCGCACATGCTATTTCAATCTCTCAAATGGATGAATAGACCTTTAAAAAAAAATTGCTGGATCATATAGTAATTAATTCTGTGTTTAACTTTTAGAGGTACTTTCCCCCTACTTTAATGCTATACGAAGTGCCTGGCTCAACAAATACTGACTTTTATTGTCATTATTATTCCTACCTTATTATCAGTTTGTAAAAAGTTTTTCAAGGGGTCTTTTGTTTTTTCTCTTAGATCCTATAGATAAATGCAAAAATGTACATATATTCTATTGGCGGATGTTTGGTTTTTCTTGAGATTTATTTTAATCCTTTGTGTACATGTTTAGGTTCCCTTAGATATTGTAACGCCTAGAAAATTGAAGAAGAGGCAGTATCTTGAAATGATAAGCTAGAGGCCACAAGGAGAGTAAACCAGTGGAGTAGAATAATGTGTTCCTACCAGGGAGGGTCAGTCAAAAGGACATTAGGATTTTCTCTCCCTTTTAATTTGCTGCTACCAGGCCTGCTCAGGCCTTGGATGAAGAGAAACTTAATGGGCTGGGGCCATCCCAAATGCAGGAGGGAGGAGAATTTCTGTGGCTCCTGAGATAGACACTATCTTGAAAGTCTTTTCTAAAATACTCTACCTTGTGAGAGAATAAGTTATTGTTCTCTGTGCCATTGTAGGAGGCAGAAAGTGAGATCCTTTTAGATAATACTCAGGAAAAAGCTTTTTCTGTTAAACTAATTAACCCAGCAAGGTAAATTAGACTCTACTCTTTCTCTTCTTTTGCTTTTTGAATCATTACATGTGCCATTTAACCCAAGAAAGCAGTAGTAATAATTGAGTTGGATGACCTTATGAATCAGTGTGTTAACTCTCTTCACTACAATTGAAGGAATCTATTAAGTTTTCTTAGTCATTCTATGCAAATATTCTTTCCAGAGTCGCCTCCACTTTCTTCATGCAGATGAGCAATGATTCAGAGCCTCAGGAAAATGAAAAGAGAATAATTTCTCTTTTTCAAACACATGCTAATAATAGTTATGTGAGTTTATATGCCATATTTGTGCTGATTAATTCCATGGCCTCTGAAAGGGATTGACAACTCTTGAATAAGTCAGTCGTCAAATGCATATTACTAGTGGCATCCAGTGAGGGGGGGACATCTGATCCTTTGTCACGTGTGTAGTACTGCACAATATGACCCTTCTTGATTCATTAAGACGTGGCAGTACTTAACTGAAAATTCAAGATTTCTTAAAGCAAATTTACCAAAATGAAATTTTAAAGGATTTTTTCCCCCAAAAAAGCTACCAAAATGCCATGTAAAATAGAATAGAATAGAATAGAATAGAATAGAATAGAATAGAATATAGTTTGTATTCCTTCAAAATGAAGGGCTATAACTTCAGGGACTTTGGTAAAAAAATCAGTGTGTCCTTTGGAGCAAAGACTGTTATCTTGTCACAGGAGAGCCGGTAGTATGTCTGAGATACCTTCAGGATTTATTTAATGTAGTATTCCTCGAAGTAGCTAATTGGAGAAGATCTGAAAATGTCTAGGCTATGTAAAAACAGAACTCTACTTGAAGTTCATACTACCCAGCAGCTGAACCCTATCCTTATAGAAAGTTTACCAGCTAAGGGGTGAGGAACAATGTCATTCTTGAATTTTAGTCAAAATATATATAGCTAGTGAAATAAGACCTGTCCTGGTATTTAAGTTCATATTATTTACTTATTTTGGCTATTTTCATTCTGTTTTCTCAGATCAATGACAGAAATACTTTTACTGCCCATTGGGACTCTTTTCTGAGCTATAACTAGGCATACCTAGAGACTAGTATTTGGTAACAACCGTGAAGCTCTGTAAGACACAGATGTGGAGAGATTCAAAGGCTCTATCCAGGAGACCTAATACTGCTCTGCTGACTTGTTTTTTTCTTTTTTGATGTTGTGATAGGTCTCCACACCCTGGCATCCTCCTACTGTGCTCCAGGGTCACTCTCAAGAGGTCACATCAGTGTGCTGGTGTCCATCAGACTTCACAAAGGTTTGTAAATAAATTTCTATCGTTGGTTTAAAAAGTAGATCACAGATTTGTAGGTTTTCTCAAGGTTAGTTTGAGAGTTACACAGACTTTCATGTTTAAAGATTGAAACATCTAGAGGCTCTCCAGGATCTATGTCAGCATTAACCATACATATTCTACTTTTCTCTACCAGTAGAGAAACTTACACTAAGGAATAAAATTGGATTTCTTTTTTTCTTCTTTTCTTTTTTTTAATTTAAACTCAGTTAATTAACATACATTACTGGTTTCAGAGATAGAGATCAGTGACTCATCAGTCTTATATAATACCCAATGCTCATCACATCACATGCCCTCCTTAATTATGTCCATCACCCAGTTACCCCATCCCTCCCCTCCAGCAACCCTCCATTTGTTTCCTGTGATTAAGAGTCCCTTATGGTTTGTCTCCCTCTCTGATTTCATCTTGTTTTATTTTTTCCTCTCTTCCCCTATGATCCTCTGTTTTGTTACTTAAATTCCATGTATAAGTGAGATCATATGATAATTGTCTTTCTCTGATTGACTTATTTTGCTTAGCATAATACTGTCTAGTTCCATCCACGTCATTGCAAATGGCAAGATAAGAATGGATTTCTTGATTTCCTAGAGTAATTCCTTTCCTAAACAGAGTTAAGTTTTCAATGTAATTAAATTTCATCTGAAAATACACGGTAAAAAGAAAATCTAAGGTGGAAAAACTAGTTTTATTAACTTTCTACGTGTTATCAATGTAGTATATTAAAGGTGACATCGTGACTGTAGTGCACAGTCCAATTTAGTTTTCACATGCCTAAAGAGTGCTTACTGTGAAGTCATATGTGTTAGGTTATCTATGGCTACACTATGTAAGTAGCTTCAAAACGTTTTAGACATTTCTCATGTAAAAAAGTTTTTTTAACAATAATACTTAAAGACAAACAGACAAAATATCTGCAATGTAAAAAGGCCAGAAACATAAACCTTGTGTACACATGGGGATTTCATATAATAGTGGCCAAGTTCCACTCATTCTCCCAGCCCCTACTGCCTCTGGTCTTTGGGTTTTTTGGGGTTTACAAGAAATATCACTTCTATGGGTATCTCCCCTTTCATTTATGACGTTTTGAGGTTTAGTTCCCATCTGTTTTTTATCCTCTAGAAACTTCTTATGGTCTGATCTACTCATGGCATCCCTGCTAGCTTTTCAGTACTGCTTTGGATTTCTTTTTGTTTCTATATCTGTATAACCATTTCTGTGGTTATGATAGACTTTTTTTTTTTTTAACTCGTTGCTTTAATCACCACTAATTACATCCCAATGACATTTTTCTTCTGAGATTCCATGTAACTTCCAGTGAAATATCTGCTTTTAACATGGAGTTTTGTATCTTTGTAGAACTAAGAATTTTTTAGTTATCCAGCTATTTATGTTCTCTTTTTTCAACTATCATGTATTGCCCTTATCTGTATGTACAGAAAAGACTCATAGGTAGTGATAGGGCTGTTTACCTATACTAATCTAATGACCACTTCTTTAAAAGTTTTTATTTTGTTTTGTTTTAGTAACTTTGTTCCTAGCTTAGAGATAAGAAAGTAAAATATGGTTTTAAAATCTAGGCTTTGAAATTGGAAAAATTTGGATTTCAGTTTTAGCTTTGCCTCTTAATTGTGGTGACCTTGGGCAAATAACTTTATTCTTATTTTGTAGATGAGGTTATTTGAGTTCAAGGCTTTTTACACTGTGAGAATTAAGCAACAAAAAAATGTAAATTGTCAGACTCACAGTAGGTGCTCTGGAAATAATTCTTGTAAATAGACCATAGAGTAACTGGGGATTCCAGGCATTTCTTGTTGAGCAGTTAAAAATGTGTGTCTTCTTTTGGCCTCCCAGTAAGGAAAGGAAAAAGCTGCCAGTCTCTTGGGGGCCAAGACTTAAGAGAACGTGTGTTCTTTTTTTTTCTCTCTCTTCAGTGACTGAAATAGAGAAATTATATAAACAAATGCTGGGGAACAGCTCTGGTACCAGTGGCCATTTGCCACAAGATCTTCAAGCTGGACTTTCTCTGCCATAAAAGGCTTGGGACCAAGATTGGGAATGGTCAGATATTTTTAAAGGGGCAAAGGTTATTTTTAACTTCTTTCAGCCTAGTGAACTTGTTGTTTTCCCATATTGCTCCTTTACCTATCTGAAAAAGAATCTCAAAGGAATGGTTTCATTCTACTTGTCACAGCCTACTAGAGTCACAGACTAAGCCTGATCTTGGAAATGGTCCCATTACTTTAGCAGTAAGCCAGAACATGTAGAATTCAGAAGAAAGTGGTAGAAATTGAATGTTGATGGCATTCACTGGTTTATCATTTAAGAGAGGAAATAAAAAAGGTGTCATAATTATATATTTCATAGTTATATAGAAGGTGGTGAAGATGATGACTTGCCCAGGTTTTTGAGAGTAAAATGACATGAAACTGATTTTATAATAGGGCTTTAGGTCAGATAAGACATGACTGGCAACAAAAGACATACCATCAGAATTATAAAGAAACTAAAGTCCTTTGGAAATTTGGAGTGATTCCTGAAAGCAAGGAATGAAGTATATGATTTTTCAGGTATCATTTTCTATATCCTGGTATATCAAACAGAATGATTCTGTAGTCATGAGTCCTTAAGATCTACTTTTTACTTTGTTGTAAATCTTTGATTGAAACTTCTTAACTCCCTGATTCTCATTAGATTGCTACCTGCTCTGATGACAATACTCTGAAAATCTGGCGCTTGCATAGAGGCTTAGAGGAGAAATCAGGAGGAGATAAACTCTCCATAGTGGGTTGGGCCTCTCAGAAGAAAAAAGAAGTGAGAGCTGACTTAGGTAAGGATCTCATGAATTTTTCTAAGTTGTTTATGGTTTGATTGGTTTCATTCTACCATACAGAGTGATAAGCTGAATTTGATCTTATTTGGTATATTTTTAAAAGATGGTTTCATTCTACCATACAGAGTGATAAGCTGAATTTGATCTTATTTGGTATATTTTTAAAAGAAAGCACCATCTTTTTGACATTCATCCTTTTCAATAAATATTTTCTGAACACTACTGTTTATCATCTACACGAGGCACTGGAATACAGTGGTGGATTTATTTTCAAAGTATTTATCGAACACCTATGATGTGCTAGGTACTGTTCTGAGTTGCTGGAGATATAGCAATGAACAAAAGAATCAAAAATCCTAAAGAGGTAAATGAAGTTTACAGATTAGTATGAGAGGCAAAGAAACAAAGTAAAATATGTACTATGTCAGGTAATAATAAATACTTAGGGAAAAAAGGAACACTGGAAAATTAGGTGCCCCGGGAGGCCTTAGTGTTTAGATGACATTTGAGTAAGGGAAGTGAAACAGCGAGCCATGTGGACATTTCGAAGAACATTCCAGGCAGATAAAACAGCAAGCACAGAAGCCCTGAAGCAAGAGTAGGCCTGGCATATTTTTTGTTCCTCAAGGAGGCTAATGTGGCTATAGCCCCTGTGGCTGGAGCAAGCTAAGGAGAGGGAGGGGAATAGTAGTGGAAAATGAGGTTCTTATATGATTTAGGCTTTTATTCTGACGGATAAAAAGCTATTGCAGGGTTTTAAATAGAGGAGTATCATGATCTGACTTTTCCTAACTTGATCATTTTTACTCCTGTGTTGAAAACAAATTATAAAGGGATCAGTGTAAAAGCTGGAAGCTAATTTTGAAGTCCTTTGAAATAATCCAGGAAGCAATGATGGTGACTTGGACAGAGGGGTAGCAAAAGATATGGTAAGAAGTCTTCAAGTTCTGGGTATATTATAAATGTAGTGTGGAATCAGATATGAGATATAAGGGAGAGTTACCAAGGATAACTTCAGAGTTTAGGACTTGAGAAGCTAGAAGAATGGAATTGCTATTAACCTAGACAGGAATCACTGCAGAAAAAACAGGTTTGGGAGGGAATAGCCAAAGTTCCATTTGGATAAGTTGTTTGATATGATTATTAGACATTCAAATGAAGATCTCAGAGAGGCAGTTAGATGTTTAATTCTGCAGTTCAGGGCTAGAGCTGTAAATTTGGGATTCATCATCATATAGGTGAAGGAAGCTATAGCTAAGAAAAGAGAATACGTCTGGGTTCTGAGCCTTGGGACACGCAATGTTTAGACATTGGAGGGGTGAAGGAACATACACAACCAGAGATAGAGAAAAACCAGGAGAGTATTATATCCTGGAAGCCGAGTAAATAATGGAGAGGGGGATGAATTTGGTCAAATGTTTTTAGCATTCCATGTAAGACAAGGGCCAAAAATTGGCCTTTGGATTTGGCAATTTGGGGGTTATTTGGTGACTTTAATCAGAGCAGTTGGCAATGTCAGTGTCTGATGGGTGTTAAGAAGGATCAGAGAAGAAAACTCAGAGACTACAAGTATAGAGGGCTCTTTCAAGGAGTTTTGCTAGAAAGGAAAGGAGAGAAATGAAGTGGTAGCTGAAGGAAGAAGCAGTGTCGAAATTTGTTTTTGTTTTGTATTAATAGGAATACAGCATTTTGTATGTGATTGGAAGGATCCTATAGAGAGAAGGAAACTTGATGCAGGAAATTTGCTGGAGCAATGTTCTCAAGTGTGAGAGGGTGATATCAAATTTACAAGTAAAAGTGTAGGCCTTTGCTAGAGGTGTGGAAAGTTCATCCATAGTAATTAGAGAAAAGGTAGAATATATAAGCACAGTGAAGGTAGGTGGGTAGATGGGATGGTCAGAACCTACGGAAGTTGATAACTTCTTTTCTTAGCGAGATAGGAATCAGGATCATCTAGTCGAAGTAAGGATAAGGGAGGAGGTGGTTGAGATGTGAGGAGAGATAAGAAAGTCTGACAGGAGTCATGCAGAGAAAAGAAGAGTCAATGGACTGGGGAAATATGGTTGTTGGGGAGTGGGTCAACTTGAGGCTAGTAGCCATGAATTGAAAGTGAGCCGTCAGCATGGTTGGGTGTCTGCTGCCCAGGTATAGGTACACTGTAGGTGAGGAGTTGCATTTAACCAGGGATGTTGTTCAAATCCACAAGTTTGAAGTGAGAGGGGGGCCAAGGGAGCTTAGGGTAGATATGAGAGGATGACTGTAATGACTGACTACAGGACTGAAACTGGGTGAGGAGGGAAGTGAGGATACAGTGGCACTGGGGGGAGGGAAGATGAATGAATTGAGGATCCCCTGAGGATGAAGGATTTTTGGAATTGGAATTTGGAATTGCTCACAAAAATGAGCTACAAAATAGGCGGTGATTGAAATTGAGAAAATGGAGGATTTACAAGTTGGTAGTAATAAGGTCAAGGAATAAAGGGTTTAAGTGAGTGAAAGGACAAGGCTACGTAGAAGGAAGCCAAGAGACTGAGCAAGCAGGGTATTGGAAAGATCATATATGTGGATTTTGTAATAACCATGAATTGACAGAGACAGTATTGAAGAGTGGGACAGGGCACCAAGAGCAAGTCTTCCAAGCACTGAGCCAGCCAGAGGGAATTCTGATGTTATCAATAGATATATAGTAATAAGCTTGAAATTCAAGCTTAAAGATTCATTTTAATTAGCCATCAAGGCCTAAGGTAATGCGGAGTTGAAGGTGAGACTGAATATATGCTCATTTTTCTAATGACTTACTTATTTAGTCTCTTACAAGTTGTTACAAGCAGAACTGGACTCCAGAGGAGTCTTTTATTCTAAGTCTACTTCAGTAAAACCTTTGATGCCTTTATTTTTGGCTTTTGGTTTTTCCTCTCTTTAAAAAAAAATGTTTCTTATTAGTATCATAGTTTAACAAGTCAGCTAGTTCTATAGCAGTGAATAAAATAAAAAGCAGTTCCCAGGGGCGCCTGGGTGGCTCAGTCATTAAGCGTCTGCCTTCGGCTCAGGGCGTGATCCCAGCGTTCTGGGATCGAGCCCCACATCAGGCTCCTCTGCTAGGAGCCTGCTTCTTCTTCTCCCACTCCCCCTGCTTGTGTTCCCTCTCTCGCTGGCTGTCTCTCTCTGTCAAATAAATAAATAAAATCTTAAAAAAAAAAAAAAAAAAGCAGTCCCCAGACATCCTGCCCCACAGTTCCCCTTTTTCAGGGGCAGCCACTGTCAAATCTTTTAGCTGATTCTTTGATATGTATGTGTATATCTCTAAATAACATTTGTGCATTTCTGTTTCCTTGGGGTTTTGTTTGGTTTTGTTGCAGTTTTCAGCATTATCTATCGACTTCTTACTATGTGAGATGAGGATTTAATTCTCTGTGTCTCCACCACTACCAAATCTCTACACGCTCCGCATTCCCCTATCTTCCCAATAGAGGATCATAATTTTGGTTTGATCAAGTGTTAGTATAATTTTTTTTCCTATTCAGAATGGAGTTACATGGTAGACTGCTGTTACTTTTTATTTCCTGTACTTTTTTCCCCTTAAGGCTTTTTTTTTAGAGCCTTGTCAAGATATATTCACATATCACAAGTCCACCCATTTAAAGTATACTGTGCAGTGGTCTTTAAGATATTCAGAGTTAGGCAGTCATCAACACAATCTAATACTAGAATTTTTTCAGCATCCAAAATGAGGGTTCCAATTTCTCTATATCCTTATTAGCACTTCTTATTGTTTGTCTTCCTAAGTATAGCCCTCCTAGTGAATGTGAAGTGGTATCCCATTGTGATTTGAATTTCCCTAATGGCTAATGATGTAGAGCATTTTTTCATGTGCTTATTTGCCATTTGTATATTTTCTTTGGAGAAATGCTTCTGCACATCCTTTGCCCGTATTTTAATTGGGCTATTTGCCTTTTTAATGTTGAGTTATAAGTGTTCTTTATATACTCTGGATATAAGTCCCTTGTCATACAGTGATTTGAAAATATTTTCTTATTCTGTAGGTTGTCTTTTTACTTGCTTAATGGTGTTGTTTGACACAAAATTTTCTAATTTTGATGAAATCCATTTTATCTGTTTTATTCCTTTAGTCATTTGTGCTTTTGATGTTGTATCTAAGAAACCATTGCTTAACTCAAGGTCACAAAGATTTACTCCTATGTTTTATTCTAGGAGTTTTTTAGTTTTAAGACTATCTCGTCCATTGTGTGTTTATTTTTGTGTATAATGTGAGGTAAGGATCCAAATTCACTCTTTTATACATGGATATCCAGCTTTCTCGGTATCATTTTTAAAAGAGACTATTCTTTACTCCATTAAATTGTTTTCACATCCTTGCCAAAACTTAATTGACCATAAAGGTAAGGGTTTATTTCTAGATTCTCATTTCTGTTCCATCGATGTATATGTCTATCCTTATGCTGATACCACATTGTCTTGATTACTGTTGCTTTGTAGCAGGTTTGGAAATCGGAAACTCTGAGTCCCCCAATCTTCTTTTTCAAGGTTATTATGACTATTCTTGTCCTCTTATATTTCTATACAGACTTTAGAACCAGGTTGTCAATTTCTACAAAATAGTCTTCTAGGCTTTTGGTGTGGATTGCATCAAATCTATAGATCAGTTTGGGGAATATTACCATCTTAATGCTGTGTTAAGTCTTGTGATCCATAAACATGGATGTCTATTTACTACCTTGTCTTTATATTTACTTATCTCTCCCTAATTTTGGAAAATGAAAAAGAGAAGAATCATATGAGGAAAAAGCCACCAGTGTTTTCACCACTCACAATTTTAGTTAACATTTTAAGTTATTTTTTGAGATTTTCCTCCTTTTCCGCAGTGAGATTCTTATTAACAGAATCATGTTTATACTGTAAATACATTTGGATTTCTTGGGGATGTTTTCACTGAACATGATGTCCTAAGCACTTTCTATGTTGTCTTTTTAGCAAAATATTTAAAACAGTCCACTGAGTAAATGTTCCATAGTTTATCTAGCTATTCTCTCGTAGTTGGATGTTTTGTTTTTGATATTTTGTGAAAATTTGTTTCTGAATTAAGGGTTCCCCCATTCCATTAAAATAGATTCCCAAAGGTGGTATTTCTATGTTAATTGCAGTAACCATTTTAAAAGTATTAATGAAAAGTGAGTTGCTTAACTAAGTATTTTTAGTGTGTCATTAATTATTCTTATTTTTAGAAGACAAGTCACAAAAAAAGTTACACATGTTGACCAAGTTTGGACCAAACTAATAACAACAACATTTAGCCATTATTGAGTATTAGCACAATCATTCCAGGGACCCATATGGATTATCTTATTTAGCTCCCCAAACAACCAAAACTGAAGCTCAAGGAAGTTAGACTTGCCTAAGATCACACAGCCTTGAAGTTGTGGTAGAACCAGAATTTAAACACTTGCAGTCGGGGTTTAGAGCACATGCTTAGAAGCATTCTGCAGTACTGCCTCCTTTAGAACTCAACACAGGAAAGCAAAGTTTGAGTTAAGACCTGACCAAGAGGGGTGCCTGGGTGGCTCAGCTGGTTAAGCATCTGCCTTCAGCTCAGGTCATGATCCCAGGGTGCTGGGATTGAGCCCCTCATCGGGCTCCCTGCTCAGGCGGGGAGCCTGCTCCTCCCTTTCCCTCTGCCACTCCCCCTACTTGTGTGCGCACTCTCTCCCTCTCTCTAATCAGTAAATAAAATATTTTTTTAAAAAAAGGAAATAAAAAAACCTGACCAAGAGTTATACCTAGATTTCTCCATTTCGAATGCTGCTAGAGTTCCTCTGAAGAGCGCTACAGAGCAGCAACCCCACATGAATGCCAAAGGCTGGCACATTGGCTATTCAACCCTGTAACCCAGCTTCCAGCAGCAGATTGGCTGCTGCTAATCATACTGCCATTTTAAAAATTATGGTCCTCTGCTTTCCCAACTTCTAATTGCCACCCCGACCCTTCACGGCTATCCTGGGCTTCATATCTTCTCTTCTGGCCCTTTTAACACACGAGCCAGAAGGCTTTAAATCCAAGGCACAGCCCCTCTTCCCTCTGCCCTACTTTTCCTAGCCGGCACCTGCTCTATCACTTAACTATTGTTTCACTGTTTCAGCCAACAGTCTCAGCACTGTCAAGGTGAATGGTTCTTAACCCCAGCTGTGCATCATAACCAGTGGTGGAGTTTTTAAAAGTTTGTGTATCCCCAGAGATTGTTCAGTAGGTCTGGGGTGGGGACCAAGTACCTGTATTTTTATAAAGCTCCAAGTACTTCTGGTATGCAGCCAGGTTTAAGAACCTCTGGTCTAGGCATTATTGAGTGACAAAGATGATTGTCCTTATCTTAAAGAGCAGGAAACCTTCCTTACCTGTTCTTTCTCAAGGGCTTGCTATAGTCTCACCATCAGCAGAATACTTAAGAGTGTTTTTTGTTGCCTGGAACCTCACCATCATCTCTTTCAGCAATAATGATGTTTAACAAAAATTGTTTAATAATTCCTTGCTGGGTGCTATAGGGGCACTAGACTTAAAAATGAGTAACTCATCATCACCTGCGCCCTAGGTGCTCCCAGTCAAGTCCGGGAGGCAGATAGAAAAGCTTTGTTTGGTACATTGCTTCTAGCTATATAAACGAAAGGAGCCTACTTACTATGGGAGAGGAGGAAAGAAGTTTGTGAATTCTTCATAATGAAAGAAGTTTGTGAATTGTGTAACAATGGAGTTAACGATGTCATCAGAGCCTGAAACATGAGAATTTTTGCCTGGCCAAGAAGAGGCAGACTTGGCAAGAAAGCACATGAACAAAGACAGGGATGTGACAGTGCGTAGCTTATTCAGGAAGCAGTGAGTAGTCTCCTGTAACAGGATCCAAAAGTAGCAGAGTACATGATAGGACTGAAAAGGTGGGGTGAAGCCAGATGGCAAACCCTTATACAGAAAGGAGCTGCAAAGTGACTGATTATTAGTAAGCTCTCTATAATTCTTCAAAGGAACTGACTTTCAGGAAGCTTTTAGGATAGTAATGCAGTCTATACTACGGTGTAATCAGATCTCAGTGCCTAGGGTCAGTGGAGATTCAGTAGATGATATGCTAAATGGGCGTGTCGTATTAAATCGATGGACCAATGTAGTGACACACTATATAGCTGTTAAAAAGAAGGCAGTATATCTAATGTACTTGTAGAGATACAGAGAAAAAGATCACACTTTTAAGAGAAACGAGCAAATTGCAGAATGTGGGGGGGGGGGTATGTGGTGTATGTGTGTAATAATCCATTGTTGGGTTTTTAAGGTATGATATGCCTTTGTGTGTACTAACAGGCATATAGAAAATTGTGGCTTGCACAAGAACATGAGAAAAATGAGAAGATTAAAAAGAGGACTTTTTACTTTTCACCTTACTCTCTTCTGTTAACTTTGATTTTTTTTACCTTGAACTTTTATTATCTTAATAATCTAATTACTATTTTTTTAAAAAAGACTTAAATTTGGCCTAGAGTTTTGTTAGCCTTCCAAGTTAATAAAATCTTCTTTTTTTTTTTTTTAAAGATTTTATTTATTTATTTGACAGAGATAGAGACAGCCAGCGAGAGAGGGAACACAAGCAGGGGGAGTGGGAGAGGAAGAAGCAGGCTCATAGCAGAGGAGCCTGATGTGGGGCTCGATCCCACAACGCCGAGATGACACCCTGAGCCGAAGGCAGACGCCCAACCGCTGTGCCACCCAGGCGCCCCCCAAGTTAATAAAATCTTCTTTTTGAACCCCCATGGTCCACTCCTTCCTTCATTCTAATATCCTAAAGGAAGAGAAATGCCCTAGCTTTCTACCTTATCAGATCCCCCACTGACCTTTAGTAAACACTTCAGATGTCTGCCGCTCAAGTATCAGAAACTTAGGTATCTGTGTGACCCAGGCCCAGCTGCCCCTGGCCTGGGTTTCCTTCTCCCCTAATCCTGTCTTAGAATCTGCATGTTGTAAGACCTATACTATTTTAGGACTTTCTGCCTTAACCATACCCTTCAGCCCACTTTAACAGAACTAATGACTATAGGGGCTGTGCAGTGACTGTTGACCTGCACTAAGGACTGAAACAAATGAAAAGTTTCTGTGCTCCTGAAATAATAATTAATCGAGCTCTAGAACATGAGTATGAGGACTATGACCAGATGCTTCAGGGACAGGCCCCTGTCACTAACTTCCCTTGTCTAGTGTGTTATGACAAAAATGGGGTTTTCCAGTAATGATCTTTATTGAGGGAGCAGTATCACTTTGGCCATTTCTAAACTTATGGTTGAGGGGGAAAGTTTAGGCAAAAGTCAGTTTGTAGAATTTTTCTGTCTTAAGGCAAAACTGCTTGATTAGTAAAAAGGCACGGGGTAGAACATACAAGGTAACTAAATGCATGAAGTTAATGCTTGTAAATCTGTATTCTAGCTAAAAGAGACACTGTATTTTTATGTCAGCTCATCCTAAATTCAATTGCATATAAATGCAATTCAGTAATTAAACTGAATTAAATATCAGAGTTATAATTCAAAGACTTTGTGACTTAGAAAATAAACTGATGGCCTTTCCTTGTTATTTATTGGAGATAGGAACACTTTCAGAAATCTAAAAAACTCAGAAGGAAAGTAAGAAAATACAGAACTGTCTGTGGTGGGGCCCAAGGGAGAAGAAGCATGAAGTTTGTAAGAATTTGCCTGAAGTACTTGCCATTGCTTGTAAACAAGAGACAGGACACATAGAGAAGAGTTCTATCCACTGTTTGATTGCTTTACTAAGAGCAAGCATTTAGTTTCTGAAATGTTCTTTGGCATTCTTTGTCTTGTGGAAAGTAGCCATTTGTAAATTAAGGTGGAAAACCAAGTGAGGCCTAATAACCTTAACAAGTAATTGATGGGATTATTTCTTGGGGAGATTAAAAGCTCTCCATTTAACAGATATGGAAACTGAAGTAGAGGAGGTAAAGTGTTGTGTTCAAGTCAGTAGTAAATGAATGTGCCAAAGTTTAGGCCAGTGCTCTTCTGTTTGGGAGCCACTGGGCGGTGCCTCTCTGTCCTAGCATTGCTCAAAAGTATATATAGGAATCCTAAAGGCAACTTTACTTATGAAAACAAAATATCATTAACAACCTGAATGTCTTACTGTTACCTTAGAATACTTGGTAGCTATTAAAAATGATAATATAAATCTATATTAATGTGAGAAATATTTGAATATGCTAAGAAGCAGGTTACTAAATAGTATATACATTATGGTCTTGTATTTGTATAGAAAAAATTTGAGGTGTATGGTTTATATATCACATGCACAAGTATAGAAAAAAATGCTAAAAGGGGTTTATCTGGATACTTTGAAATTTTTTTTAATTTTTATGTATTTTCTTGATTTTTGTAAGTATATGTTTTACAACAGTGGTTAGGAGGCTGGCAGTTAGGAAAGAGGAAGGAAAATGTTGCAAGGGTGTGGTAAGAATCCAATGATTTATGTAACCTACTCACTGGGAAACCCATTCCTATATGAGTAAGTTAGCTATAATTTTCCTTGATAATTCAGGAATTTCCTATGACTTTCACTTCTGATTTTTGTGACCTTCTTTTTTTTTCAGTGACAGTGACAAGTAGCCAGAGTACTCCTGCCAAAGCACCCAGAGTAAAGAGCAGTCCATCCATTTCCTCCCCATCATCAGCAGCTTGTGCTCCAAGCTGTGCAGGAGACCTCCCTCTTCCTTCAAATACTCCCACATTCTCTATTAAAACCCCTCCTGCCAAAGCCCGGTCTCCCATCAGCAGAAGAGGCTCTGTCTCCTCTGTCTCTCCCAAGCCACCCTCATCTTTCAAGATGTCCATTAGAAACTGGATGACCCGAACACCATCCTCATCACCACCCATCACTCCACCTGCTTCTGAGACCAAGATCACATCTCCAAGAAAAGCCCTCATTCCTGTGAGTCTGAAATCATCCCAAGCAGTGGCTTGCTCAGAGTCTAGAAATCGAGTAAAGAGGAGACTCGACTCAAGTTGTCTGGAGAGTGTGAAACAGAAGTGTGTGAAGAGTTGCAACTGTGTGACTGAGCTTGATGACCCAGTTGAAAAGCTTCATTTGGATCTGTGCTGCCTTGCTGGTAACCAGGAAGACCTTGGTAAGGACTCTCTAGGTCCTACAAAACCAAGCAAGATCGAAGGAGCTAGTATGAGTATCTCAGAGCCTCCTTCTCCTGCCAGTCCTTACACTTCAGAAAGCTGCGGAACACTACCTCTTCCTTTGGGATCTTGTGGAGAAGGGTCTGAGGTGGTAGGCAAAGAGAATAGCTCCCCAGAGAATAAAAACTGGTTGTTGGCCATGGCAGCCAAACGGAAGGCTGAGAATTCATCTCCTCGAAGTCCATCCTCCCAGACCCCCAATTCCAGGAGACAGAGTGGAAAGACTTCTCCAGGCCCGGTAAGTTGGCAGTGGTCGGAAGATGCATTTCCTAACTTGAAAGGGGCCAGTGAGAAGATACATTCCCTAACTTGAAGAGGTCAGACACAAATCCCTTCTCAGAAGTCAGGATGCCTTTTTTTTTTTTTAAGTAAATCTATTTATACCTAGGGTTGCCAGATTTAGCACATAAAAATTCAGGACAAATATTGCATGGGACATATTTATACTAAAAATTCCTTATATTAAAAAGTTATTTGTTTGAAATTCAAATGTAACTGGGTGTTGCTGTATTTTATTATCTAGCAACCCTATTTCCTCCCATTAAAATGCCTTCTGTCAAAGTCCAGGGGTGCCTGAGTGGCTCAGTCCATTAAGCTTCTGACTCTTGATTGTGGCTCAGGGCATGATCTCAGGGTTCTGAGATCCAGCCCTCCTGGCTCCCTGCTGAACGGGGAGTCTGCTTCTCTCCCTCTGCACCTACAGCCCCCTTCCCCACTCCCCCTGAACTTGAGGGCGCACACTCTCACTCTCTCTCTCCCTCTCTTTCAAATACATAAATTAATTTAAAAAAAAAAAAAAGACCTTTCATCAAGGTTCATAGCCCTCAGCCCTGTTGTTTGTTTCCTCAAAGCCTTCATCATCCTCTAGTATATCAATTCAAAGATACCCTCCCTCTTCTTTGTTTGATATTATTCCCTCCCCAACCCACCCCCATCTTTTCTTTTTATTTTTCCCAGCTCCTGGCCACCACTTTTTATAGGTTCCCTCCCCTTTTTATAGGTAAAGCTGACATTCACGGGCAAGATGCCAACATCCACAAATAGATTTCCAGTTTGTAATTACAGTTTATGATTATTTAAAATACAGTGAAACTTAAATACTTACAAAGCAATTTAAATGCAGAATCCTTCCAGATTTTTATGATTTTCCCCAATCTTTTTTAGAGTTATCTTGCTCACACCAATATTTTTGATAATTCACCTATATCTATACTTTTAAAACATTCAGCTTAGTTTCACTTACCTTTTTAGGACTCATTTCATTGACTGGCATAAATTTAAGTTAAATAATTTCAAAAACATGTATTGCTGGCGGAAAATAGGTTTGTGAACCTCGGAAAGCAGGTGACTCATTATTAATGGTGGAGGGGGAAGTAGCTATGAGCATTGGGTGAATATGGGCACCAGTCAAAAGAACTAAAAAGCTTTCAGGTAATCAGTTTGCAAGTTAAGCCGAGACGGGTTAAGGAAGGTTCTGCTGTGCTTCACAGTAGCTCCTGCACTGTGTTAAGGAGAAGGTGGTAGAATGATTAAAATCCAATCCAAGAATCTAAAAGGCAGAAGCTGGATAACCTCAGGCCAGTTCTAGTTTAATATGTGTTCATATCACCCTCCTGCTGTCATGAAGCCTATCCCATAATTAGAGGGAGAATAAACTAGAAATATTTTAAAGATTACTTCAAACACAAGCTCCAATCAAGACCCTGCTATAGAACATGAAAAAAAAAATAGCTATAAGGAGTCTTTCCTTTCTTCTCTCAAAATTATCACCGTATCTGTTTTTTGCCCCTAACCAAAATTCTTATTTTTTTCCAGAGGAACTGGTCTCAGCTGTGTGTTAGCAGAAAAATAATTTCAATGCAAAATTGTTTCCACTAATGTGTGAATTTTAAAGGCTTTTAAAAATAGTGTGCTGGTCCCATATATTTCTGGTTTTATAATTTCAGTCTTTGAAGCTAAAGTTTCTTTAAAAGAATTTTCTGCTTTATGTGCATGATGATAATGTAGATTTCTTCAAAAGAGGGTACAGCTGCCATTTGAATCGCTATCCCATTTGTAAATTTGGGAGGGTGATTTACTCATTTATTTCAAGGAGGATGGTTATTACAACCTTTGGTTCCTATTTGGAGGTTTAACTGGTAAATATTTTATGTTCACATGAAAAATCTATCCCTTCCATCCTTGCATACTGTCTATTTAATTTTTATTAAATTCAGTACAAATCAGCCAAAAGACACATTGCCATCAAAATATTTGGGACTGAAAGCTGACTGACTAAATGATCAAATTTCTAGGCATCGCAGTTTAAAAATACCCTTTAGTGATAACTTGCTGAAGTTAACAGCTGAACTTTATCTTAGAAAATCTCTGAAATCTGAACTTTCTTTTTCTAGGTCACTATTACTCCCAGCTCCATGAGGAAAATCTGTACATACTTCCATAGAAAATCCCAAGACGACTACTGCAGTCCCGAACAGTCAACAGAATTATAGATTCTAATCTGAGTGAGTTAACTGAACTTTGGCCCATTAAAACAAGACAAAAAATATAACAGAGTGATTCTCTAACTCTAATCTTTAAGAAAGCTACCGTTTTTTTCATTTTCAGAGAAAATCCTTTCAACTCTGAAGTTTACCCACTCTGGTTCTACTACCATAGCTTATATGCAGCTTCCTTGGGATGAATGCTGTGTTTAATTCCATAAAGTAAGTTTATCACTCTGTAACTTTTTGAATGAGTAGTCTTCACGTTTTAAATTATGCCTCTTTTCTACAATAATGACATCCCAGCTTGTAGAGGCAAAAAGCGAGACTTGTCTCTTGCTACTCTGAGACTGTGGGTGCACAGTGGAAAGTATCTCCTGGTCACAGCAGGGGGCCTGTCTGTGAAGGCCGGGTGCTGAAGAAGTCTTCTGCTGGGGACCTCTGGATCTGTGCTGCCTCAAACAAATATAGTTTCATTTAAAATTTATATAATCTTTTCACTACACTTTTGGGAGGTTTTTTTTTTTTTTTTAGTATGTGTAAAAATGTGATGTTCAGATAAGTACATTGATCTTGATTCAGTGTTCAGTGTTAAAATACAGTCTCTTAAGTTAAAATCATCTTTTTTTAAGAGCAATGATAAATGTCAACTGTTTGGAGAAACTAGGAGAACAACACTAGAAACCTTTGCTTGTCTTTTTTCCCCCAAATATATCTCCCATATGAGACTTAAGGTTCTTCTATTTTTACTAAGTAATTTACTATGGTACCAACCCAACATCATGTTCTATAAGAGGTTACAATTTTGCCATTTACTAGACAAAGATATTTATAAAATCAATAGTCATACATTAAAGTTGGGGTTTGAATTCAACTTGAATTCAGTTCTCTAGGGGCTGCAACTTTTTAAAAATACAAGTCATCGTATTTAAGAAAAAGTAATGATTTCTTATTTGTACTTTCATAAAAGAACATAGCTCTAAACTGAAAATCCAGAACCTAAAAAACAATTCTTGGCTTTAACTTGATTTTTTGGATTCTCTTCATAGACATAAAAAACAGTAACCCTCTATTATATCCCTGAGCTGAAAAGTCATGGAAATTTCTCTAAATATTTAACATAGAAGGTGTTTAGATTGGTTCTAAGTTAATAATTTGCAAAATATTTTGAACATCTTCCCTTTAATCAGCAGGTACATATCAATCATCTTGAAACGAACTGTTGTTTTCTCTTTTTCCCCTTTATAACTTCATAGACACAAGCTCCATGTACTTTCTGAGTACTATGTCCTTGGAAGAAAATCCCCTAGCAATCATGAAACTTGATTCATTTTATCCATATCCCTGAGAAATAATGTAGATTTTATTCATATTTTTGTCATAATTTTAAAATCTCTTCTTAATGACAGATTTTAATTCTTTTGATTCCTATAAGTTAAGCTTGTACCAACCAGAACTGCGTATGTGAATCAAACTTGGATTCTCCATGTTTTTATGCAAGGAGAAAAATAGAGAAGCCACAGAATTGCTGTTTTTGAAACAAAGCACTCCATAGCATTAACTGAATATTTAGAAACTCTACTTATAATTAGTGTTTGATTTTTTAATGTTAGGCTGTGGAAAGGTGTTATTTATGACCATATCTGCTAATAATGCTACCTGTCTCTTGCTTTGAAAGCCAGTGGGGGGTGGGGGGGGGGAAGGATAACTAAAGTAGATAATTATATTCTTTGTATCCTTGAACATCACCTAACAGCTCTACTGAGTAAAATTGGGGTAAATGTGGCTGATAGAAACTGTGCTGAAAGTCTACTGGCTGTAACATGTCCCACTTGGAAAACTAGTACTTCAAATGGGTGCCAAAGGTCAAATGTAATGAGATAATAATTATTCCTGCCTCTGTCAGTGTCAGACTTTGAGCTGATCCTGAATAATAAAGCCTTTTACCTTATCTGATATCCTTTTCTGAGCTTTTTGCATTAACCTAGAAGCAGTCTACACAAAAGAACCATAGTAGTAATCAAGAATCCCTTCTACTTGTTCATTGAATAAAATTTTTTTTTCCCCAAGAATATGATCTAGCTCAAGCTGAAAGAGGTTTTAACAAAAAACGTCTTGCTTGGTCAGACCTTGAGTGTTTAAGATGGCTTGGGTTACTTGATGAAGTAGGGTGGAGTGATGTAGTTCTTTTTCTAAACAAGTATTTCCAGCCCAAGCTTTTCCATTTGAATAGACTCCAAGCATTATTGCTACAGTGCTGTATTAGAGTTTCCTTTGGCTGTTTCAACACAGCCCCTTAATTTACTTTTGTGAGGGTTGACTAATTAGTCCTTTAAAATGTTTCCTTTAATCTGGGCTGCACATTTAACTGATGATAAATCAAGACCATCTGTAGCTACCTCTGTTGGACTGGCAGAGGGCAAGTTTAGCTCACCACCCCATCTCCAGCCCTAATAGCTTAAAAGACTTTTGGAACACCCTGTATAGGAATCATTTTTTAAATCTTCAGCTGTGCAATGTGGATGCCTGGAGATAACTTTTTAAAGTTTGTGTGTGTTGCTTTAACCCCCACCTTGGAATTAGCCTATGGTCATGATCTTGTATAGGTCACGTATCAGGGCAACATGTGCTTTTGAGAGCCTATCATAGCAGATAAACTGCTGCTCTCAGGTCTGTTTGTCTGCTTTTTCTAGTCCCAAGAGGGTGTAGACTTCCTTTCACACAGCTCTTAAAGCAAAGAAAGGATAAGTAGTCTTGTAGGATCAGTTCCACAGCTAGGTAGCATGCACAGCATTGTACAGATGTGCATCAGAAGAGAGACTGGGTGAGAATGTTATGCTGGGGAAACTGAGTTGTTGTCCTCCTTATGGCAATTAAAGGGCTGAATGTGGACCCAGTGAGCTCTTGCTCATCAAGTCTCACTACTTCTCAACAGGTCTTCATAGGAGATTCTTTGGCTGCCCCAGGTTTGGATCAAGCCACATCATGAAATAACCAGTCATTAAATTCTTGGGAATTATGGAAAACCCTGCTTTATGCATTAGTGCTTTAGATACTGTTTGAAAGTTATAGGGAGGCCAAACACAACATTACGTTGGACATGAGGTGAGTCTAATGCTTCATTAGATCTGGTGCTAGGAATACAAGCCCAGCTTGTTATAAGGGATTCATTTTGTTGTCTAAAGTGGTAGAAAAATCTGTGTTATTTCTGAGCTATGTTTGAGTGCCTGCTAAAAAACCACGAGGGTCGTTAGGGAATGATGTAGGGTGAAGTCAGCCTTTTCAAAAAATCACCTGAGCATATTAAGCAGCTTGTTCAGATCAGTAGGCTTATAACAAGTACATAGTACACAAATAAGAAGTATTATATTATTAAAGAATAGGCTTGTTCCATCCCCAAACCTTATCCCTCCCATTTCCCAGCTAAGCCAAGAAAGAGGATTTCAAGGATATATAACCAGGTTCTTTATTTTGAATTTCAAAGGTTTAGTATTCCATTTATATTTCATTTCTCTTTAATTTCCTTAACTTGCCACATGCCCCTTCCTGTTCTGACATTTAAATAATTTGTATTCAAGCCATTTTATGGACTATGAATAGCACATTTCAAAATGCCTTTGATTGGAAGGCTTTCAATTCAGTCAACATTTTATTCATCACCTGGGTGCCAAGCCCTGTGTGAGGCACCTGGTCTGCAGAGTTCTTCTCTTTATTTTTTGCTGTCAAAGGAGTCACTTTACCTATGGCACTTCAATGGGTAAAGTCAGCATTTGAGAGAAACAGGCAAAGATCAGATTTTCAAGTCCTTTGAGTGGAGTTGTTTGTGAGCACCTAATAATATGGCAAGTGCTATCTAGATGCAATGCAGACTCTTCCCTCTGGGAACTTCATTCAGCAGCTGCTTAGAGCACCTGAACTTCTCAAAGTAAAATGCTTTTCTCATGCATGTTTTTATCATATTCTTTATAATATTATGAATAATAGTTAAAAGCATAATCTCTATAGTCAAACTGCCTAGCTTTGAATCCAAGCCCTAGCTGTGTGACCTTGGGCAAGTCCTTAACCTCTCTGTGAATCCGTTTTCTCATTTATAAAATGGGGTTGTGTGGTTATCACACGAATATAGCTCTTGGGACAGTGCCTGGCACATAATAGCTAACGTTTATTGAACAATTACTGTTAGCTATTAGTCTCAAGATAGGGAGAGAAGGAATTCTATCCTTAATTTGATAAATGGGCATAAAGGTTCAACTTTTCAGTGCTAACTCAGTCCTGTTCATTCCCGTTCCACTACAGCCATGTCCTGAAAGGTATGGGAGCTAAATAAGAGTCTCCGGGGAAGCCTCTTTTTTTTTTTTTTTTTTTTTTTTTTTTTTTTTTTTTTCAGTATTGCCTGAGCCTCCCAGTCCTAGCACTTTTTAAAAGGAGCAAGTAGACCTCTAGAAAAACAAAACAAAAAACAACCCCAGTTCCGTAGGTGTTTGAGATTCATGATTCTTACCTACCAAGTACCCATTAAAATTACAGAGGTTATTTCATATGTGGTCTCAGCCAGTGTTCAAAGAGGTTATAATTTGCAAATCTGTATCCTGGACTCCTAAGCAAGCCAAAGCATTTGCTCACACGGAGCCCACCCTCCCATTTCCTGACCACTGCCCCCAGCTGTGCTACATTGTTTAACATGTGTTCACCCTTGAGGAGGAAGCTGCAGCTGGCTAGCCTTTAGTGCCAACTCTTGATCACTTGTTAAGCTATTGTGTTCCATGGCCAGTGAGTAGGCACATAAGAGATGAAGCTCAAAGCAGGCCATGTTGCTCTCTTAGTAGCTCTGATTTTGTAGGATGCAAGATTCAAACATTTGGTTGAGAAGTAATGTGTAGACTCTAGAGTCTTCTTTCTCACTTAATGAGATTCTTCCCTGGGCTTCTTTTTGTTGCCAATAATACCTGTTGCCAGTGTCACATCAGTGCCAAAGTACCAGCCATGGAGGTTTCTTTGACATTATGGTGGACAAACCCAACACTGGGGTTTCACTTAGCATCTGAGCAACAAATTATGCTGCCACTGCTACTGTTCAAGACCCAGGTTTCCAGATTTACAGGAACTTACAGAATGTTGCATTCTCTTCTTAGGAGCTGGCATCTGCACCTCTGCAAACAGATAGTCCCACCATGCTCAGCCCCCTTCGTGGGTTGGTCCCAAAACTATCAATTCAAATGAAGATGTTAAGGGCTGCTTTTTGTTTTCCTGTTATCAGCCTACTCACTTTTCAAGTCATAGCGTAAAATTATACAAATCAGCCCTTTCCCCAGCAATATACTACCAGATAATATATGTTACTGAAACAGTAAACTATAAATAAATTATCTGGCCCTGCTATGTTGACATGAAGTTAGCAAATATTGTCACACCACATCATTTAATAATCATTCAGAACCATTCTTCCCCTTTTTGATTTCTCTTCCACCTTTTTTCCATAACCTACCATGCAGTCACAATTTTCCAAGAATTATTTAATAAGAAGCATAATAGAGTTACAGTGTAACTGTGAAATAACTTAATAGTGGTACAGGAACTGAAATAATTAAAATTAAAATCCAGTAGGGATTGTTGTCTCTGTAATGGGTCATTTTTGGCCCACCAGTTAATGTCAAGTTGGAAATGCTGCTTCCTCAAAAGCCTTACTAAATTTAGATAGCTTTATGTAGGAGTAAGAGACTCAGAGTCCAAAAATCAGGTTGACTAGCAAACAGTTTGAAGTGAACATTAATAACTTCAGGGTAGGGGCAGGAAGGAGGGTGGTTATGCTAAACATTTCTCAGCTCCCTAATTAGACCATTAGATATTGGCCTTGAAGTTTTGAACCTGTAATTAAGTTTCTAGCTTTGAAAAACTATATCCTAAAACCAAGAGATGTAAGCAACAAAGTCTAGAATTATACATGGAGAGTTGGGAAGATAAGGAAAATTAGAATGTGGTTTTTTGATGATTAGGAGTGGTTTCCGTTACAGCCAGCTCTCCTGTACAATAAATTTCGCAAAGAGAGGATGCCATTTAGGGCAGTTTGTTAGTTTGAGTTATTCTATAGTGCCCTCTTGCCTTCTGTTTACTCTGACAGTATTTCTAGTCCCCTTCACTTTCTCCTTTTTCATGTTATGTTGCCCACTGAACTCAGTTGAATAGTGCTTAAAGTCAGTTGTGGATTTGATTCCCAAATGGGCCAATTCACTTCACTCCTTTCTGTGGCCATTGGCAGCGTCTTACTTACCTATCCTGGCCAGCTGCTCCAGAAAGAGGAGTGGGAAAAGTGTTTAGGCCCAGTATAAACACCAGAGACAAACTCGTAATATGTATCCTCAGTACATAACTTGCAGGCATTTTGAAAGCCTGTCTCTTTCCTTGTCTTTCTCCCTAAAGACCAAGTTAATAAACCTCTTTTGATCAAACTTGTAGGTGGTTTCATGTAATGCACACAGTAACCCTATAAGTGGATATAATTTGTTATCCACATTTTGACAGATGAGGAAACTAAAACACAAAGAAGTTAAGTAGCCCAAGGACAAACAGTGGCAGCTTGTGGATTTGGTCTGACTCAAAGCCCACAGTCTTAATTCCCATACTATAATGCCTCAGAGAAAGAAACTTGTTCCTGGCCCTCTATTAATCAAATACATGCTTTCTATTTTGCATACATTCAAACAAGAAGAACTCTCGCAATGTTCCAGATACATTCCCTCTTTAAGTAATAAATGAAATAATCTTACTTCGTGGAGAGGACACCATTTTCAACTACTGGAGGAAGGTGATATACAGAGCTAGATGCTAGAATCAGTACTGATAATAAGTATTATAAGAACATAAAATTAACAAAGATGATTGAAAGTTAGAAAGACAGGAACAAAGGCACAGAAATTAAAATTCTTCAGAAAAGAAAAAGAGAGGCATGCTCACTAAAGAGAAAGGGAAAGAATGAAGAATAGAGTTGAGGATATACATACCCTGTGACCTAATGATTCTACCCCTGTACCCTAGGGAAGCCCACATGCGCTGGACATAATGAAGATGTTCAGAGCAGCGTTGTTTATACTGACCAAAGGCTGGAAACAACCCAAATATCCATCCACAGTAGAATTGGTAAACTGGGATACTCATGGAAGAACACTGTGTAACCATGAAATGAGAAAGAATAAACTAGTTACACACAACATGAATGAATGTGAGAATGGTGAACAAAAGAAGCAAGAAACAAGGGAATGCACACAGTATGATTCTCTTCATATCAAGTATTAACAAAAAATGCAACACTGAAGTAGGATTGAAGGATACATTCATGGGTGTTGAAAGACAAAACAGAGATCATTATCACAATAAATCAAGATAGTGGATCCCTCTGGAAGTTTGTACTTGGGAAATAGCACAGGGAGGACTTCCTAGGTTATGGCAAGGTTCTCTTTTCCCCTGTTTGGTGGTTACCTGGGTGTTTGCTTTATAATTATGTCTTACATTTATGTTTTATGCTTATTTCTATCTGTTTTATGATTCGTGATGTTTTTAAAGGTTTTTGAAAAGGAATGAAGATCAGGTAGTTCTTAAGATTAGGCAAGAAGTGGGGATGGGGAAATTCTAGATAGATTTGATAATAACAATTATTCAAATGGAATAAGTTCCTAGGGAGATCTGTGGGATCTTTTTAATACTTTCTAAGGAAAAGAAAATCTTCTGTTCCCTCAACACAGAAGGATGAACTGACTTGCATCCACATATACTGTCAGGATTCGCTAAATTCATTCAAGTGAAAAGACAAGAACTGAGTCTTCAGCAAACTTGTGCAATCACACAGACATGGGGTTAGGATTTTCCTAATTGGGACTGAGCCAGGAGTTAGCAAGGAGAAATAGTTAGAAGAGAGATTCCTGCAGCATTTGGCCTCCAAAAAGCTTCACACCAAGTATATTTCTTCCTTTTACCTTCTTCCCCCACTCATATTTTTCTTTTCCCAAGGAGTAGCATCAAATCCAGGCAGGATGGGCCATGGAAATCAAATTTTTATTTTCAAGATGCAGAAACTGGCCTGGGGAAGTTAACCAATTTGACTAAGGTCACAAAACTAGTGACAGAATCCATTCTGGTACCCCGCATTCTTTGAGCCCCAGTCTTCCTGCTCTACTAGCCATTCCTCTACATACCATTTTTAAGGTTCAGTTCAAACCCTCCTACATTCCTATAGGAGGTATTAACAGATTTTCCTAATTAAGCCTTCCACTCAGCCCCATGCATGGTGCCTTGTTTAAATGCCCTCAATAGTGCTTATCACATTTGTCTTATAATTATTTCCATATTCTCTCCACCAGATTGTGTCCTCCTGGATGTCAGACTGGTCTTACTCATCTCTGCATACCCAGTGGTATGCTCGTGAGAGCCAATTATTAAATACTTGGGGATGTTGTGAGCTGGTCATTAAAATGTTGGTGGCTTGAAATCAGTCCTGATGAGAGTCCTTACACCATGGAATAGACAAAAGCCACAAATCAGGGCCTTTTTCTCCCAGGGAGCCAGCTACCAGCATGTCACTGTACGAATCCCACCACCACCAGCAGCCACCCCTGTACTTGCTGTAATGCAGAGCAGTTGCAACAAGCATGAAGAAGGGAACTAGTGTGAATGCAGACCATAAAGTAAAGCAAATTCAAAAAGCATCAGTTGAGGAACCCAGGGAAGAGAACTTTTTGAGAAATAGGTGGTTCACTGCTGCCGAGAAGTTAGGAAGATGAGAAATAAAGCCAGCACATTTTTGTCCTCAAGAGCTTTTTCAGTAGCATAATAAGGCTGAACTGTGTCTGGGAATGAAAGGATAGGGGCAGTTAGGAAACAGCAGTAAATGTAGATTTCAAAAGAGAAAGCAGTCTTTTCATACTAAGCAGCTATTTGCTGAATACCTACTGTGTGTCAAGCATTGCACTAAATAAAGATAATATACAGGCCTGTCCTCAAGCTGCTCCCACGTACGTAGGGCAACAAGAGCACTGAGCACAGCGTGATAAGGGTTCTGATGCAGGCATGACATGGGGGCTGTGGGAGCACTTCAGACTGAGCCTGCACATTCAGGTTTTCATACCAAAGCTGACTGAGCCGTGGCCTAGAGAAGAACTTTTTCCAGATGGTAAGTGAAGGAAGGACATTCCTCACAAAGGAAGTAGCAAAATAGCATGAACAACGGTTTGAGGGTGTGAGAAAGAGTCGCTGTCTGAGGAACTCTTAAGTAGTTCCAGTTTCCTGTTAGAGCTGGAGCAGAGAGAACACATAAAGAACCAGCAGGAGATGAGGCTGCAGAGGCAAGCAGGGGTCAGGGCATAACCACCCCTACTGTGCCACCATACTGAGTTTGAACTTTATCTCAAAGACCTTGGACAGCCACGGAATGACTAAGCAGGGGATCAGCCCAATCCAATTTTTATTTTAGATGATTCTGGTAGTGTGGAGGGTACATTGGAAAGGGACCAGACTTCAGTGACCCAAGTAGAAGGAGACTAGTAATCCAAGCAGTGAGGAGGATGGGCCTGAAGTAAAGTAATGATGGTGCCAATAAGAGGACATTGCCAATTTGAGAGATACTCCTGAAATGGCAAACTAGTGTTTTCTTAGGTGGGTAAAAGAGGAATCGTGAATCCCAGGATCCTGGCATGGCAACTGGGTAATGGTGATATCATTTGGGGAAAGGCGATATGGAAATGATAGGATTATGAGAGGTTATTTTCTATGGAGACATCAAATGGTCAGCCAGTGGAGATGCCCCATAGGTAGTCGTATGTATATAATTGGAGCTCTGGGGCATTGTCTGGAGTGGAAAGAATTTTTGTAGTATTAGGTAGGAAAAGAATAGTTAAAAAGGGAGCTCATAGATATTAGCCAGAGAAAATGCACAGTGGTTCTCAAACTTGAGTGAGTACCCCCACCAGTTTTTGATTCAGGGGGTCTGAGGTGGAACCTGAAGTCTACGTTTCTAACAGGTTCCCAAGCCATGCCGATGTTTCTGGGAGAACCATCCATGTGGAGAAAAGCCAGCATTTGGGAGTGATTAAAGAAAGAAGAGGTGACAGAAGTAAGTGAGAAGGAGTCATATTAGGAAAAGATGGTCAGGATAGAGTTTCAGGAAATAAAATTGAATAAAGTCAGGCAAGATGAAGAACAAATAATGTCAATTGCATTTGATCATGTAGAGGGGTCATATTGGAACCAGGGGGCAGTATCAGGGAGAAAATGGGAGATAGCCAATACAGTTTACTCTCCAAGGAGTCTAGCTGAGAAGAGAAATGAGAAAGGGTAGATACTGGAGAGCTGGCTATGGTCAGGAAAAGATCTGTGGGTGGGAAAGATGGAGTAAATGTATAGGCTAGGTGAAAGGAGGGTATGGAGAAGAGAAGTAAAGGAACAAATACTTTGAGTCGCCTGATCTGTGGCAGGCTGTACACTAGGCTCCTTAATAAATACAACCCTTTAAGGGGATTATTATTATCCCCACTTTACAGAAAAAGAAACTAAACCTCTGAGTTTAAATCATTTGCCCATAGAATCTAATAAGTAGTAGAGCAGGGATTTAAGTCCCCAGCCTCCAAAGCCAGTTCACATGAAAATGGCTTGACATAACCATTATGAGAATTACAGTGTCTTCTCCCCTCCCTAGTGAATGGAGACCAGGATACTGCAGCCCTGGTAAATAGTCAGAAGGACCCAGGGTTATGATATATGTTGTCCAGAGGGAAGCTGTATGGGAGTTGATTCAATCAGAAGTGAAGCAGGAGAAAATAAGAGGATATCCTGAGATTCTAAATGCTCACCAGGACTTCTGAGGCGATGCCTTTTGTCTCTGATCGAAATTGACCAAAAATTAATAGAGTTGAAATACACCTGCATCCAATTAGTAGTGAACAAGGGCTGATTTAAAAGATTGCTGGACTGCAACAGGAGCTCTGATAAAAGTCAACAGACTTAGTGCAAAGTTTATGATCATCTCACAATGAGACACAGTATAATGTCCCACCCAGATTCCCTAATTTTGACTCTGCCACTTGCTAATTCTGTGGTCTTCTGCAATTTATTGAATCTTTCTGAGCCCCAGTTTCCTCACCAACTGAGAGAAGCATTCACAGTATTTTCCTCGTTGTCATTGGGTAGGGGTCAAATGAGCTGGTATGTATAAAGTGCCTAGATAAGTGCCAGGCATGTGCTAAGTTTTAACTTTGTATAGCTGTTCTGGGGTGCCAAAATTCCCACCTTGAAGAACAGATGGTGGGGAAGAGAGACACACGTGATCTTAACAGGATCCAACCAAACACGTTTGGTTTGTCAAGGGCTCAGACAGCACAGAAATTATAAATTTCCCGCAGAACTCAGCAATCTGGGAGCAGAGGCAAAGAAAGCGGAGTTAGAGATTAGCCAATTTAGGAAGTCAGCAAGAAAGGACCCAGGGAAGTATAAAGAAAGGGATCCATGAACACCCTGGAAATGATGGGTGGACCAGTAGGTCCAGGCTGGACATGAAGCTGAAGAGAGAGATTCTGCGAAGTGTGAACAGATGAGGAAGAAATACCACCTTGGCAGGTAGAAAGAAGTTAAGTAGGGTATGGTCCAAGTCGGGCTGTGAGAATTTGAAGTGACGAACCATTCTGATGCCTATGTCTAAATTATGCTCATCACAGTGAGTGATGGGTTGGTCAGAATTTAGTCATTTGTAGTTTTCAGAATGATGGTGAATCCAGGGTATCTGAAGGGTCCCTTTACCTCTCAGGGTTGAAGTGGCCAGGAAAGCTATGAGGCAGGCGTTAAGCCACTGAGGAGGAAAAAAGAATGCCAAAAATCAGTAAACAGTTGAATGGACAAGGTGGCCAGTAAGATGGGATGGTATGCCCAACAGGGATGGAGAAGCATGGTCTGGGGAAACAAAGGAAACTCAAGAGAATGGCAGGTGGTTCTCCTGACCTTGAAAATCAGGGGAGGTAGAGAAGCGGCCTCCTCTGGAGAAGTCAGAGAGACAAGGCAAGTCAGGTTTTCATTTAGGATAAGAAGGTGGAAAGAGTGTGTATTGAAAAGATGGGGAGGATAAGGAAGTATGTTAACCAGTTAATGTACTGTATAGTCCAGAGGCAAGGAGATACATGTTCAATGGCCTAGAAACAGTTAAGTAAAGCCCAGTCCTGTGGTAGGATTACTGCCTGACAGGAAGTGAGAGGGAGAGGCCAGGTCACATCCCCACATGGCTCTGCCTGGGCCTACCACCTCAGGACAGGACCCTGCCAGAGGAAAGAACCATGGCCTGCTGGGTCAGTGCACTAGACCTATTTCTGTACATTCAGGCTGCTGAGTAATGGCTCCAAAGGCAGTGCCAGCATCTCACAGGGCGCAAGGGGAAAGTGAGAAGTAGGGCTTGGCACCTTATTTTGGGACCTGCCGTCACAGGCCCAGCCCTCCAGTTCTGCATGCTTGACACTCAGCTACAGTTCTCACTGTGAGCCTGGATGACCAGCCCCTCAGGTCTGGCTGAGATGCCCAGGGAGCCCTCAAGAAAGAAGAGCTCTGTGGTTTCCTCAAAGATCGAGAATTCTGAGTACTTACTTCCTGAAGGAGAATTGCCAGTCAGGCCAGTTGGTCAACCCATTAGGCTAGTGCCTCAGCATAATGGCCCTCAGGAGTGAATCCTGTCTTCTCTCACTGCTCACATGTTCTTTTAAAATTACTATGAAATGACAATGACATGCAGGATACATACAAACACTGCTCCAAACCTGAGGTATCAAGGTGTGTAGTTAGAGCTAGAGTGTACTTGGAGCTAGATTCCAAAGGTGGGGATCCACCTGTACTCTTTCAGCCAATCCCCCATGTGTCCCTGGTGAGTACATGTGTGACTACTGACTGGGGCGAGGGCTCAGTCTAATATGGGAACGGTCACATATACACAGAGGTCAAACCTGTGATTCCATGAGCACAGGGCTCTAGCAGCTTGCACTAATGGGCCCTGAGAGGTGTTAGGACAAGCCTTCGGGTTAGTTGCTACTGTACAGATAGGTCCAAAGACTCTGCCCTGAAGATGCTTGTGGCTCTTTAATTGTAAGTCCAGTTGCCTTAATCCCTCCATCCTCCCTTAGATCCATTCAAGGCTTCCCAAGTCTGGACTCTAGATGAATCCCCATTAATACCTTGACTTCCTCTATACTTCCCCCTTTTCTTAAAAAGTAAACCCTGTTAATTTCCTGGGATTTCTTCTTAGGAATTCAAGATTTTCTCTTCTTGTATTAAAACCCCCTAAGAAATAAAGTAATTGGGATCCAGCAGGTTTGAGTGGTTTGCCGTGAACTCAAGAACTCTACAACACAACAGTGATTGGAGCCCAGGGGGAACTCTGCCTCCTTCACTTGACACTACCCCCCACCCCGCCTGCACACCTCTGGTTCATGCCAGTCTAAGAATCAAACCAGTGATGGCTACAGGTATGGGCTCCTTCTCTGTCACTGCCACCTATCTCTCTGTGACAGTCTTGGACATCACTGCATAAGGGAGACATTATCATTGCACTAGGGGAACTTTTCTGACGCAGACTGGCAACCACTTTTCTACTCTGTTTCTTTGAGTTTGACTTTTCTTCTCCTTTTTTAGTTTTTAGATTCCACATGCAGTATTTGTCTTTCTCTGTCTCACTTTTTTCCCTTAGCAAAATGCCCTCGAGGTCCATCCGCAACGCAGGATTTCCTTTTTCCTTATGGCCGAATAGTATTCCTCTGTGTGTGTGTGTGTGTGTGTGTGTGTGTGTGTGTGTGTGTGTGTGTATCTCATATTTTTATCCATTCATCTGTTGATGGACACTTTTATCATTTCCATGCCTTGACTATTGTGAATAATGCTGCAATGAACATGGAAGTGCAGATACTGCTTCAAGATCCTGTTCATTTCTTCTGGATAAATACCCAGCAGTGGGATTGCTGGATTGAATGGGAGTTCTTTTTTTAAATTTTTTTGAGGAACCTCCATATTATTTTCCATAGTGGCTACAACAATATACCTTCCCATCAACGGTGTACAAGGGTTCCCTTATTCTCTACCTCCTCACTAATGCTTGTTTTCTCTTGTCTTTTTGATGATAGCCATTCTAACAGTAACAGGTGTGAGGTGATAGCTCATTGTGGTTTTGATTTGCGTTTCTCTGATAATTAGTGATGTTGAGCACTTTCTCATGTACCTATTGGCCATCTATATGTGTTCTTTGGTAAAAATGTCTATTCAGTTCCTCTGACATTTTTTTTTTTTTAATCGTTTGGGTTTTTTGTTTTTTGCTATTGAGATATATGAGTTCTTCATATATTTCGGATATTAACTCCTTATATATGATTTGCAAATATTTTCTACTGTTCAGTAGGTTGCCTTTTCATTTTGTTGGTGGTTTCCTTTGTAGACAGAAAGTTTTTAGTTTGATGTAGTCCTACTAAGTTTTTTTGCTTTTGTTGTCTTTGCTTTCGGTGTCAAATCCAAAGAAATTATTGCCAAGACTGACATAAAGGAGCTTAGCCCCTATGTTTTCTTCTGGCACTTTTATGGTTTCAGGTTTTATGTTTAAGTCTCTATTTGAGTTGACGTTTGTGTATGGCGTAAGATAGGAGTCTAGTTTTATTCTTTTGCATGAGACTGCCTAGTTCTCCTAGCACTATTTATTGAAGATACTGTCCTTTCCCCCATTATATATTCTTGGGTCCTTTGTTGAAAATAGTAATTGACAATATATGCATGGGTTTATCTCTGGGTTCTCTATTCTGTTCCCATTGAACTATGTGTCTCTTTTTATGCCAATACCATACTGTTTCTGATTACTATAGCTTTGTAATTTTGTTTGAAATCAAGAAGTGTGATGCTTCCAGCTTTGTTCTTCTTTTACAACATTTCTTTGGCTATTTGGAGTCTTCTGTGGTTCCATACAAATTTTCAGATAGTTTGTTCTATTTATGTGAAATATTCCATTGGAATTTTGATAGGAATTTCATTGAATCTGTAGCTTCCCTTTGGTAGTACGGACACTTTTATAATATTAATTCTTCTAACACATGACCGTGGAATATCTTTCCATTTATTTATGTTTTCTTTGATTTCTTTCATCAGTGTTTTATAATATACAGCATACAGATCATTCATCTCCTTGGTTAAATTTATTCCTGGGTATTTTATTCTTTGGATGCAACTGTAAATGGAGTTGTTTTCTTAAGTTCCCTATGATCATTGTTAGTGTATAGAAACACAACTGATTTTTGTATATTTTGTTTCCTACATCTTTATTGAATTTGTTTATTCTTACAGTTTTTTTGGTGGAGGCTTTGGGGTTTCTATATATAATATCATGTCATCTGCAAATAGAGACTGTTCTACTTCTTTCTTTCTGAATCACGTGTCTTTTTATTTCTTTTTCTCACCTGATTGCTCTGGCTGGGACTTCTAACACTGTATTAAATTAAAGTAGTGTAAGAGTGGGCATCCTTGTCTTACTCCTAATCTTAAAGAAAAAGCTTTCAGCTTTTCACTGTTGAGTATATTAGCTGTGTGCTTGTCATATATGGCCTTTACTATGTTGAGGTACATTCTCTCTGTACCCAGTTGTTGAGAATTCATATAATCTTTACAACAACATGGCAAGGGAGTCCTTTTATTAGCCCCATCTTGAAGATCAGGAAACTGACCTTACAGCTTATAAAAGTTGAGTAACTTCCCTGAAGTTTGCAGGTGGTGAAGCCAGAACTGAACCCAGCAGGCTGACACCCACAAAGCCCCTTTTGAGAACTGATGTAGAAGAAGGCCATGGAGCAAGCAAGCTTAATTGTGGCTCCTCCAGCCTGCAACATGCCCAGAAATGGGTCTCTGTGTTATACATTTAGCCATGGATGATATTTCATGTTATACCATACTTTCCTAAGTGTGTGGCTTCGTATTTTTAAAAATCTATGGTGAGCTCCTTGAGACAGGGATCATGTCCCACTATAGCACTGCACACGTGCCAGGCAAATAGTTCAGTAAGTACATTGGGGCCCAAAATTACCTGAGGACAGAGACATGCAACACAGAAAATCAGAACTGCATCTTAAAGATCTTCTAGGCTTAGAGTCTCTTTAACAGTTGAGGAGACTGGGGCCTAAAAAGTAGAGTCAGAGCCATGGTGTTCAACACATTCTTTAAGGTGGAGCCATCCTAAATTATTCTCTCTCCTCAGACCCCTTCCTCTGGGATCAGTGCTGGGACTAGTGCTGGGACTCTCTGTATATCATCCAATATGTATTAAGAGCTCAGGATCCAGTGCCCATAAAACAATTACAATCTGATGTCATTCCAGTTTGATCAGATTTATACCCAGAATATATCAGATTTATAGTCAGAAAGAGCCTTAAAATCGTCCCATTCAACTCTCAGGTTGTGGGTGAAGTAACGGGCCCAGAAATGGCAAGTGACCTCCCAGTTCGTCAGCCGGCCAGTAGCTTATCATTTAAACGAGGTTCTTTTGCTCAGAGGGAGCAAAGACACACAGCAAACACACGTTGGCCTTTTTCTGGTTGGAGCATGTATGTCGGGTGGAGGTGGGGATGTGACTTTCTTCCCGAGGCCAGCCTGTTCCCAAAGCCAGTCTACTTGGGGACCATTGTCCACTCTTCAGCAGAGCCAGCAATGGCTCACCCTGTGTTCACCCTCTCCCCTCTGCTCTCTAAGCAGAAGTCACAGCTGAGGCCTGTGTGGGAGCTGGAACCTGATTTCCTCACTCCTTCCATTCCACTAGCCCTTTCCTTCCCAGTGCCAACTCTGGCCCGGCAACCAGGTTAGGAATGTCACACATGCACAAATTATAACTTGGCTGCCCCGTTTCTTCTCCTTGGGTAAAAAGCTGAGACCTGAGGAAAATAAGTGGCTCCATGCTATTTTGCTTTCCACAGAAGCGAAGGGCCAGAGGAAAGAGAAGCCCTGTTGCTTCTTACAGGAAGTGTTGGCACCAGAGTATCAAGTGAGTAGAGCATTAAAGAAGGCTGTTTTGTCCTCACTAGAGCTTAACGGTGACCTTCCTCAGGGAGTCAAGCCCTGTCCCTCCCATGCACTCACAAGCACAGTATGGATCAAGAAGCAGCACATCTGAAAACCGAAAGGGATTGTTCCTATCAAGCCTGCAGAAACAGCAAAGAGCATATGGGAGGCTGAGCTCTACGTGGGGGAATTTGTCAGGCTAACAAAGGACAGGCTTTCCCAGGGACAGGAAGTTTGGAAGGTGGACTTCAGAGAAACTCATTTAGTGGGGACAGAGGAACCACCCTCCTCCCATTTCCCTCTGGCTGTGCTTCCACAGAAGAGCTGGGTGGCTGGCTCATCCCCATCCACACAGGCCCGCAACCATTTTCATGTCCTGTATGGCTAAACCCCAACCACAGATGAACCATTCTACCTGCTTCCTTCTTGCCTGCACCCAAATACTACTGAAGAAAGTCTCACAGTCGGGCAGATGGGTTCCACTACAATTCAGGATCACCGGCCCCACGTGGAACAAAAGGGTAGTTAAAAGTTTACTGCTTGTCTCTGGTCAGCTCACACTCCTATCAACTCCTATCAACAACTGTTTCAAACCTTCCCCTCTGATGCCCTCCACACAAGTCATCGAGTCCTTCCTTTGTGTTACCAAATGTTTAAACCTACCCATATATTCACCCTTACTTCTTGCTTTCTGTTACAATGGAAGAGTCCTCCTTCCTACTAACTAACCAAGAGCAATTCCCCCACGTATATTTCATAGCCCATCCTCACTCCCCTTTTCGTGAACCTCATCTGTAATTTATCCCATCTTGCTCTTGTGTGTATCCAGTCTTTCCCTCTCTATGGGATCCCTCTTATGGTTAAACAAAGTCCTGTCTCTCTCAATAAAAAAAGAATCCCTGAATGTACTTCCTCTATCTGTGGCCTTCTGTCTCTCTTCCTCTACACAATAGAATTCCTCAAAAGAGTTCCATTTTCTCACCTCCCATCTACCCTTCAACCCACTCCAGTCTGGCTTTTACTCTCATTATCCTACTTGAACAGCTCTGGCAATGGTTATCAGTGATATCCATGGTCAATACAGTGGTCATCTTTCGATCCTCGTCTTGCCTCTTCGGCATTTGACTCTATTGAATGGTTGAATGACCGTTCCTTTTTTCTTTTAAAAAAAAAAACCTCTTCCCCTGCCTTCTATGACACAATGCTTTTCTTGTACCTTTGACCTGATCTTTGACTCGGATCTTGCTAAGTCTCCTTTGCCTCCTTCCCTACCTAGCCATTAGTTGTTAGAGTTCAAGGTATGGAGTTCTCTTTAAATCTGTTTATTCGAAAGTCCTTTTAAACACCACACTGTACTACCTTGTTAAAATATTTAAATCAGGGTGCCTGGGTGACTGAATCAGTTAAGCATCCGAATCTTGATTTCAGCTCAGGTCCTGATCTCAGGATTGTGGGATAGAGCCCTGCACCAGGCTTGGGGCTGGAGCCTGCTTAGGATTCTCTCACTCCTTCTGTCCCTCCCCTCCTCTCCTTCTCTGAAAAAAAAAAAAAAAAAAAAAAGTTTAAATCAGCAATGTATTATAAGCATCTTCCCATATCTGCAAAATTATTTTAATGTGTTTTTATTACGGGTGTACCACAACATACTTCTTCTGTCTCCTGTTGTTAGTCATGTAGGTCATTTCTAATATTTTTACTTTTATAAATAGTACTATGATAAAATTCCTTATGTAATCCTTCTCACATGTGGCTAGATGAATGATGTTAATATTGATTACTACTATCTAGTCAATAATAAATTGCTATGGGGAAATTGGAGCTATTTGGAAAATACACACTTAGTATTTTGAGGCCAATGGCATAGAATACAACTACCAAGTTTGCCCACATAGCAATACTGTGCAGGACAGAATCTTTGGCAGAAGAAACTGGCTTGGTCTAGGATGATATATCTGCTATTTCCCTGTTTTTCTGAGCTTTCAACATGGGAGGTATTATCACAGATGATAAGGGGTTCTGGCCAAGGGAGCTGCTCACTCTGGAAGTCATGAGCCGTTCGCCTTATTCCCACCCTATACTTTGGCAGGAGTCAGTCCTGATGGAGCCAGATGGATCTCAAATGACTTCAGAGTACTCTGAGGACATGGATTGACTACAGCAGTTTCTGAGGCCCAGTATCAGTCCTGGAACTGATCTGTCAGGCCCAGACTGGGATGGCCACAGGACAAAACAGGGCAGCAGAAGTCAGAGCCAGAAAATCAGCAAGACAGAACGGGGCACAGTTATGGGAGTGAGAGTGAATGGGGACAGAGGAGAGGGAGAGTTAGCACAAACAACTTCAGGGTTCCTCTTCGTCTCCCCAAATATTTAATATTGGAGTGTCCCAGATCTCAGTCCTTGGACTTCACTTTTCTATCTACACTTTCTTACTTGGTGATTTCATTCAGATTCATGCTTCTGATACCATCTATAGAGAGACGATTCCCAGTTGTAAATTTCTAGGCTGATCACCAACCTGAACACCTGACTCCTATATCCAACTGAAAAGTCGACAGCCCCACTTGGATGTTCAATAGGCATTTAAGTTTAACATTTTTAAAACTAAATTCCTAATTTTACTCCCCCCCCCATCCCAATTCTGATCTAACCTCAGGTAATAGCAATGCCACCCTTCCAGTTTCAGGCCGAAAAACTTGAAGTCATCCTTGATTGACATCTCTCTTTTTCTCACAACATATATCCAACTCATAATCAAATCCCATTGGCTTTATCTTCAAAATATATTCAGGTTCTGCTTCCACCTATGAAAAAATGGGAAGTACTGTCTCACCATAACCAACCAAAAACCTGGATCAAAGGTATGAAACAACTACTTTTAGACCTTGGACAAGAGACAGAACAGGACTGTGATCCCTGAGGGAAGGGAAACAAATGAGATGAACCCTCAGTTATGGAGGAAATTTTCATATTACTCAGCCTCCATTACAGAACCATTGCAATTTTTACAGATTGTTTGGGAAAACCATAACAGAGCCCAGTGGTCTTGCTGAACTGAGGAGGCAAATTAGAGTTTGGGGAAGCCAAGTCAGCTAAAATTTGCTAGATAAATGCCGAAAAGGAAGGAGCTGCGTGGGGCCAAAGCTCTGGATAAGGAGTTGACTCTCTAGATGAACACCAGGCTGTACGTGCACAGGGTGGTACTTCACAAGAGCAGGCCAAAGAAAAACCACTGGAGAAAGCCTAGTTCCCGGGAGCTATACGCTGAAAAATTCCTAGGGCTCATGCAGGGCTGGGAATCATTCAAGTTCTTGCCAGTCAGAGTAGAGAGACCTTGTTGTGGTAGGTTGTATTTTCCAAAGATAACCCAAAATCTCCCATACCATACAGTCTTCTACAGTGTGAGCTGCTATACCCACATCAAGAAGTAGAATCTGATTTTTTTTTCTTCAATCTGGGAAAGTTTGTGACTCTTTCTACCAACTGAACAAGGTGGTGATGCTGTATTGACTTTGAGGCTAGATTGGAAAGGCTATGTAGCTTCCAGACACTGGTGTCAACTACCACATTTCCCTCACCTCCTACTTGGAGACATGAGATGGGGCTCTTATGATCAGCTGATAGAGGAGGAAGAAGCCAAACTTGGGTCACAGATGGGTCACACCACAAGTGGACTGGTGCTTTATTACAGCCCATCCAGGACAGCCCTGAAGAAACAGTGGTGAGGGGAAACCTCCATAATAGATAGAGCTTCCATGCACCTGTCACCCTCTTGTAAGAAAAGATAAATAGCCTGAAGGAAAGAATATCTAGGTAGTGATGAATAACTTGGCTGTGTTGGTCAGAGGCCTGGGAAGGACAAAGCTTGGAAGATAAGGGTCAGGGAGGTCTGAGGGAGAGTCATGTGGATAGACCTATGGAAGTGGGCATGAAGTATTAACAGCCACCAGAAAACAACTGCCACTAAACCCAAGTAGACAGAATGACAACCAGTTGATCTAAGATCGCTTCTGTCACTGGCTACCTCTGTGCAAACTCCCAGTCACAAGGCTAGTCTAGCTACTGCCTCCACAAATGACCAACCTGCCAGGAAGAGAAGCTGATGCTTAGCCCGCAATACAGCACCATCCTTCAAGGACACAAGCCAACCACTTATGGCAAGTCGATTACACTGGAACTTTTTCATTTTGGAAGAGGAAACACCAGTTTGACTGGCATTAAGACGTATTTCATTAACTCAAATGCATATGCATAACCTCATGCATTAACTCAAAATGGATCATGAGCTTACATGTAAAATGTAAAGCTATAAAACTAACAACAATTTAAAAAAAAAAAAAAAACCAGGAGAAAATGTTTGGGATCTAGAGCTAGGCAGAGTTTTTTGACTTGACACCAAAAGCATGACCGACAAGGAAAAATTGGTAAATTTGACCTCATCAAAATGTAAAACTTTTGTTCTATGAAAGACCCTATAAAGAGGATTTAAAAACAAACAATAATTGGGAGAAAATATTTGCGAAACGTACGTCTGACAGAGAATTGCTGTCTAAAAATACACATATATAAAAATATCAAACTCAGTTTAAAAATCCAATTATAAAATGGGCAAAAATATGAACAGACATTTCACTGAAGAAGATATACAGATGGCAAATAAGCACGTGGAAAGATGTTCCATATCATTAGCCATTAGAGAAATACAAATTAAAGCCACAAGAGATATCACCACATATCAACTAAAATTAAAAATCCTGACATCAAGTGCTGGTGAGGATGTAGAAAGACTGGATCACTCACGTAATGCTGGTGGGAATGTAAAATGGTCCAGCTGCACTGGAAAACAGTTTGGTAGTTTTTTAATAAAACTAAACATAATTACCATATGACCCAGCAATTACACTCTTGGCCCTTTATCCCAGAGAAATTAAGTCTTGTGTTCACACAAACACCTGTACGCAAATATTCAAAGAAACTTTATTCATTACAGCTAACAAAAAATGAAAACAGTCCAGATGTCCCCCAGTGAATAGTTAAACAAACTGTGGTATGTTTGTACCACCGAATACTCGGCAACAAAAACAATGAACTATTGATGAGCAGGACTTGGATGAATCTTCAGGGAATTATGCTGAGTGATATAAAAGCCAATTCCTAAAACTTAGATACTGTATAATTCTGTTTATAAAAAATTTTTGAAATGACAACATTTTAGAAATGGAGAACAGATCCGTGGTTGTCCGGCATTAGGGATGGGGGAAGGAAGGGAGAGGCAGCTGTGGTTATAGAAGACCAGTATAGGGATCATTGTGGGGTTGGAACTGTTCTGTATCTTGACTGTGGTGGTAGGTATACAAACCCATGTGGGTGATAAAATTGTATAGAACTAAGTGCATGTGCACAACCACACACACACACACACTCACACACAAATGAATACAAGTAAAGTTGGGGCAATTTGAGTTGTATCAGTGTTGATATCCCAATTGTGACATTGCACTATCGTCTGGCAAGATGTACCATTGAGGGAAACTGGGTAAAGGAGCCCATTAGGTCTCTCTTTTAATTTTTACAACTGCCATGTGCATTTCCAATTATCAAATAAAGATTTAATTTAAAAACAACATATTCCTGGTTGATATTCCATATTTGGATTTGCCTTTCTTGCCCGTGAAGCCTTGGCTAACACCATAATCCAGAGGCTTACAGAACACTAGATCCACTGACATGGGATCAAGCGTGACCATGGTATCCCCTCGTCTATCTCATACCCAGAAGCGGCTGGCCTGATAGAGGGTCAAAGTGGCTGCTTAAAAATGCAGCTGAGGCACCAATTTGGAATTGATATGCTGCAAAGTTGTGTTGTTTTCCCCCAGGATGTGATCTCATCCTGATCAACAACCATTATACGGTACTGTGTCTCCCGTAGGCAGAACACAGAGGTCCAGGAACCACGAGGAGCACCCAATCACCATCACTTCAGTGACCTCCTTGGGGAGTTGGTGCTTCCAGCCCCGACAGCTTGAGGCTTTGTGGGTCTAGAGTCCCCGGTTCCCAAAGGGAGAATGCTTCCACCAGGAGGAGGTACAGTAGGAATTCCAGCAAACTTGAAGCCATGGCTGCTGCCTCGTCACTTCAGGCTCCTCATGCCAAGAGACTAGCAGACAGAAAAGGATCACCACATTGGCCAAGGGGATTGACCCTAATCATCAGCATGCTCTGTTACACTCTGGGAGCAACGAAGAATATCTTTGGCACTCACGTGATCTACTGTGGTGTCTCTTGATACTCCCTCTCCCAATTATAAAGGTAAAATGGAAAAGTGCAGCAGCCTTAATCTGGGAAGGGCACGGTGACCCACTGCTCAGATCCCTTAGGGATGAGGGTGTGGGTCACAACACCAGGTGAGCCACTTGGAACAGCAGAAGTGCCAGGCAGGGATGAGGGGACTCTAGAATGGATAGTATAGGAGGGAGATGATGAGTATTGGTTGTGGCCTCAAGACTAGCTGCAGTAGTGGAGACAGGGAGAAGTGTGGCTTGTTCATCCTCCTAACCTTCCATAAATTTCCCAAGGAAACAGACCAACTACATTTCTAAAGAAACTGTTCCCAGATGGAGTGGATTTAAGCAACACAAGAGGTGGTTTGTAGTGGTTATACTATGAGGAGGCCTCCAGATCCCCCCACCTCAGGATGCATTCCCTCAGCATCCGTGAGTGTTGCTTGTTGATGGCTCACAGCTCTGTCCCTCTCTGGACAATGTTGTCAGCTGAAGGGAGCTTCCTCCGTTCATTTCTGCACCCCTTGCTCGGGGCAGCCCACATCCAAAGACTGGTCACTATGGGGCTAGAAAGCCCTGGCCAGTGCTTCGGTTTAAGAACCTTAAAGAAAAGCATCTCAAAATTAACTCATTCGAAACGAAACTCTTAGAGAGCTCCCCACACCCATTCCCTTTCCCCATTTCAGTAAATGCCAATTCCATGCTTCCCGTTTGGGAGTTTCCTTAACTCCCCTTTTTCGGGTTTCCCCAGACATCTTAATATACCAGCCAATCTTGTTGGCTTTACCTTCATATCCCCACTTTGACAACTTCTCAGCATGACCCATTGCTAACCCTCTGGTCCACATCCGTATAAATTTTCTCCTAACTGGCCTCCTCCCTTCTGTGCTTGCCTCCTCCCATCTATTCCATGCAAGCAGCCAAAGTGATACTATTAAGAGCTAAGTCAGATCATGACACTCCTCTAACAAATTCTTCTAGTGGCTTCTCATCACACTTGGACTACAAGCTAGAGTCTTTACAACAACCTACAAAGCCCTACATGATCTGGCCCTATGCTGCCTATCTAACTTCATCTCCTGCCACACTGCTCCATTCTGTTCCTCGAGCCCGCTGAGAAGCCTCCTGCTACAGGGTCTCTGTACTTGCCTTTTTTTTTTTTTTTTAAGATTTATTTATTTGAGAGAGAGAGAGCACGAGCGGGAGGGGCAGAGGGAGAAGCACAGAGAATCCCAAGCAGATTCCGTGCTGAGCGCAAAGCTGATGCGGGGCTCAATCTCATGACCCTGAGACTGCAACCTGAGCAAAACCAAGAGTCCTTCACTTAACCAATTGCAGCACCCAGGTGCCCTGTACCTGCCTTTCATTCTGCCTGGAATGCTATTCCCCCAGATAATCACGTGGCTCCATCCCTCACTTCCTTTGGGGCTCTGCTCCAATACCACCTTACCAAAGATGTGTTTCCTGATCACCTTCTATGTAATAGACACTCTGCTCTCACCTTATCACCACCGGCTCTTCCTACCCACCTTGCTTAACACTTATCACATGACATAATTTTTTGGTTTCTTGTGTATTTCCCTCCCCTAGGGGGTAAGCTGCATGAGAACAGGGACTCAGTCTTTTTTGTTCGTTGTACTATAGCTCTGGTTCCCATAACAGGGCTTGGCGTGTGGTAAATATTCAAAAAAATATTTGTTGGATAAACCAATGAAGTTTCAGGCACTTTATAATTTAGGCTTTCACACTATCCTGCCTCCACTCCAAAACAGCTACACCCTGAGGCACCGACACACCAAAACCACCACAGAAATACCCGTAACCGTGTGCAACACACACCCTCACTGACCCAATAAGTATCTTAGGGGAGAAATGTCTCTTCAATTGTGAATTCACTGTCCTGAACCATTTTGATTGCAATGGGACTCAAATATTTAGGCAAAAGGAAGAGACCCAGGCCTGCAGGAATGGCATATGGCCTGACGCCAGAGCCAGCATACCCATTAGGCGCAGTGTTGAGGGCCCATGGTATTTTTAGGGCCCAAAATATTATAATGTTAATTTCTGTTAGAATCAGAAGAAAAATGAGTATAGTAATAATGAATATATGATAATAAGCCCAGTTTGGATTATATCCCTCTTTATAACAATATAGTCATAAAACAGAATTTTTAATATTTTTTTATGAAAAAACCGAGAAAGGCAAAAGGGACATATGAGAATCATAAGGTGGCCCTGCCTGACATAGCTGACCTTTAAGGCTCTGGGGACTATCAAGGGCCAGCAGGACAGGGAGAAGGAGGGGAACTGATGTTCAGCATGCTTTCCCATTGATCTGTCACCCCAACCTAGCATTTTAGTGCCATGCTATCAAAGGGGAAACTGAAGCCCCGAAAATGCAAATGATTTTGCCAGGGCCATCGGGAGAGTCAATGGCCATGCTAGGATTTGAGCCTAGGCCACTGAAGACCAAGCCAGAGGTGAACCTATTGCACCGCAGCTGACAAACTGTGCCCGCAAAGCCGCAGGGACAGGGATGCAGTTAGACACTTTCCTCAGATCTGCCCCTGCCTGCCAAAGGCTGCCCCACACTGGGTGCTGCCCCCTGACTCACCCCAGCTCCACCCTGCTCTTTGTGAGCCCGAATTTCCCTCGTCGACTTCATCCCCAATGCCAAGCCCTTGCCTCACCCTGAGCTCCCGATCTTAATCACCAAACTTGGGAGAAATGGGGTCAAGTTGTAATGCCCCACCCTATGAATAGGCAGGTCTGGCTGCCCTCTCCTGCCTGTCAGTCCTTCCAGAGAACATCTCCTGAAGGAGATGAGAACAGCCTGGGAGGGACTCATCCTTATTCCCACCACAGGCTTAGTGCCAACTCCTGCCTCCTTGTGCTCTTCAAAGACTCTGAGGGTATCTTCTGTCTGCATTTAATCCTCCAACACACTTGGGGGTAAGTGAGCTCTTTCCTGAGGGCCAAGCAAAAGTTCTCTAAGGGAGCCCTCTGTCAATCTCTCCTCCGTCTCTGTCCCTATTTCGTGAACCCTCAAATAGGCATGGCTGGGTAGTATTCAACATTCAGGAGGAGAGCTAGAAAGTGTAGCATGGACCTGGGAACAGAGGAGCCCAGTTGAATTCCAGCTTTGGATAAATAATTTCACCTCTCAAGATGTAACTAAAACTTGCTAAACCCTAAGAGCGAACAAAAGATTCATCTCATGCATAATACAGAATCTGGAATAGAGTTGCACCATTAAATGTTAGTAACCTTTTATGCCTCCTATGTCTTCCACTCTAATGTGCCTGGTTTTGTAGTTGGCATATTCCTGGGTTTCTCACTAATTCATTACACATTTATTGAACACTTGCTATATGTCAATCGATAGGTAGGCATTGGAGACACAACACTGAACAGAAGAAATCTCTGCCTTTGAGGATCTCCTGCTCTAGTGGGGATTGCAGAGAAGGGAGCAGTCAACTCCAATACAGTGTGATCATTGTCCAGCTCTGGGTCTTCGTCAATGGTGTTGCCATCAAGGAACCAAAAACTCTGCTGGTAGAGAAGTGATTAGCCTTCAAAAATTAAGTTGTACATAGATAAACAAGAAACCAAATCATTAGTAAACAAGATGGACCAGAATGGGTAATAACAGGACCCTGAAACCTTGCATTTGGCCATTTTATAAATTAGGCAGTGTAAACCTAGCTGTTCCTGATTATTCCTCCTAAGAGAGAACCTCCTTCCTATTACGGTTCTGGGGATTTTGCCTTAGGAGTTTTCTAAATTGATAATAGATTATTTTTATCAGGGCTGGCTTTATGAGTAAGTGGAGTAGTTTGCCACCCACGTGTATGTTCTGAGAGAAACCAGAGGATGCCTCAGCTACATACCAAAATGCCTCCTTACATCACCATTCATGGAAGTCCATCATTAGAGTCCATCCTTAGGGCTGCTTTTAGCACTCAGAATCTTCTTTTAAAGACAAGCAGTCCAGAGAGAGATGAGACTTTGCTCTCGCTGTTTCTTTGCATAGGTTGCTCTTTTCCATGTATTCAAATCCTATCTGTTATTCAGGCCCAGAACACTCCCTCAGTGGTTTTGTTCCAGGCTTGCCCACCCTCGTCTTTGGGCTTTGAGTTGCTGGTACAATTCTTTGATCCAGCAGGTATGGCTTGGTGCATCTTCTTGATTGGATTCTGTGTGTGTGTGTGTGTGTGTGTGTGTGTGTGTGTGTGTGTGTGTGTACACTCTTCCTAATTAGTGTCTATTGATTATCAATTAATGTGTCTATTGCTGTATTACAAACCACACTAAAACTTAGTGACTTTAATGATTATTACTCACAGCTGTACAATATGGGCTGGGATCAGTTGGGTGGTTCTTTTGCCGGTTGGCTCAATGTCTCTCATGCAGCCGCAGTCATCTGGAGACTCAGTTGTGATGGGAGATCCAAGAAGGCTTCATTCACATGTCCAATACCTTAGCGGAGGAGATTGGAACCACTAGGGGCCAGCTGGCCCTTTTCTCCATATGGTGCCTCATTTCTGGGGCCTCTCCACATGGTCTCCTCTCTAGCGGGTCATCCTGAGCTTCCTTACAGCATGGCAGCTAAAGTTCTGAAAGGGAGCATTTCAAGAAGTAGAGCTCCAATATGCAAGTATCTGCTTGCTTCTTGTGTGTTAGTATCTCATTTGCTGAGGAAGCCACCCAGCCAACCCAAGAGTCAATGTGGGAAAGGACTTCAAAAAGGCAATACTAGTGGGACTGTGGTTTTTTGGTGTGCTACCAATGTCCACAGTTTATAAACACTTAGAGTAGAGATTGCATGTTTTTTTAAATAGTAGTCTAGAGCATATTGGTAGGTGCTAAATAGATATTTGTTGACTGACAAGTGTTGAATATAGTGACTGCCAGCCAAGCTCTATAGGATGGGCCTTGCAGACAAGAGCTGGCGGTTGCTCCATGAGGAAAGCAGAAGTCTGAAAGGAAAGGTAATTGAATACCAAATACAAATTGGTGGATTTTAGTGAATTTACTTAATCCCTTCCCCATTGATTTCAAAACCAGAAAAATGTAAGCAATAAATATCATAAGAAGCCAACGTATACTCAGTTCAGCACAATGTTAAGCTTCGTGGAGGATACAGAAGAAAGCAGAGCTTTTGATGCCATTGAAGAAACAAGCAAAGACAGGAAAACTTAAATATTACAAGACCTAATAATGTACCTAACAGCGTATAGCACATAATAGACACTTAAGAAATGTTCTGGAAAGAAAGAACAGAATGTGGTCAGGAAGAAAAAGATAGGGTAATCCAGGGTTTGGCAAACTATAACTCACAAGCCAAATCTGGCCCTCCATCTGTTTTTGTAAATAAAGTTTTATTGGAACATATCTGTGGCCATTTTTTTTTTTTTACATATTATCCATGACTGCTTTTGCACTATAACAGCAGAATTAAGTAGTTGCAACAAAGACTGTAAGGCCTACGAAGCCTAAAGTATGTACTAGCTGGCCCTTTACAGAAGTTCGCCAATGCACAGGTGAGTCTAATGACTCAGTGAATGCTTCCTAGACTCAGTAAAACTGGTACAACTTTCCTTGATGGAGGAGAAGGTAAGTAAGCACTAGATTAGATGGAAGATGAAATACTTTGTGATCAAAACCACAAATAGTTCCCAGTGAAATATGTTTTTTGGGCCCCTCCGCAAGGCAGGATTTGTGTTGATATGCAACAATCTCAGCCCCTCGCCCCTGTTTACGCTAGTGGTCCAGGTAATTCCTTCTGGCTTTCTCCCCTTCTCATCACCCTGTTTTGCACATCCCCTCTACATTTTTGGCCTGCAATGAAGCAAAGTATCCACATATTGGACTTGGAAGTGAGGGAAAAACTGACAAGATAGATGCACTTTCCATTTGGATATATATCTGGGTTCATAGGAGGAAAGAGAGCACCAAACTCTAAAGAGAAGGAGCTTGGTACCTTACTCCTTCAGCTTACATGGGCCTCAAGAGGTCATTTTGGTCATTCTTCTGTGTCCAGACTGGATTGATTTTAAATCATCTCCTAGATCTAAATCACACTCTCATGTAGAGTTACAGACACACACCCCTCACTGTACCCATGCCCACATGCTTAAAAGTAGCATAGCCTCTCTCCACAGATGACTTATCCATAGACACAGTAGGCACAGTGCCGAGGGCCCGTGATATTTTAGGGACAAAAAAAAAAAAAAAGTTTCAATTTTAACTTATTTTAAAACCAGAAGGAAATATATATATAATATCAATGGGCATGGAGCCTACTTAAAAAAATAAATAAATAAAACCTATAATAAGAATCCAGGCTGAATTATGCTAATCTTTATACCCATTATATAAAACATAATTTTTTAAATATTTCTGTATGGAGGGAGGAACCCACAAAGGCAAAAGTGCCAACAGCCAGCAAAAGCCAGAATGCAGCACTGTCTTCCTCAAGGAACATGTCTCAGGGTCCAGAAACTTCATGGAGAGAGAATGCTTTGCAAGAGCTGAGCAGAGTTCCTTGTGACTATGTCCTTCTTTGGCCCAGTCCTTGGGAGAATTGAACACAGCCGCCTTTGACCTTTGAGTCAGAACGAAAAACAAAAAAAACTCTCTGGAAAGGAAGCAGAGGCTTGCAGCTAGACAAGAAGAGTGCTGGTGTTGATTCAACTGGCCCCAGGGCCTGGCGAGGCCAGACTGGCCAGCAGTGCCCCCGCCGCCAGTGTGTCCGCTCCTGGCAGAGCAGAACCCAGCTCAGACCCTTCATAAACAAATATTGCTTCAGGCCCAAGTGTGTTGACTTAAGAAAGCTTCACCTTTCCCTGGCAATGCAGACTGTTTGGGGGAGCAGCTCTCTGGCTAAGAGTTCTCTGAGGAGTGAGCACAGCCTGGAATTTGCTTTCAAGCTTGGTCAAGCTCTTGGAGCTCTAAGTGCTCCATCCTTCAGGAGCCCCGGTTTCCGTTTGTTGATTAACCAGCTGCTTTAATTTTCCTCCACCCCCACCCCCCACCTCCCCACTTCCTTTTGTTTTTGCCTCATAGTGGTCTTTTTTGGAAGAGTAGGGTGACTGAAATTTGCTTTCCTTAGAGTTATGGCAGCTGGTGCCACTTAAACCACAACTTAAAATTTACCCTGATGGTCTTTGTTACGGGTTGAGTGGTGTCCCTCCTGCAAAGAAGACGTGTTGAAGTCCTAACCCCTTGTAGCTCAGAACATGACCTCTTTTGGGAACGGGCTCAATGCAGATGAAATCACGTTAAGATGGGGTTGTAGTCATCTGACGTGACTGGTTTCCTCATGAAAAGAACACTACTGTGTGAAGAGACAGAGTCACAGAGACAGAAGACAGTCATGGAAAACCAGAAGCAGAGAAAGGAGTCATTCTGGAAGAAGCCAAAGAACAGCTGGGCTCACTGGCAGTGGACAAGGCAAGGAAGGACAGTCCCCCAGAGGCTTTGGAAGGAGTATGACCCTGCCAACAGCGTGATATCAGATGCCTAGCCTGCAACAGAATAAATTTCTGTCATTCTAAGCCACCGCTGTGTTGCGCTTCGTTCCGGCAGCCCTGGGAAGCCACTAGAGTCTTCAAAGCAAACAATCCACACAGCTGGAGCGTCAAGAATCAATGGACTGACCGAGCCCTTGGTCAGTGTAAAAACCTTACTTCTCAACGTTCTTTTTCTCCATTATCTCATTTTTGCCTCATGAATGCTTGGTGACCCAGGACAGATTTTTATTATCCCTCATTTTACAGATGGCAAAATCTGGAGCTCAGGATGTAAATCATTTACCCCAGGTCATACGTTAAGTGTCTCTGTGACTTAAGAAGAAAACAGAGTAATAGAAATTCAAAGTCAGCTCTGCCCTTGACTAGACCTATAGGGCCTCTGTTGAGTTACCTAACCCCGAGGGATCTGAACTTTGGAATTTCAAGTACAGTCATTACATTTGTTTAAAGAGCATTCAAAATTCCCTTAAATCCTAAAAACCCAAGAAGACCATAATACCAGAATAAAAGACACATCTTTTAAATTGAATAAATTTAGTTAACTTTTTTAAAACCACTACTTTGTCTTTTTTTACCCCACCCCACCCCCCAGAAGACAGATATAAGGATTGGCATTTGGAAGCCACTTCTGAAATCTCTCTAGGCCTCATTCACCTTATCAGAGAGTGTTGGGTTTCTCCTCAATTCCCTTCTACCCCTTAACACTTTATGATTCCCTGACTCAAGCCCAGATTCCCTTTCTACTAACAAATCTGGAAACAGGAACCCCTGGGTCTGGATGGCGACAGCCAGAATGCCCTGGTCAGAGGAACTGGTTGAATGAATGTCCGGGTTCTGTCCCCAGACCACACTGTATCCTGCTGTATTCTGAGAGAGCAATGAAGAGTTGTTTTGGTGACATCAGGTAAGCTGTGGGAAGAACCGACTTCCTCTTAGAAAGTGACCTCTTTGTATTTGAGGCAAAACAGTTTGGAATTTGACGCGCAAACTGCAGCCTAATTTCTCCCTGCACCTCCTGCCAGCAGGCTGGTTCTGCCAGGCTTCTCTCTCACCCTGAGCGATAGAGAGCTTCTTGGCCCACTGGGCCATCACTCCCCTTTGCTGCTCTAGGTCACCTGTTTGGAAAAGCCAACAGGAGAATCCCAGGCTTCCACCACAGGCTGCCACGGGGCTAAGCCTGCAGCTTGAATGTGCCCCATAGCGAAGGTCATCAGTGATAATAATAATCTTTTGCACAGTTTTTGAAGTATTTTTAAGATCCAGTATGTTCTTAGCATAATATCAGTGCTCAGGGAGATCTTCATGAAAGGACTGAAAGGGTAACCTGAAAAGGTGGGCAATATTTGAACAGGGAGTAGGGGTGGGAAGGAGAGGAGTGGAATGTGGAAGGACTCAAGGACAGTCTGGAGGGCAGAAGGGGCAGCTTCTCAGCTGAGAAAAGCCCTGCCTGAAGGGGGCACTGAATTCCCACAGGGAGAAGAGAGGATGAACCAGGAGATTTTGCAGGCTTTTGGGTCAGACCCTAGTTCGGCCACTTGCTACCATTTTCCTCCATCTCCTGCCCCCTCACTATGAGGGAAAGCTCTCCAAGGCCAGAAAGGTTAAGTGATCCTGAAAGGTAGGAAAAGGGGAGGAACAGAATGAGTCTGACAGGGATTCTCTCTATTAAAAAGTTGTTCAGAGAAACAGTCAAACTAACTCCACCCTCTCAAATCTTTTGACCTGGTTGTTTTTGTCCCTCCTCTTCCCTGAGGGAGAAGTTCCAGGGTAACAAAAATCCAAGGAAATCAAGAGGTCTTCAGACAAACTTGACCCCTCAAAGGCCATTTGACCAAACCACCAGGCCAAAGAATAGTCCTTCCCCGTGCTTTCAGGCGGGATCCACAATAAGGACGGAGGAAGTGACCTGTTCTCAGGAAGTGGGTGGACAAGTGACCTAAAATTCAGCCCTTCCCTTCTTGGAAGGAACTTATCATCTAAAGAAGGAAAGCTTTAAAATGCAGTCCTTTTTCAGGGCAGAAGGAAAAAGGAGTGGGAGGAAGAATTTACTGTCCTGCAATAGTTTTTAGAATATAAAGGAAAAATATTTTCCTGCTCCCTCCAGTCTCAGCGGAGAGTCTGCAGCTTTAACGAGACCTTTCTAGGGGCTCCTGGGTGGCTCAGTCGGGTTGAACATCCGACGGTTGGTTTCGGCTCAGGTTGTGATCTCAGGGTCTTGAGATCGAGCCCCACATCAAGGCCTGCGTCAGGCTCTGCACTCAGCATGGAACCTGCTGGAGATTCTCTCCCTCTCCCTCTGTCCCTCCACCCCCCTCAAAATAAATAAATAAATCCTTTTTTTTTTTTTTATTAAAGAGAGAACTTTCTCTGAAAATTTAGCCTCTACTTTTATAATTGTCCCAATTGGAAACCTAGAGGAATTTTTAAATATTTTATCATATATGGTGTTGATATGTTTATTTCTTTATATGTTTTGTTTTCCCATCATCTCCTATTGCAGCTGTTGAGATTCAGACTTGGTAGTGTATGAGAAGATAAGGCATGACAACCTAGGTACCGGAGGGAGATTGGGAGTAAACTCCTAATTAAAATGTATTTGGTTTGGGGCACCTGGGTGGCTCAATCAGTTAAGTATCTGTCTTCGGCTCAGGTCATGATCCCAGGGTCCTGGGATCGAGTCCCGCGTCAGGCTCCCTGCTCAGCGCAGAGCCTGCTTCTCCCTCTGCTGGCCACTCCCTCTGCTTGTGCTCTCTCCATCTCTCTCTTTCAAATAAATTTTTTAAAAATCTTTAAAAAAATGAAAAAATAAGATGTATTTGGTTTGCCATGACTTTATTTGAATTTACATTTTTATTATGAAAGTAATATATGTATCCTGTCAACTTTGTATTTTTATCATGAAAGTAACTTAAGTACCCGTTATAGCATTTAAAATGAATATAGGTTCCAAATAAAATAAAAGGAATACAGCTTCCTAGTATGGTCTTGTTCTCCTTCCCAGATATGCCCATAATAATTTGTTCCTTATGCATTCTTATATAAAAAAGCATTTATGTAACAATGAGAGTATATCCTTTCTTAAAAACACACACAGGACACCTGGGTGGCTCAGTTGGTTGAGCATATGCCTTCGGCTCGGGTCATGATCCCAGGGTCAGCCCATGTCGGGCTCCCTGCTCAGCAGGGAGTCTTCCTCTCCCTCCCCTTTCACCCTCTCTCGCTGGCTCTCTCAAATGAATTAAATTAAAAAACCTTAAAAAAAAAAAAAAAGAGGGCTGGCTCCAGAGCCCCACCAGAAAGCACCTTGGTGTCTACTCATCAAAGTGGGCAAGAAAACCTCATTGTGGAGGCTAGACAATCCTTTTCCAAAAGACAGGAGCTGTCACAGGTGTCATTCAAGGCAGGACCATGTCTTTCATCTGTGGGTTCCCTAGCACAGAGACCCTGGCACACTTTAAGAACTCAATGTGTGTTTGTTGAATGGGTCAGGGTGGGACAGAAGTCCGATTGGAGCAGAAAAGCTAGTAGCAAGGTGTCTACGAGGGCACCAGGTCAAGATGAGAGAGTTAGAAGTCAGTTGGGGATCGCTCCTGTGTGCCCACAGGTTTCTGAGGCAGACCGTGCTGTGTCAGTGAGGCCCAGAGAGCCAGTGTGGACAGTCAGGCAGGCAGGAAATCAGCAGCCAACAGACAAGGCAGGGCAACATGGACAGCAAGAGAAGGGGCAGGGGCTGGGTTCAAGAACCTGGGCGTCGGGTGGAGGTTAAAGCAGAGGCAGCACATCAGGCACCTGCAGGAGAGAAGGTGCAAGCTCAGGCTCGCCAGCTTCCTGCTCCATGCCCCCAGGTATTTAGATTGCTCTGTGCTGAGAACTAACGCCACCTAGCCACAAGCCCCCGGACAGTGGACGGTGCCCACGTGTGCAGGAGCAGCAGCTGGAGGGACTCTAACCCAGACGTGAGCTGGGGGCAATGTAACACGCAGCGGCCACCGGTGATACAAAGCAGAATATGACACAGTCACCATCTTTGGGAATCACAGTATAGAGCAACAGTCAGGCACTAACCCACGATCATCAAGGTAGTAGTTAGAATAAAAGGGGACTAAACCGAAAGCTCTTTAAAACAAAGCAAAACAGGTCTCATTTACTCTTCTCGGTAATCCATGTGGTAGATGTTATTTCCTCCATCTTATAGATGAGAAATGTGAGGCTCAGAGAGGGAGGGTAATTTGCCCAAGGTCACACAGCTGCTAAGTAGTAGAGACAAGATACAACCTCCAATTTCTCTTACTCTTAAGCCTACATTTCCAAACTCTGTTCCATAAAAACAGAGGTTGTTTTGCTGTATGCAGAGCATAGCACCAAACATATAATTCTTACGCTCCGGTACTTTGCACACATTTCTTTTCTAGCTCTATTTTAGTACTAAGCTCTTGGTAGAATAAGCACATTTCACTCATGCCAAACAGGACTTGAAACAGGATAGTTATATGTTTCTGAGCTTTCTTTCCTACCACACTGTGAGCTCCTGGGAGACAGGAACTACAGCAGTCCCCCCCTTATCTGCCTGCTTTTCTGCGGTTTTAGTTACCCGTGGGCAACTGTGGTCTGGAAGCAGATGATCCTTCTGACATGTCATCAGAAGGTCAGTGGTGGCCTAACACTACATCACAATGCCTATGTCATTCACCTCATGTCAACTCATCACATAGGCATTTTATTTCTTATGTCATCACAGCAAGGGTGAGTACGTTACTATAACATAGTTAGAAAGAGACCACATTCACGTAACTTTTAGTTATATTGTTATAATTGTTCTATTTTATTATTGGGTAGGCTGTTCATCTCTTATTGTGTCTAATTATTTAAAGTAAACTTTATCATAGGTGTGTACGTATAGGAAAAAAACAGATATACAGGGTTTGGTATTACCCACAGTTTCAGGCATTCACTGGGGGTCTTGGAACAAATCCTCCATGGATAAAAGCAAGCTATGGTATATCCTCTTACCCTTTGAGCTAGCACACAGTAGGTGTTCAGTTACTGTGAGTAGGAATGAGTGAAGTTTAACCTGATGTTGTAATCTATGGACAGGAGGGGGTACAAAGAGGATCTGGGCCCTCTCTTTCTTGTGTTAGTATAGGTCCTGGCCCATTAAAAGTACTCATAAAACGTTAGCCACAAAAATGCACAAATGAGTGAATCCTGTATTTACCCTAGTTCTAGTTGTAAGAGTAGAAGCCTATCCTCTCTGGGTAGTTCTAGAACCAGCAGAGATATTGTGTTACATTCTGGGGACCCTCCCACCCCAAGGAATTTCACACTGTCTACAGAATACCCCTGTCTCCAAAGAAACTACGTTTCAGTTCCAAGTAGTTGTGCCACAATCATAAACACAACCACAAAGAATGGAAACAAACCACTAAAACACTATGAGTGGGAGGCCCAACTCCTCCCAACCAGTCAAGAGCATTTCCAAACAAACACAAAGGGGCTTACACCTGCTCCAGATCCTGCCAAAAGAACAGAAAGAAAGGAAACCTGAGAAAGTCAGACTGGCACCAAGTAAGAACCAAATGGGGCCAAACAGGAAGTTTCCTAGAGGAGGAGAGATTCCAGGGATTAATGGTGGTAGGAGGTTGACCTAATTCTACTATCTTTAAGGGATATAATTTCATAGTCCAATGAGTCATACAATTGAGGCACATCATACAGGTTTAAGCAGAGATGATAATAAGAATCACAACTGACTTTTATTGAGTGATTACTGAGTATGAGGTTCAATGCTAAACACTCTTCAACGTTAGCTCACTTCCTCTTCATGGCAGCCCTGAGACCTGCTAAGACTAGGCAGGCAGGTCATCAAGTCATGGGAACCAGCAGGGTAGTTGAGAGAAAAGTTAAGGTGAGCACAGTACCAAAGCTGAGGGCAGGAAGTCCAGATATCCACAGGCAAAAGACCCAGCACAGGTGTCTGCCAAACCTCCAACTCCTTAAGCTGATGACTCCCAGATACCAGAGTCATCTGGGGAAGTTTTCAAAAGACAGTTTTCTGGGTCCCTCTCAGACTGACCAAATCTGTATTTCTAAGAGTGGGACTTAGACATCTATATTTTAACCTATATGTTTAAAATCTATATTTTAAAATCTCTATTAAAAAAAAAAAGCCACCCTGAATTCTCTCTCATTCATATGTAAGTATTCAATACCCACGGGCCCTTAAGGAAAGTGTGAATGTTAAAGTAACTCAGGACCCCATGTTGACTTGTTCCCAAACTGTTTTCCTTTAATTCCAGCTCTACCTGGTCCCATGGCTTCTGAAACCCCAACATTTTGGGGCCTGTGGAATTGAGGTTTCTCTGGGCTATACTCAGTTTTGTGAATCTGAGTCAGTCCACAGCTCCCTGGGATTAACTTGGCTCCCTTTGACATTTAGTGCTACCCCCAGTGGCTATGTCCTCCCACCCAGCCTTTGCATCCAGCCAAAGCAGGGCTGAGCCCCATTAGTGAGGATGACGGAGAGGACACTTTGGATTCAGAGTACCAGCAATCAGAGCATCATATACTGAGGTGAGGGCACTACAAGATCTGGCCCAACCAAAGGCTTGAGATCTACTTTCTGTTAGGAGAGGAATGAGTCCCTTAGCAGTCCTGAGCCCACAGAGAAGAGGATGCAAGTGAGGAGGAGAATGAGAAGTCTGAGCTTGAAAGTGGAGCTAGGACCATCTCAACAATGTTCCCAGGTTCTGAGTCATGTTCATGAGCCTTCCTTCTGCATCAGTAACCATCTCCACCAACCCCTGTCTCTGGTCTTTACTACAGGCAAACCCCTCTGCTCATTCTTGGCGACCATCCATGACCCACAGACAAAAATAGACCAGCTGGCCTCTGCAAGCACTTTGCCTTCACTGATGAGAAACAAACGCCCATTTGGTTTACTTTCCCTTCAAAAGTCCAGGAAGCCTCTTGACAGAAGGTACTGGGAAGGTTTAGTGAAGGCCAAGGGTTTAAGTTTTGAAATCTAAACCATTTGACAGGCCCTGTGAAGGTGATGAAAACCAAGAAACTTATGGTCAAGTTGAAACTCTCCTACTTTATGTCTCACTAGATGTGGTAAGACATGCATTAGGGTTGCTTACATGCAGAAAAAATTCAAGTACAGTGAAGCAGGTTTATGCTCCACAGAAGAAAGAACTTCCTAATAGATGAAGAGTCTGCCCTGGAAGGTGTGAAATCATTTTCATTGGCTATGACTCTAACTCATATCTGTCAGCCATGCCATAGGTGTGAGGTTGGAACAAGATGAGTGTTGAGATAACTTCCAAGCCCTAAATCCATGACTCTGTGATCATTATCACCATAAACCTTGAAGGCTTGACTGAGCACCTTTTCCAAATGGGGCTTGCACCAGAATACGGAGAATTAGTGGCTCAGAAAAGGCCTGGTTGAGAAGCAGAACCAGTCATGTTTTAAGAGATATTTCTGCAAAGCACTGAGCCAACAGTAACTTACCAATATATAATCCTAGGAATATTTCTGGATGTTTCAGTTATTGAGACTCCAAGTAGCCTCAGCTCTGAGCAATGTCTGCTGATCAGCTCTCTTTTTAAAAACAGTATCTGTTTTGTATATGTTCTTCCCTCTGTCTGCAAACATTCTGACCCTAGTTATCTGCATGTTTTCTCCCTCTTTTCCTTCAAGTATTTGTTCAATTGTCACCTTTGTAGTGAGGTCTTCCTAGACCATCTTATTTATACAGATTATCTTTTAATGGTAGTGTTTAGACCACTTATATTTAGTGTAATTATTGATATAACTGGGTTTAAGTCTACTCCGTTGCTGTTCATTTTTAATTTATCCCATCTGTTCTCTGTTCCTTTTCACCTCCCTTCCTGCTTTCTTTTGTATATAGAAAAACATTTTTTGTGTTCCATTTTAGCTATTTCTCATGGGGTTTTGTTTATTTTAGTGGTTGCTCTAGAAATCACAATATGCATTCATGACGTATCACAGGCATATTTTGAAATAATATTATAATATTATATCACTTCATGTATAAGGTAAGAAACACAATAATACTCCCTTTTTGGCTTTCATGATATTGCTGTAATATATTAATTATTTCTACATATGTTATAAGCCCCACAGATTGTTAATTTTTGGTTAAAAGTCGAATGTATGGACTCATTGAATTCCTATTCAATGACTCATAATCTATTACTATTATTATTATTTTTTTGATCTTCAAATTGTTCCCCATTTGGTCAGTAGGAATCCCTTCAAGTTATCTCCTATGTCCTTTTGGTATGTTAGTACTTTGTTACTTTTGGTAACAGGCCCTAGGATCATCTTATACTTCCCTGCCCTTACCCTGAAATCAGCCAATTCTGCAGGGAGACTCGATTCATTTTAGTATAAGGTGATATTCATAAACCAGGATCTGGGTACTCAGTGTGCTCCTTCCTACGGGAGTGTCATTCATTGTTTCTAGGCCCCTGTCCTCTGAGTGGACAGAGCTAGGAAATATGAATATAAATATGAATAAATATACATACACACGTACATCTATATCTATTTCCATATCTATCTATCTATTAAAAACCATGAGATTTCACCAATACCTCCATTCCAATCCAACATTACAGTGCTGGTCTTAGCTTTCTATTTTCCATGCTTGTAACTCCCTTCACTAACAGTGAGAGAATTAGCCTTCATCACCCTCAATATATTACATATTTGCTCAATCCACCTATATGTAACCAATGTCCTGGCTACTCTGGGGCCAGTCCTTGGTCCTGCAGTCCCACTGATTCCCACCAGTGACATCAAGGCTAACTCTTTGTCCTTGGGCCCCTCTAATCCCTGCTGGCCACGTTGGGGCAAAAACCCAGGCCCTGATGGAGGGCTCAGTAGCCCTGACATAGAAGCAAAAGAGATGGTTCGATTGATTGGAGACTGGTGACCTGTACAGAAGATGCAATGGGAAAGTCAGGGACCTTGGATGTTAAGAACGCCAGAGCACATGCCATAGGTTTCACGCAGGATGTGGAAGAAATATGTGTGATGAGGTGCCCTGCATTGGTAGAAATGGAGGGGTGGAAGCACTGGAGATCCTGATAACAATCAGAGAATAGGTATGGTGGAGATTAAGTTCTCTGGAGAACCCAGTCATTTCCAACTAGCTAGCCAAATGTTTGATTATATCTACACACGAACTGGGCTACAGTGATTCCACTGGAACTTTTACTGTCAAGTGGGTCACATCCGGGAGAATTGCCATTAAACATTTTTCCAAACGGGTTACAGGTGCTTCCCCTCCAGTAAATTAAATCCCTAATAGCAGAACTAGAGGAAGCACATGTACACTCATACACAGACCGAATATAATACTGGCCCCCAATCAAAAATCATCAGGAAGTTAGACTTCAAGGCAAGCTCCTGTCCTGAAATGACTCTTTCATGATCAGATAGCACAGGTATCAAAGAGAAAAGGCATAGATGGAGCTTTTGCAAGTTCCTGAACCCAGAAGGGATGAGGTTCTGAGAGACCAACTGGAAATTGGATCAGTTAATACCTGAATAAATGAGTAAATGAGCTGGGCCTTGAAGACTGAATAGGATTTCTAAAAATAAGGGAGAATGAGTAGAATTCACATGGGAAGCAACTAAATCACAGATCCAGAGCCAGGCACAAACACAGCAGAACTGTGCGACAGAACAGTGGATACATCTGCTCCCCGGAAGGTGACATAGGTCAGGCCCTTGGCAGAATCACGTCTCCATCCAAAGCTAGGTGCTTGGTGCCACTTGGCAGTATCTGTGTTGTCAGTTTCCTTCTTCATTCACTATGGAGGCTTGTCAAAATCTCCCCTTTCAGGAGACAGCCTAGCTGGCTTCAGTAATAGACATCAAGTTTATCAGTCATGAACTTCCTCGATCTCCTGCTTCTGCACATACAAATTATTGCATTAAAAAAAATTTTTTTTTTGTATTTATTTAAGTGATCTCTAAACCCAACATGGGGCTCAAACTCATGACCCTGAGATTAAGAGTTGCATGTTCCAGGTGGCTCAGTCAGTTAAGCATCTGATTCTTGGTTTCAGCTTGGGTTGTGATCTTGTGGTCCTGGGATTGAGCCCTGTATCAGGCTCTGTGCTCAGCACGGAGTCTGTTTGAGATTCTTTCTCTCCCTCTGCCTCTCCCCCTGCTTACTCTCTCTCTCTCTCTCTCTCAAATAAAAAATAAATAAATAAAATCTTAAAAAAAAAAAAGAGTTTCATGCTCTACCGGCTGAGTCAACCAGGCATCCCCAAATTACTGCATTTATACCTACTCATAGTTTCTTCCCTTCCTAATCACAGGAAGACATATCCTCTCCAAGATTAATTCTTCAAACTGCCCTCAGGCTCCCGTCAAACTGCCCTGTAGTCTCCCCCTGCAGAAACATTGTTGCCACAATTATCACCCTTGACCCCTTCCAGGCTTTTTCAAAAGCCATGAACAGGCAAATGTCTGTCCCATCAGGAGCACATGAAATATCAATCTTACATGCTTTAGCTATTCCCCTTTCTTTATCTTTTCTTGAACAGCAAAACTTTTGTTGTTCTTGCTGCTAAATATCATCTTACATGTTTCTCTAATTATAAAGGGAGTACATGATCATTATAGAATATTTGCACAAAACTGTACTGAAAAGAATCTTTGTAATGTTGCCACTCATTTGTGGGTTTCCATGTGTATAGATCTATGTCTAACACTTAATAGCTGACATTTTACTGAGTGCTTTCTGTGTGTCAGGCTCACCGGGATCCAGTGAGAGACTTACCCACAGTTGTGCATCGAGTCAATGGCATTGTCTAGACTCAGTCCTAGGAAGTCTGGCTCTGAGCATAAGCTCTTAAATTAGCTCCTTATGCCTCTACTTTTCACCCGAATCAGAATCAGATTACAGGTAGAGGGAGCATTTTTCAATATCACAAAATGTTTTAGAAATGTGATTTCTAAAGCATAACCAAGATTGTTTATATAATAGCTGGTCAGTTTCCATTTGGTCATCAACCCACCATACTTTTGCTTCCCGTCTTCACCGCTCGACAACACAAACTGACCCCACAAGTGTTAAAGGTAACCTCTTCCATGCCAAATCCAGTGGACACTTTAGAACCCGTCTCTTTCTTGACTCTCTGGCAATATTTGACACAATTATCCCTTCCTTCCTTTTGTCATTTAGTCAATAAGTATTTACCGAGCACCAATTATGTTCCAAGCACAGTGCTAAGTATCAGAAACCTCCTTCTCTGTTGATTTCCAGGACATATTCTCTTTTGCTTTCCTCCTCCTTCTCTGACCGTGTTTTCTTAGTCTCAAACTTCCTGGTCCTCTGGTCCTCAGCCCCATGTTGGGGTCTTCACCAGTGTCTCTCAGCCCTGGCTGTGCCTCAGAATCCCCTGTAACACGTGCCTGGAGATTCTGATTCGGGGGAAGGCATCAATATTTGAAGATGCTACCTGTCTTTCACTCGATGATGCTTTTCCTCCTGTGTTGCTCGTCCCAGGAAATGGCATACCTCTCCTTCCACCCGTTGAAGCCAGAAACCTTGCTTTCTCCTCTTCCAATCAATCACCGTGTCCTGTTGATCCTACCCACCTTCCACATCTCTCCATCTCCATCGTTACTACTTGCATTCAGCCCATCATCATTTCTCACCCAGATTATTAAAATGCCCTCCCAGGTGACCTGGCCTGCCACCTTGCCTCACTCCAGTCTCTTTGTCATTTTTGTTCTTCCACAGTGAAAACAGCTTTTTTGTTTTTTTCCTGATTATATAAATACTACAACATTAATATAAAAATAAGACAATCCTACAAAGATAAGGAAGAAAAAAAATGATCACCTGAAATCCTACTACCCTGAGTCACAATCCCTCCATCAACTTTAAACATTGCTCCGTCATAGGAGGAAAGAGTCTGAACCTTGACCCTCACTGGGATCCAGGCGCCACAGGATGGCCTTGAGGAAAGGATAATTTCAAGTAGGAACAAAGAGGGCCCCAAATGAGTGACCATCTAGTTGTACAATCACAGCTTAGTGCTGTTTTATTTTGAGTAGAGGGCAGTTTTTAAAAAAATACTTTTTTCCATACCTTCCCTGCTCTCTTTCTCTACTTCCTGCACCCCTCCTCCACTGCAGCAAATCCATGCTAAGAACTCGGCATATTTACTTTCCGACCCTTTCTTCGTGCTCACATCACCATAGGCTGTGTTTGGCTTCTCCTCACAGTGACTCAGCTACAGAGGTTTCGTCCCTTGAGGGTTTATTCTCACAAGTACCGAGTCCGGGGCGCCATAAAGTGGCCAGCGAGCCAGGTCCCTTCCAACGATCTGCCTTGTAATCTTTCACACTGTCATAACTTCAAGGCCATAACATGGCTATTAAAGTGCCAACTATCATATCCTCGTGTTGGATAAGAAAAGGGGAAGGCCCCTTTCCAGCTCCGGCTTGGCCCTGGACATAGCAGCTGCCGGAATGTTGATGGCCAAGAAGACCCCTATTGCCATTTATGAACTCCTTTTCAAGGAGGGAGGGACGGTGGCCAAGAAGGACGTCCACATGCCTGACAGACGAGAGCAGGTAGAAAAGAATGTGCCCCATCCTCACGTCATGAAGGCCATGCAATCTTCTCAAATCACGAGGCTACATAAAGGAACAATGCCAGGAGACATTTCTACTGGTCCCTTACCAGCCAGGGCAGCCGGTGTCCCCACGACGGCCTCCGCCTGCCTGCGGAGAACGTGCCTGCCGCTGTGCACTGCAGCTGACCTGGGACGAGCAGCCCACGGCCCAAAGGTCCGGAGGGAGAGCCACCTGCCAGACTCACAGCAGGGGAAGTGACAGAGATGCCTAGGACCAAGTGCTGGCCTCCCTGCTGCTGACAAGCACCTGAGGCCAGGCCTGCGTCAGCAACTGAAGGCCAGTTTAGAGACGGGTTTGGTCATGGACATGGTCAGCTACTTCAGTCAAGGGGGAGGGGATTGTTGTGTGTTGAGTAAATCCGTAGGCAGGAAAAAAAAAAAAAGAAGGAAAAGGGGGAAGGAAGGGAGGAAGGGAGGGAGGGAGGGAGGGAGGGAGGGAGGGAGGGAGGGAGGGAGGGAGGAAGGAAGAAAAGCAAGCAAGCAAGCAAGCAAGCAGGCAGGCGGAAGACCAGGAGCAGAAAAGAACTTCACCAAACACTCAGTCCTAAGCTCCCGTTATATTTCATTGGCCACTCCTCTCTGCAAGACAGGTCAGGAAAAAAGGCACGAGCACACACACACATACACACACACGCTAACACACAAAAGAATTTAGGGTTCTTGTTTTGCTATTAGCAGCCAAATCGGATCAGAGGACACACACACTGTTGCATAGAGCTCTTCCTACTTAATCACACTTCACGGAAATCCGTCCAAGTCAGTTAGTATAGATCTAGCCTATACTATTTAAATGGCTACATTACCCCCCATGGTAGGTGCACACTATAATTTATTCAATCATTCTGCTAAAGGTGGGCATTCACTTTGTTTTCAGTGTTATGCCAGCCACAAACAATACACCAATAAACACCTTTGTGCATGTATCCTTTGTACCATGATTTATTTCTACAGACTGGATTCCTAGCAGTGGGACTGCTGGGTTGAAGGACATGTGTATTAAAATTTTATAGTCTTTCCCTGATGGCCAAAAAGTTTGTAGCAATTCACATTTCATCCAACAATGTTATGAGCATCTGTTTCCTCTCCATTTTCACCAGTAGTAGGTGTCATCACTGTTCCTAATCTTTACCAATCCAAAGGGTATAAAGCGATATTACTTTACTACTTTAATTTTAATTAGCATTTTTAGATGTATTTATTGGACATTTGGATTTTCTCTTCTATGAATTGCATATTCGTATTATTTACTCATTTCTATCAGGTTTGTCTTTGCTAATCACTTTCTGAGCGCTCTTTGTATGTTATGGATATTAATCGTTAATTAGTATAGTACAATTTGTATACTAATATACTATATAAAAACTTCGCTGGATCCTCTTTGTGTACCTAAGTGGCTTACTAAAGCCAGGTGTGCTGCCTGAACAGGAGATGGTATTTAGATGCCTTTGATAAGGACAGTTAGGCAACTCCCTTCTCTCCATGTATCTATTTGCATCCACTGATTTACACAGAAGGTGAACAGTCCGGCCTACCGCCTGTGACAAAGGGTCTGAAGCTTGTTCCTGGCTGGATTTCAGTCACCCAGTGGACTGGGATGGGGAGGGGGACATGGTTAGAAGCAGCAGGGGCCCTGAGAACTAAGTCATCATAGAGAGGAGGGCATCTAGCCCCCTGAGTCAAATCCAGCCCTGGGGCCAGCGTGCCCAAGAGGAATGGTGTTCTGGGTTCATGGCGGAAGCTAACACTGAACTTGTCTCACTAGCCAATTTGGTAGCATGTGTGGCTCCTGGAAGGAAGGGGGCTTGTATGGAAGTTTCAAAAGCCGTTACAGTGCAGTCAAGCAGCCTCACAGTGGAACCTTTATTTGAGCTGCAGCTAAGAAGAGCATTTCCCCAGAGCATTTGCTAGACCAGTGGCCATACTTGTCCTTACAGCGATGCTCCGATGTCAACACTATGAAGCCCAACAGACTGCTAGGTACCGACGATAGGCCGAATCTTCCAGCCTTTGCGTTGGCACCCTTGTTGAAGCATGAAGGCCTGGGACCGCAGAATTGCAGCCTGGCTTCCCACGAACAAGTGATAACCTAGACTATTTCATCGAAACGTGGAAGTACTCCCTAATGAGTCCCCTAAGGACTTGGTGGAAAAGGCCCTAAAAATCGCTTTGATTTTCTGCCATGATCTTGACTTCCTTTAGTCAAGCTGGTGGGATGCAGAGCTGGGGAGAGAAGGATACTGTTGCTGGTGGGACTGCCCCACCACACACTGACTGGTGAGCCCTGAAACTGGTCACCTTCATTCTCACTGTACATGTTATGGCCCCTGCCAACTCTCTGGCCTCACCAGCATTTTCTCTGTCCCTCTCTAAGTTCTGGATATGATAAACCAGTAGTAAACTCCTCCAAGACCACACTTTCTTTGCCTACTGGAAGTTTGTAGATGCAGCTCCCTGCCCCTGAAGCACCCAACCCCTCAGCCACGTTATTTATGGGCTAACTCCTGTCAGCCACTGCCTCTTTCAGGAAGCCCTCCTTGATTCCTCCCATCTGGGCTTAATGTTCTCAGAACATCCTGCATGCTCCCATACCCCACTCCTTCTATTAGACTGTGAGCTACTTTCTTCAGCATTGAGTACAGTGCTTAACATATCGTGGCTGCTCAGTAATGCTTGTTACCTAGGGAATTAATGAATGAAAAATTAAATGTCCACATGTGCTCAACGCTGTACTCATTTCTTCTAAGAGAAATAAAGGGCATATCCCCTGCCCTCAAGAGATTGATAACTCAAATGGGGAGACAGAGGGGTTTTTTCGTTTATTTGTTTTTTGCTTTTTTCTCCCAAAAAACTGGTAAATAATCATATGCATTTAAGATTAAATGTTTAAGAACAGTGAGGGCTGGGAAAGGGGGACATAATGGAGCCACATACATCGGGAAAAAGGGGAATACCCTAGTCTGTTAGTGAGCATCTCTGTATGTCCAAAAATAGCCTCCAAACGTGTCCAATATTGATTATGTGAAGCCCGCTGTGCCAGTCACGGAAGCTACAAAGAGGGAAAATTACTGTCTTCGCAGCCCTACTGTCTAGTGGGAACCACCTCAGATTCTGTCTGGAAGGAGGCATGGTGAACACAGGAATCGAACAGGTAACAAGCAAGTACCACAGCTGGAATGATAGGATAAGATTGTTACATACGAATAAAGCAAATCACTTTTCACTAATTAAAAGAGCAAAGATAAGGGGTCCGTGGGTGGCTCAGTTGGCTAAGCGTCTGCCTTCGGCTCAGGTCATGATCCTGGGGTCCTGGGATCCAGCCCCTCTTCAGCCCTGCTCAGCAGGGAGTCTGCTTCTCCCTCCTCCTACACTTGCACTCTCTCTGTCTCTCTCTCTTCCTCTTGAATAAATAAACAAAATCTTTAAAAAAGAGCAAAGATTAAAACAGATAATAAAAAAATAAATAATAAAATAAAAATAAAAATCAGAGATAATATGCAGTCTTGGCGGTAGTGTGGTGAAATGAGGACTATCGCATGCTATTCGTGGAAGGGCAAATCGGTACATATTTTCTGGAGGGCAATTTGGCACCATATATCAAGACTTTCAAAAATATTCCTACTCTTTTGACCCACTGGTTCTATTTCTAGTAATTTATGTTAAGGAAATAATCAGAGGCATGGACACTTATGTACAAGGATATTAATAGCTGTGTTATTTTCAATGGAAAAAAATAAAAACAGTCTGAATGTTGAACAATAGGGAATCCGTTAAGTAACTTATGATTCATCTGCACGATAGACGTTCTACAGCCATGAAAAACCATATTTTTCTCAGAATTTCAGCATCATGGGAAATTCCTCATGGCATAACATTAAGTGAAAAAGCACACAAAACTATATACGTGTCATCACCCAAAATTGTGGTTGTGAAAGGAGATACACCCAAGATGTTAGCAGTGCTGGAATTATAGTCTTATTTCCTTCCTTATCATTTATTTTATATGTTTTCTGTATGTATTATTTTATAGTTAGAAAATGGTTTTAAATTTTTAATGAAAGCCAGTTGGTAGGACAAGGCAGTTTACGCTAAAAGCAAGACGCGCAAGCAGCTGTAAAGTCACATTTGCACAGAATGGCCACAAATTGCACCCACTCTGGGTTTTCGTGCCATGGAGCTAGAGCCTCGTCCTCTACAACCTTGGTAGGGTTTGGGAGGGGAGTGCATGATGAGCAAAACAAAGATGGGGACTTGAGAGACTGTCCATGAAACACTTGTCATATGCAAAGGTTTCATGGACAGTTTGTGGGTAGAGCGACTCAGAGGCCATGACAGTTAGCATCCCATACCCTGGACCCCCGTGCCCCCTTTTCTTTTGTCTTCTCTTCTCTTCTTTTTCTTTTCTTTTCTCTCTCTCTCTTTTTTAAAGATTTTATTTATTTATTTGACAGAGAGAGAGACAGCCAGTGAGAGAGGGAACACAAGCAGGGGAAGTGGGAGAGGAAGAAGCAGGCTCCCACCAGAGGAGCCTGATGTGGGGCTCGATCCCAGGACTCTGGGATCATGCCATGAGCCAAAGGCAGATGCTTAACGACTGAGCCACCCGGGCGCCCCTCTTTTCTTTTCTCTCTTGACCCCTGTTGAAGAAAAGGCCGGAACAACCAAAGCCTTGAGAGGGTTTGTGAGGCAAGGAGAAAAGACTCTCTCACTCACACCAGCAAGTTGGGGATCATCACTTCTGTCTCCAGGAGTCCGTAATGACCCTTCAGGAATATCCGACCTGCCGCAGGCACGATGGGTCAACAGTGTCTCAGTTCTTTTGACCTGATGGCGGAGGGAGACCAGGGATTGCAGAGCAGAGAAGGAGCAGGCTCAGATGTTAGATAGTGCAGGAAGTCAACCCGATAATTACAGACGCTTCAAGCAGATGATCAGTGGACATTTGACACGCAAGAGGTAGCTTCCACATGTTATCCCTTTGGCCCCCAGTTCATTAAGCGCCTTCACATTCCTTATTTTATTGGATCCTAACCACAACCCTGTGAGAGAGGCAATAGTGTCCTCGTTCTGCAGATGAGATCATTGAGGCTCAACAAGATGAAAGGATTTGCCCAAGGTCTCCCTCAGTTAATAAGCGCTGGAGCTGGAACCGGGAACTTCGGATTCCTCTTTCTTTTTTGGCACACTAAGTTGTGAGGGACATTCTCATACAAGAACCCACAAGTCTTACTGAAGAGTGAGAAGAAAAATGAACATGTATTTACTAAAAGATGGTGCATTTGATCTTAACTAATATTTCCCCTTTCAAAGTTATTTTTCATTTCTCAGGCTCTGTCATCAATGCCAAGGAGACACAACACAGACAGGGCCAAGGCACCGCCTCGGGGCCTTGATGCCATGTTTGTGTTGTGTGTGTTGTTCCGGCGTAGCTGCAGAGCCTGGGCTTAGGGGGAGATCCTGGCGATGGCCCCGTTTGCCAAAGGCAGTGCTGGGGCATGGGCCATGTGGCTCGTGTGCCCTGGACCCAGCACTGCTTCTACGCGGAGGAGTCTCTGGACCAGCTACCATCTTGGATAGACACCCTGGGTTTGGGTTGGCACCCCTCCAGATGGCACTTCGTTAGAGGAAAGCACAGTGAAGGCCCCACATCGGGCACACCTGCTCATCAAGCTCCATCTCAGGTCCTGCCCTCCCACTGCGCTTGGGACATGCACAGACATGAAATGCCTGGGGCTACTTTTGGCCTAGTGCTGTATGTTTTCCCGTGTAATTCTCAGTTCCCCCCTATGGAGTGACTGTCTCCATTTTATAACTAAGGATTTGTGGAATCATGGAGGTCAAGCAACTTACTCAAGGAACCATGGCTCCTAAGTGGCCCAGGTAGGACTTGAGCCCAGCTCCTTCTGGCGATAGAAGCCAGGCACATCTCAGCACGCCACCCAGCCTCCTCAGGCTACGGGAGCTCTCAACGCCTCAGCTCACCGTGATCTATCCAAGGAGATTCGACCAACTTGACTGTTTACAAACTATACAAGATTGCCAAGGGCGTAAGTGTACAGGAAGAAGCATTTGTAGAGGATGCATGAGACAGAAGATGGCTTCTTTTTTTTAGTCAAGCAGATCTGAAATCGCCCCTTTTCTAGAAAAACTTCCTGGCCCTGCCTGAATCTGCTTAGCTTGAGAACACCTTACCTCCCTCCTTCCCTATCTTACCTCCAAATGATTTTCCCCTGAGGCATTGATGGTCAGTCGCAGAAGCATTTCAGACCAGCCGCCTGGCAACTGCCTGAGTGTGTGCATGGGGGAACCTGTCACAGGATTTGGGTCCACAGAAGGCAGGGGCCTGGGCTGTGGGTAAGGCAGTGAATCCCAAATCAGTTCTGAACCATCTGTACCTCCCCCTCTCTTCCTGCCAATCACCTCTTCACGGAGAACACCTGAATCATCTTCTCAGGCTTCGGGAAGTTCACATCTTGACCAAAACAATAGCCGAGGCTCTCCTCAGGAGATTTTCAGCCTTGGGTAAAAAAAAAAAAAAAAAAAAAAAAAAAAAGAGTTCTTTTCATAGAGTTTTCTCCTTCTGATCTGCTCTATAACCAGCTCTTTGGACTTTCGACTAGAATCACCTGTCTTCTCCCACACGTACGCCCTCGGTGCGCTGTGCCCAGTCCTCGGCCTTCCTGTCAGTGATCGGGGGCCTGGCTGAGGTCTACGAAGATCACGCATAAGGCAGAAAGTGGAGGCCTGACTCCATCGCTACCTTTCCTGTGGCTTCGCATTTGTACGTTTTGATGCGTGTTCATCCCGTCTCCTCCAGTAAGCTGGAATGGCAGAGTGGGAGGGATGGGAGGAACGCTAGTTCGCAAAGCACCTCTGCGGCCTGCTTCTAGATGCCTCCTGGGTCTTTGGCATTTAACCCAGAACCCTCCCCCGCTGCCACAGCAGTTCCTAGGGGGAAACGCCTCTTCTTCCTCATATCTTGGCCTCCAAAACCGAAGCAAGGCTCTCGCTCCAGATTCAGTGTTCAGTGTTGCTGACCAGAGAAGCAGAATCTTCTAGCTCTAATCACCCTCCAGGGACCTCTCCGGTTAGCCGATAGAACTGCAGGCACGGACATGGCTGCTTGACTCGCTCTTGCAGTGCCAAGGAATGGCAGGCATGACTGCTCTGAGGGGGTACAGGTCGCTTGTCCTCCCCTGGGCCCCGCTCCTCTGCTGCCATCACTGCCCTCCCCCCACCCTCCCCGGACTATGCTGCCTCTGTTCCTGGGAGCAGGGGAGTGGGCCTCCCGTCTGGAGGCTCTACTATATCCTTTCCTGGGCAAGTCTTGCCCCCACACGTCCCAGCCTGGGAGTCTCAGCAGTGCGTTGGTGCTCACTGATGGCTTGGGTTGGCTACGGTACTGACGCCCCAAAGAGGGTTAATGAGCTCCCCGGGCCTGTTGGTTGACTCTGCCTTGGGAAGCCGTCCAATCCAGAGCTAGGTCTATCCCCACAACACAGCATGCTTTGCTATGACTCAGAGCTTGCAAATGCTGAAAATACTACCTCATGTTCCTCAGGATGACAAATTCTCCCAAATGCTATCACTACGGACTTCCTTCCATGGCAGCTTCACAGCCGGTCTGCAAGGCAGTGTAAGCCCTAAGGCTCTGGGCGATAGGTGAGTCCGTTTTTTTTTGTTAGTTCTCAATTGTTCCTGCTAGGGAAACTGACAGTGGTGTGAATAATCCAAAGAGACGGATTATCTAGATATAATTTAAATAATTTACATCTCTCTCTGGAGTGTGTTAGGTGATTTATTTGTTTTAGGCAGAGCATTTACCTTCCTAATGATACTTAATTTAGGGTAATGAGGGAAAGAAATGGCATGCCATCATCCCAGATGAGTTAGGTAGGCAGCTCTGAGGAGCAGGAGAAAGGGGAGTCTGTGGGGCCGGGTTATGAAGCAATGTGCTCAACATTCACCATGGCCAGTGGAACCTCCCCCGCCACTCACTTCCTACCCGGGCTGTTACGTGGGCTCACTGTTTTTGCTCCCAGGGGTATGTTCGCATGTCTTGCCATCTTCCCATGGTCCCGTCAGTGTAGAGAGGCCTGCCATCTTGGAAGCCACAGAGGAGCAAATCAGGGAGGGAAAGAAGTGCTTCTTATGTCCAGGAAGTTGGGAGCTGTACCTCAGAATAAAAAAGGGGAGGCCAGAATGCTCCTCATCCAGTAAGTATGGGAAGATACCCTTGAGAGAGCGAGCAAGAGAGAGAGAGAGAGAGCAGGCTCTGGAGCTCATGGACGGCCAACTCCCAAGTGCCTTATCTAGGATATCAGAACTCATAGCCCTGAACCCCAGGACACAAAAAGACTCCAGGGAGCAGAGAGGGGGGACAAGGTAGGCAGATAGAGTGGGAACTATACAAGACTCAGACTCAGAAGGACAGGGTTGCCTCCTGTTGGCTACAGGATCTTAGGCAAGTTGTTAACCGCTCGGACCCTCCGTGTGCTCATCTGAAGAAATGAGAGCAACAACAATAATCAGAGTTAGAGCTTACAGATGAGAGGCAGTTAAATAATAATGTTTATGAAAGTATTTTGAAAGCTGTGAAGTTCTGTGCAAATTTCAGTTATTACCATATCTCTGACTTGCTCAGTGAGACCCACCCAGGGACCTGGGCATCTCAAGGGCCACGCTACATTAGAGTTTGAAGGACTGTGTGTTCAGCACATAAGGGGTGTATCCAGGTGTGTATAACAGTCCTCCCTTATTCATGGGGGATTTGTTCCAAGACCCCCAGGGGAGGCTGCAACCACGGATAGTACCAAACCCTGTATGTGCTGTGTTTCTTTCCTACACACACCTACCTATAATGACGTTTATAAATTAGGCATGGAAAGAGATGGACAATAACTAATAATAAAGCAGAACAATTATAACAATACGTCGTAATGAAAGTTATATGGATGCGATCTTCCTCTCAGAATCTCCCATTGTATTGTGCTCACCCTTTTTGTGATGATGTGAAATGAAAAAATGCCTTGCGATGAGATGAAGTGAGGGGACTGACACAGACATTGCGATTAGGCTACTACTAACCTTCTGATGACACATCAGGAGGAGGATCGTCTGCTCCAGGGCCACGGTTGGCAAGGGGTGACTGAAGCTGAGGAGAGCAAAACCATGGGTAAGGGGGGACTACTGTCCTTAAACACTGCTGTTCTCACTCTGACGTAGGTAGAGATAGCACAAGAATCCAGCCTTCCTGCACGTAGTCTTTTCTCAGTTTCCTGACATTTGGATGAATTTGTTAATGATTCTAGATCTCAGCCTCTTCAGAAATGCTTGGCAGTAGAATTACCACCTACTTTGGAAGCCAGGTTGGAATCTGCCCAGACTCTCAATAAGAGGGTACTTCTAAACACTCTGCGTGGGGTCCTTTGTCCAAGATTCTTTCTTCAAAAGATGGGGAGGTGGTGGAGACATGGGGGAGTGGGCAGGAGGAGCAGGGGGTTGTGGGGGTTGGGGGAGTGATAGCCACTGCTGGTCTTAAGCTTTCCCATGGACTGTTATCTTTTCCCATAGAGGAGAGAGAAAAAAGAATCATGACTGAAAGGTCAGGATGCCCTGACTTTTCCTTCGCTGGTCTGAACCCTCATTCCCATCTCTCATCTTGTCCTCGTCTTTCTTCTGACCATTGGTCCCACCCCTGGCTTTAGTGTTTCTATTCTCTTGTCCTCTTATCTTAAAGCCACAGGGTCTCTGGGATCAAATGGCAGACTCCCTCAGAGGAAAATAAGATTTGTGCTCTGGGACGAGGTAACTGGTAGGCTCTCATTGTTGCTGAGAACAGGGGTAAAAAGTTCACCTGGATGTTGTCAAATGGGCCACTCTCATTTAGGTTAAATCTGGCTATTCCTAAATCTTCACAGACTTGTGTTCTTTATCTGTCCAAAGCTGATGGAATCTTAATCCTCCTTCTACATGTGGTCGTCAGCAACGATTAGTCCTTCACCTCAGGACCTTTCGGTATCCTTCAGCCACTTACCCCCCACCTCCCAGCGCTTCCTACCCTTCATAGTAATGGCAAATTTCATATTGTCTTCAGTGAACATAGTGTTTCTACAAATAGAATTCTTTTTTTAAAAGTTTATTTATTTCTATTAGTAATCTCTACACCTGATGTGGGACTCGAACCCATGACTCCAAGATCAAGAGTTACACGCTCTTCTGAGCCAGCCAGGTGCCCCTCTACAAATAGAATTCTTAATTAGGATTTAGTAAGTCAGAAATTTTCAGAAGGTTCATTTCCTGTCATAGGTTGAGTTCCCTAGGAGGAAAGCCTAATGTGCAGATTCTTGTGCAGGCAGCTTTTGCGGAGATTGCTCTAGAGGAGTCATGAAAGGAAGGAGAGGATAGGGATAGGGATAGGGGAAGAAATTAAGCAGGAGTATGGTTTCAGGAGAAATGTGCCCTTAAACTGGTCCTTCTGGGAGCTCTGGAGTATAAATCACAGTTTGTCCTGCATTCAGGCAAAGAGGTGGATGCTTTTGTATTTCGACAGCAGTCAGTCACTGGCCAGTAGGCTGTGGAGGGATGTCATTCCCAGGCATGCGGGGAGGTGGCTCCAGTGGGTCAAGGTGTGAGTTGTCGGCAACACCTGCAGGGGCTGGACGAAGGACTCCTCTGACTGTAAAAGGGATCCCAAGGGTGCCAACAGCCTCTACTGCATACCCTTGGACTCTTTAATTCCAGTTCTGGAATTCTACCATATTGAAAGAATTCTAAGTATAGAAAGAAAAAAGAGAAACAAAGATGTTTGCTGCAGTGTCATTTATGATAAAACATTTCAAAATGCAAAAAAACTGAGTTCCAACAGGACAGGAATAAGTAAGTTAATTATATAATGGATGCAATTAAGTAAGTAATTGCATGGTATTCTTAAGTAAACTTGCATGATATTCTTTGCCCCACAAAGCCTTGGCCCCTATCTCTCTTCCTGATTTTATCTGGTACCACTCTTCCTCCTTGCTCACTATACTCTCACTGAACTGGTCTCCTCTCTGTTCTTCCAACACGCTGGGCTTGCTACTTTCCTAGGGCTCCTGCACCTGTGTTCCCTCTGCCTGGAACATTCTGTGCATGGCTGCCCCTAAATCAGTCAGGGCGTAGATTACATATCTCAGAGAGGAATTCCCTAAGCACCCATCTTCAATAGACGTCCTTGTCACTCTCTAACATATTGCCCTGTTTTATAGCTCTTATCCACTCTGTGGTTTTCTCATTTATTTCTTATCTTTCACCTGTCTTCCCTCCACCAGAGAAAAACCTCTGTGAAAGTGGCAATCTTGCCTGTTTGGTTCACTGCTTTATTCAGAGCCTGGAGCATAGGAGTTACTCAACTGATAGCTGTTTGATAAGTAAATGGATATATACACAGTTTAAAACCATGTTTACCAAAAGTATACAATAAAATGGAAAAATGACCAACATCTACTGCTAAGTGAAAACATCATGATGTAATTGTCATATGTTATATCATTATATCCCCATGGAGAGAACTTCTGCTTCTGGCCATATGGAGTAATGGGGACTCCAAGAATTTACCCTCTTAACTTAAACAGCTGAAAATCTGGACAAACTATGACTCAATGGTTTCAGGCCTTGGATGATAGTCAGCACATGACTGTGGTCCCTTAGAGAAGGGAAAGACAAAAACAAAAAAACAAAAAAACAGGGTCAGTTCCACAATTGCTTCAGCTTACTAGCTGGAGACAGTTTCCAGGCTGCAGTGTGGGGAGGTAGAAACCAAGCAGCCTGATGGTCTCACTGAATTGAGAGATCAGAGTTCAGGGAAGCCAAGATGGCTAGAGTTTGAGAGGCAGCATATGAGAGAGGACAGACCTACCCAGACGGAGAGCTCCGAAGGAATGTAGAGTAAGTGTTTGGCTGAGTACTGATTCGTGCATGTGTGAGACACTCCCACAGGATGCTGGTGGGAGGCAGGGTTAGAGAGGGGGCACAATAAGGGAAAGCAAGAGCCCCCCCCCACATTCCTGGAGCCCACAGACTCTGTTCTCCTTAGCTAGAGTGGAAAGACCTCATCAAACGCACAGTGTCAGGGAGAGTCCTCAGGAGGGCATCGTCCTAGCGGTGGTACGAAATTAGCTCTAAACTCACTGTTGCCAGGATCCACCCTAACAAAGCTTAAAGCAAGCCTTGCAGGATTCAAACTGGCTCTAAGTTACTTAACTGCATGCCAGAACCAGCTGCACACTACTTCAGGGATTACAACCAAACCCAGTACCCAACAATGAACAATTCACCAGGTCCTACAACCAAATGAAACTTGCCACACATGCATCAAAGTAAGAAAATACTATCCGTAACCAAGAGAAAAATCAATTAGTAGAAACAGACCCAGAAATGGCAGAGATGAGGGAATTAGCAGACAAGAACATTAACACAGCTGTTGTAAACATGTCCCACGTGCTGAGGAAGATAGAGGGAAACATAAACACAATGAGGGGAAAACGGAAGATGCCAAAAGGACCTAAATAAAATTTTTAGAGATGGAAGATGCACTATCTAAATGAAAAATATATCACTGGGATTAAAAACAAATCAGATAATATAAGAGATCAATGAATTAAGGACATAACAATAGAAACAGTCCAAAGGAAAAAAGACTGGGCCAAAAAAAAAAAAAAAAAGAGCTTCAGTTACCTGTGAGTCAGTATCAAGCAGTGTAACATACCTGTAATTTGAGTTCCAGGAGAGGAGGGGGAATAGAAAAAGCCTCTGAAGAAATAATAGCTGAAAATTTCCCCAAATTGATGAAAACTACAAACTCACAAGTAGCTCAATAAATTCCAAGCCATATAAACATAGGAAAACTGTATCAAGATACACCATAATCCAATTGCTAAAAGCTAGTGATAAAAATTCATCTTAAAAGTAGCCAGAGGAAAAAAAGAATGCACAAAGGCACAAAAGACAAGAACAATAGCATTCTTCTTGTCAGAAACTTTGCAAGTTAGAGACAGCAAAGCCTCTTTACGATGCTGAAAATAAAAACTATCAACCTAGAATTCTATACCTGATGAAAATATCTTTTCAGAAACAAAAGCAAAAATAAGTGCTTTTTCAGACAAAGCAAAGCCAAAAGAATTTGTTGCCAGAAGGCTTGTACTAGAAGACATGCTAAAAAGAGTTCTTCAGGTGGAAGGTGCTGGAATTTGGATCTACACAAAGGAATAAGGGCACCAGAAATGCCAAAAGGTAGGACAAGTATAAAAGAAAATTATCCTGCTTTTAAATTTCTTTCAAATGTAATTGATTCATGTAAAAATAATTACACTGTATGTTGGGGTTTATATCCTATGTTGGAGTGAAATGTATGACAACAGCACAAAAGATAGGAGGGAAGAAATGGAAATAAACTGTTGTAAGTTGCTTTCACTATATGTGAAGTAATATAAAATTATAAAATTATTTGAAGGTACACTGTGATAAGATGTATTTTGTAAACCATAGAGGCAACCGCCAGAAAAAAAAATTTAAGAGCTATAGCTAATAATCCAATAGCAGAAATAAAACAGAATCATTAAAAAAAAATCAAAAGAAGACAAAGAGGAGAAAAGAAACAAAGAACAGATGAGACATGTAGAAAACAATAGATTGAACTTTTCAACCAACACAGGTGAATAATATGTCTCCCGACCTCCTGATTTGGAGGAGGGAAACCCGCTTGGTTCAGCTAGGGCCAAACTTCAGGCTCTCAAATGGAAAAGGAGTTATGGTGTGAATCATGGCTATACCAGACACCCTTCCAAGACAACCTTTCTGAACACCATCCTAAAGGACACCACTAAGAAAAACAACCTTGGACCTTCGTTTGTCATCCAGAAAAGTCTGTCCATCCACCAGCCCGTCAGGCTTATAGCTGCAGTGAGCACCGCTTGTATAGAGAGAATAGCCAACGTGCCAGGATAGACCAAGAAGGTCCCAAATCACAACTGTGCAGAAGGATCTGCCCCAACAAGATTTCCTCATGTGTCCGTCTTCTACCTTCACAGGCACTAGAGGGATAGGGTCTTCTGAGACCGCCATGAAAATGAATAGTGAATGGAGGGGAGGGCCCAATGTCATTTGCATGTTAGCACGGATTAGTTAATTAGATTGATTAGACTATACCTTGTAACTACCAATCCTAGGAGAAAGAACTCTTTGACCAGTAAGTTTTCTGTGTTGCCATGAAGCCAGCAATTGTGGGCAAGAAGGTTGCAGCAGGAAGAGGAAATTATACCCTGAAGACCAAAACTCCTGTTTCAATCTGCCCTTGGGGCTAGTCCTGTTGAGTCTTTATGGTAGTGGTGTGGTGGTTCTTAGTCTTTTTCAGCTGGAGGCCTGTCTTTGACTACTAGCATTTGGAGTGAAATATTTGGGAAAAAATTATTATTAAGACTCAATATGACACCAAAGTCAGCAGTGATTTTACCTTTGGTCATTGCTAGAGCATAACAAGCCCTCACGGCTTCTCCAGCAACCACAGACAGAGCATTCATTCTTGACCCTTTGGTCCCTTTACATCATCATGTCACTGGTTGAAAAGAGCCTGTTTATTGCCATCTCTCACATAATCCCGAGATGAAGTTCTCATATGTTCCAGTCAACACCATAGATTGTTTTGGGTTTTGGTTTTTCTTGGGTTTTCTTGGAGAAGGGTGGGAAGGTAGTTTCTGGCTCCATGTTATATGGTTCCTCTTTCTAAAGGAAAGTTTGCATCCCTCTCCATACCCCGTCCATGATCTGCTTGACTCAGCATTCTGACATATGCTGAATCCTCAGCTGTAGCAAAAAATTAACTTTAGGCATTAACCAACATTTGGCAGCGCCCCATGAAAATATCAAGAGGAGCAGAGAGAGTAAATAGGAAACAGGGTTCCAGCCCCAGGAAGTTCGACTTGATCCAGGCGAGGCTATACACCTGCCACATCCAAGGCCCCGAGCCTGGATGGGTCACATGAGGTGGGCTTCTGTCACCAGCAGGAGCACTTCAGCCTTGAGCCATATCACTGGGCTGGGGCAGAGCCAGTTACAAGTAAGGAAACCATCTATGTACGTCAGAGATATGTTTTCTCTTTTTTCCCCTCTGGGAAGATGTTCTTGGGAATTCTTTGCCAGGAAGTTGGTCACTTCCTGCCCCAATGATGAGATTTCCGAAAGGCATAAATAGCTTCTCTTGCTGCATGGAATTGGCCGAAGATGCCTCCACATTACAGAAGGCAGGCCTCAGGGAGGGTGCTTTCCAGAATCAGGAAAGGTGAGAGCCTCAAGACCGTGTGAGCAGGAGGCAGCAGCTACAGGACCAGCAGTGTGGGCTTGGCCGTGTGAGCTTGAGGGTTGAGGGCAAAGGGCAAAAAGACCTGGAGAAGTGGCTAGTCTGCTGGAGAAAGTGTCAGAAGAAATGCTTTGAGAGTGTGGGGAAGCAGATGAGAAGAAAGGATAAAGGATGAGGAAGAGTAAGAAAATGCATTGGTAAAGAAGGGCGTCAGAAGACACAGCGGAAGTCCTAACAGGCATGTCAGGAATTGGTCAGTGAGTGCCACAGGGGGAGCCACACGCAGGAAGGGCTCGAGTGTGCAAGAAGGTCAAGAAAACAACTGCTAGAACTGAAAGCTGTGGCGCTCACCTGTCGTGACACCTGGTCATCCTAGACAGAAGAACTTCCAGGTGTGGGCTTGATGCTACATTCAAATCTGTATTATGCATATATTATTTTTGTGTACCCTAAATGTGTACTAAGTCCCATTGGTAGCTTATCCATGGCAATGACTAGATTATTATAAAATACATCCTGTTTCCCTAAAGGTATCAATCTGCCCAGGCAAGAGGGACCCCTGCCTCGGGTCTATGCTTTAGAGCTCTCCTATTCAAAGTACGGTCCTGTACTGGGAGGATTGGCATCCCCTAGGAGTTTTTATTTATTTATTTATTTATTTATTTATTTATTTATTTATTTATTTATTTATTTAATTTATTCATTCATTCATTCATTTATTTATTTTTTAAGATTTTATTTATTTATTTGGCAGAGACAGAGACAGCCAGCGAGAGAGGGAACACAAGCAGGGGGAATGGGAGAGGAAGAAGCAGGCTCCCAGCAGAGCAGGGAGCCCGATGCGGGGCTCGATCCGGGAACGCTGGGATCACACCCTGAGCCGAAGGCAGATGCTTAACGACTGAGCCACCCAGGCGCCCCACCCCTGGGAGTTTTTAGAAATGCAGACTCTCAGGCCCTGCCCAGACCTACTAAATAAGATCCCAGGTGATGCCCATGCACGTTCATGTCTGAGAAACATGCTTCCTCCAGTTGCATCTCTCTTCACTGAATAAGAAGTCCTCAGGGCCAAGGAGATAGGGCCACCCGGAGCCCACCTCCCCTTTTAGACCATGCTCCAGGTAATTGCTATGGCAGAATCCTTTGCACAAATTGCCCTGCCTGATCCTGACTCCAGGGAGTGTGTGTGACTTTCCCCAGGCCCTTCCTTCTGGGGCCCACCTCCCTGCCAGGGTGAGATCACCTGAAAGGTGGCCTTGAAGCAGCTGATTGCTGGGTGTGGGTTGGAGGCTGGAGTACGCACAGGCTTGCACTTGAGGTACCTGAGAGCAAGCCAGGAACAGGAAGAGAAGCAGGGACAGATGGGATGGTGGGATGGTGGGGGGAGACAGGAGTCATCATTCTCTGGGCCACCCTCCTCCGGTGCAGAACTCTAAGGAGTTCAAGCATTCTGAATTTGAAATTGTCTTTCCACGTCATTATAAAGGTATCTTTGTCAAGGTAGGAGAATAAAACATACTTTACTTAACAGTTTATTCTCTCGATTCCTAACTTAAATATTTAGATACATGTATTTGGGATTCATGTATGCTTTTGCCTGGGCGTCACAAATGTTTTTGTTGTACCGGAAATACACAAAGCGAGGAAAAGCCAAATGACCATCCTCACAATAACTGGTCCCCAGGCTAGAACTGTCCACACAACCCTGAATGGATCTGCTTGTAGCCCACCTACCTAGTTGGTGATAAAGGGAGGAAATATGCTTCAGAAGCTGAAAAAGAGTGTTATAGAGCAAAATATGGATTCTTGAAGGTAGAACAAAAACAGAACAAGAACCAACCATCAACAGAAGTATAAGTAGAGAATCCTTTAGCCCAGAGGAAAAGGAGATTATTTCAGCCAGGGATGTTTCTAACATGAAAGCTGGAACTTCTGAGATGAAGGAGTTTTTAGAAGGAACAATTTTGGTGGAAACAAGGTGCACGAGGGCAGCCTTTAGCTCAGTCTGGCTGGAGGACTGAATGTAGATGGAAAGTTCCAAGGGCCAAGTCTGCAGCATTGGGAGGGACCAGACTGTGGAAGCTCTTTATTGAGAAGATCAACATTTCTCGAACTGCTCTGCAGCCATCTGCATGCCTTGAGAGCTTGCTAGGATGTGACCAATATTTTTCTTATAAAGTTTCTTTAAATATATATATATATATATATATATATATATATATATATATATATATATATGATATTCTGTAGGACAACTATGAATCTACATGTGAAAAAAGTTAATTTAGACACCAACCTTAAACTTTCCACAAAAATATCATAAAACTAAAAGTAAGACTCAAAACTGTAATACCCCTAGAGGATAACACAAGAGAAAACCTGGATGACCTTGGGTATTTCGATGGCTTTTTAAATACAACACCAAAGACACAACTGATGAAAGAAATAACTGAGGAGCTGGACTTCATCACAATTAAAAACTTCTGCAAAAGACAGTGTCAAGAGGATAAGACAAGCCACAGACTGGGAGAAAATACTTGCAGAAGACACATCTGATCAAGGACTGTTTTCCACAATATACAAAGAGAAACTCAACAATAAGAAAACAACCCAATTTTTAAACTGGGTACAAAAATGTGAGCAAGCACTTCACTAAAGAAGGTGACAAGTAAGCATACATAAAGATGTGCAGCATCATATGTCATTAGAGAATTATGAATCTGTCACTTTGGGAGACAGTTTGGCAATTTCTTAAAAACTAAATATACTCTTACCATATGATCCAGCCATTGCACTCCTTGGCATTTATCCAAATGAATTGAAAATTTATGTCCACACAAAAACCTGCACACAGATGCTCATGGCAACTTTATTCATAATTTCTAAAACTTGGAAGCAACCAAGATGTCCTTCAGCAGGTGAATGGATGAATAAACTGTGGTCCATCAGACAATGGAATATGATTCAGCACTGAAAAGAAATGAACTATCAAGCCATAAAAAGACATTTACAAATCTTAAATGCATAAGTGAAAGGAGTCAATTTGGAGGCTACATACTGTACGATTCCAGTTATATGACATTCTGGAAAAGGCAAAACTATGGAGACAGGAGAAAGATTAGTGGTTTCCAGGGTTTGGGGGGAAAGGGATAAATAGAGCAAGGGAATTTTTAGGACAGTGAAAATACTCTGTATAGGTCTACAATAGTGGATACAGGTCATTATACATTTGTCAAAACCCATAGGGTATACAACACCAAGAGTGGACCCCAATATAAAGTAGGGACTTTGGGTGATAATGATGTGACAACGTAGCACTCTACTGCAGAACATTGATAGTGCGGAGACTGTGCATATGCGGGGTAAGGGGTTTGTGGGAACTCTCTGTAACTTTCTGCTCAATTTTGCTCTAAATCTGAAACTCCTTTAAAAAATAATGTCAGAGGAAGAGGATGAGAAGAAGGAGAAATAGAGAAGCAGGAGGAAGAAGAAGAGCAAGAAGACCAAAGATGTGAATAAATAAATAAGTGGGGGGAGAGAGACAAGTCTCCCATGCAGAAGAATTCTAAATAATTTATGTAGGCACACCCCACTCTCAAGGAGGGCAAGCGTAACTCCCTACTCCTTCAGTGTGGGCTGTGCATAGTGACTTTCCTCCAGTGAGTAGAGTATGGAAAGGGGCAGAGGGAGTAACTTTACAGTGGAGAAATCTGACGAGCGACCTCATGTGATCAAGGGCAACATCAACAGAGATGAAGTCATGTTGTTAGTACGTACCCTTGATATAATGTGGCGAAAATGGTACTTTACCTCTGTGGTCCTTCTCCTGAAAACCTATAACCCTCCTAATCATGAGAAAAACATCTGGCAAATCTCAAAAGAGGAACATTCTACAAAATATCTGACCCTTATGCCTCAAAACTGTGAAGGTCATCAAACACAGGAAAGTCTAGAAAACTGTCATAACCAAGAGGGGCCTCAGGACATGACAAGTAAATGTAATGTGGCATCCTAGATGAGATCCTGGTATACAAAAAGGACATTTAGTAAAAACTAAGGAACTCTGAATGAAGAATAGATATTAGTTAATACTACGGTGTCAATATTGGTTCAGTAATTGTAACAAATGTACCCTACTAGTGTAACATGGTAACAATAGGAGAAACTGAGCACCAGGTACACGGGAACTCTCTGTAATATCTTCGCAATTTTTAGGTCAATCTAGAAGTGTTCTAAAAGTAAATGTTTATGTTTTTAAAGATATTGAACGTATTTGTATGCTTTTTTTACCCTACGATATCCACTTGCCTTTAGAAATGGTGCGTCCAAGCAAGCCCTATGGGCAGGCAAGACATTACATGCCTGTGCTCAGTGGGAGCTTAGGGGAGGTAGACACGCTCACCAATCAACAATCATCTCCAGTGAGGCATCTTGTGTAGTATTTCAGTATTCATTGTAATGCTAGTGAGTGTTCATTGTGGCCTGAACATTTACACACCCATTCCCTACAATCCTGGGCTGAGTAGAAGGAGCATGTGGTAAAACAGTTGTCTTAGTCTTCTTGGGCCGCCGTAACAAGTACCATAAACTAGTGCCTCTACAACACAAATTCCTTTCCCATAGCTCTGGAGCCGGAAGTCCAAGATCAAGGTGCTGACGAGGGAGGTTTCATTCTGAGGCCTCTTTTCTTGGTTTGTAGTCGGCCTCCATCTTACTGTGTGCTTACGTGACCTAAAGAAGAGAGAGACAGACAGAAAAAGACAGATAGAGACAGAGACAGTTCTCTTATGTCTTCTTTTAATAAGGGTGCTAATCCCATCATGGTGACCCAGCTCTCATGACTTCATCTAAACCTTTGCCTCCCAAAGACTCCATCTCCAAATACCATCACATTGGGGTTGGAGCATCAACATACAAATTTTGGGGATGGTGGACACAGTCATTTAGTCCTCAACAGTGGCTAGGGCCCATACAGGCTTTAGAGTCAAACCACCTTGATTCAAATCCTGACATGACCCCTTACTAGCTCTGCGACCTTGAAAAATTTACCATGCCAGTCTGTGCCTCCGTTCCCTCATCTGTAAAATGGGAGACATTAACAATACCTACCTTGCAAGTTGCTTTGAGGATAAATGTCAGTATATATAAGATTTATTTATTTATTTATTTTAGAGAGAGAGGGAGAGTGCACAAGCAGGGGGAGGGGCACAGGGAGAGGGAGACAAGAAGACTCTGCACTGAGAGGGGAAACCATCACAGGGTTTGATCCCAGGACCCTGAGATCACAACCTGAGCTGAAACCAACAGTCAGACGCCTAACCGACTGTACCACCCAGGCGCCCCAGGGTCAGTATATATAAAGTGCTTAGGACAGTGTTGGCGTGTAAGTATCAGCAAAAGCTGGCTATTATCATTATTATGATGTCATTCAGGAGCTCCTACTGGTATTTTTCTCAATATCTCATGTATAAAAAGTGTTCCAAAGTCAGATATGTTTGAGAGAGGCTGCAACAATGGGGAAGCATTTTAAAGAGTGTCTTGAGCAGGGAGGGTTCTTCAACTTTCTCTGCAGATGTGCCCATCAAAGACACCCGGTCCGAGTGACCATTTCCTTCCTTTGTTCCTTACCTCATTTGTCTGGCTGGAATTTTCTGTTCTTGGCACGTTCTGACTTTTAACTTAGGGGGAAAAAATGAAGTCACATATTCAACTGTGTAATATTATTATTGTTCTCGGTTCCACCTCATTTTCTTTTTCAGAGGCAGAAAATTATAAATAAAAACAGACATCTCATGAATCTAGCACTTAGTTATGCATTCAATCCCATTGGAATTTCAAGCACAATTTCATTTCCTAACAAATGCCTAGCTTTATATCATAGTTAATTTTAATGGTTATTTTCCCTCCTTACCTAACTTGCGGTATTACAGGCTTACCGACTGCCCTTGCCCTTCAGTTAGGCTGAAAGAGCTTCACCCATCTTAATTGTAAAAATGCACATAACAAAAAATTTACCATCTTAACCATTTAAGCATACAGTTCAGCCTGGACTGTATCTTTTTTTAAAGATTTTGTTTGTTTGTTTGTTTGTTTGTTTGAGAGAGAAAGAGAGTGAAAGCAGGGGAAGGAGCAGAGGGGAGGGAGAGGGAAAGAATTTCAAGCAGACTCTGCATTGAGCACAGAGCCCAATGTGGGGCTCAATTCTAGGACCCTGAGATCACGACCTGAGCTGAAACCAAGAGGCAGATGCTTAACCAACGGAGCCACCCAGGTGCCCCCACCCAGACTATATTTTTATTGTTAAGGCTTGTTTTATGAACCTACCTGCACTTAACTCATGGACTGTATAAACACAAGGTAGACACAGTTTGTTGGTTTTGTTTTGTTTTGTTTTGTTTTGTTTTAAGTCATCAGATGCCCAGTAGCACCTCCAGAAGAAAGGTATGGAAGGTTTTTCTTTGTTTCCTGGTTTTTTGTTTGTATGTTTGTTTGTTTGTTTCTTAATGGTCTAGCTCTGTTCAGCAGGAAAAGGTTTGGTTTTCTAAGAAAATCTTAGTAATCTGGATAATGGTAATTGCTGTTATAAACCTCCCTAAATGGCTGATAATACTTCCTGTTTCCCTGATACCTTATCTCTTGAATAAAAAGATAAACATCTCTCTTTTTTTGGCCTTCTGGTGAGGGAAAAAGCAGGACAGATGAATGTGGTTCCTGTCTGGCCACGAAGAAGGGAACCAGGTGTGGAGCCAGTGAAGTGCGGTGTCCCGGGCATGCTGGGAAGGGGAAGCAGGGCGGCCCCAGGCCATGGCTGATAGAGAGCCTGTTGAGCTGGTCTCCTCTTGAGAGCTCTGGGCTCAGCTCAGCTAGACCCATCACTCACACTTCACCCAGGCTGTGAAGGGTCTACAGTCAGGTCAGGAAGATGAGGTGCATGTGTATAAATATAGCAAAAAGCACCTCAAGGCCATATTCAAGTGACAAACGAACAGTACAGAGAGTAAAGGCAGAAATTCTGTGGGTTGGAGGCTTTGAGAAAGCTTCTTAGGAGAAGTGGGGTTCCTGAGGCACCTTGAAAGACAGGTAGGTTGTTGGAGAAACGGCCGACTAAGGACCTGCTGCTGGAGAAAAGAATCTAAACAAAGGAGAAGAGGACAGGGAGCACTGAGAAGATCTTCATCTCCCCAAATCATTTTACTATTAATTTTTGTCTTTTCCTGAACTTGGGTGGGTTGGATTGGCTTTTGCAAAACCTGTTTTTTGTTTCCACCTCTCCTCAAATCCCTAAGGCGACCTCTAGCATTTACCTGTTTATATTTTTGTGGGCAAAAAAACAGATCTGTCTTTTCCCCTTTTGGGACATTGGCTTCCTGAGGGTAGAGGTCATGGTCATGATTTGTGATGTGTTTGGGGGAAAATACAAGGAGCTATTCTTTGCCTAAATCCAGCCATGTACCCAAGATTAGACTTCTCTCCTGGCAAGAGATGCCTGGGAGTAGTATTGAGAGGTGGTCGTAACTTCAGACACTTCTGGGGTGCCTGTGACTAGCTAAGCTTGGGGAGGATCTCGTCCATTGCTGACTTTGAGCTTCTCCATACAGAGATCACATGTAGTTTCCAGGACTGTGTTTATTCAACAGCAACACTGACCAGTCTGGCCTCAGAGTCAGGACTGCCTCGAGTCTGGACCCTGCAGGCATTGATCAACTTTGTGGTCTCTCCTGACCCTCTCGGGTCTCAGTCTGGTTACTCAACGTATCCTGGTCACGTGGGTCAGCCAAGAAGAAAGGGCTTCTGGGCAGAATGCCATTAGGAAGATTGTCCCTCAGGAAACAACACACCCTTTTATTGACGGTCTTTTCCTAATCCTCCATCAAATCAGATTTTGCTTTCTCACTACTGAGGTGAAAGAGACAAAGACTTGTGTTTAATATGCAAAAGCAGTAGCTCACATCCAAATTGCTATTATTCCTGCAAAAAGGCTTCTTTCAGGGCTTTAAAATCCTTTAGCTATTTACTTGCATTTCATGGGTTGCATTTACCTATTTTTTGGTTGCAAGTTTTATATAGCATAACCCCAAGGGAAGGGAAGAAGTTCTAGATGACTATTTCTTTTCCTAGCCAGCCATCCCATTGAATGTTTATTTAAAAAAGAAGAAGGAGAAGGAGGAGAAAATTCTACCTGGATTTCATGTGAAGGAATTGTGTAATATTTTAATTAATGGTAGTTATATTTTATCTTATTTTTTATCTTATTTGCCAAGACAGATAAGAAAGTCATTGACACATGCAATTATAAAAGCACTATATGCCTTTAATTTCTTTTGGTTTCCTCCTCTATAAAATGAAAGGTTTGCCCTGAATAGATTACTTTTAAGTTTCCTTCTAGGTTAATATTTATGATTCTACAGGAGGATATAATGCTGCTTTTGTTAGAAATTCAAGATGGTAACATCATTGGAAAAAATAAAACTAGCAGGAGAGATCAAAATTTGGCCTAGAGTACACTGGTGGCCACTACTTAAGGCCACCCAGCTCTAACAGTGGTTGGCATTAGCATGGACAGGAGGAACAGTTAGCAGTCCTTTCATGGAGTCCTTCCTCCCGGAGTTTAAAATTGGCCGGTAAGGGAAGCCTGGGTGGCTCAGTTGGTTAAGTGTCTGACTCTTGATTTCAACTCGGGTCGTAGTCCCAGTGTCGTGGGATCGAGCCCCACTTCAGGTTCCATGCTCAATGCAGAGTCTGGTTGGAATTCTCTCTCTTCCTCTCCCTCTGCCCACCTCCCTCCCCCCCCCCCCCCCCCCGAGCTTGCCCACACCTGCCTGTGCGTGCGTAGGCAATCTCTCTCTCTCTAAGTAAAATCTTAAAAAACAAAACAAAACAAAACAATTTACAGCCAAGGGTTGCAAACTCAAATGCCTCCTGGGTTTGGAGGCAGGCAATGAAAGTGTGTGAAGTGGTGGAGTATGAGTCCAAGGGGAATGGTCAGAGCCCCAGTCAGTAGGACCACCTGATGCCTACCTAAGAGTATGTAAATAAATTCTATAACACTGTGTTAGCCAAAACACACAAACAAATCTGTGGCTAGATGTGGCCCATAGGCGATTAGTTTCCCACTCTTAAATTGTCATTTAGCCAATCTCTTTATTTTTTAAGTAAAACCTGATGTCCAGAGAGGGTCAGTAATTTGGTGGAAGTCACACGCTATTTAATGCTATAGGAAGGATGAGAAGCCAGGTTTGATTCCCAAGTCAGTGTTCTTCCATCTGATTATCCTCCAGCTTAGATCTGCTCCAACCAAGCAAGTCTACTGATGGTCTGAACAGAATGGATTGTGGTCTTGTTGCCCTTATCTGAAAATTTGTTCTAATAATATCTACTTCATAAAGGTAAAAGGAGATCTATGTTAAAGTCACTTTTTAAAAATGTTGGCCTGTTATTAGTCGTTATTAAGTCATGAACAGCACCATCCAACAGCCCCATAGGTAATTTTAAGTTGTCTAGTAGCCACATTAAAATAAGTAAAGCCAATATATCAAAAATATTATCATTTCAACTTGCGATAAATATAAAAAATTATTGAGAAATTTACATTTTTTTCATACAAATCTTCAAAATCTGGTATGTATTTTATACTTAGAGCACGTCTTAATTTGGACAATCACATTTCAAGTGCTCAATAGGTACTGTGGCTACCATATTGGACAGTGAAATTCTGGAAGTTTCCTTGTTGTTCCATTCGTACCCTTCTCACAGCCAACCAAAGAAGAGCAAAAGTCCCCAGAGGGTTGTCTGTTTCAAGCCTCTTATTGCTGGTTAATTAAATCTCTAAGCAACGACTGAGTCACTTGCAACTGCAGAAGACAATTTAAGAACCTGTCTCAAAGCCAAGAACATAGCTCCCCCCGTATAAGGAGGGGAGGGCAAGTCCTCTGGGCTAGATGCCTTGAAGGAGGAGGAGTCTGCATTGAATCAGGTGCTCCTGTGAGAGTGGAGAAGATAAGTCATGGACAAGGGGAGAGGAAAGCAGAGAAGAGAAACAGGTCTGATTAGGGTCACTGTTTCCTTCCAGGCCACTATAAAGGAGAGTCTGCTGTGCTCACTTCAACCTCACAACGGTCCATGAAGCAAGTACTATATTATTCCCATTTTATAGAGGAGGAAACGGAATCATAGAAAAGGTCATGGAACTAGTCATCAGCAGAGCTAGTGCTCAATCCCAAGTTCTTAACCATGAAGGCTATGCTTACGGTCTCCTCACACCATCTCCAAATATACATGGGTCACCTGAACATTGATTGACATGTTTATAAGATGTGCCTGAGTGTTTGGTATTTACATATAATTTATTATTGTCTGCATGACTGAATGGTCTATTTTCAGACAAATTTTGAGCTTAAACAGCGCACTGCTTCCTAATAAAAGTGGCAGTTTCTTAATTTTTCTCTTTGCTATTCCTTTTCCCTCAGCCACTGTTTCTGGGTGGCCTCTGTGGACTCCTGGGAGCAAAACTGTATGAGGGGACGACACACAGAGCAAAGAAGGAGGAGGTGAATGCCAGGAATCGGCAGGGCTGGCTATCAGTGGAGGGGCTGGAATGTCTATAACACCAGATTTGAAGTGGGAGAGGAGGGAAATATCAAAAATCTCCTTCATCTATTAATTTTCCCTAGTGTGATATGTACTGTTAGAATGAACACCGATACCTGAAATCAGTGTCTATGATCCATATGTGGCTTCTGCAGACATTATGCTTGGTTATTTTTCAATACAGATGGTCCTCGATTTAAGATGGTTGAATTTAGGATTTTTCAACCTTACGATGACGAGAGAGCAATAAGCATTCAGTAGAAATCATACTTGAAATTTTGATCTTTTCCCTGGGCTAGCAATATTCGGTATGATACTCTCGTGATGTTGACATTAGCCACAATCACGAGAGTAAACAACTGGTACACTTAGAACCCTCCCGTACCCACACAACCATGCTGTTATTCACTTTCACTACAGAATTCAATTACATGAGCTGTTCATCACTTTATTATAAAATAGGCTTTGTGCTAGATGATGTTGTCCAACTCTAGGTTAATGGAAATGTTCTGGGCATGTTTAAGGTAGGCTAGGCTAAGTGATGATGTCCAGTAGGTTAGGTATATATTAAATGCATTTTTGACTTACGATGTTTTCAACTTACGATGGGTTTATTGGGGTGTAACCCCATCCTAAGTCAAGGAAGGTCTGTATTCCCAGAGATGGTGGCCAGCACTGGTGTAAAGAAAGGAGCCATTCACAGAATCAGCCTGGGGGTGTCCTGAAGCAAAATGAGAATGATTTGGGTGTTATTTACAGCTTCAGACTCCACGGATGAAAGGCTATGAGGTGCTTTAGCGACAGAAAGATCCAGGGCACCCCCAGACTGGGTGCGGTCTGTGAATGGCTCATTTCTTTGGGCATCTTCATAGCACTCTTTTCACCTCTCTGTTAGGTACTTATTGAAACCCCTGACGTATAATGGACTTCTGATACTTTAAACCATGACACCGGGAACACACTAGCAAAATCACTTTATAAAAAATAACAGTTGTCATTCATATACTTCTTATATTTATATTTTTATATGCATAGGCTCTACACCCCACGTGGGGCTCAAACTCATGACCCTGAGATCACGACCTGAGCTGAGATCAAAAGTTAGACACTCAACCAACTAAGCCATCCAGTTGCCCCCGTATCCTTTTTGATAGAGCATTTTCATAAACGTTATTTGTGTGATTGTCACTTCTCTGATTATGAAGCAGGAAGGAAAAATCTTATTATATTTTCCTGGAAACAAGTAAGTAAACAAACTGAAGTTCAGAGGGCTTAAGAAAATTGCCCAAGTTTCATGCAGTTAGTAAGTGGAAAGTCTGTCTCTTGAATTTAGGTTTCAGGTTCCAAATCCCAAGTGTTTCGCATTGCCTGGGGGAGAAGCTGGAGGTCACGGAAACCATGGTTTCAAGCTGGAAACCACCTCTTGTTTGTCGCCTGCCCAGTTAAGCCAGAGATGGACAGAGCTACCTTTTAGAGAAAACTTAACAGAGCTGCCCCTCTCTAAGTGAGTCTTGCTTCCAGTGTAGTAACAAGCCACTGGTTCAGCACCCATGACCAAAGACCATCTTGGTACAGGGTACTATACTAAGTGCTGGGGATGTGAAGAGGAATAAAGCAGGTGAGAAGCTCACATTCTAGTAGGGGTTCCTGGATGTTTCTGCTGCAGATCTGACACAGAGCTGGAGTGTGTGTGCTCTTGGAAACAGGACAAGAGGCATCAATGATCAGAATAAAGGCAAAATACCAACAAGAGCCCAAAGCAAAAAAAAAAAAAAAAAATCATAATGTGAATAACAAAGAGATAACAGCAAAGAACCTGAAACTTACTTCCGAGCTCCCCTTGCCCCATCCCCATTCCCAATATCCCCTGTTAGAATGTCCTGTGGCGAGAAAGATGTTGGTAAAGACTGGCCATATCCTGAGCTGGCTGACGCCAAGAGCAGTGGGGGAGATTTCCCCTTTGAGGACTTCCTCCTTGCCTGGACAGATGGGGAACCACTGCAGGGGCATTGGGGTGGCATCTGAGAAATAAGGAGGGAAGGATTTCTTGGACTTTCATCTCCATGAGGCCAAAGAAGCCTCAGAACTTTTCTTCTGGCTCTGTATTACTGGTTTTGTGTCATAATGTGTGTGAATCTGTTTGTGCATTCAATGCTGAGAATGAGATCATCTCATGACAAGACTGTAACTTAGGGAGTGAATGGAGGGAGACATCACAGGGACTCTTTCCCTGATTGGGTTGAAGGGAACACCAACCAGCCATCACCAACAACAACCACAGAGCTCTCCCCTATCTTCAGTAGGGCTCAGCCCAGAAGGGATGTTCCGTAGGGAGGGAATACCTAATATGAAGGCTCCTTGCTTCTGGAAATGGACAGGAGTTTATTTTTTAGTAAGGAAGAAGCCAATGAACCTTTCCCCACTGCCTGTCGCTGCCCCACCCAGCTCCCCTACTACCAGTACCTGTGAGCCGGTACCAATCCTCAGTGACCCACCCACGCACCAGGAACTCTGCCCAACAATGTGGCATCTCTTCCCCTGCAGAAAATTCCGTTTCCTTCAATGCCTAAAGGTCAGCTCCATGTCTGAACAGCTCAATTACTGCCAGGGATGCTCCCAGAAACTCTGTTTTCCATCTTCTCGGAGGGCATGGGTGCTCCATCCTGAAAAGACAAGTGATGCTAACATTGGCTGACCACAAGGCACTGCTGGGCCTAAATTAATCCTCACCAAAGGCTTAAAGAAAGCTATAATGATCTCTACTACACAGACAGGGAAATTGAGGCTCAGAGAGATGAAGCGCCTTCCCCAGAGTCACACAGCCAGCAAGTGACTGGGCCTGAATTTCATCACAGACCTATCTGGCTTCAAAGCCCACACCGCCTGGCCTTATAGGATTTTTGGCACCCCACAGATAACAATATTCTGGTGCACCAGTGCCAGCCAAGGCAGGGCACAATCGTGGCTTGTTTGTTACCCCTCCTGTCTTGGGAAAATAAGTCTGCCTAGCCTCTAGCATGTTCCATTCAGTGCAAGGCCTGTGCCCTTGTATTTTAATAAACTCCTGGTGTTCCAGTGTGAAAGCCTGGTCAAGGACTGCTGAAAGAGGCATCCTCTGAACCCACACTGTGTGCACCATTGGACTGTTGAGTGCTTCGGGTCTGGGCACTTTATGTGCCTCGTCTCATTTAATCCTCCTGAAAATTCCTATCAGGCAAAGGTTTCCCCTATCAGGTAAATTTTAGCAAAGCGTACAGGGCGCCACAGCTGGAAAACAGTAGACTGAGGCCTTAAACACAGACAATCTAGCAGGAAAGGCTGCAGGCTCAGGCGTTACTCCGTGTGGTTTCCCCACTTGCCCGGCTACATCTTAATGGAGTCTTCTGGAGAAAATGCCTTGCCTCCGGTAAACTGAATTGACTAGTGGGAATAACTCACTAACCATGGGGCTGAGGTTGATAGATCATTTTGAAGCAACCCAAATTTTCAAATTTCCTTTCTCTCCTACCCCAAGTCAGATGCCAAGGGTAGGCCAGCTCCTGTGCTGATAGTCAAGCCCGCTGAGTCCTGGCATTCACCTCTTCCTTCTTTGCTCTCTCTGTCTCCCCACCGTACAGTTTTGCTTCCAGGAGTTCACCAGAAAGAGTGAGTAGTTGAAAAGGAATAGCCAAGAGAAAAATGAAGAAAAGACTACTTTACTGGGGAGCAGTGATAGTGTTTTAGATTGAAATCTGCCTGGAAATGGACCATTCAGTTATGCAGACAGTAATAAAAAGTGTTAGCTAAGACTTGCTTTTGCCAATGGGCCCGGCACTATTTCAAGTGATTTACAAACATTAACTCATTTAATCTTTACAAGAGCCTCACCAGATAGGTTTTATTACTAGCCTCATTTTCCGTAAAGGGACACTGGAACACAGAAAGTTTGAGAAACCTTGCCCCAAGTCTCTCAGATTCGAGTGGTGGAGCCATGACTTGAACCCAGTTCATCCTGCACCAAAGAAAACTGAGCAAATCTAACTCTGGGAGCAGCCTCTAGGACAGTAGTGCACTCTGCCCGGAAGCGACTGGTCACCACCTCTTCTCGAACTCGCTGTCCAGGATTACCAGGTTATTAATGGTTTTCCAAGTGTTTTTCTTTTTTTAAGATTTTATTTATTTATTTGGCAGAGAGAGAGACAGCCAGTGAGAGAGGGAACACAAGCAGGAGGAGTGGGAGAGGAAGAAGCAGGCTCCCAGCGGAGGAGCCTGATGTGGGGATCTATCCCAGGACACTGGGATCACGCCCTGAGCCAAAGGCAGATGCTTAACAACTGCACCACCCAGGCACCCCTGGTTTCCCATGTGTTGAAGAGGAAGGAGACTTTCCATTTTTTGTTCTACTTGCTGTACTTCTTGTTATAAGGACAGCTTTTTAAAAAGGTAAAAATCATGACTCAGATATCAAATGAACACATGTTAAAGATTGTTTAAACTCGTTACTCATGAGAGGACTGGGCAGGTGTTACAATTGGTTCAAAGGAATCCAAAGGACAACACATTTATAGATCAGGAATATTGAAAAGAATTTGTAAATGGACGCAAAACTGGGTTTTCTAGGGTGAAGAAAGGGGGATGTTGTCCCTCCGCAGGCCAGAATTCGCTTAGGTGTCTATAGGCAACCATTATTTTGCCTTGCTATCAGGTCTCTGCTCTGCAGAGCTGTAAAACAAATCAAAGGCAATGAATGGCTAGAATCAGATCATCCCAGAGGGTATGCCTGAAACAGTGCATAGCTTTCTATTGGAGACACTTAGTAAATTCTTTTCCGTATTTCAAATTTCCTTACATTCTGCATGGTTGGAATCTTTAAAACATGCATACGTCCTTGTATTATTTGAGTAATTAGTATTTGTTAACTATGTTTTTTAAAAAAGAATATAAACATAACATCCTCTTCATTCTCTTACCCTTTTCCTACCCCCAAGAATTTTTTCCCCTTATTCCATTGATATTAAATATTTAATTTATAATCTACTTTGATAATTCCAATATCTGAAGTCTTTGTAACCTGATTCTTCTGTTGACTCTCACTCACGGCATTTTATTTCCTTGTGTGTTTCATGATTTTTTTTTCTGAAAACCGTGAGTTTATATTTATTAGATCTTTACCTGGTGGAATACCTTGGGGCCTGGCTGAGGGTGGTGTCTTCCTCCAGAGAGGACTTACATTTGCTTCTTCTAGGCACTCAGAATCACTATCTACCCAGGATCAATTTAAATGAAATTCTCAATTGGAAGTTTTCAGAATATGCAGGTAGAGTGAATCTAGACCCCAAACTGAGTTGAGGGCTGGTTTATGGATATGGTGACTCATATCTCAAGGAGACATTTTTTTTTCCTCTCAAACTGGGAGCAAAAGCCATTCTTTTGTTAAGTCTCTTTGGAGGTACCCCATGCACACTGTGGTTCAGCCCTTCAGACACCTAGCTTTTCCTTCAGCTTCTGTGGGCTCTGTCGTTGCTAGAAATTGAGAGATTTTCCTCAGGGTGCTTCTGACTTTAGTGTTCACTTACCTCTCTAAATTTGCTATTGCTTTGAATTTTTTGCCTTTCAGTTTTTCTTTGTGCGTGTGTGGGTGTATGCGTGTGTATGTGTGTGCACTGTACGCCCATACAAGCATATCAGCTCAGCACTACATTTTAAAAGTTTAAAATTTTAAAAATATTTTTAGATAATTTATGTATTTAGTAGTGATGGGATTTTTAAGAATATCTGGCCTACTGTACTGCAAGAAATAGAAGTTACCTGTTACTTCTAACGTAGTAATACAGGGTAATGAAATAAACCTGGGATCTGGGCTAATTTATTCAATGTGGCCACTCTGTGCCAAGCACTGTACTAGACACTGGTGAAAAAATTCTGCCGTTGCCATCAGGGTGCTGTCTGGTTCCATCTTCTTCCATCAAGTTGGAACTAGATTGAATTTGGGCTAAGCTAATTATCAACTGTATTAACTTAAATGCATTTCTTAACCTATAACATTTAAAAAAGGAAACAGCGAGGTGCCTGGGTGGCTCAGTTGGTTAAGCGTCTGCCTTGGCTCAGGTCATGATTTCAGGGTGCTGGGACCAAACCCCACATCAGGCTCTCTGCCTCTCCTTCTTACTCTCCCTCTGTGCCCTCTCTCTCTCACACAAATAAATAAATAAAATTGTAAAAAATAAAAAAGGAGATAGATACCTAACTAACCTATAAACATCAGTTAGGATGATTTCTGACAGAATTGTATCACATGACCTTTCCTAAGCCAGTCATTGTCAAGGGAAATGGAAATATCATAGTTAGCTTAGGCTCGTTAATAGTTTCCTTTGGAACTGGAGATGGGTCACCTTTCCCTGACCCTCAAAAGGAAAGAATTGATGAACAAAACTGAGGTTCAGTTAGCAAGGAAGGAAGGGAGAAATGGAAGTTGAGTAGGCCACCAACACGTCCCAGTACAGTCTGCAAATACCCAGGACAATGGCGGCCACCCAACACTTACAGGTCCAAAAAAAATGTTAGTTGCTAGTTCTCTCAACTAAACCCAAAACTAATCTGTACAAACTGGTTTGAGGTCAACACCTTAATACAACTCTTCATTCAGAAATCAAGTTACTTGACAGGTGCCAATGAACATCTCTTCAGAAGCTCGACACTGACCGCCTCCAGTAGTGGATGCCATCTCTTCACACCGTGCTGCATAGCACATTGCCAAGCGGGTGTTCTCTGGCTGACTGGTTGCCTCTTCTGCTCTCCTCTGTGTTGGTGGATCCTCTGAGTTTCTATACAGCCTTCATTCCACAACTGGCAAAGAAAGTTTCCTCTGGGATAGAGGCCTCACCACACACACCCACGCTGGAGGGACAACTTCCAGGCCTGTCCTTTCACTTCAAATAAAATATAACAAATAAAAAAGTAAAACAAAAGAGACAAAAAGCAGACTTGGAAAGACAGAATAAGGAAAGCATATATTTTCATAAAAGTAAGAGAAGAAAAGGAGGCAGGGGGAAAATATCTCTCTGTGTCTACTTGAGCTCTGGGGAAGCCAGATTTTTTAAACTATATTTTAGATTTAAAGATTTATTACTAATCCTTCCGTTCCCAATAACCCTCTTTTCAGCAATTTCTGTATTCTTCTGGAAGCAGGGAGGACATACAAAGGATCTTTCCTCCTCAAGAAACACCCCCTCCTTCCTTGTCTCCACACCCCTGTCCTAGGAATCCATGATTCCAGGAAACATGTTCAGATAAAACAATTCCAGTTACTGGAAAATCTTAAGGCTTTCCTCTGTGGGTTTATAACAGCCTGGTCTCTGACTCACGAATAAGAGAGATTTACTGAGGTAGTAACACCTTTTATGCAGTCTTAAGTCGCTTTATCTTTTCCAGATTCAAGCTCCCCAATCACACAATGATGAAAGGTAGAATAGTGGTTTTCAAACTGCGTATGTGTGCATGCACGTGTGTATTCTTGCATGTGTGTGTGCGTGTGTGTGTGTGTGTGTGTGAGTACGTATTTACTTAACATCTTTTTAGATGATGATATCTTGTGTAAAACACCATCATAAAAATCAGATAAAAACAGATGTGCCTTGGTTGAAGGGAGGCGGGAGGGATAAGGGTGGAGTAGAAGGAGGGGGTCTTTAAAGGCCCCAATCTTGGTCCCAGCAGCGCCTTGAAGTACTGCCCCGGGCAATGCCTTCCTGGGGCTATTAGACAACCACTGGCCTAGCTGTTCTCTATGGCCCCTTCTATCTGGTCTAAAATCCTTCCTTCTTTCCTTTCCTTCCTTCCTTCTTTCCTGCTTCTTGCCTTCCTGCCTTCTTGCCTTCTTCCTTCCTACTTCCTTCCTTCCTTCCCTCCCTCCCTTCCTTCTTTCCTTCCTTTCCCTTTTTTTCTTCCTCTTTCTTTCTTTCTTAGATTTCTTTCTTGATTCTTCCCTTATAGATTCACACAGTAGCACAACACACTTTTCATAGATATGAAGTGGGAGAAAATACATTTGCTTCCTAACCCCCTTTCTCTTTTTTTGGTAATTTTGAAAAAAAAATTAATAGAAGGAATAGCATATATACAGGGAATAATGCAACTAGCTCTTACCACCCATAACCAGAAAATTACAATTTGATGTATTTGTCTCAAAAGACTTGTTTAAAGCAAAGAAATAAAACCTGGCAGACAAAGTTGAAGTTCTCTTAGTTTGTCTCCCCAATTCTATTTTCCCCCTCTCCTCAGATAAACACTATCATGACTGAATAATGGCCCCCCCCCAAACTATCCATGTGCTGAACTGTGGATATGTTTCCTTACGTGGGAAATGGGAATTTGCAGATGTAACTAAATGAAGGATTTTGAGATGGAGAGATTATTCTGGATTATTGGTCTGAGCCCAAAAAATCACAAGTGTCTTTATTAGAGGGTGTGTCAGAGTCAGCAACCTGATGATGAAAGCAGAGGTTGGTGTGATGTGGCCAAGAGCCAAGGAATATGGGCAGCTTCTAGGAGCTGGAACAGGCAAGGATTCTCTCCCAGAGCCTCCAGAAGGAGCACAGCCCTGTTGACCCATGTAGACTTTTGACCTTGAGAACTGTAAGATAACAGAGTAGTGTTCTTTCAAGTTACTAAGTCTGTGCCAATTAGTTAGGGCAGCAATAGGAAATTATTGCAGGGAATTAGGCAGGTTTCCCTCTGGTCCATGTTTTTATACTTGGCCTGGATAGATCAATTGATTGATAGATAGATCAATAGATAGAGAAAGTAATTTTGTGTAATGTACTTTCTATACTCACCTGATGGTTTTGAGAATCTGTCCATTTCATACATTAATATCTAGTTCATCCAGTTCAACTGCTATATTTTGTCACAAATATATCACAGTTTCTTTATATAGTGCTCTAAAATGGAAATTAGGATATTTTTAATTTTTCATAGCCATAAACATCCTTGTGCGTATTTTCTTACCCACACACCTTTTTGTGCATAGATGCAAAAGGTCTACGAGAGCATGTACCTAGAATTTGTGATTCTGTCTTTACCCCAGCTTCCAGATTATAAAGTTCAAAATCCTTAGCGTATGTGCCCAGACTGGGCTACCTTGGGGGAAGGGAATAGGATTTGAGGAAAGGAGAGACAGGAAAGTTTTCACATTCACCTTAATGTTTTGATGTTTGAATTTTTTACAGGTATATATTACTGCAATAAAAAAAAAATCTAGGTATTTGAGACTTAAAATAGAGGTTGAAAACCAGAGGTCCTCAGACCAGACACAGGGGGCAGACATGTTTTGCTTGGCCCACACAGATTTTTTTAAGTATCGAAGTATTCATTTATGTTAAAGAATTATGAGACTTCACATAGAAATGCGGTTTCAACTTATCTTGAGAAAATTGGAAGAGTTGGAAACGTTGGACCTGCATGTTCACATGGCAGCAATTGACAGCAGCAAAGTCGAGCTGATCCCCTCAGTGGAATAAATATGCTTTTACTATTTTGCCGTGGTCCCCACCCCACTCTACTGCCTTACACCCTGCCCGTGTTACTCATTCATTTTATCTCCTTCTCTAGGCAGTTGAGCCCCACCCTAGCTAGAGTGGCCAGATAAAAACCGGAACTTCCAGTTAAATTTGAACTTCAAATAAGCAACAAGTTATTTTTTGAGTATAAGTATGTCCCAAGTATTGCTGAGCACCCTGTATTTTTATATGCTAAATCTATCAGCTCTAACCCCAGGTTTCCAGCTCTAAATAGCCTGGCCTCCCCCCATTTCATCTTTATCTCTCATTGATTTCCTTTATGCTCTGGCCAAGCCAGACTGCTCACCAGTTTCCTGAACATGTTGTTTGCATTCTTCTTCTGTCTTAGAGATCCCACCCCCCCTGTTCCTCTCCAGTCACCTAAGATTAAATCAGTGCCCTTTAAGACCAAGTTGAAGTTCCAGCTCCTACAGAAATTTTCTCTGCCTTGGGGACCACTTCTTCCTCCTTATTCCCCTAGCACTATTGATAGAACTCACTTAGCATTTCTCATTTTGAACTGCAGTGTTACTTACCTTTTTACAAGTAAGACATCTCCCCCACTAGATTATAACCTTTTGAATTTTTATTATTATTGTGCCCCTAACAAACACTTTGAATGTAGGAGACGTTGGTTGCTAGGAGTATCTAAGACGTGAGATGTAAGGATGATGTATCAGTTAGCGTGTCATAACAAACTACCCCAAAACTCAGTGGCTTAAAATAACAAATATTCATTATAATTCATGATTCTGTGGGTTGGTTGTGTGGTTCTTCTGGTCCGAGCCGGTTTGGTTGGGACTAGATGGTCTGGGATGGCTCACTTATATATCTGGAGGCCTCAAGTGGAATGCTGGACCAAGGGTGTGGCCAGAGCCTCTTTCCATATATTGCCTCTCCTCCTCAGTGAGGCAGGACCAGGCCTGCTCACGTGGTGAAACAGAGTTCCCACCAGCAAGAGCCTCTTTGGTGTCAAATTTGCTAGTGTCCCACTTGTCAAATAAGGTCATACAGCCAAGCCCAGACCCGACAGATAGAGAAGTAGACTCTGCTGCTTGTGGGAAGAGGGCTAGAACCACCTTGCGGAGGCATGCACGCAGGAGACAAGAACAAATGGGAGGCTGTCACTGCAATAATCTACTTCACAGGATAATAAGAACCCAGTTCCAATGTGCTTAGAAATTCATCTCAACTCAAGAAATATGCTTATGTGCAATCTTGGTCTCTGCACATCAGTGAAACCGTACTTCTAGAATGCCAAACTCCTTCCCCCAGGGGCCTCTCCTATGCTGTTTCCTCTGCCTGGAATGCTCCTCCCCACCTGCTTGCCAGGCTAATTACTACATTTCCTTCAAGTCCTTTCCTAAAGTCACTTCCTTATGGGGAGCCTCCCTGACTCCTCAGACCAGCCCAGGTCTCCTGCTCTGCATCCTCAGAGCGCCATGGGTCCTGCCTTCGTTGCCCTCACTGCCACTGTTAGGAATTACTTTGTCGTGCACTGATTTAATGTCATCTCTCCTCTCAGCAGAAAGTGCTCCTGGGCAGAGACCAGGTCTATCTTGCTCGATGTTGAATCCCCAGCATCTAGCACCGTGCCTAGCATATAGTCGCTGCTCAGTAGTGGAGAATAAGTGAATGAACACACACACAAATGGCCTCCAATTTGCTCAGTGTGGAATAGAGCTGTTCCAAGCACCCTGAACCCTGTCGGGGTGGAAGGCGGGGGAAACTGCAATCGGGTGGGGAGAGAAGAATGGGTCACGCAAAATTATCCAAGAACAACTCGGGACCAAACAGAAGGTTAAGTACCAGGTGCTGGACTGTCATTGCCGTGGGAGATGAGGACGAAGAGATCAGGCCAGGCCAGGTGGTTGCAGAAGGCTTCGCAGAAGAGGCAGCAGGGGAACGAGGCCCAGGGAAGGAACAGGATTTGAATGTGATGAAACTAGGGAAGGAGGCTAGTAAATCAAGGTCCTGAGTTTGAGCCTCTGAAGCTCCAGTTATACTGGTATCCTCATAAGCTCTTACTCACGAGAGGGAACAGGCAAGAGGAGGAGCGAGGATGGCTGGGTGGACCATTCCCACTATCACTGAATGGGCTCTGGAAGATGACGTTTCAGAGGATGTTGCCAAGTTGAGATCGTCTACGCACCTAAAAACCAGCTCATTCAGAGATCACATTCCCCTGAGCCAGTAAAAGAGAACAGCAGTAAACACCTGCTTCTGCTCTTCTGGTGACGTGGTCTATATGTTCTCCCTCTCACTTGTCCTCTCTTTCATGTTTAACTATTATGACAACTTTCAAACATGAACCAAGAAAAGAGTCCAAGAAACCTCAACCCCAACTTCAACAAGCTTCAATACTTTGCCATAGTTGTTTCATCTCCCTCCCTCTCCAACCCTTTTTTCCCCTGAATCATTTTAAAGCAAAGCCCAGCTACCATGTTATAGCCCTCCTAAACAATTCAGTATGCATCTTGAAAAGAAATAAAGGCATTTTCTTATATAACCACAACACCTGTTACACACCCAGCAAAATAAAGCGTGATTCCTCAATACCGTTTAGTACCCAGTCCATAGTCAATGTTGCTTGATTATCTAAGACGTATCTTTTTACCGTGGTCTAGTTGAGTCAGGATCTAAACAAAGTCCACACATGAATTTGGTCAACATGTCTCTTACATTTCTTTTAATCTAGACTACTGTTAAATTAATTAAACAAGGAGGCCATTAGAGTTATGTGGCTCTAATGCCCTGGCAGCCTATGAAAGCAAACCAAAATCTAAGCCTGTAAATGCCTCAAGGTTATGAAATCAAAACACTAAGGACAACCAATTATAAACAGCCCACTAGGCTTTAAACTACGGCCAATCAAATAGTTTTCTCTCTGTTTTTTACTTTTCTATGTATAAATCTTTCCTCCTGTTGGTGGAGCACTCCTAAGCACTTCTGGGTTAGTGCTGCCTAATCCAAATTAATCTTAGTTTAAATAAACTCCTGAACAGTTTAATATGCCTCAGTTTATCTTGTAACACTATGGACGTTCCCTTTTAATTGGGGCGTCTCTGCTGACAACCCCCCTCAACCTCACTGCCTTTATCTCACTCCGGGATGGGTAGGGAGCTGAAAGATTAAGACCTCAGTTTGAGGAGAGGGTGGGAGGGAGGGAGTGAGTATCAGCGTCAAAGATCTTATGAGGGGCGCCTGGGTGGCGCAGCGGTTAAGCATCTGCCTTCGGCTCAGGGTGTGATTCCGGCGTTCTGGGATCGAGCCCCACATCAGGCTCCTCCGCTGGGAGCCTGCTTCTTCCTCTCCCACTCCCCCTGCTTGTGTTCCCTCTCTCACTGTCTGTCTCTCTCTCTCTGCCAAAAAATAAAATCTTAAAAAAAAAATCTTATGAAAAAAAATTCAAATTGGCTTCAGGGGAAGAAGATTAAGATAAGACACTCTTAAAAACTGGAGTTGGCCTGCACGCTCTCTTAACACCTAGGAATGTGAGGAATTTATGGAAATATTTTTTTAAGATTTTATTTATTTATTTAGAGAGAGAGTGAGAACCAGAGAGAGAGAGAGAGAGACAGTGAGCACATGTGAGCAGGAGGAGGGGCATGGGGGGGGGAGAGAGAGAGAATCTCAAGCATGTTCCACCCTCAGGGCAGAGCCCGACACGCGGCTCAATCCCAGGACCCCAAGATCATGACCTGAGCCAAAATCGAGAATTGGACGCTCAACCGACTGAGCCACCCAGTTGCCCTGAATTTATGCAGATGTAAGAGTCTGATTCCTGCAGGCAAGAAAGGGAGGGTGAGTGAAAGGAAATCTGGTTGAATCTGATGAACAATATAGAAACACAGGCTGGACCGGCTACATCATTTTCAGGGCTCAGTGCAAAATAATGATCCCAGAACACCTGTTCAAAAATTATTAGGAATTCCAAGATGGTGACAGAAGAGTGTTAAACCAAGCAGGTCCTTCTGAGCACAGAGACCTGTGTGACTGCACAGCCACCAGCCAGGTGGACCCTGACATAGCCCAGGACCAGGGAGGAGTTCTACAAGGCAATGCTTTACCAAGCTGTGTCTCATCTGCATTTCAGAGACATGCAAAGGCAGTGGAAATCATTTCCACATCTGGTAGCCACTGCTAGCATCTCAGACTTACCAGGATGCTTACAAGTAGTGAATGGCCTCTGGAAGGTCACAGAGATCAATGCTACATAGCTCTCAAATCATGGATAGTGATGGGTCTGGATCTCCTAGAGGCTACTCATGAGCACAGGCTCTAGAGCCAGGATGCCTGGTTTCATACCCAGACTCTATCATTTATTAGTTACTGTGAAACCTTGGTCAAGTTACTTGACTTCTCTGTGCTTCTGTCTCTGCATCCATAAAATGGGGCTAATAAAAGTATCTACCTCGTAGAATTGTTTGAGAATTAAGTTAGTTGATTTTACTGGACTGTGGCAAGCATTATCCGTATTTGTTAAAAGAAGTCCAGAGGCTAGAGTTGGAAGGGTCCAGACAGAGCTCTGGTAACAGTGCTCCTTGCAGGACAAAGACTGACTCTGCTCTTCTGATAGAAGAAGGCTGTACCCAGCATCCTCATTGTTCTCCCCCAACAACTTACGCAGGGGTCATCTACTCAATGAGTATTTATTCGGCACCTGCTATGTGTCAGGCACTTGGAGAGTGGAGAATGAGCCACGCGTGGGCCTTATCCTTCTGGTGCTGGTTGTCTAGAATAGGGAGGGCTCCACCTGCAGAGTCAAGTTCTGCCCGGGTCTGGCACCAGGCCTGGCTCTAGGCTCTCCACTCGCAGCCCCCCACCAAAGCAGTTCTGCAGCTAGTGAGCAAGATTTACCTTCAGTCTCCTGATTCCTTGTTATCAATCTGCTTTGTAATATTCTGTGTTAACCAAGCCCCTGCCTGAAAATTCAGCATTCCCAGGACCTAGACCCCTAGCTTAAGGTTGAAACCTGTTGAAACCTCGAGATGCTGTTGGCCTCCTGGCTGACTGCCTAGGAGAAGCTCCTGGATTCTTGGTCTAGGTTGAGCCCACTCTTGGTTAACCATAATTATGTCACATTGGCCTTCCCAGGCTGGCCTAGACCCATGTGTGTCCCTCAATCCAGCACGTGGTCCCAGACCTTGCCCTCTTGTTCTCAACTCCTCGCCACCGCTTGACTCTGAAGAGCTGTGTGGATTTGGACTCCTATCTCACCAACACTCAATTCCAAGGATGTGAAGAATATGGGCAAGAAAGGCTGCAGGAGGGAGCCTTTACCAGTGTCAGTCTGACATGGAAACCAGACCCCTTCCCATCAACTAACAAATACTTGGCCCTCTACCAAAGCCTTTGAGGGGTAGTTTGTGTCAGGATGGCTATGGAGGATAAGACAGTGTCGTAGAGATGGAGGGAGAGTGGTGGGAGAGACACCAGCTGCTTTCCCATTGGCCCGCTCCAACCCTGAGGCCACTCTGATGCTGTTCCAGTCAGCAGCCCAGGAACACGGTCTAGCACACCACCATCCTGGCCTAAGGCCTCCAGGCAAACGGACTCTTCAGGTAGCTGGTGATATAAAGATATATAAAGATATGTAAGTGGCAGGTGGAAACTACGTGAGAGTTTTTCTACATATCCTTCTCCTTCCCCAGATCTGCATTTTAGAATTTCTGAAACGGTGAGACTAAAAAAAATAAATAAATAAAAAAGAAAGAAAAAAAAGTTTCTCCAAGGTCACTTCAAAAGAAGCAATGTGTGTGAATTGCCCCTCTTAGGGCGCCAGGGCTGCGGTAGGGTGGAGAGCTCCCAGCCTTGTTGATGAAGTGCTATTGGGACAGCGGAGAGGCAGACACTGAAAGGATTATTCCCAGAACAATCAACGAGGACTTCAGTTAGTAAATCTGAATCCTTTGGCCCTGGGAAGGGGAACAGCCCAGCCTGGGAAGGGGCCCAGCAGAAGGACAGACAATGGAGAAGGTGGCCAGGGCACAGGGCCAGGCCTTTTTATCCTATTAGCCCGTGGCTTCCCTGCAACCTCTGAATACAGAGCATTCATCTTGCAGAAACGCTCGGCTTCTCAACAGGGGATAAATGAAGTCAGTCTTCTAGCTACATTTTCTTTATAAACGAAGAGACTTTAAAACAATTGGTGTTGATATCCTAAAGGACCAGTTGACAAATTAATTAATCAACAATATTTCCTAAACAGAACCAAAGGCTAGTTGGGAAAGAGAAAGTAAAAAGTGTTACTTCCTGAAAGCACATTATAGTGTCAGAGGATAAATTTTTTCAATCCTACAAAATTAAAAAAAAAATTAGGCAGAGAGAATAACAATTTACAGACAACATAGGGTAAGGGTTCTAAGGTGGCAGGAGTGTTTCCTGTTGGGTGTCTGGGAAGACTTAGGAAAGGCATAATTTGAGCCTGGCCTTGCTGGCTGGGGAAGATCTGGATTCTAGATTTCTTCCACATGATGAAGCACCTACTGGGCACCAGGCACTGTGCTAAGAACTGGGAACACAAAGATGAGCACAGGGTGGACTCCGTCCTCAAGGAAGGGGTCCCGTCTATGTGGGCAGCTGGTGTGCGAACAGAGGACAGAGCCAAGCCCTGGAAAAAGCTGTGATGTTTGGGTGGCTGGGGAAGGAAGCTGGGGGCATGGAGAGAAAGTGTGTGTGTGTGTGTGTGTGTGTGTGTATGGCATCTGGGGTGTGGAGAGAGAGAAAGAGGAAGAGAAAGAAAGAAGGTAGTTCTGGGTGGGCTTCCTTGAGGATGGAACATTCGAGCTGAGTCTTGAAGCTTCAGTGGAGTCTGTGGACTCAGGAATGACATTCTAGTTAGGGGCGCGGGGAGTAAGAGGATGGGACAGAGACCACCTGTTAAAGGCAGGGTGAGAATGTAGAGAAGTCTGTGTAACTGGGACAAAGGATGCATGTGGGGTGTGATAGCAGGGGAGTCTGGGAAAGGGGGCAGGAGAAAGATCCTGAAGGCCTTCCGTACCAAATTGTGTGCGATTTTATCCTGCAGGGGACCTGGAGCCAGCCACAAATTTTAAGTAGGAGAGGAATGGGCTTATGCTAACCTTTAGAAAGATCACTGAGAGAATGGAGTCTTGGAGCTCAGAGAAGCCAGAGGAAGGGGACCAGCGCTGGGAGTAGGTGGGTGGGGAAGGGGGTCACTGAGGCTTATAAGCAAGGAAAGAGCCACAGCTCATACACCGCTCACAGCGGGGCGGGGTGCAAGACGCGCTGAAGACAAGACAACGATTTGGGTTGAGGGAGACCTTTAGGGGGCAATGCCCCACAAAAACCACTTATTTTAATAAATATTTTTCCATTGTTCCGTTTCTTCCCTCAGGAGCACCTTTCATTTTGGAATTGTTAAAATAGTTGTCATTTCTGTAGCTTTCTGGAGTTTGGGGAGTGATCTCCTTTTTGTCCTGTTAAACTGGATTCTGCTTCACAGGAATCATCAGAGTTGACCTCAAATTTTGTCTTCCGAGGGCTGCTTCAGAGTGGGCTGCCCTTGTTCCAGAACTGAGGGAAGCACTGTGATTGTCACAATGCTGTGAAGTTTCTAGAAATACGTGCTGAAATCACTTGGCACAATTGTGTGTGTTTAAAAAAAATAAATTTTCCAGAGGCAGTCCCCGAATTCTGTACAAAGAGACCCTTTGCCCCCCTGCATAAACGGTTGGTCCTGAGTTACCCGGAACACCCCCCAGACAGAGGTTTTCTGAGGTAGCTCTGTCCTCACAGGAAAAACCGGGTTGTAAGAAAAGGGCACCGAAGGAAGTGACTTTTGTTCTAATGCCAAATCCCTGGGAGACTGCTGTTTGCAAAGTTTACATCCTTTTGACTCTTTACACGATTTCGCTAACTCTTACATTTCATACACCAAGAGCAAAATAGAACTTGACCCCAGTTTATTCCACGGTGGGTCTGCCAGGCTGGCCACGGAACTGTGGCTTTGCCATGTGCACGGGCGAGTCAGGAGACTGGAGCAGAGGGCAAGTAAGGTCGAGGTCATGGTTGAAATTCCTATAGAGGCCAATAGGCTGAGCACAGCCTGCCCTCCACTCTCTCTGGCTCCAGTCATAAGGGGGTAAGAGGGTAAGGAAAAGTCAACACAGCCCAGCCTCACTCTCTTAAATCACATTGCGTGTTCGGGGTGGTGGTTCAGGAGTAGGAACTTCAGATATAATGACACCTTGATTAAGAAACTGTTAATGGGGCGCCCGGGTGGCTCAGTTGGTCAGGCATCTGCCTTGGGCTCAGGTCATGATCCCCAGGTCCTGGGATCAAGTGCGGCAGGAGGCTCCCAGCTCAGCAGGGAGTCTGTTTCTCTCTCTGACTCTGCCCCACCCTCTGTTCATGCTCTCTGTCACTCTCTCTCAAATAAAATCTTATAAACAAAACAAAAAAAAGAAAAAAGAAACCATTAGGGAAGAAAACACCATTCTATGGCTCAGCTCTGATTTTTTTCCAGCCTTCGGTAGTAATGTGGAGCTGCGTTGATTGTAGCAACTTTTCTACTACACAGAAAATACTTTGTCTGCTGCTCCAGACAGAAATACCTGCCTAACAGCTTGAATCTGCCCCCAAACAGTTGTGGGTCCATAGGGTTAGGCCAAGCTTCCGTTCCCCACTTCCTCTTTCTCCGCCCTTTGCTCCCTCACCAATGGCCTCTCCTCCCCTGGCAGCCCCCAGAGGCCCTTCTTCTCTCTATCAAAGCAGGAAAGGCTCTCACAATGGTTGTTTATATTCACAGGTTGACAGATCGCCCTTCACGGTAATGATTTCTGTCACCATTACTTCAACCAGACGTTGCCTGTCAAGGTGTTTCCCAGGAGGCTGTGGGTGGAGAGTAGCAGTTAAGAGTGGGTAGTCTGGAACCAGATCAAAGCTGGGGTGGGATCTGGCACCGACAGTTACCAGCTGTGGGACGTGGGGTAAGCACTTCACCTTGCCAAGCCTCGGTTGCCTTCTCTGTAAAGAAAAGCCCGTCATGCAGTGTTTCCGTGTGGACTCAAGGAGAAAACCCGTGTTAACTCAGAATTTCCTGGCACATGGTGAATGTGAGCTATGGTTATTTATTGGCTAATTGACACCCCAATGACTTTCTTCTACTGAAATCCTTCGTAGAACAGCCAGCCAGGGGTGAGAATCATCTCATTGTTTTTGCCATGGAAAGCTTCAAATGTGTAAAAAAGTTGAAAGAACAGCACCGTTGATGCTCACATCCATCTCCTTAATTCTACAATTGTTTGTTCTATAATTGTTTCCATTTTGCCCTACAGATATATTTTTTTCTTAACCGTTTCAAAGTAAGACGTAGACGTGACTCCTATATACTCCAACACCTATCTCTTAAAAAATAAGGATGTTCTCCTATATAGTCACAATCATCTTTATTGTACTTAAGAAAATTAATGATAATCACCTAATTCCCAGTCTGCATAAAATTTTCCAAAATGTTATATGTCTTCGAATAGATTTTTTTTCAAACAAGATCCAATCAACATGCTTACACTGAGTTTAGTTGAAATGTCTCATTCTCTTTTAATCTAGAGTGGTAGGTGTGCAGAAATTTGAGAACCACACTGTTACTGAATCCAGCTACACAGAGGGTTGGCTGCGGGGTGGAAAGGGCCACAGCTTCCATCGAGGTCCACTGGGGCTAGCACACGTGCTGACACAGGCCCTGGGATGCGACTGCATTGTTGGTTTGTCGAACGTGTTGGTTACTAGTCTTTCTACTCGATAACTTGAGGTTAGGAACTTTTGGGGTTTTTTGTTTGTTTTTTTGTTTGTTTGTTTTTAAGATTTTATTTATTTGACAGAGAGAGAGAGACAGCCAGCGAGAGAGGGAACACAAGCAGGGGGAGCGGGAGAGGAAGAAGCAAGCTCCCAGCAGAGCAGGGAGCCCCACTCGGGGCTTGATCCCCGAACACCAGGATCACACCCTGAACTGAAGGCAGACGCTTAATGACTGAGCCACCCAGGTGCCCCGGAACTTTTGTTTTCTTCATATTCCCATCATCTGCACCGAACCTGACGCACAGATGGTCAATACAAGTGGATGGAAGAAAAAGAGTCAGGGAGGAAAGGAGGAAAAAAGAGGAGAGAGGGAAAGAGGTGGGCCCAGGTAGGCATCTGCATCAGTGTGTGGTAGGGGCCTGAGGGAGGACCATCTGATCTCCTGGAAGCCCCCATTCTCCTTTGATTGGGGATGATGATTCCCTGCTGTGGCGTGTGCCTTCTTCCTTCTCACTGTCCTTTCCCCCATTTCCTGCCTTCCTCACCTGAGCGCTAGGTGGGCTCATGTCAGACTCCCTGTTAACTGTGGTTTAATCTCTTCCTCTCTTTCCAGGGACTAGATTAACATGTGACAGTATTTAAAAAGTAATCTATAGTAATTTATCCTTTCCTACAACTATACTCATTTTTCCAATACTCTTCTCCCACATGATTTCCACCCTGAGTAATGAAAGTCCTGACCACAAAGTGAATCATGGACAATGCACACTCTTTGTTCAGAGAGATTCCATGGTGTTAATAAGGAGGGATGCTCTGATGAAACGAGGGGACACATGGATTACCTCCCAAAGCCAAGAGGAGTTGTCCTCCAAACACAGCTAGCAAAGTTTAGCTCAGGCTTCAGGGTCAAACTATTACTTCTATTCAGTGGAGAGAGAGCAATGACCCAATTGGCTGGAATAAGCCAAAGTTTGTAGAGCAAACTCTCTTCAAATCTCATATCTAATCCATCTAATTCTAAGTTAGACAAAGGCAGATGAGATATAGAAAATTAATGCAAGAAACTCAACATTATCTGCACGGTGGATTGACCAGTCTTCACTCCAGACTGGTCTTGTTGATATGTTTCTCTGTCACCTCCCTTTGCTGAGCAGTTGGCTTCTATTCAAGGTACACAGGGCCATTTAATTATTAATCTGAGCAAAACAGTATTAGGAAAGTTAAACTCCCTTGAGTGTGTCTCTATGTGTACACATGTGGATACTTTCATGATTATCTGGCTGGTTTGTTTTGCTGTTTACCTCTCAGGGCCCCTACTTCTCTCCATTTGTGAAGATATCTATCAGGTTATTATGACCAACAGGGAATTCCTGAGAGCTTGTTGGTCCTTCTCCCCCATCCTTGGATGCGTGTGGAAATGTTTGTCAGCTGTAGAGGGCTCACGTACACAAGAAGTGACTGACCTTGACCTTTGAATGGACTGTGTGCCTGTAACCAGGAAAAAGGGCAGTGTTTGCGTTTGATGACGGTTTTATGCCCTGCTGTCAGTTAGAGAGTCTTTTATGGGGCTTGCTGATGGCCAAGGGCTCCAGGAACCATCATGATTATTTAGCCAACTATTTTAATGAGTGTATATAAACTTATTCTATTCTTATATTAACAGGGAGGGAAAAGTTGGAAAACTTAACATGGAGGAGGAGGGGTTTTAGCTTCACGGCTCAGGGCCACTGGGGATTCCACAGATTTCAATCCAGCCTCTTCTCACTCTTTTCTCCTTCCTAAGCCTATCATCCTTTCTTACTCTTCCTTTCTTCTTCTTTCTTGCTCCCTATCTTTTCCTTCCCTCCTTCTTCTTTCTTTCTTCAACATTTATTGCATGCTTACTATGTATTAAACACAGGGCTAAGTGCTGGGGATGCAGAGATGAATAACACATGCCCCAGCCCTCCAGGAACTTGGCTTCATGGGTGAGGCAGACGGGGACACAAATCATTCCAGTGCAATGCGTAATGATAGAGGTAAGTGCCAGGGCACTTGGCTTGGGGAAGGAGGCAGAAAGTTTCCTGAAAGAGATAATTGGGTGATTGACTGGGGGAGGAGCAGGGCCCAGGGCCAAGCCGTACAACAGCTTTTGATGTCATTGGGTATGGTTAGGATCGTGTGGGCAGGGGAGAAATGATATCGGCTCTACTCTGGTAGTATACAGGTGACCCATCCATGAAGTACTGGGTATGTTCCAAGGTGCCTGCTCAGAGGGCTGACCCCAGGGCATCCTGGCCGAAATGAGAGCTAAAAAGAAGGAAAGATTACCCTCGAAGGCCCGTGCATGATGTGCGCTCAGGGGCGAAGCGTCATGTAAGGGGAAGCGGGCAAGTAGGGGTAAAGAGGTATGGATGAAGATCAGTGCTCACGGGGTAGAACAATGGGGGTTGGAGAGGTGAAGATCTCCTGGCCTCCTAGCAAACAAAGACTACCTTGTGCTGCAAGTTTTACCAGGAGCTCAGGATTCGGGAGGAGTCTTTCCAGCCAGTAGTCAGACAAGTGGCCACACTAGTTCTTGGGCTCTCCAAGGGCAGAGCCTCACCTTGGCTTATCTATGAGCTCCAGGAAGCGGGAGACCTTTTATAAACTCAGGAAGGTAAGAAGGAGTCTATTGAGGGAAACTTAATTCCTGCTTCTTGGATGTCTCAACCTAATGGTAGAAAGAGCACATATGAGCCAGAAAGACCTAATATCATGTCCAATAATATCAACTGCTGCAAAATAGTAATAGCCATTGTATATTTTAGTGTCTACTCTGCAGCAGGGCATTTCATGTATTATTTAATTTAACCCTCACATACCTGTAAAATAATACATAATGATAGAAGTTATTATCATTTCCTCCATTTTATAGATGAGGAAATCAAAGCTTGGAGAGGTCATAGGTAGGAAGCCCTAGAATCACATTTGAACCCAGATCATTCTAACTGTAGAGCCCCTGATCTCAACTGCTTTCCTTACCACAAAATAGTGCAGCTCCTGACTAGCAATGGTGGAGTGGAGAGGCCCTAGGGATGGAAGAACTGCATTTCTACAGCCCTGCTGGTTGTTATGAAGATACATAACTTTTAATTTTTTATTTCTCTAATTAGTGTAGTCTTAAGATACTTAAAAAATATTAGTATTAGCCAAGAGCATACCATTCAGGGAGAGTGGAATATAGATTTGGGAACGGGCTCTCTGAAGTCTATTACATGGTAGTTCTCGTGGACTGAATGTCTGTGTCCCCCACCAAATTCATATGCTGAAGTCCGCATCCCCAGTGTGATGGTGTTTGGAGGTGGGGCCTTTGGGAGGTCATTAGGTTTAGATGAGGACATGATGGCAGGGCCACATGATGGGATTGGTACCTTTATAAGAAGAGGATGAGACACCAAAGCTCTTTCTTGACGTACACACTCTGAGGAATGGCCATGGGAGGACATAGTGAGAAAGTGGCTATCTATAAGTTAGGAGGAATGACCTTACCAAGAACTGAATATACCAGCACCTTGATCTTGAACTTCCCAGCCTCCAGAACTGTGAGAAGATAGATATCTCTTATGTAAGCCCCCCAGATGTAGGCTTTTGTCATAGCAGCCCAAACAGATCAAATCAGTAGTCGATATCAGCACCTGGGGTAGACATGCTCCCCATGTGTGTATCCATGAGCTTGATCCTTGTAGTCAGGGAATTCTTCACCAAAGCTTGAGACCCCATGCCCCTCGCCTGAGATTTGGGTGTTCTTTTTCTTGTTGATATTTCTGAATAATTTATGCAATAATGACTTTCATAAATTCTTCTAGGAAAAATATACGCGTTGCCTTATAATTCTTCAACAGATGAGATACTGGGCTCTCCCTGCCATCTCTAGCCCCGAGATGAATGAACAGGGAGGTATGTAGGTGGTTCTAGGCAGGGAGGAGAGCTAGGATCTACACAGACCACCAGACTGCCTGCCTCACTGCTTGCTCTGGGTGTCTTTGATGGCCTGAGGGAGACGCACCTCAAGGGGACTGCAGCTGCAGTCCCTCTGAACACACACCAGACTCTCAAGCTGGGTGGCCTCCCAGGAATCTGCACAGCGAATCTGGTGTGTGTTCAGAGGGACTGCAGCTGCATCATGCTTGAGGCTGTGGAGAAACATGTCCCGTAGAAACAGACAGGTGGAGAGCTGCGGCTTGGGAGGGGAACATCGGCACATACTTCCTTAGCAACGAGGCTCCCCTCTGCCCAGGGGTCTCGCTGCTTCCCAACTGGAGACGGCCCATGAAATCCTCAAGGAGAAGGAATTTGCAAAGGTCATGGAGTGGAGGGCTTCTCTTAGGTACCTGTGTTTCACCTGGCAGTTTTGTTTGGGGGGGGGGTTCTTATTTCAGAAAGTCAAGGGTGGGGCGTCCGAATCTGCATCTTTAGCCAGCTCCCCAGTGGGGCCATTGCTGCTGTGTGGGGACCACACCTTGAATGATAAGGATTTACTCCATCCCTCTGTGTCAAGGCAGGCTGAATTTCAGTGACCATCTCCACCAAATAAGAATCCATGCCGCGGCAGAGAAGAAAATTCTCTGGTTTAGCAGCTCTCTTATCTTTGAGAAGTTCTTACTCAGCAAGGCCAAATCCCTTTACTCAAGTCAACAGAGGCCATTTTGTCAAGTTCTGCTCTTGGTAGAGATGGAGATCCAAAGTAGCCCTCTCTCATATCACAATCCTCGGTTATTTAAAGCCTACTAAGTCAGAGCTATTTTTAAAAGCACTGTTTCTCCCTCTGTTCTTACACCTGCATTATCCAGTGTGGTTAGGAGGAGTGAAACTATTGGAACATGGTTGGCAGAAGAACTGGCGTCTGGGAGTGTCGTGGGGCTGCTCATTCAGTCAGCGTGTCCTCACACACCCAGATCCTATGCACTCTCGGCTCTCTATAATAAAGGGGATGGCAGGATTTATGAAAGTTAAAATCTGAAGAGAAAATGAAAATCTCTATTTGACTTTTAGCCTCATTGCTTACCAGAACTTGATCATAGTATTGTTCACAGGTAACAAGTGATCTAGTTTAGCCAAAATCTTTTCTCTTTTCTCCTTGGCTTTATATTTCTCCCCCTGAGAGACTTGGAAGCAAGGATTCAGTCATCGCCCCCAGCCACGCAAAGAAGCCCGAATAACCCACAATGTGAATGAGAGTCAGTAGGCTATTTTTTAAATATTTAATTTATTTATTTGAGAGAGAGAGAGAGAAGCAGACTCCACATTGAGCAGAAAGCCCGACACAAGGCTTGATCCCAGGACCCAGAGATCATGACCTGAGCCAAAGACAGATGCTTAACGGACTGAGCCACCCAGGAGTCCTCAGATTGTGTTTTAAGTAGCTGACTATCTGTGATGACAAAACTCCTCTGCCCTTGTTTTAATTCCCCCGAATTCTGTCTTCTTTCTGTCCCAGAAAAAGGCCTGCCATCAGCTTTTTGCAACTTTGTGTGACTTTCAATCAATGTGTTTCCTTTCTCAAGGGCACTTATATTTTTAAACTCTTCTCTCCGAGTAAGGAATGAGAAAATGTACCCTTTGTCACAGAGGCTAATGGTCTCCTGGTGACAGGTTATGTTATGCACCTGCCTGGAATGGCACAGTGGGGCTCTTATAGACATTGCCTACAATAAAGACGCCACAGCCACTTACAGGTTCACGCTGATACCCCAGGGGGAAGGACAGACTCTTCCAGTAGAATGGGAGACTTCCAACAGGGCCTGCACAATTTCAGGTTTCCAGAGACCAAGAGTATCCAGATGTCTACTATTACCCTGACCCCACCCTCTGCAGAACATTCTTCGTCATTTCAAGAAGGTAAAATGAGACAGGCAGAGTGGGGGACGAGATGGCAACTTCTGGTTTATTCTGACAGCCAGTGTGTAGTGTGATCTGTGTGGGGAATATGACTCAGTAGCTTTGGTCATGACTCTGGGCCCAGGATTCACAAGCATTCCAAAATTAGTAACCAACCTTGTACGCCCACAGAGTAGGAAGACACTTCCAATTGAAAACCATCAATGGGTAAATACGTGGAGCAAGAGAAGGTTGGAAGAGCTCTGGAATATTATAGTTCTTTCAGTTAGCCTGGAAAATCTTTCTGGAAAATATAGTCTTCTCTGCTTCACCATTTATTACCTATTCATCCACCCATTCAAACACTTTTTCCCGAACATCTTCCGGATGCCTAGCACTGTTCTGGGAGGCAGCAACAACAAAGCAGTCCTTTCTCTCATGGAGATCACAATATAAAGAAAACCTTGGGAGAGTGACTTAATCTCTTAAAGTTTCCCCATCTACAAAATGGGGATAACGATGTACTGATTCATTGGAGAAGGTGTGTGTAGCACTCATCAGAGTGCCTGACACTTAGCAGACATTTACCTAATGCTAGCCGTTAGCTTCCGTGGAGAAACAACTGACGTGTGAATAAAATCACCGGTGTCCGAGAGGGAGTTAAGATGGCGGAGGAGTAGGGGACCCGTTTTTCAGCCAGTCCCCCGAGTCGAGCTGGATAGGTACCAGACCAGCCTAAATAACCACGGAACCAGCCTGAGACGCAGGATGATGCATCTGGATCTCTACAAATGAACATCTCCAGCGCTGAGTATTGAGGTACGAAGCGGGGAGCCATGAAACTGCACAGATATCGGAAGATAAACGGAAGGGGGAGGGAGCCGCCGCGTTCGGGTGCCGGGAAGCGGTAGCCACTTGCACGGGGGAGCGGGCAGACTCGCGGACGGCACCCGCGAAACAGCAGACTGAGACCGTGAGCCCCGTGCGCGCGCCACCAGGCATCTCGCGGAACCCCGGAATCCCGGTGCGCTCACTGGATCCAGACTGAGACCAGGAGATCCGGGAGCGCGCGCGGGGCGGCTGGCGGCTGGCGGCATTAGAAACACAAAGGACAGAGACGCGCCATCCCTGGAAGTGAGGGCTGGGACGCCGGGTGTGGGGCGCACATCCCGGGACGCTGCAGGGTTGAGCAGCACCAACAGTAACAGAGTTAAAGTGGCCAGAACATTAGTAGAGAACGGGACGCAATCCCTCTGTTCCGTGACAGAGGCTGAAATTCAGCCGCTGCTGCTCTGACTCTCAGAAGAGGCACAGCAAACCGCCAGGGAAAGCCGCCAGAGAACAAAAGCCTGGAAATACCGGCTCAGAGAGCGCCCATCCCCATCCCCCCTCGCAGGGGACGCCGAGACTCTACCCAAACAGGATAACCTGAGTATCGGAGCAGCAGGCCCCTCCCCCAGAAGGCAGGCTGAAAAATCAAGAAGCCCACATCCCTAAGATCCCTATAAAACAAGGGCGCACGGCCTGGGTCCCGGTCAATAATTTGGGCTCTGGACAACCCGGCAACCTCTCCTCACCAGAATGACAAGAAGGAGAAATCCCCCCCAGCAAAGAAAAGACAATGAGTCTGTGGCCTCTGCCACAGAACTAATGGATATGGATATAACCAAATTATCAGAAATGGAATTCAGAGTGACAATGGTCAAGATGATGTGTAGACTTGAAAAAAGTATTAACGAAAATGTTAATGAGAATATAGAATCTCTAAGGGTGGAAATGAGAGCGAATCTGGCAGAAATTAAAAATTCTATGAGCCAAATGCTCTGTCGGCCAGGGTGAATGAGGCAGAAGAACATATCAGTGAATTGGAGGATGGGTTAGTAGAAGAGAAAGCTAAAATAGAATCTGGACTCAAAAAAATCCATTCTCAAGAATGTAGGTTATGGGAGATTACCGACTCAATGAAACGTTCCAATGTCAGAATCATCGGCATCCCCGAGGGGGTGGAGAAAAACAGAGGTCTAAAAGAGATATTTGAACAAATTGTAGCTGAAAACTTCCCTAATCTAGCAAAGGAAACAAACATTCATGTCCAAGAGGCAGAGAGGACCCCTCCCAAGCTCAACCACGATAAACTTACGCCACATCACGTCATAGTGCAATTCGCAAATATTAGATCCAAGGATACAGTATTGAAAGCAGCCAGGGCAAAGAAATTTCTCGTGTACCAAGGCGAAGGTATCAGAATTACATCAGACCTGTCTACATAGACCTGGAATGAGAGAAAGTGTTGGGAGGGCATTTTTAAAGCTCTTTCAGAGAAAAACATGCAGCCAAGGATCCTTTATCCAGCAAGGCTGTCGTTCAGAATTGATGGAGAAATAAAGACCTTTCAGAATCGCCAGTCACTGACCAATTTCATAACCACGAAGCCAGCCCTACAGGAGATATTAAGGGGGGTTCTATAAAAGTAAAAAGGCCCCAAGAGTGATACAGAACAGAAAGTCACAATCTATAGAAACAAAGACTTTACTGGCAACATGGCATCATTAAAATCATATCTCTCAATAATCAGTCTCAATGTAAATGGCCTAAATGCTCCCATAAAACACCACAGGGTTGCAGATTGGATAAAAAGACATGACCCATCCATTTGCTGTCTACAAGAGACACATTTTGAACCTAAAGATACATTCAGACTGAAAGTGAAGGGATGGAATACCATCTTTCATGCCAATGGACCTCAAAAGAAAGCTGGGGTAGCAATTCTCATATCAGACAGATTGGATTTTAACCTAGAGACTGTAGTTAGAGACACAGAAGGGCACTATATTATTCTTAAAGGATGTATCCAACAAGTGGATATGACAATTATAAATATATATGCCCCCAACAGGGGAGCAGCAAGATTCACAAGCCAACTCTTAACCACAATAAAGAGACATATAGATAAAAATACACTAATAGTAGGGGACCTCAACATTCCACTATCAGCAATAGACAGATCACCTAAGCAAGAAATCAGCAAAGAAACAAGAGCTTTGAATGCCATACTCAATGAGTTGGACCTCATAGATACATATATAGAACACTACACCCCAGAACCAAAGAATACTCATTCTATTCTAATGCCCATGGAACATTCTCAAGAATAGACCATGTTCTGGGACACAAAACAGTCTCAACCGATACCAAAAGACTGAAATTATTCCCTGCATATTCTCAGACCACAACTCTCTGAAACTGGAACTCAACCACAAGCAAAAATTTGGAAGAAACTCAAACACTTGAAGACTAAGAACCATCCTGCTCAGGAATGATTTGATAAACCAGGAAATCAAAAATCAATTTAAACAATTTATGGAGACCAACGAGAATGAAAACACAATGGTCCAAAACCTATGGGATACTGCAAAGGCAGTCCTAAAGGGGAAATACATAGCCATCCAAGCCTCACTCAAAAGAATAGAAAAATCTAAAATGCAGTTTTTATATTCTCACCTCAAGAAGCTGGAACAGCAACAGAGGGACAGGCCTAATCCACGCACGAGGAAGCAGTTGACCAAGATTAGAGAAGAAATCAATGAATTAGAAACCAGGAGTACAGTAGAGCAGATCAACAGAACTAGAAGCTGGTTCTTTGAGAGAATTAATAAAATTGACAGACCACTGGCAAGAATTATCCAAAAGAATAGAGAAAGTACCAATTTAATAAAATTATGAATGAAAAAGGAGAGGTCAGAACCAACACTAATGAAATTGGAAGGATTATTAGAAACTTTTATCAACAGCCTTATGCCAATAAATTAAGCAATCTGGAAGAGATGGAGGCCTTCCTGGAAACCTATAAACTACCAAGACTGAAACAGGAAGAAATTGATTTTTTAAACAGGCCAATTAATTATGAAGAGATTGAAACAGTGATAAACAACCTTCCAAAAAACAAACCTCCAGGCCCAGATGGTTTTCCTGGGGAATTCTACCAAACATTGAAAGAAGATATAATATCTATTCTCCTAAAGCTATTTCAAAAAATAGAAACAGAAGGAAAGCTACCAAACTCATTCTATGAGGCCAATATTACCTTGATCCCCAAACCAGGCAAAGACCCCATCAAAAAGGAGAATTACAGACCGATTTCCCTAATGAATATGGACGCCAAAATCCTCAACAAGATCCTTGCTAATAGAATCCAACAGTACATTAAAAGGATTATCCATCATGACCAAGTGGGATTCATACCTGGGATGCAAAGGTGGTTCAACATTTGCAAATCGATCGGTGTCTTAGATTTTATCCAGAAGGAAAAAGCCAAAAATCATATGATTCTCTCAATAGATGCAGAAAAAGCATTTGACAAAATACAGCATCCTTTCCTGATTAAAACCCTTCAGAGTGTAGGGATAGAGGGCACATTCCTCAATCTCATAAAAACCATCTATGAAAAGCCTACAGCAAATATCATTCTCAATGGGGAAAAGCTGGAAGCCTTTCCCTTAAGATCAGGAACACGACAAGGATGCCCACTCTCGCCACTATTATTCAACATAGTACTAGAAGTCCTTGCAACAGCAATCAGACAACAAAAAGGGATAAAAGGTATCCAAATCGGCAAAGAAGAAGTCAAACTGTCTCTCTTCGCAGATGACATGATACTCTATATGGAAAACCCAAAAGAATCCACTCCCAAACTATTAGAAGTTATAGAGCAATTCAGGAATGTGGCGGGATACAAAATCAATGCTCAGAAGTCAGTTGCATTTCTATACACGAATAATGAGACTGAAGAAAGAGAAATTAGGGAATCCATCCCATTTACAATAGCACCAAAAACCATATGTTACCTTGGAATTAACTCAACCAGAGACATAAAGGATCTATATTCTAGAAACTATAAATCACTCTTGAAAGACTTTGAAGAAGACACAAAAAGATGGAAAAATATTCCATGCTCATGGATCGGAAGAATAAACATAGTTAAAATGTCCATGCTACCCAGAGCAATCTACACTTTCAATGCTATCCCGATCAAAATACCGAGGACATTTTTCAAAGAACTGGAACAAATAGTCCTTAAATTTGTATGGAACCAGAAAAGGCCCCAAATCGCCAAGGAACTGTTGAAAAGGAAAAGCAAAGCTGGGGGCATCACAATGCCAGATTTCGAGCTGTACTACAAAGCTGTGATCACAAAGACGGCATGGTACTGGCACAAAAACAGACACATAGACCAGTGGAACAGAATAGAGAACCCAGAAATGGACCCTCGGCTCTTTGGGCAACTAATCTTTGATAAAGCAGGAAAAAACATCCAGTGAAAGAAAGACAGTCTCTTCAATAAATGGTGCTGGGAAAATCGGACAGCTACATGCAAAAGAATGAAACTGGACCACTCTCTCACACCATACACAAAGATAAACTCCAAATGGATGAAAGACCTCGATGTGAGACAGGAGTCCATCAAAATCCTAGAGGAGAACATAAGCAGCAACCTCTATGACATTGGCCACAGCAACCTTTTTCATGACACATCTCCAAAGGCAAGAGAAACAAAAGATAAAATGAACTTGTGGGCCTTCATCAAGATAAAAAGCTTCTGCACAGCCAAGGAAACAGTCAAAAAAACTAAGAGGCAGCCCACGGAATGGGAGAATATATTTGCAAATGATACTACAGATAAAAGACTGGTATCCAAGATCTACAAAGAACTTCTCAAACTCAATACGTGAGAAACAAATAAACAAATCATAAAATGGGCAGAAGATATGAACAGACACTTTTCCAATGATGACATACAAATGGCTAACAGACACATGAAAAAATGTTCAAAATCATTAGCCATCAGGGAAATTCAAATCAAAACCACACTAAGATACCACCTTACGCCAGTTAGAATGGCAAAAATTGACAAGGCAAGAAACAACACTTGTTGGAGAGGATGTGGAGAAAGGGGATCCCTCCTACATTGCTGGTGGGAATGCAAGTTGGTACAGCCACTCTGGAAAACAGTGTGGAGGTCCCTTAAAAAGTTAAAAATTGAGCTACCCTATGACCCAGCCATTGCACTACTGAGTATTTACCCCAAAGATACAGACGTAGTGAAGAGAAGGGCCATATGCACCCCAATGTTCATAGCAGCATTGTCCACAATAGCTAAATCGTGGAAGGAGCCGAGATGCCCTTCAACAGATGACTGTATTAAGAAGTTGTGGTCCATATATACAATGGAATATTACTCAGCTATCAGAAAGAACGAGTTCTCAACATTTGCTGCAACATGGACGGCACTGGAGGAGATAATGCTAAGTGAAATAAGTCAAGCAGAGAAAGACAATTATCATATGGTTTCTCTCATCTATGAAACATAAGAGCTAGGAAGATCGGTAGGGGAAGAAAGGCATAAAGAAAGGGGGGGTAATCAGAAGGGGGAATGAAGCATGAGAGACTGTGGACTCTGAGAAACAAACTGAGGGCTTCAGAGGGGAGGGGGGTGGGGGAATGGGATAGACTGGTGATGGGTAGTAAGGAGGGCACGTATTGCGTGGTGCACTGGGTGTTATATGCAACTAATGAATCATCGAGCTTTACATCAAAAACCAGGGATGTAGTGTATGGTGACTAACATAATATAATAAAAAAAAATTTTAAAAAAAAGCATCGGTGTCCTGATGTGCTCGTTGGCGCCGTAGTCCAATCTCGCCACTGGAGCCTAGGGCCTCAGCAATACCATGGCTGGGAACCCAGCCCCACTGCAGGTAGGACCAGAGATGCTGAGCTCAACACAACCCCCACTCCAGTGGGCCGACCTCCCTCCTCCTCACTCTCTCTGAAAGGAGCTGGGTCATCAGTTAATGTGTGGTGCCGATGACGGTGACCATGATGATAAGAATTCGTAAAGTATAACTCAATTTTACAGTCACCATTCATTTCCTCGTCACTGTGGGGAGCCACCCAACCAGACAGATGCACAATGAGAACAGAGTCTGAGAATGCCAAGGTGTGTTGCTGTTATGTACCCCCAGGTAGAAAAGGGAACGTCGCATTGCAAAACCAGTGTCACCCGCCTTCAGCTAAGAACCCCTCCTGCGTCCAGGCCTGCAGTTTCTCTCGTCCTCACTGCTTTTCCTGGGCCCCTTCCTTGGTGAGGTCTGTGGATGACTTGACCGCTTGCATAAAACTGCGCACAGGTATCCGTGAATACAGTCTCCCGGCATTACCATCATAGATCTGTGAGTATCTTAATAGAGCTTATTATTGCTGCGTTTCTGGGGACCTCCCAGACCTCCTTGTGATTTGGAAAAGGCGGGTTAGTCCCTCCGGCCTTCCCTGGAGAGGACCCGACTGCTGCTGCTGGTGCTGTTGGGGAGCTGGCAGGCAAAACCAACTCTGAGAGGAATTTCGGCATCAGCCTCCACTGTACGATTCCAGGCAAGTGCCCGAAATAGCTCTGCCACCAGCCAGTTTCTCAGTCCTGTTAACAAGGGGCAGGTCTTCCTCGGGGAGAAACGGTTTAAACGTGCAATGAGAAGCAACGGTTTGTTTAAGTAGACTTGACAAGGGGCATTAGATCACTGCTAAGGTTCCCTACAGTTCTGTCATTCTAGAATCTTAATGATCTTGAGTCAGAGGTAGTTTGAAGGGGAACTGAAAAAAACTCAGTGGGGAGAGAAAAACAGAAAAAAAAAATAGATGTCTTAGAAAGTGAACACAGAGACTGAGAAAAGCTTTGCGATTTTTCCTTTTGGTGATGTGGCTGCATTGAGAGCCAGTTTTCGGCTCTGCGGGGTTCACGTTTCTAAAAGGCACGCGCCGCAGGACTTCAATCAGCTCAGCCAGCAAGCTCGTTGGTGTGGCTGGAAACCAGTAAGGAGCCAGGCAGTCAGAGGTCTGGCTCCTTTGCTGGGCCTGATGCTACTTCCAGCAGACCCGACGTGCACATCTCCAATTCTTTGTAGTCTTCAGTGGCCTCCTTCCCAAGGCCAGCAAGCATTCTCTGTCCTTTTATGTGGCCTTCTCTATGTTGAGGTGTCATGCAGCCAGACAAGCCTCGTGTGAAATCTACCCATTGTTACTTATGTGACCCGAACATGTTTCACCTCTCTGAGTTTCATTTTTCTTCTCCATAAAATGGGCCCACATTAACCTATGAGCTGTTGCAAGTTCCTGTGAGAATTGAATGCACACATGCATACATGATCATAGCCAATGGTTAATCAAAAAGCCTTAAGAGTAGGGATTAAGTACATGTCCAGGTATGCCACTGACTAGCTATGGGAACTTAAGGAACTTACTTAACTTCTCTGTGCCTCGGTTTCCTCACCTGTAAAATGGAGATAATAGTACTACGTACTTCAATGACTTGGGGGTAATGGTTACATGAGCGAACACGTGTAAGATGCTTAGAATAGTAATTGGCAGATGGTGTGTGTGTGTGTGTCAGCTGTTACCATTATTATTATTCATACTACACAACACACCTAGCCTGATGCTGGCACAGGGAGATGCTGAAAAATCCCTGACCCCTTTGTACTAACCTTGCTGCCTGTCCTCTGGAATTCCTGCATTTCTAGTTGCCCTCCTCAGCTAAGCCTCTCTCCAGCTAATATGAAACCGGGGCATCAGGAGCTGCTCAGCAATCAGACATTAAAGGTCCACGTTTGGTGGCCCATGTCGGAGAGCAGGTGGGTCCAGAGGAGACCAAAGAGGGGAGAAGGGCCAGCAACCTTCAATGCCTTCATTCCATTATTTGTCCAGCGCTCTAGCCTCAGGGACACCCCCCCAACTAGAGTGTGCGACTTGGGGGCCCTCTCAGGAAGCAGGCAGGTGTACTGCGTCCCTGGAGAGAGGGGTCCCCCAAACAGATTGCAACCCTGTATTTTGTCAGCTCAGGCACATGTCAAGGAGGCTCTGGGTTCGCTTTGGCGGGGATGTTTTTCCAAGACTGCAAACTGAAGGAGGATACAACTTCCGGTCTTGAGATCCCAGCTTTGCACAGAGCTCTAGGCTTCTGCTTGCTGCTGGGGCTGCTGGTGCTTTGCCATCCGGAGAGCAGCTCGGGAAAGGCTGCGGTGGGGGAGGGGAGCTGGGCGGCTGGCCCAGCTGACCACTGCGCCGGTCCAAGCTGGCTGTGCTGAGGCTGCCTGGAAAATGCTCTGGCACCAAATGGCAGAATCAATCATGTACTGGGTGCTTACCCTGCACAAGGCACTGTGGAGAGCACAGGGGAAACTAAGGCAGAGGCCAAGCCCTTTAAGGAGGTTAGGAATCTGGTGGAAGGAACAGAAGTACGTCAAGAGTAAACTATTAATAGCAGGAGATTTGAAGTGATCAGTGTGTCCTTGCAGATATCGGTGACCTGTAAGACTCCTAAGATTCCTGAGATTCTAGGTAGAGCAAACGGTACCAGCAGAGCCATAATGCTAATAGCGTCTGCTGTGTCCTAGGCACTCGTCTCAAGGCTTTTCTATATATTGACTCATTCCGTTTTCACAGGAACCTTTTGTAGCAGGCCTTATTGTCCTTCTTTTCACATGGGGAAACTCAGAAACAGGGAGGCTAAGAGATGAGCCTAAGATCACGCAGGTAAGGAGTACAGAGCCCGGATGCAAACCCAGGCTCTCAAGCTCCAGAGACCACACGTTCCCCTCCTTGGTAAGCTCCCTGGAGCCACAAAAGGTGAACCGTGGGAATCACACAGGAAGAGATTCCTTCTTCTCCCAGGTGGTAGGAAACGCACTGGATACTTCAGCACATGGGGTTTACCCCACGGATCCATCCCGTGCCTGGCCCTCCTACGTCTGTCATGCATTGGGCACCCTGAGGGAGAATCTGCACCACCCAGCAAAGGAATCCTTCCCAGGGCGCAGGACTCCTGCCAGGCCCCTCGTAGGCTTTTGGCCAGTAGCCAGGTGGCTGCCTTTGCAGAGGAGAGAATGCCAGTCCAATCAGTTGTGACCAGGGTGGTGGGAGGTCATGTGGTACAGAGGAATCAAATGCTTGCCTGCAACCGAGAGAGCTTGACGGACACATGAACCCACGAGGACGGGTGTGGCTGCTCTCATACTCACTTGTATTGTCTGTTCACTCAGAAGCCTCAAAAAAAAAAAAATACACACACACTCACACGCACAAAGTATATATAGAAGATTGTTTATAATAACGAAAAATAAAACTATCCAGTCATAGGGGATGGGTTGAATACATTAAGGCACACCCAAACAACAGGTTGCTATAGTTATTAAAATCAATGCTATTTAAGTATATTTATTAACATAGAAAGATGTTTTCAGTATGTCATCAAGACCAGCTTGAAAAACAAAACGGATATTCTGACCCTATTTTCATAAGAAATGTATATACATGTGGACAGAAAATGTTTTCTTTTATACACACCAAGTATTAATTGAGGCTATCTTTGATAGGAAGGATTATAGATTGAGTTCTTTCCTTTTTACTTGGATTTACATTTTCTATGGTAAACATGTATTTCTTGTGTAACAACCTTGTCTTTTTAAAAATCTAATAGTATATTGAAATAATCTTACTTTCGTAAAAAGATTCATCTCGCCTTAAACATGAGAAAACAAAATTTCTTGTTCTCTTTCCTCTTTGTCCCTCCTGCTTTTGGTGGATATTCATTGTGGAGAATGATTCCCGGCCAGGGACTTACCTTTAGTGATGGCTTATGAGAGCGAGAAGGGAATTTAGAGATGACCTAACGCAATTTCTTCTTTGGCAGATGAGGGCTCTGGACCCATGGGCTTAGCTAGTCTTCTAAGTACCTGGTAGCAAAAGCTCAGCTGGAATGCAGGTCCCCGGATGCCTTGCCCAGAGGACATTCTACACCATCCTGCCAGGCCATCTCATCTACCCTCTTGATGCAGAGAGGACTGCAGTCATTTGTCGTAGAGGCGATGACTCTGAGCGTATGAAGGGCTATTCTGCTGACCATGATCAGTCACTATTCTTCGGCTCTGTGAAGAGGCAGACGTGGAAATGGGGTTTAACTACTGCAGATCCCAGAGTGAGAGCTAAGACATTGTGGTGGGTGATAGGAAGATAATTCTGGTACTTTCTTCTGGAAACTTCCTATCTGGAAAGCTCATATGTGATTCCACATGAAGGCAGAGGCCTGGACACAAGTCTGGTGCCCAGATTCCTTCCTCTTCTTCAGTAGCTGGGTCACAAAGGCTGCTTGGGGTATTTTTGCTCCTCTTACCAACGTCGTCTTTCTGGAAAGTAGAGTACTGACAGCAAGTCAAAGTCAGCATGGTATAAACATTGTTCTTAGCCCTTCGTGAAAACAGTTTTGAGAAGCTGCACTGATAATATTGGTTTGTCAACTTCCCTAGAGAATTCTTGGCATTAGCACTATCATCTTAGTCAAGATTTTTGGTTGCACACATCAAAACCCCCACTTACACTAGCTGAGGCAAAAGAAGGAATGTATTAACTCATGGAATTCAAGGAAAGGTTGAGTATCTAAACCACACAACGATCAGGGATACACAGAGCCGGGCCTCAGGAACCATGAGAACAAAAGACTTCAGTACCAGGCAGGCCTTTGTCTCTCTCTGCCTCTGGACTCTTTCTCACACCCAGTTGCTCCATCATTTTTCACTGCAATAGGCTGACTCCACTTTTCATGGCCATATTGCCACCTGACAGTCTCCATCACCAGGGATGCACTTTCCTGGTGACCTCTCCTTCATCCCAAGTTAAGAGATCTCTGTGGGAGGGCCCCCGTGTGTAAGCTATGACCAGGGTGCTAGGCTGTATAAGAACATGACAATTCCACGGGAACACAGTGTTTGTCTAGGAGGAAAAGTCCAGAGGACTAGGAGGTATTTGCTGAGACAAGGCTATCCTCTTCCCCTCCTTAGAGATAATGAGTTGAGAAGAGCCTGAACAATCAGATGGTGAGTGAGAACCCTTCAGAAGTCAACCTAAAACTCCTGAGAGGGGAATGTGCCTGGCGAGGGACCTCCGCTCTTACAATGATTGACATCTGGTGGAGAAAAAACCTGTAGCAAGTCTCTCCTTGACAGGGCCCCCAAAGAGGTGCACCTGGGTAGCTTAGGACCTGAGACAAATGTCAAGAACCGTGCCCCCCTTTCTCAACCCAGTCTTGGAGAACTAAGCCGTGGGGGTAACAATCCTATCATTTTAACTGTATTTATAAATTCCTGATCCTTTATGTAGGGCTTTTTTCTATTCTGCGCTTAGTCTGAATGTTGCTATTTTCACAGAGGAAATCGGAGGAAAGAGGCTGTAATTATCGGTCAGACACCAGTTCCGGAAGCAGCGAAGGCAGCAGAGAGCCCATGGCTCCCTGCCCTCTTCCGGGCTGCACCCTGGACATCTCCCCCTCTTCCCTGGGGCCTAGGTCAGCGCTCGCGTCTTTGTCCCCTTCTCGTTTCTCCCTTTGCTTGCCAAATCCACATATCACAAGACAGAAAGGGAAAGTTAGAAAAAAAAGCCAGTGAATTAAAGCAGCACGGTGCTTAGGCAGACCTGTCTTTTGGAGATAATTCAAATGGAAAAGAAAAGGAAAAAGAACACACACACATTTCAGGTCATTGGCCTTTTTAAACAGACTGCCGGCAATATTTACTCCTCCTGAAATAGCACAGTCACATGAAATAAAGCCGTGTTCGGTAAAGCCCACGAAACAAAAGGACAATTTACAGGCTGGCACCCTCACTGAGGGCCCTCTGTTTGCCGGCCCGGATCAGGCCTTCAGCTTCCTGACTCTCCTGGCCACGTTCTGCCCAAAGCCTACGGGATATCTGTGGGGGGTCAAGGTCACACTGTCTTGGAGACCCTCCTGGACTTTTTTCCCCTCAAATAATGTGGGAAGGTAGCCAGAGGGTGGAGAGCAGGGCTGTGACAAGGATATGGCGAATGTGGCCTCCATCATCGAAACAGTGCCCAGAAGTGCAGGCTGCGGGCATCTCAGGAGCAGCCGCCAACGGTGCCCACCCCGTCCAGCATGGCCACCTCTGTCTCCTGTCTCTCCTTTGCCCCTGACTTCTTTGTTACCTACCCCGCACCCTCTCTTGTCGACTTTCCTTCATTTTCCTCTCACCCTTTCTTATATTCCCCCTTTGCCTTCTCTCCTTACCTCTTCGTGCTGCTGGGGCCCCTGGTGGACCTTTCCTGAGCAGTCGTGCTGTAGCCTGGCAGGTCAATGAATGGACAGTTACAGGCCAGGTCTGGGCTCCTGGTGACCTCCCACTGAGGCTCAGACCTCACCGAGGTCTCAAGGGAAGCTTCTCGGCTTCACCCTTTGAAACTTTTCTCAGCTGCCCAAGATTCCTTTTACAAAGCCAAAAGCCATTCAAAGAAATAATTCACTACCTTGGTGAGTATGTTTCCCAAAGCCCTTTCACATCCGCTGATGTGATCTTTACATCGACCTCAGGACGTGGGCAAAGTGGTGGAGAAAGAGGAAAAATAAAGAGGCTCGGGAACGTGCCCAAGTTAGTCAGAGAACCCTGGTCTCTGCCCCCTCGGCGTCTGTGCACAAAGAAAAGAGCAAAATGACACCCGTTCCAGATGCCAGAGAGGAACCCTGCTAGCGCCCAGGGTGAGAGTTACAACACGGCTTATCCAGCGTGGGACACTTGGTTGTCAGTGGCCTTCATCCCCTGGAACCTCATGAGGCCGATTTTGCTGAGTGTCCAAGTTTCCTTCCCTTACATCACAATCTAGCAGCTGTCACCTTGATTTGTGTTTTCAAAGTCTGTGCAGCAAAGGGCAAAGGGCTAGCTGGAGATGTGCATAATATACTCCATTTTTCAAGTGTTTTGTGGTTGTAAAGAAAATTACTTTGAGGGCTCCAGTGAGGTTTGTCTGCCAACTGACTGATCCATCAGTCTAGCCACCATCTGGCGGAGCCTTCACTTCTAGCAGCAGGCGCCCGTGTCTCCGTGTCAAAGGGCTGCCCTCAGGCTGTCGGGACATCCTTTGCCAGGAGACCCTGCGAGCCGAGGCCCTGGACGGTACGCACCCAAAGAGCAGCCCTCGGCCAGTGACTGACAGGTGCAAGACAAACACCCGACTCCAAGGTCTGACGTGCACGCTGATCCCCAGCGGGACTGAGCTCAAGTTACAGTCTGTGGGACCTCACTTGATTTCCCTCCCTTTTTGGCTTCCACATATTCCCCAGGCTACTTTCCCATAGCCCTGCTGGTTTGTCCTGGAAACACATCCATAAAAATCACTCTCACCTCAATTCTTATTTTAGGGTGTGCTCGTTTTGTCTTGGGTTCCTTCCTGCCCTGGTCTCAGGGATCTGAGTGAATGAGAGAGAGACGAGGGAACAGACCAGGCCTCCTTCAGGCCCCAGAGGAGCGGAAGATGGGGTCTTCCTAAAGGCCCAGGGAACAGGGGCAGCCCCCGGGCGGGGAGGGAGACCCTGCTCCCGAGTCCACACACGGCACAGCCCCGGTGCAGGGAGCGAAGAACTGATAGGAACCGAAGACCATTTGGCATCTAGGAGTTTCCCGTTTGAAGAATACAGGAAGAGGAAACCGAGAAAAGAGAACAACATCTGCAACGTGACCAGAGGCGGCATCTGTGAGGCGCTTCTCCCAAGTGGCTTCGGGGAGAAGTCCCTGAGCAGGCTGGGGCCTGAGCACGTGGGAACCACCATCCAGGATGCCCAGAAGTTGCTGAGAAAAGGACTGAGGTATTGAGACATTGATACAACGCGGACGAGCCCTGAAAACACAAATGAAAGAAGCCAGACCCAAAAGGCTACATACTATAGGATTCCATGTCCAGGGAAGGTGCAGGACAGGCAAATCCAGGGAGACAGGAAGCAGATCAGCGGTTGCCAGGGGCTGGGGCAAGAGAGGAAGAAGAGTGACTTCTTTTTCAGGACGGCGATGTTCTGGAATTAGTGGTGATGATTGTAAAACCTTGTGAGTATACTAAAATCCACTAAACTGTGCACTTTAAAATGGTCAGTTTTGTGGTATGTAAATGATATATCATGAAAGGGAAGGAAGGAAGGAAGGAAGGAAGGAAGGAAGGAAGGAAGGAAGGAAGGAAGGAAGGAAAAGAATGAACAAACAAAAGAACTGGGAAACTTTGCGGCAGTGAAAGGAGGGGCTGGAGTCCTCATTCGCCAGGGCTGCAAGTTAGTACAATTTTGGGTGTGAATGTTATGCTCCTTCCTCTTTTGGCTGGTGATGATTGGGAACATCAGTGTTATGTCAGTGTTGAAGGAGGTGGGACCTCTGTGGCTGTACATGATGGTGGCCCTGGTCAGTGATGTATTTCTGGAAACTTCTTCAGTACCTAGGGTTTACACTGCCCAAGATAGAAGGTTGAAGGAGATAGGAGATTTTTTTCTAATTATTTCCTAAGTCCATCTCATTTCCCCAACTACAATGTAAATTTCTGAGGGTAGAGATCATGTCTTTTTAGGGAAGTGGGGAGTCCCTCTTCTTTTCCCTGACCCTGTCACCTCTCCACGCTGACTCTAAACTGAATGCAGTCCTGCGGCCTGACACCAGGGCCTGCCCTGTGTGAGTCTTCAGTCCTGGACAAGGCTTAGTTCTATTAGCTGCTAATCTCTCTAGATCCTTCTCCAAAGGTCAGGGATGGTTCACAGGTCCAGAAATTTCCCTCATTTCTGTCCCAATACTTGGCATCATGTGCTCCCTTCCACAGGAAAGCACGTTTGATTTCTGGGGGCCATGGGACACCTGCTTTTTCTTGGTCACAATGCAGGCCAACACAGAGCAGGCTGACGAGGGTAATATATTTGCTATTACACTCCAGCAAGACTGAGGCTTAAGCATCAAAGCCAGTTCAAAAATCACTACAAGTTTTCTCTTTCAGTGGAGAAATGGAGAACTTCCAATTAAACTGTGGGATGGAGCTCCTTCTATCCAGTTCCTCCTGTATTTCCTAAGCTTTCAGGAATAAAAATAAATCCTTTTCTGACAGCCGCTAATTGGTTCCTTTCTGCTCTAGAAACTTCCCAACTGTCCTTTGTGCGCTGTGCTATGGGCTTGAGGCCTCTACTCCTCACCCCACTCCTCCCCGCCGAGAAACAGGCTTGTGCAGCTGGGCTGTGCCTCCAAGGGCCCACATTTCATAAGGGGGTCTGTCTCCAGACACCCAGGTTAGGTGTTTACTTGAAGGCTTGGATGAATAGGAATGTCACTTCCTGGTTCCAGAGTTGGCAGAATGCCTGCGCCTCCCTACTGGCGTTGAGCCAGAGATGGCCTGAGGTCTACACATTCTGTCTACAGGCACATTCTCAGTGTGCCTGAGGCCTGGTCACATCTGGACTCAAGAGTTTCTGCCGCCTGAGGAAGTATGTGTGTTTGTGTGTTTTATGTGTGTGTTTGTGGGGTTTGTATATGCATATCATAGGTTAGAGTGTTTGTGGGTATGTGTGGGTGTCTGTATTTGGGGAGTTGAAGTGGCTAAATGTTTAAATCAATATTTATTGTAAAACAGTCTAACAATAAATAAAAATGTAAGTGGAGAAAAACCACTCAATATCACCTTAGCAAACATTCTTCCATGTCTCTCTCTTTATACATAGATACAGATATCCATATAGTCTTTCTCTCCTTCTCTCTCTCTCTCTATGTATATATATATACACACACATACATATTTACATACACACATGCACACATATAGATGTAATTTTTCATAAGTGGTATCAAACAATATACTGGAAAGCTGTTTTCTAAGCAAATAATAATAATGGACATTACGGAGTGCTATGGACTAATCTCATTGAACTCTTTTTTTTTTTTTTTTTTTAAAGATTTTATTTATTTATTCGACAGAGATAGAGACAGCCAGCGAGAGAGGGAACACAAGCAGGGGGAGTGGGAGAGGAAGAAGCAGGCTCACAGCAGAAGAGCCTGATGTGGGGCTCGATCCCAGATCACTGGGATCACGCCCTGAGCCGAAGGCAGACGCTTAACTGCTGTGCCACCCAGGCGCCCCTAATCTCATTGAACTCTTATAGCCATTCTGTGAGGTGGGTACCATCAATATCCCCATTTCACAGATGAGGAGACTAAACCATAAACAGGGTGAATAAAGTTAGCATCTGGGGAGTGGCCACACAGCTAGTAAGGAACGCCGAACCTGGATTTGGACTCATCTGACTCAAGACTCTGCTCTTGAACATACAGCCTAACAACAGTAGGCAGCACAAAGAAGAGTCTTGAAGTTCATTCATTCATTCATTCATTCATTCATTTAACATTTACTGAGTGCCTAACATGGGCTCGGTCATGCGGGTAAAAATAGGAACAAGACACAGCTCTTCTTGAGACTCAAAGTCTTTTGAAGGAGACAAGGGTGTAAATAAATCATTGCAGCTCAGAGTAATGAGGCAAATTACAAAGAGAACAAAGGATAAGCCATTAATACTACCCGGGGAAGTCGTAGAGGTGACATTTTAACTGTGTCTCAAAAAAAAAGAAAAAAGAGAAGCTATTTGCTAGAGAGTTAAGCTGCACGAGAGGAAAGCAGGAAAGGCCACTTCAGGCTGAGCAAACAGCATGTGCAAAGTACTAGAAGTCTCAAGTGTGTGGTGCGGCTGCAGGTAGAGAGTAAGGGAAGGGAGCTCACAGATGAGAATTTGGACCATGGAGCTCTGGAGAAGCATCTGCTTCATTGTATCCACACAGGGGAGCCCCTGGGGTAGCACGATCCTGGTGGTGTTCTGAAAGGACAGCTGGACAGCATTCTGGAGGAAGGTTTGAAGCAGGGAAGGATGGAGAGCAGGGTAAGTGGTTATGCATAGAGGCAGGAAAGCAGTCCTTCTCAACCCTGACTGCCCAGGAGCATTGCCTGAGGAAGGAGCCTGGAGCTCAAGAAACAAGTCTGCGATGGAGATATTTTGGGAAGAGCCATGAACATCTGGGTAGAAAGCCACGGAAGTAGCTAGCGTTTTGATTCAGTTGGTCTGGGGGTACAGATGGGATAAATGGTAGGCATTGAAATCTCCCCAGTTGTTTCTGATATGCACCCAACATTGTCCTACATCAGTACAGGGCACTTGTAAGTGAGCAAGGGACCTTGGGCGAGTTTCTTGGTTTATTTATTTATTTATTTATTTAATTTTTTTCGTATTGGAAAGATATCAATTCTTCTTTAATTTAGTTTGTGAATTTAATTCTATTTGAAATTACAATGTGGCTTTTTAAATAATAATTTTTATTATGTTAGTCACCATACAGTACATCCTTAGTTTTTGAGGTAGTGTTCCATGATTCATTGTTTGCGTATAACACCCCGTGCTCCATGCAATACGTGCCCTCCTTACTACCCATCACCAGTCTATCCCAATCCCCCACCCCCTCCCCTCTGAAGCCCTCAGTTTGTTTCCCAGAATCCATAGTCTCTCATGGTTCATTCCCCCTTCTGTTTACCCCCCTTCATTCTTAGTATCTTTAGGCTGTTTGATTTTCTTGTCTGTAAAACAAGGATGGCACTTGTGCTTAATCAGAGAAGGCATCTAAGTGTTTGAGCTCTGCTCCTGGAACACGCGGTGCCTCGTTAGCAATGATTCAGGAAAGAGATGATGAAGCTTGAAACTAAGTCAAAGGCAGGAGAGATTGCAAGGAGGATATGAAATTAGAAAGACATTTCAGAAGTGAAAATACAGGGCACGATGAATGATTAGATAGAGGGGAGGTGAAGAAAAGGGAATGTTTGAAAAGAACTCCCTGATTTCAAGCTTGAACAACTCAAGAGATGGTGACCCCATCTTGGACGATGGGGTTCCAAGGCCAGAGGAAGGGATAAACATTGAGATGGAGAAAACAAATTAGATTGGGCAGATTGAGCATGTTACCTGGAGGCATCTAGCAGGAAGATGGAGTTATAGTCTGGAGCTCAAGAGAGAGGTCTAGGTTGCAGATATTTTGGGGAGAGCCATGAAAATATGGGTGGAAAGCTGAAGCTAAAGAAATAGCTAATGTTTCTTTGGGAGAGTATGTATAGTGAGAAGAGATGAGGACCAAGTCTAGAACAGGGTGAATGTCCACATTTAAGAAGTGGATAAGGGAGTCTGTCCCCCAAGAATGAGGTAAGGGATACAAAGATGAAATAACGGAAATTACCATAAGGAAAACACTACTATCTTCAGGGAAGGACATAAGCCTGGGATGGGGAAAAGTCTAGTTGAGAGTGTTGAGCAAAGTAACAAGGTTTTTTTATTTAGTGACTTCGATTCTAGGATGCTCTTAAAAGACTTTCCAGTTTGGGGCGCCTGGGTAGCTCAATGAGTTAAGCTCCAACTCTTGATTTCGGCTCAGGTCATGACCTCAGGGTCTTGAAATCAAGCCCTGTGTGGGGCTCCATGCTCCGTGCTCGGTGGGGTGTCTGCCTGGGATTCTCACTCTCCCTCTCCCTCTGCCCCTCCCCCCACTCTCTCTTTGCTCTGTCTCTGAAATAAATAAATCTTTAAAAAAAAGAAGACTTTCAAGTTTTCTCATTTTTCCCACTCCTTCCAAAGGGCATCTTTTCCATCCACATCTGGATGCGACACTGGAAGAAGAGCAGGAAGAAAAAGCCTCAGCCACATCCCGCCTGTGACAGTCCTATATCGGGGCTGCTATGAAGCCCCAGACAGGCCAAAGTTGCATGCACACACTTTATACGCAGAGCCCCTGGCTTGAAGCTTTTAGGATCCAGGCCCTTGCCGCCTGCTCCTCTCAAACTTCCTGTTACTCACAGGACCTTGCTGACCCCTCCCTCCGTGCCAGGAAGCCACTTCTCTACCCACAGTCGAGCTCCCTCATCCCATCCCTCTCCACCAGAAAACATGTCTTCAAAGTAGCTCCTCCCCCCTGGAAGGTTTAGATGACCCAGGTCACCCACCGAGGCTCAGAAGTAGGCAGCCTTGGGAATCAAAACTCTTCCATGGCCTGGGCCCCAGGGACTGTAGAAGGTTCTCTGAAGCTCATATCTGATATGAGTGGTTCCCAAAGTTCCCTGAACCAACTGGTTCCCTGGACCAGCAGCATTACCTGGGAGCCTGTGAGAAACACAAATTCTCAGGTGCTTGGGTGGCTCAGTCGGTTGACTGACTGTCTTCGGCTCAGGGCATGATCCTGGAGTCCCAGGGCAGAGTCCTTCATTGGACTCCCTGCTCAGTGGGGAGTCTGCTTCTCCCTCTGACCCTCCCCCTTCTCGTGCACTCTCTCTCTCTCTCACTCTCAAATAAATAAATAAAATCTTAAAAAAAAGAAAGAAAGAAACACAAATTCTCAGGGCCCATCCCAGACTTACTGAACCAGGAACTCTGGGAATGGAGTCCAGCAATCTAGGTTTGTAACAAGCCCTCCAGTTGATTCTGATCATGTTCAAGTTGGAGAACCACTGTCCTCCATAATTAACAGCAGTGGAAACACAAGGTTAGGAATCTGTCTCTTTCTTTCTGTATGTCTCTCTCTAGTACACAATTGTGCGGACAGTAGAGCTTAATAAAAGCTATTTAGCGAGTATTTATTGAGGATCTGGTATGTGAACGACTCTTCATAACACTGAAACCAAACATATACACACACACACGTTTTCTTTGGGGGCTTCTACTTCCACCAGAAGCAGCAGTACATACTCACACGAATGTTGGGTCAAAGACAGTGTAAGGCAATGTATAAGGGTTGAAATGAGTGGTTTGTAAATGATACCACAAGGAAGTAATTAGCCAAATCTAGACTATTAGGCATTGTACAGGACAGTTGACCTGGTCTGCTTATTTATTTAGTCAATGGCATGGAGGAAAAAGTGGAGGAGGGACTCTTCTAGTTTAAAAAGTGTTGAAAGAGAACTCACAGACATAACCCAATGCGATGAGAAAGTATGATGTAGTTTGAATCCTGATTGAAATTCACTCAGCTCTAAAAATGATTTTTTTAGACAATCTGGGAAACTTGAATATAGACTGAGAGATAGATGATAGGAAGGAATTAGCAATTTTATTAGGTGTGAGAATGGCATTGTGGCTGTATAAAAAAAAGGTCTTTTTTTGAGGTGCATGCTGAGGTATTTGGGAATAAATTGACATGTCTGGAATTTGCTTTAAAATGGTTCCCCCCAATCCGTGCCCTCCCCACCCCCCAAATATGGAGGGAGGATGGATGAAATAAAATATGGCAAGACTTGATGGCTATAGAAACTGGCAAAATGATGCCTGAGGGTTTTTTATACACGTTTGGAAATTTCCATGATAAAAGCTTCTGGGTTTGCTTGTCTGTTTTTGAATGAGTGGTGCAGACACAGATGGAACAGTTCCCAGGAGGGTGTTCATGGTAAGGACTAGAATGGTTGGTGGAGGAGATGGAACTGAGTACTTTTTCCCTCTTTGCCCTTCCCCCCTTCTCTCCCTTCCCATGAGTTAGCATCTGCCCCTCCCCCCAAGCAGAGGGCAGTATTAAAAGCAGCCTGGCGGGAGCAGTGGGTGTCTTTTGGGGAGTGGGGAGATGCCTGGGGAATTTGGCAGCTGGACCGCAGAGGAATGTGGGGAATGCCAGGCTGGGTGTCTGGCTGGACTTCGCACTATAGGCCTCGATGGGGCTTCCGAGCAGCAGAGGGAGTGATGAAATCTGTGCTCTGGGTGAATTAATTTTGACATACTGGGCAGCATGGAGAGGGTGGAGAAGTCTGGTAGGGGGTTGTTATTGAGTCTGTGCATGAGGAAGTGATAAAGGCTGCGACTGGATGAGGGTGACCGTGACGAGAGGCCCATAGAGTGACATTTCGGGCGAACCAAGAATCAGCCGAATCTGTTGGTGCCTATTTATGAAGCTAGCAGGTGTGAGCCAAAGCTTAACTTGAATGGCTGGGTAGATGATGGTACCATCTAAGAGAGATGAGGAAACTCAGCTGATTTTGAAGATGAAGATGAAGGGTTGGTTTTGAATGTGCAAAATCTGAGATGAGGACAGAACAGATGGGCTCTGATATTTCAAAGAATCAATGATTCCAAACAATAGGACATTTCGTGGGGGAAGCGAGGAGACTTAGAAGCAAATACATTGACTGGTGAAATCTTTCACTTCTGCCTCCCCTCCCCAAAATAAAGCCTGATTCAAGTCTGGAAACTGAAGTCCAAAAAAGATCTGGAACGGTGAGTGATTGAGCAGAGATAAGAGGTGAAACTGAGGGGAGGCTGAGCAGGCAAGTGGGTGTTTCCAAGGTGCTGAAGAAATCTTGCTTTTGAAATCCTGCTCTCCCGTGGCTTTTGCTTCCTGTTATGATAGGAGAACCTTCTCGGGGTTCCATGGGGCACATCTCTAGTGGGTCATTCAGTCTGCACCGAGCTGAATCTTGGTTGGATAACTGATGGCTGGGAAGGACATTAGACCAGGCGCTCCCTGAGGGTGGGGACCAGCTCTATAACTCTAGCCCAAAGTACCCGGACACAGGACTTCTTTCTGGAAACGCGTGGTAGCTGCTGATGACCGCCCAGGTCCGTGGCCCATGAAACTGAGGAACTGTTCTGCCATGATTATTTAATCACTGAGCAAACAAACAAGAAAAAAAAAGTCACACAGGGCAGGATTTCAAGAGCAGAATTACTTCAGCTGCCTGTGGAAATAACGCTGGGTTGTGCAACCAGACTTTTTGGGCTAAAAAGGCACATTAGATCTTGGTCCGACACTCTGATCACTTTTTAAAACACAGCCCATGTTTTCCTTCTTTGGAACCACAGATAGGACAGCGGTAAGACATCCCCTGTGTATCCCCCCAAAAAACATCAGGCCTGGTATTTTGTGACACCCCAGAAGCCTTGTGTTGGTTTCTTTCTGATTCTTCATTTCCAGAAAATGATAACAAGAGGCCAATAAGACACAAGGTAGATTATCTTTTTTCTCAAAGGCCTTCCTTCCTGCTGAACCTTCTCAAACTCTGCCCTTGCCCTCTCCCTTACCCCGCCCTCACCCCACCACAAACCCACTTCCTCGCCAGAGTCCTAGCCAGCCCACTGACACCCCACTTCTCCCCTGCCCCTTGTGCTCTTCCTCCCACAACTGCGCTCAGGGGTCATGCCCAGGCAGCCTGATGCTGGCCGAATTTCTTACCTCACTCAGCAGCCCTGCACAGAGCTGGCAGTGCCAAGCTGGGTCACCTTGGAAGAAGGCAGGCAAGAGCCTCCAGGGCGGTGTTGGTGGGGGGGTGACCTGAGAGTACAGCTGACCTGGGCCCTGCCTTGCCTTCATCATTTTAAATATGACTTCTTATCATTACTGTCCTTAATGTCACTAATATAGGAAGAAGAGCTACCATTGAGTGAGTGCCCAACTTACCCAACTATATGCAAGCACAGTGCTAAGCACCCACGTGCCTTTTCTCATTTAATCCCCCGGCAAACACATGAAGTGGGTGCTATCGCTATCCCCTTTGTAAACATGAGGAAATAAGGTTTAGAGAGGCCAAGCCACCTGCCCAAGACCAGATAGCAACCAGGTGGCTGTGCTGGGAGGCAGGCCAGATACGTCTCCTTCTCAATGCCCTGCTCTCAACCATCATGATACACTGCTTGAAAGGCATTTAGCTTGGCTTATTCCCACCTGCTGAAATGGGGAAGACCATTTCAAACAGGAAACTATTTGGGGGAGGAAGCCGGTCACCAGGGATCTGGGTGCCCCAGAAGCCATAGGGACTTGTAACTGGTCATTTGCAGGGTAGTCTATTCTTTCACGAGTTTGTGGTCATCAAGCTCCAACTTTGCCAGGCCAAGCTCCTCTGGACCCATTTCCTACTTGAGTGGGTGGTAATAGGGCCAATGTCACATTTCTGATTCCTTCATGGACCGGTTCACTCCCATTCCATCCTGCGGTCACAAATAGTAGTCCTAACTTTGGTCAGCATTTCTCAAGTGCAGACCATTGCACGAGAACAGAAGTGGTTTAACATAGCCTTCTCTTTTAAAAAGGAAAATTAATAAGTAAACCATGAAAGCATATACCCTACAGATGGATGGTCAAGGTTTACAACCTTATATAAAGATAGTTTTCTATTTGCAGTAGACACCTAGCATTTTAGTGAATCGCAATCCCTAAAAGGCCAAACTTCAATATTTACTCCTTCTCCCCCAAAAGGTATATTGGGTAATGGTTAGAGGTGTTCCAACCCAGTTGAAATATCATGTTTTGTGTAATTGTTCTAAGCTTGTTGAGGTCGTGACATATTACCTCATCGAACATCCCTGAGACAGAAGTGAAATCTCATAGCATTCAGTAGCTCAGCATAGGTCTGGTACAGGGCTCGGTATACAGTGGAAATGAAGAGTAGAGGACAAGCTGTACAAATCAGCCTCTTGCAGTGACGGCTACAGACCACAGGGTTTGTGAATTGTCCCAAACAGGCGTTGGACTAGTGAAGGAGGCAACTTGCACTCTGCACACAGCACTGCAGAGGGCTTGGTGGAGAGCCATGGCCATCTGTCAAACTTTGACCTGCGTGGAGGAGATAGGGAACATACTCATGCAAGCAGAAATAGACTCAGAAACATGCACCCAAAATACAGCACACATGACGATGAGGGGGGAACAAAGAGATGAGGGAAAAGAACCAAGTGGGTTTAAGCAGGAAACAGATTTCCAAAAGAGACGGAACATGGCACTGGGAGCTGATGATGAGTCCAAGTCTAGATGGAGAGAATAGTGTGAGTCTGTGTGGACACGGGGCCCAGGTCAGAGAGTGCCCAAGGAGCTTAAGGTTGTGCCAAGGAGAGAACTGGAGACAAAGCCAGCTGAATTCTATGGCACCGTGCCAATGCTAGTTGGTGGGGATAGTTCTATTGCCAATCTATACCTAATCAACTAGTTGAACACTTATTGGTCTTCTGTAAATGACTGGCATTGTGCAAAACACCAGAAATACGATGATGGTTAATACATAGTCTTCCCTTCGAAGAGCTTATGGTCCAGTCTAGTCAGGGACACGGTAAAGCGAAGAGGTGATTACAGGACCGTAATGAAGACCACGATGGAGATCTGCCTGGGTCCTCAGATCTAACAGAGGAGGAAGACCAAGCCCAAGGGGGTAACGGGGATGGTGGCACCTGACTTCTCTTAAAGAACAAGCAGAAGATGGAAGGTGAAGAAGGTGGCAAACAGCATTCCGAGGGAGAGTTCAACATGGTGGAAGCATTGAAAGGAGAGAGCACATGAGGTGGGGCAGGGAGTGTTGAGAAATGAATTTAAAGACACAGGCAGGATGGAATTTGAATGGCAAATCATGGATGCAGTGGCAAACAGCCTGGGGGTGAAAGATTTAAAGTAGGGAAATAGCAGTGTTAGAGTTTAATCCTTCAGTGGTCGGTAGTCATGGATCTAGGGTGAGAAGACAATAGCTTATGGAGAACAACTATAACACCCTCCCGAATCTTCACCACTTCTCCCAACACCATCACTCTTACAACCTCTCCCTTTCTTTTCCACTTGTACTATTCAGTGTGCATGCCAAGAAGATTGGGAGGGCAGCCTGATTCTACTTCCAAGAAGGAACATGAGCAGGCCTGGTGTAGAGCTTGAAGGCCTCTACATGAATTTCTGGAATTCATTCCAAGTTGGTCTCCAAAGTTACTCAGGAGACTGAGAAGTGATTTGCTAGGACAGTGCCTTCAAACGTCTTACAGATATATCTTCCATGCCATTCCAAAATCCCATGAGAAAAGCAGGCTCTAGGAGTCCCCACGTCCATGATCTTTTTGGTATTAACCCAGAACAATCTGAGAATAGGTAGGATAGACTAGAGAGCAAGAGAGACAGACAGACCAGTACCAGTTTTTGTATCACAATCTTATCCTCTACCAGCGTTTCTCTTTTTAACAGCTACCATCTCTTTTGTGAGAACTTTAACCTATTTACATATGATTATTCTTCCTCTAAACCAATGGTTAAAATGTTCATTTGGTTTCTAAGAAGCAGTGGGTATTGGAGGCACGGACTAGCTTTTTAAATGGGTTTGTGTCTTTCAAAACAGGAAGCAGCATTGGCCAACTTCATTAAAAATCAGCATTGGAGAACACTTACTGAGTGCTTAATTACGTAATCAGATTTCAGCTTGGGGGTTGGGAATAAGGTTAGAAAGAAAGACAGGGGAAGAGACTGGTTGTACCTGGGTGGGTGGAGAGAGCATGAACAAGTGATGAAGACAGCTTGGTGCCTCTCCTGGTGAGCTGGCCTCGGTTAGTCTCAGGTCCCTGAGCCTGGTAGCCAAAATAACCAGATCTGAGATGTCCTACTTTCCCAAGTCCAGTGATTAGTGGCCCTTTTCCCCAGGAAGGGTCCATCCCCTTCCAGGTATGATTGTCATTAGTTCATCATACCTAATGGCAACAGTGTAACTTTAGAATAATACAATTTTGACATGGGACAGCACCTCTGTATTTTGCAAACCCAAATGAGTTGCTGCCCAAACTCACACTGAAGTTAGTGTGAAGGCCCGAATCATGCCTTTCCTGACTTCCGCCATGCTGCCTCCCTTTCTCTTTGCCAGTTCACCCTCACCTTGGAGCAACAAAAATTCAAAATAAGCTTGAACTGTGTTGAGAGTTAAATCCATGAGTCACGATTGAACAACGGCTTTTTTCTCTCCACATTAACTGTGTTTTTCCTTCAATGCAGCCCAAACAGGAACGAACCATGTGACATTAGTTCATCCAGGGGTTATGGGCTGCCTGTTACAGAACAGGCAGTGTGTTGGATTCTCCACTGACGCTGGTGGTAAGGTGTCTTCTCCTGATGGAGTGCCCGGGAGGGGGGGTGGTCCATGAGGGCAGATGATAGGAGAGGAGGGCATGTGAACTCATTCACTTTCAGGTGGTCAGCAAAACTAATGCAGAGGCAAGGATTTCCAAACATTTTAAATATCCCGGTGTGGAGAACACTCCCAGAGCAAGAGGAAGGAAGCTCTGGGAGTAAACCATCTGAAATCGGCAAGAGAACTGATGGGGATGAGACCTTGTATCACTTTCTATAATTGGATGTGGTTAGAAATAGCTGTTAGAGGGATCATGGGAAGAAGGAGCTGTGTCCTGAGTTCTAGGACTGTCCTTCAGGGTGGGGGTCCGCTCTGCTCCCTGACCTTTGCTCTGTCCTACCCCCTCTGCCCTTCTCACTTCCCATATCAGCTCTGACTGGCCCTTTCATGCTTATCTCAAAGTTTGGCTTAAAACTTCCTCTCTTCCGTGTACTCTTTGTTCTTTGTAGAGGATACTTGGATCTCCCCAGTGAGAACTCTTTTTCGCCCTAATTTTTCCAATAGTTCCACTTATTGAACAAATATTTCTTGAAGAATTATTATGTGCTATTGGGGGAATTCACAAATTATAAAACATTCACTATAACCTGACCAGAGAGGCATACCCGTGATTACTTTAAACAACAAGACAAGGTAGTATATGTTTACATGCCAAATGTACACAATGGGTGGGAAAATTCCCGGAATTTAGAGGAGAGAGAGAGATCATAATGGGGCTAGAGTCCACACTGAGGGCCTCATGGAGGAACAGGCCTTCAGTCTAGATGATAAAAGGGTAGAATTAGGGAGGCCCCAAGGAAGGCTAGTTTAGGGAACAAATACTTGAAGGAGGAGTTTCTTGGTGGACAATAATAAAGATAATGTGGTTTTAAAAAAAGATTTTATTTATTTATTTGATAGAGAGCACAAGCAGAGGGAGCAGCAGGCAGAGGGAGTGGGAGAAGCAGGCTTCCCACTGAGTAGGGAGCCTGATGCAGGGCTCAATGCCAGGACCCCCTGGGATCATGACCTGAGCAGAAGACAGATGCTTAACCAACTGAGCCACCCGGGCACCCTATTATCCTCATTTTTAGATGGAAAAAAACTGAAGCACGGAGCTGTTAAACAACTTGCCCAAGGTATATAACCAGAAGTGTCTGCAACTAGACTTAAATTCAGGCTGTCTGGTTTCAGAGCCCAGGTACTGAAGCCTCTACTCCAAAGCAGAGATGCCCATAAAAATATAATGATACAATGTTGTATGTGCATTTTAGTTCAATAAAACTGGAAAGTAAAAAAAATACATGTGTACCACAATATATGAGCCACATGTGAGCCACATGTGTAAGTGTAAATGTTTTGGTAGCCACAATAAAAGGTAAAAAGGAAGAGGTAAAATTAATTTTACTAGTACATATATTTAACCAAATACCTCTAAAATATTAATATTTCAACAATGTAATCAATAAGTTAATTATATGTTTCACATTTTTTATGTGAAATCTCCTAAATCTAGCAAGCATTTTTTAACTTAGAGCACATTTCAATTCAAATGCTAAATTTGCATCAGAAATATTTGATCTGTATATATGTTTCACATAATTTATAGCTGAAAAAGTAGATTTACATACCCAAGTTTTTCCAAACAAAGTTAATAATAACAATAACTAAGTTAAGTTTCAAAAATCATTCTTTTAATACTTGCTTCCATAGGAGAAATGATCTGACTTTGAAGCAAATCCTGTGTTTCAAAATTGTCTGTTTAAGTTAAATAATTCACTAACTCTTACGTCAACTCAGTAGTATTAACACTGAAATCAAAGGAGTATTGCATAAATTAAGAGCAACTATAAATTCCGATGTTAGTGAAAGGTTCATATCTTTTAGTTTTTACAACTACTTTACTAATCCTCTTGCTTACAATGAAAACCTTCTGTAAACTAATTCATGTTAGAAAAATGGGTTAAATTGTTATTATTATGAAAAATTTCCATTTCATCATAAATTCTTATACATTCTAGCAAATACATTTTTCCTTCCTTGGAACTTCAAATTTAGCTCATTCAAATGCAATGTGATATTCAGTAAGGAAATATATATCACACCACTATCTTTTTGTCTTTGACTATTGACTATTTGGCAGGTATTCCTTTCATTTCAAGAAAATCCTCAATTTGTATTAACTGTATGATAAATCTTTGTAAAGATCCTCCCCTACTCAACCAATGAGCTTTGGAAAAGAACAAGATAATTACATTCATTTTCTATTTCTACAGTTCCACAAGTTCCATTCATAGCATTTGTACATTTATAGAACAATTTTAACTACTCTATCCATGACACTGTCCAGAAAACTGAACCCATGTGTCTCCAATAAGTATCATAGAAGACAAATGAAGCAATAGAAGAAAGATCAGTTTCTTATTTTTACATCAAGAAATCCAGACTTTTGACTTTACGTAGTTGGGGAACCCATTTCTATGATAGGAAGTATGTTTTCCTATCTAGATGAAGTTTTTCTTTGACAGATATAAATAACTCAACCACATCTACACCAATATGTTCAGTTTTTAAGCTGTGAAACAAGACTCCTTTTTTTCTCAAGTAAGTTTGAAAGCCTTTTGAGATGAAACACACCCAAAGTATTAAGTGGACAGTATCTCTTAGATTGCATGATTTCTCCAACGCTGAAGAAAACTCTTGCCAGGCTTCGCACTTTGAAGTTTGATATGGTTAGAAAGACTTTGCATCAGAGGCTTAATTGAAGCGTTTTTAATTTTTGTAAAATGTCTTTTTTAGCTTTTTTTTCTCATAGTTTTCCAACAAAATTTTCATAATGGAAATAACAATTTCTTTTATTATCTCTTCCTGTAAAAAGGATTTTCTGTTGTGTGCAAGAATCTAAGTCATCTTACAGCTGCCAAAGTTAGAAGTTCAAAACCCGCTAAAAATTGTTTTTAAAATATTTGTTGGACATTGAATTCTAATTTCAGGCAACTAACATTGATTCTCTTTTGACTGTTGGTAGGAAACTTTTTAGCAAACTCACTATGTGTTGGCTGAAAGTATCTCCTAATATTGCCCACTTTATTATCTTTAAAGTTATTTTGACAAACAGCTTTTTCACTTTGCTTTGCTGCGGCAAATTGCAATTGCTGTTCATTTTGAAATTTGTGACATGCCTTCTTCCAATCTCTTTTGTCTTTACTGAGTTAGTTAGAGTACATACCAGCTTCTGCATTTCTATTCAATTCTGCATCGGCGGTATGCCTGCGCTTTAAGTACTCAAATTTCTCCATACTTATTTGTTTAAACTAGAAACATAATTTATCATATCATAATTAAAATTAAGTATTTCAATTTTATTATCAATTACAATTTACATAGGTATCACCGTAACTTGCATTGCCTACATAAAATATTCAAAAAATATTATAATTATGCTGTTGCGTAGAAAAATTCATTCAAACCACTCGATCCATTGATATCAATTTGATCGGAGGTGTGTTTATATGTATGCATACACCTGACACGTACACAACAATATAACGATATTTTCCACAATGTGTTTAATGGCAAAATGATTTGGAGTGCTTCAGGTTTTAAATTAAAATTAAATTTAATTAACATTAAATAAAATGTTAAATTCAGTTCCTCAGTCACAATAGCCACATTTCCAGTGTTCCATATGGGACAACACAGCTCTTGACTCTCTCTTAGCTGAATCGGAGCTATAATTCAAACCCTGATTCTAAGTCCAGTATGCCTTTCTCAACCCCTCCTTGCCAGGAACTCTGGCTGCAAATAGATATCCTGGTGGCCTCCCAGTTTCAAGGCCTATGAACTGGGGTTAAGAGTGCCAACAGAGGTCTTGAACAACTCCAGGCATGGAAGGGTCGAAAAGGACAGGTGTGGATCCACTTAGAAGCAGAAGGAGGGAAATGAAGCATAAAGCACTCCTAGTAGTTACAGCCTATAAACTCATAGAGACTTGGGCTCAATAAAAGCAAGACAAAGTAGGGAATAGCATGAAGCCCTAAAGACAGGAAGCTTTGAGAAACTGAGGGCCAAATAGTATCTGTTTAATTGTGGGGAGGCGTGGTCCATCCCTGTGGCAGACTTCTACGAGAACTGCTGAAGGTACCACCTTATCTAAAGGTGTCTGGCAGAGGAATGATGTGATTCTTTAGGGTAAGAAGGCCACACTGCAGTGAACTGCAGGATAGACTGGATAGGGAAAAGAATGGAGCTTCAAATCCAGTTCTAAGATGACTATTGTCCAGAGATAGGGTATAACAACAAGGACACGAAAAAGAAAAAAAAAAGAAAAGAAAAGAAAAGAAAAAGGGAGAAAACTTAGAGATCCCACTCCACCCTCCTTTATTCTCATGAGTTTTTCTCCATGCTCTCCAGTATGTTGGCACCTCCCATATTTGGTTTCTCCAGATAGCCCATCTTTTCTCCTTTATTATCTTTCTTTTTTTTAAAATTTTTTTATTATGTTATGTTAGTCACCATACAGTACATCATTATTTTTGATGTAAAGTTCCATGATTCATTATTTGCGTATAACACCCAGTGCGCCACGCAATACGTGCCCTCCTTAATACCCATCACTGGCCTATCCCAATCCCTCACCCCCCACCCCTCTGAAACCCTCAGTTTGTTTCCCAGAGTCCATAGTCCCTCTTCTGTTTACCCCCCCCCATTCTTCCCTTCCTTCTCCTACCCATCTTTCTACGTCTTATGTTCCATAAATGAGTGGAACCATATGATAATTGTCTTTCTCTGCTTGACTTATTTCACTTAGCATAATCTTCTCCAGTCCCATCTGGAGGAGATTATGCTAAGTGAAATAAGTCTCCTTTATTATCTTTCTGGGTTTGTACTTTCCAGGCTGATTCCTACTTGACCACATCACAAGTTGTATAGTTGCCTCCAATTTACAGATCTTTCCCTTGCTTTCCTGGACCAGCACATTTAGGTATTGGTCCATTCAGAAAATCACTCCATTGTTGAAAAAATTCAGAGTAAAATTTCTACCTAAATTGATTTTTATTCCAGTTGGGATTTGTTGGAGATGTTAAATTGATGGGTTTATAGTTTTCAACAAATTTGGAAAATGTTCTGCCGTTATTTCTTCAAATATTACTTCTTGCTCTCCCCACCATTCTCTGGGATTTCAATGATACTATTTGACCATTTTCTAATGTCTCATCAAGGGTCTATTCCTTTTTTCCTGGCCCTCTTCTTCTCTGCAGTGTGAATAGTTTCTGTTGATATATTTTCAAGTCCACCGATATTTTCTTCTGTATTATTTAAGCTGTGTTAAAACCATTTAGAGAATTTTTCATTTCAGATATTGTACTTTTCAATTCTAGAAGTTCCATTAGATTCCTTTTTACAGTTTCCATTTCACTCTTCATTATTTTAACGTTTTTCTTTAAATTCCTGAGCATATTTATGATAATTTTTTTACACTTCTGTCCACTTAATTGCATAATCTGTCATTTCTGGATCTGTTTCTTTTTTTTTTTTTTCTTGCTTAAACCACATATTCCTGCTTATTTGCATGTCCAGTAATTTTTTATTAGATGTTGGACATTGTATTGCTACATGGTTGAGTGTCTGGGCAGTTAAGTTACCTGCAGATAATTTTGATCTTTTTAAGGCTTTTTAAAATTATTTATTTATTATTATATTATGTTAGTCACCATATAGTACATCCCCGGTTTTGATGTAAAGTTCGATGATTCATTAGTTGCGTATAACACCCAGTGCACCATGTAATACGTGCCCTCCTTACTACCCATCACCAGCCTATCCCATTCCCCCACCCCTCCCCTCTGAAGCCCTCAGTTTGTTTCTCAGAGTCCACAGTCTCTCATGCTTCATTCCCCCTTCTGATTACCCCCCCTTTCTTTATGCCTTTCTTCCCCTACCGATCTTCCTAGCTCTTATGTTTCATAGATGAGAGAAACCATATGATAATTGTCTTTCTCTGCTTGACTTATTTCACTTAGCATTATCTCCTCCAGTGCCGTCCATGTTGCAGCAAATGTTGAGAACTCGTTCTTTCTGATAGCTGAGTAATATTCCATTGTATATATGGACCACAACTTCTTAATACAGTCATCTGTTGAAGGGCATCTCGGCTCCTTCCACGATTTAGCTATTGTGGACAATGCTGCTATGAACATTGGGGTGCATATGGCCCTTCTCTTCACTACGTCTGTATCTTTGGGGTAAATACCCAGTAGTGCAATGGCTGGGTCATAGGGTAGCTCAATTTTTAACTTTTTAAGGGACCTCCACACTGTTTTCCAGAGTGGCTGTACCAACTTGCATTCCCACCAGCAATGTAGGAGGGATCCCCTTTCTCCACATCCTCTCCAACAAGTGTTGTTTCTTGCCTTGTCAATTTTTGCCATTCTAACTGGCGTAAGGTGGTATCTTAGTGTGGTTTTGATTTGAATTTCCCTGATGGCTAATGATTTTGAACATTTTTTCATGTGTCTGTTAGCCATTTGTATGTCATCATTGGAAAAGTGTCTGTTCATATCTTCTGCCCATTTTATGATTTGTTTATTTGTTTCTCACGTATTGAGTTTGAGAAGTTCTTTGTAGATCTTGGATACCAGTCTTTTATCTGTAGTATCATTTGCAAATATATTCTCCCATTCCGTGGGCTGCCTCTTAGTTTTTTTGACTGTTTCCTTGGCTGTGCAGAAGCTTTTTATCTTGATGAAGGCCCACAAGTTCATTTTATCTTTTGTTTCTCTTGCCTTTGGAGATGTGTCATGAAAAAGGTTGCTTTGGCCGATGTCGTAGAGGTTGCTGCCTATGTTCTCCTCTAGAATTTTGATGGATTCCTGTCTCACATCGAGGTCTTTCATCCATTTGGAGTTTATCTTTGTGTATGGTGTGAGAGAGTGGTCAAGTTTCATTCTTTTGCATGTAGCTGTCCAATTTTCCCAGCACCATTTATTGAAGAGACTGTCTTTTTTTCACTGGATGTTTTTTCCTGCTTTATCAAAGATTAGTTGCCCAAAGAGCCAAGGGTCCATTTCTGGGTTCTCTATTCTGTTCCATTGGTCTATGTGTCTGTTTTTGTGCCAGTACCATGCCGTCTTTGTGATCACAGCTTTGTAGTACAGCTCGAAATCCGGCATTGTGATGCCCCCAGCTTTGCTTTTCCTTTTCAACAGTTCCTTGGCGATTTGGGGCCTTTTCTGGTTCCATACAAATTTAAGGACTATTTGTTCCAGTTCTTTGAAAAATGTCCTCGGTATTTTGATCGGGATAGCATTGAAAGTGTAGATTGCTCTGGGTAGCATGGACATTTTAACTATGTTTATTCTTCCGATCCATGAGCATGGAATATTTTTCCATCTTTTTGTGTCTTCTTCAAAGTCTTTCAAGAGTGATTTATAGTTTCTAGAATATAGATCCTTTATGTCTCTGGTTGAGTTAATTCCAAGGTAACGTATGGCTTTTGGTGCTATTGTAAATGGGATGGATTCCCTAATTTTTCTTTCTTCAGTCTCATTATTCGTGTATAGAAATGCAACTGACTTCTGAGCATTGATTGAGTGTCCCGCCACATTCCTGAATTGCTCTATAACTTCTAATAGTTTGGGAGTGGATTCTTTTGGGTTTTCCATATAGAGTATCATGTCATCTGTGAAGAGAGACAGTTTGATTTCTTCTCTGCCGATTTGGATACCTTTTATCCCTTTTTGTTGTCTGATTGCTGTTGCAAGGACTTCTAGTACTATGTTGAATAATAGTGGCGAGAGTGGGTATCCTTGTCATGTTCCTGATCTTAAGGGAAAGGCTTCCAGCTTTTCCCCATTGAGAATGATATTTGCTGTAGGCTTTTCATAGATGGTTTTTATGAGATTGAGGAATGTACCCTCTATCCCTACACTCTGAAGGGTTTTAATCAGGAAAGGATGCTGTATTTTGTCAAATGCTTTTTCTGCATCTATTGAGAGAATCATATGATTTTTGGCTTTTTCCTTCTGGATAAAATCTAAGACACCGATCAATTTGCGAATGTTGAACCACGCTTGCATCCCAGGGATGAATCCCACTTGGTCATGATGGGTAATCCTTTTAATGTACTGTTGGATTCTATTAGCAAGGATCTTGTTGAGGATTTTGGTGTCCATATTCATTAGGGAAATTGGTCCGTAATTCTCCTTTTTGATAGGGTCTTTGCCTGGTTTGGGGATCAAGGTAATATTGGCCTCATAGAATGCGTTGGTAGCTTTCCTTCTGTTTCTATTTTTTGAAATAGCTTTAGGAGAATAGATATTATATCTTCTTTCAATGTTTGGTAGAATTCCCCAGGAAAACCATCTGGGCCTGGAGGTTTGTTTTTTGGAAGGTTGTTTATCACTGTTTCAATCTCTTCATAATTAATTGGCCTGTTTAAAAAATCAATTTCTTCCTGTTTCAGTCTTGGTAGTTTATAGGTTTCCAGGAAGGCCTCCATCTCTTCCAGATTGCTTAGTTTATTGGCATACGGCTGTTGATAAAAGTTTCTAATAATCCTTCCAATTTCATTAGTGTTGTTTGTGACCTCTCCTTTTTCATTCATAACTTTATTAATTTGGGTCCTTTCTCTTTGCTACTTGCATTTGAACCAGCCTGCAGATAGACTGCCAACCCTTAAAAAAGAAAGAAGAGGAAGAAAAGAAAGGAAAAGAAAAGAAAAGAAAAAAGAAAAGAAAAGAAAAGAAAAGAAAGAAAAGAAAAGAAAAGAAAAGAAAAGAAAAGAAAAGAAAAGAAAAGAAAAGAAAAGAAAAGAAAAGAAACTTAAACTTGTTTAAGGCTTTTTTAAAAAGCATTGTTAGGGAAAATCTACTTCCTTTCTCCCCAGAGATATAAAGAATTGCATTTTCTTTTCTTTTTCTTTTCTTTTTTATTTTCTTCCTTTTCTTTCTTTTTTAAGGGTTGGTAGTCTATCTGCTGGCTGGTTCAAATGCAAGTAGCAAAGGATTCTTTCCTCATCTAGGCTTCCCCTTTTGTAAGTGCCCAAGTATCAGCTCAATTTCACTATTTCTAACATACAGAGACCCTACTTTCTTTACTCCAAAAATTTAAAATACAGATGTATATAAATATATTATTTCCTACACATAAACTGTGTAGAGAATAATATAATAAACACCCAATCCAACAGATAACATTAAAGCCCTCAGTGTACCCCTCCAATTATATTCCCCTTCCTACCCTCCTCTAGGAAGTAACAAGATCTCTGAATTTGGTGTTTTTATTCCTATGAATTTTTTATATATATAAAATGTTATTTATTGCTTAGGAATATATATATATACAGTTTTGTGTGCATGTGTGTGTACATATATAACTGTATATAAATATGCTCTCCAGATATCCCTAAACAATGAATACTGTTTCATGTGTTTTTAAGCTTCATTCATTCATTCGTTCATTCATCCAGAGTTATAGTCTTTTCTGAGCTTCTCTATCTGGATACAGCAGAAAAAACAAAGAGACACTCAATAGAACTCTATTTACCAGGGGCTGAGAAGTCTCCTAGAATTATCTTAAGGGACCAAGGCACCAAGACAACTGCTTGACCCAATATACAGCTTTGGTCATCTTGGGGAAGGAGCAATTCAGCTGAAGTAAGGGTTTGCTCTTTGGTTCTATTTCCTGAACACATGGCAGAATTTGGGGGAGAAAGAAGGTTACAAGGAAGAACTAACTCTACAACTACTACTGATGCTACCCCCACCACAACTGTTATCAGATCTGTCCCACTTGCCCATTATGAGCACTGAGGTGTTTTTCAGTGCACTTTCTCAAAGTAAACATACTTGTCCTTGTTTTTCAGATGAAGAAACTAAGCCTACAAAGACCTTAACCATGCCTCTCTCCTAAACACTGACCCTCATTCCAAGCATTAATGAGCGTCTTCACTTGGAGAGTCCACAGTCATGTTAAACCCAACAAGTCTGATATTTCTCTTTGCTTGCAGCCTCTCCTCCCTTCATTTCTCTGAGTTAACAATTGGGGGTTAAACATATTATATCCAGGTCTGGTCAATCACTCCCCTACTCCAAAATCTTTCAATAGCTTCTAACTATCTAACTCCTTATGCTGGCATTCAAAGTCCCCTATAGCAGGCCCCCAACCTGTGTTCCACTTTCTCTCTTGTTACTTTGCTATCCCCCAGCCAAATTAATCCACTTTCTGTTCTCCAAATATGCCACACATATTCCCATCGTAGCAAACTTGCTCATGCTGTTCCCCATCAGAATATTCTCCACCTTTCCTCTTCGTATCTATCCATTCAAATTCTATGCATTCTTCAAGGTTAATTTTGAATGGCCCACTCCTTCTTCTTACCTGTTCTTCATTCCCTATCAGAATATTATCTTTCCTCCTTTAGTTCTTTTTTTAAAAGATTTATTTATTTATTTTAGAGAGAGAGTGCATGTGAGAGCCAGTTGGGAGGGGGTGGCGAGAAAAAGAATCTTCTTCAAGCAGACTCCCCACTGAGTGTGGAGTCCAATGTGGGGCCCGATTCCATGTCCATGATATCATGACTTCAGCCAAAACCAAGAGTCGGATGTTAAACCAACTGTGTCACCCAGGTGCCCATTTCCTCCTTTAGTTCTAATTGCATTTTGTTTGTACGTTGCTGATCTTAACTTATACTGTGACTTTCTGTGTGTTTGACTTTTCTTCTTCCTGAAACTGTAAACTCCAATAGAACAAAAGCTTTGTCCCCCTCACCATTATTTTCTAGCATATGGCATATACTTCTTAACATCTGGAAGGAAATAGTACTATAAATCATTGAACTGATGTAGTACTTTCTTTCTTTTGAAGACTAATGCTCAAATAATTCATGTTGAAATATGGAGTCCAACATGTGCAAGGACTGGAATCGTATCTTACACAGGTTATGGTTATTCTCCAGTCCTATCCCATATCCCTGACCCAAAATAAGCTGGGAAATATAATCAGTATTATTCAGTGTGAGGGAGTGAGTATTAGCTACTGAGTGCAAGAAAAGGCCTTAGCCAGTCAAGAAGCTGAGAAAACTGGAAATCTTACATAGGCCTTGCTTGAAACTGAGAGGAAATCCTCAGCCAGTAGATGGATTTTTGCTTCCCCCATAAAGGCATTGTGAAGAGACTATGTCATGGTTTTGTGTGAAAGATGATTAGGATTAAGGACACAGGTGATCCAGTGTGTGTGTGTGTGTGTGTGTGTGTGCGCGCGCACATGTGCACATACCACCGTATGTGTTCAGAGGGGTCCCTAAGCCCTATTTGTGAATAGTGAGGGATCTTTGGCCCACTGTCACAGCAGATACAAGAGGCTGCACTGGGCCCTGGTCCTCTCCTGTGCAGTCCTACTGACCATTTGGCACTGGAAGCTACTGAGGCACTTGACAGGCTATACAAACTCATTTGTTTCTGTCATTAATTTTTTTTTTCTTACAGAGGAAAAAGAAGCTCATTCTGTTTGTGTAATTTCTTTCTTTTCTCTGGCCTACTCCAGGCTGTCAGCCTAGGCTAATCTTCATCTTTCCTTAATTTCCTTAAATTAATATACAACATGTCATCACCTCTTTTTAAAAATAAAGATCGAGCTCTCCAGCCTCAATGACCTTTAAAAACTCTGTTAATTCAACATATGTAGCTTCAGGTTCATCTTTGCTCCCCCTTTCCCGACTTCCTCTGACACTCTTTTCTTCCCTCTCCTACAAAAGAAAACTGGCTCAGCCTTTGGACTTTTTGTTTAAGGCCCCCAGTTCATCTGGCCACTCAATTCAAAACTTTGCCATCATTGTAATTCTTCCCTTTGACTTGCCACCTCTTTCTAGTGTTTCTTTTGTAATGTCTCTCACATCTATTCCCAAGGTCACTTTTAGTTTAAGCCAGTGATCATCAGGGAACAGAGGATAAGATATGAACAGGGCTGGTGGGGGTGGGTTGGATTGGCACTTGGGAATTTTTCAATATTCATTATAGTTTGAGTAAGCTTCACAGGTGATGTTGACAGACTGCTTAGTATCACCCAGGCAGGTCTTTATCACCTGGACACCTGTTCTCACCTCCAACCAATCTCTTTGGCTTCCACTTCCCCCACCCAGTGTTTTAGGTGAAAACACTACTTTCAACACAACATCTATTCTTCAAACATTCTTCATTTTCCCCACTAACGTCAGGATAAAGTCCAACCTTGTTAACATGCCATCATCAGATGCCACCTTCTTTCTCTGCAGCTTTCTCAAATGTGGGTACCCTGGGGTTTTTTTCACCTTCCATCCTTCTCATTCTACACTCTGCCCAGAACAACAAGGGCATTCTTAGAGCTCATCTATTATCTGTTTACTGATGACTCTCAGATCTCTATGTTCAGCCAGATCTCTTTCCTTCCAGACAGCACTATCCAGCTGCTCACTACATGTCTCTCAAAATCAATGTCCAACTTATTATGTCTGTTATATTCCCTCCTTCTTTGTCTCACTAAATGAACTTGCTGTCCACCAGTCACTCAATCCAGATATTCATGAAGCATTCTTTTCTCCTCTCTCTCCCTTACCTCCCCACCCACCCCACCCCCCAAATAGATAACCATGTCCTTTTCTTTATTTACGATATCTCCCAAGTCTGAGGTTTTCATTCTACCTCAGAAGCCTTCTTCAGGTTCTCATTATTCCTCTTCCGGTTCACGGGTCTACCTATCTCTGGCCTTGCCTTCTGTAATCAGGTCATCCTCCACACTGCCAACAATGTAATTTTCCTAGAATGCAAATGTGACCATGCCACTCATGTTTTAAAAAGCTCTTCAGTGTATCCCTACTGACTTGAGAACAGAGCCCAATAACTGCACCCAGAGCCCTTCATGACCTGCTCTGCCCTCATCTTCTGCCCACTGTAGAAGGCTCATAACGAATTCCCTTCAGCTTCCTGATATATTGCCTTCTCTCAGAGCTCTGTGTTTTACATATTCTATTCTCACTTCTTGTAATGGGTTCCCCTTTGTTTCTTTTCCTAACTAACTCCTTATAGTTCTTCAGTTCTCAAATCTAGAACCTTGTACTCTAGAAAGCTCTTCTTGATCCCAACCCCATAGATTCTGCACTTCTCTGTGCTTACTTCTGTCACAGTATTTATTATATTATCTATGCTGATTTGTGGGGGTTTTTTAGTTTTTGGTTTTGTTTCCCTTTCCAGAATCTCTGAGGAAAAAAACGTGGTTTTTTTTTTCTTTCTGTTACATAACCTAGACCGGAAAATAGTCAAAAATAAGTGCTAAATGTTTGTCAAGTGAGTGAATCTATGTAGCTTTTCCAGCTTTCTCTCCTCTAAAAATCACCTTCTCTAGCCAACACATCTAACCTCCCCTGTATCTGCCTGTGCTTCCCCCGGCATGCCTTCATACCATTCCTCGCTTGACTGACTGGTGGACAGTGATACCAAGTAGTGACAGAGAGGGGAGGCGGAGGTAGGAATAATCAGTTGGACATTTTGAGTTGAGAATCACGCAGCAAGCAGTTGAATAGTGCTCTACCTTACCACTTCCCTGTTTCTTTACTTACGTAATTATGCCCCATCTTCCAGGTCCAGCTCAAACCCCATTTCCTCCACCTCAACACAAACACCACCTGTGAGCTCCTCAGAGTTTATTGTCTCAGCTCTCATCAAATATTGTCCTCATTGAGAAGTTACTTTTTCCTGGACACATGCCCCATCTCTTCTCCTAGGAGCTCATGCTCCCTTAGGGTTGAGACCACAATATTTAGCCATGGGCCTTGCTCATAATAGGCCCAATAAATAGATGTCATTGCTTGTTGGTTTATAGGGTGACCAACTGTCCTGGTTTACCCAGGACTCAGGGAGCTCCTGAGACAAGGGACTTTCAGCACTAGAACTTGGAAAGTCCCTACTAAACCAGGACCAGTTGGTCACCCTGTTGGTTAGCTAGCCAGCTGTATACATCTGTGTGTGCAATTATATGGTGTTTCTTCTGGTGCATATTCCCTGCTTTGTTTTCACAGTTGAAGGTTAATTAATATTAGCTTTCCCCACTGACAGTGAGCTCCATGCAGGCAGACTTTGTCTCATTCATGGCTATTCTCTAAGCACCTGGAACAGACAGACACATTATAGGAAGTTAACGGGTATTGTTTGAATGAATGAATAGGAAGTATTGAGCATGATTATATCTTTTAATAATCCCATTTTCTTTCTTGGTAATCAGACTCCATGGTTCCACATATACTAAATTGCTATAGTGCTAGGCAATCTTATGGTAGTGACAGTCCAATCCATTTGGTATAATTTTTTCTTAATGCCTTTGTATAGAGTGAATAAAAAGAGCTTGAATTTCCAGTGATTTTTACAAAAGAATAATAGAGGCCCCCAGAGATGCTAGAATACAAAAGTTGTTCCTGAACATGGCAAGAGTCACTGGGACCAAATTATCAGGGGATCAGAGAGGAGCGTCACACAGATAAGAGAGACTTTAAGAGAGGATCTTGTTTGATCTCTTTCTGCTGGGTTCTTTGAATGAATGGTGCTTACTACATAGTAGGTGTTAAATTTATGGTGGTGATTACATTTATACATAGCCACAGACATGCCTATATTTTTAAAGCTATATCCTTTGGTATACAAGTCAAAGCTTAGGATCTGAAAACACTGAAGCATTTCCAGTTCAATAATAACTGAAAATCCCATACTGCTTCTTCAAACCATAAACACCACCTGACATTGAAGAAATAAGATCAATTTACTGGATTTTTCAAATTGGTTGTTTTTGCAAGTAGGAGCCCAAACAGCAAGCCAATAAGAGAAAACACACTGTTGACATGTAGGAGCTAGATATTTTAAGATAGGGACTAGATGCTTCTTTCAGGTGGATAGAAAGGGAAGACCACTTATAGACTTATATAAGATCCACATATGAGCGGAACATTAAGAAACCATATGGTAGTTTTATAATCACTGCTTTGCAAAACATACCCAGAGGAAATTCATGTGTTGAATTTAATTTCTGCCTTTCCTTTAACTATCCACATACAGGTCAAATTCTGACACAAGGTGTGGTATAGTTGATTCTGTTGCAATGGAATGTTTTCTTGGTAACATATTGTGTGAAATAAATAAATTCATTGACTGAGATATGAAAAGCTTCTTAGTGATAAAGAAATGTGGGGAAGCTAATTTCTTGAATGGCAAGTATTCCTTTTTTTTTTCTTTTTGTCTTATCCACATGAAAACCGTTTTGTTTCAAAACTCACTTTAAGCATTACTTTTTCTGTTACATTTTCTCTGGTTCCCCCTTCCCAAACCAAACTCTGATCTTCTTTCCATTGTTTTCACACAATGCCACAAGAAACATTTATGATGCAGTCTTTGATCATTTGTTTATGTTGCCCCTCCTCACCAAATTGTAAGGTCTATGCTTTATTTATCTTTCTGTTCCTAGTGTCTGGCATATTGCCTGGCACCTAGCAGGCACATGAAAAATGTTTTCAGGGTTGAATTAAAGTGTGGAGAGTTTGCCAACGTCAGGCTTTTTAGTCTCACTCACCAAGGACAAGAGTTTATGGCATGAGCTGAGCCCCTTCAAATTATAACCTGGTTCCTTATATAGGTAAAGGATTGGGTGCACCAGGGGGTTTCATACATTTATGATTATAGCCTGCTTAAATGAAGCAATAGACCTCAGAGCTATGAAAGAGAGATTCCGTGGTAATCATAACATGTAAGTATACCAGCATGTTTTGACGGATTAAGAATACCTTCTGCAAGTCCTATATACTCCTCTAAGATAAATCTCCAATCTAACCCATCTCTACTGCCATTGACCTTGTCTAAGCTCCTGGTTGACCAACAAAATAGCCCGTACAGTAGACTACAACAAACTGATTTTAAAATGATAAGCTTGACTAGAAACAATTTATAATTAAAAAGCAAAAGTGGTGGCCATAGAAAGCCATGACAACTGATTCCTGAAAATTGCAGGAATTCTAGTCTTCTCAATGAGCACTTGTGCTTGCAGAAGGGCCAAAAAGACAACACAGAATTATTAGAGTCCTTGAAAAAATCTAGGAAAGTGCTGACTTCAGTTTATGAAAACCAAATTTCAAAGAGCGTTGATAACTTGCATAGTAGGTTAGTAGTCAGAATACATAGAAACAGAAGTCTCCTGTAAGATGTATTTTAAAAAGGACTTTCCAATTTGGACCAGTTTGAGGCACGTGAGAAGGACCTTCCTGGTCTACCTAGAGTCAGGTACCAACTTGACCAAACCTGTACTCATGAGCACATTGAGATACCTTCAACTTTCTAATTCTGTTGATGCAGAGCATGCAAATATAAATATCTGTTACATGAGTGAATTAATGAATAAAATAATGAATGGATGAATGAATGAATGAATATGCATAAACCTGTAAGAACTCTAGAAGGTTCACTGAAGTCTGGAGCAGTGTGAAATACCTACAAATCACGAGCATCTGGTGGAGCTTCTTTAAATGTGAATTTATGAAATTTTAAGGAAGTAAACATATTATATCTCTGGAAGAAGCACATGTAAGAATCTGATAGCATTGGTTGCCTCTGAGGAGGGGAACTGGATGTTGGGAGACAGGGATGGGAGCGAGACTTTTTCTGACCCTTTTACTCCTTTTAAATTTTAAATAATGAGTGTATTTACGTAAAAAGGACTGAGGTATTAAAAATCAACATTTTATGGCAAATCAGATACTATCTTGATTTAGGTTCTAATAAAGTGATAGTGAGAATCAAATTTTTAAGAAAAACATATAGCACAAATTTTACTTTTGTAAATTTGAAAAATACCACCACTATTTGATTCTGCAGATAAAGCACATTTGTCTGGTGTTCTGTTAGAGCATAGTTTGGGAATCATGGCTCTTAAGGGAAGAGAAGGTTGACAGCCAAAACCTCGCTTGGGTATATTTTAGAGAATTTCACAGTGATTTGGAAAGAACACTCTCTATGATGCACTCTTTAACTATTAGAGAACCATGATTTGGTATTGCGGATGTTGTTGTTTCATGAATTGCTCATTTTCCACAGCAAGCTAGGCATTATGAATAAAAGAATGAGATCAGTAAGTGTACTTATATTTAGGGACTAAGGAAATCAAGCCATGTGAGGACAACCCAATCCAAAGAATTTGCCAGTGATGAAAGCTTGGCCTCTGAATCGCTATTTAGCAAGGGTCTTCACAGATGGGAAGAGGCAGCAGATCTATGGTGTGGGATCATCATCAACACTCTTCCTGCACCAGAGGCACATACAGATTAGTACTGCAATTGCAGTTTCCCAATAGATGATTCTTAGGGACCAAATCTCTGTTTAAGACCCAGATACCTTATTTATTTAAAAGAGTGCATGAAAAATCATATGTGCATAAAATTATCACGTGTATAGTTTTCGCTTTCCCAAGCATTTTTTTTTTCACGTGTCATGTTTAAAACTCATGCCAACCCTGTAAGGAAGGCTGTTCACTTAACTTTCTTCCTGATGTACACATGAGGAAACCGAAGCTCTTGAGAGAGTGAGTGACTTGGCAGGATCATACTACTGGTAAGTAATAAAGTCAGGCCTTTTGATTCTCGGGCTATTGTTCTTCTCACCTCCCCCAAGATGTTTGCTGACTTGAATCTGGAATGTCATCCTTTTCTCTTTTCAGGTTTTGACTCACTCTTTCTTTAAAACTGTGCTCAAAATTCTTCCCCAAGAGGGAAATTTCAGAAAGCCTAGATAGCTTTGCTGGTTCCACATCTCTCAACAACTTGTTTCTGGTATCTATTTTCCAGTATCCATTATCATATTCCAGTATGAATTTTAGCTTTACTCTACTTGTTTGCTTTCTGCTATTTATTTCCCCTTCTTATCCTGTTAAATTCCCTTTATTATTAATTATACAACCTCTGACTTCTAGAGATTTACAATCTTTTAAAGTAATATCCAGAGAATAGTAGTTTCAAACATTTGTGTACACAAGAATGATCTGGGGAGCTTATTAAAAATGGATTTCTTGGTGCTTTTCCCATAGGTTCTCGTTCTGTATGTCTGAGATCAGGTCCAGGAATCTATATTTTATTTTATTTTATTATTTTATTTTTTCAGATTTTATTTATGAGAGAGAGCATGCATGTGCAGGGGGAGGGACAGAGATAGATCATAGCGAGGGACAGATGGAGAAGAAGAGAAGCGGACTCCCTGCTGAGTGAGGAGCCCAACACAGGATCCTGAGATCGTGATGTGAGCTGAAATCAAGAGTTGGATGGGATGCTTAGCCATCTGAGCCACCCAGGTACCCTGGAATCTGCATTTTATATAAGCACCTCAGAGGATTGATGCAGGTGTTCAAATGACCACACTTTCAGACACCCTGCTCTTGAGAACTAAAAACTAGGTTATGTACCATAGGGAATATGGAGGTATAGAAAGACAAACTTCTTGATCTCTTGGTGTTTATAAACTTTCAGGGGAGGAAGAGCATAGTGCCATCTCTAATGGTGTGTGATGACAGGCCATGTGGGTGATGTAGACAACAAATGCTTTGGCAATGTAAAGAAGGGAGCCATCGCTTCTGGCCAGATTATCATAAATGGCTTCTTAAAAGATAGGGATTGAGTTGGGGTTTGAAGAAAAGATAGGTTTCAACCAGATGGAGAAAAAGGATTATTTCAAGATGTTGGAAAAGACAGGGAGTACAACTACTTCCAGGGGATCAGTATGTGGAATGATGTGTCTGACCTGAAAAAAGTTTGCGTAGGGACATGGTGGCATTTATGCCTTGGAAGGTTGAAGTTAGCTTGAAGAGAGCCTTGAATTTGGACTCTGTTCTGTAGGTACTGGGTAGCTCTTCAAACATGTGAATAAGGTACAAATGGAGTTTTAAAAGACTGATCTGGCAGTGTAGTTTAAAGCCCTGAAGTATGTTTGGGGGTCGACTGTGCAAACTGTGAGAGGGCCTGGTCTGAATGTTTGCGAAGGTAGATTCAATATGATCTGGAGCTTGACTGGATTGTCAAAGCTGCTGCTGAGGTCTGAACCTCCTTGAGTGGGAGAATTTAATATACAGTTTCACCACTCTTGAATTTGAGGAAGAAATGGTTTGAGGTAATTGGTTTGGTTCTGGATCTAGAATCCAACTTCCTATCCAAAGTTGGAATCTTCTGTACATATGCAGCAGGTACTTTTGCTTTAAACATATGGCACCTATTTTTATCAAGTGGAAAGGAAAATGTCTGCAGCTCCTGAGAGAAAAAATGGAGATTTGGGCCCACCAGCGTAAAACCACTAAGCCAAAGGGAGACACTGTTGTGCTTAGTTATTTAATTTTTAAATTTTTCTGGGCTTAATTTTTTTATATACTTCTTCCACTCTGCAAGTGTTTTTCCATTTTTATGTAAATGACAAATCAATTTATGAATTTCGTTTAGTACTAATACTTCGCGTAGTGAGAGTCATAACAGATTGGAGAGAGAATATTTGGTTGCCTCTGCGTACTTCTCATACAAATCTACTCACTTATTTTTATTAAACATGATACGCAAAGCACCGCGCCGCGCGTACACACATGTACGTACGTACGTACACACACACACACACACACACACACACACACACACGATAACCTGTCCTTGTCCTTAAGTTTAAACTCTAGTCGTAATCTCCAAGGAAGAGATCACAGTGAGAGTAAACGGCAAGCCCCGGAATCCACAAGCCGCTGATCATCGAAATCTGTACTCGTTCTGTTGGAGAAGCCGAGGGCCTATTGCTGAAGAAGGGGTGGAAATTAGCGGCATATTAACTTGGGCACGAGAAACCTCTTCTAGGATGGTGTGGATACGGAGAACTCTTTGAAGCAGTAGATGCTAGACTGCCCACACTAGACGGGAGAACCGTTCTCGGAACCACGGTGCCTGAACCACTCAAGAGCTACAAATTTATTCCGCAACTACTAATTACGCTGTTTAGGACCAGTGGAGGTTCCAAGACCCGCCCAGGAATCCAGCGCCCAACTCCAAACGGACGGACTCACTTCCTCGCCTTCCCCAGGGTCCCTTCGCCCGTCAATCCAACCGTCCTCTTCCCAAACCCGAAGTCTGCCCCGCCCATTTTAGTGATGTAACACCTGGCGCTCTTTCCCGCCCCAGACCTCAAGCTCCATCAGTCGCTTCAGTTCTTCATTGGCCAGCAGAGGGGACAGGGACGGGAAAGGGCCTTCATTTCGCTCTCTAAACTACCCACGCTAGTGTTCTGGTCTTCTCATAGGCTGTCAGGAGAGCAATTACAGCCTGGAGCTGTCGCGCAGGCGTGCAAAGGAACTTGCTGGTGGTGGGGCACTTCCCCTCTCTACCAGGAGAATTCATCGCGCTGTTGTGACGTAGCGGCGCACCGCTCGCCGTCTTCACTTACGATTGGCTGTGGCAGAAGTCCGTCACACAACCTCGCCCCATTTCTCAGCCTAACCTCTCAGCTTAATAGACTGTGCAGGAAGCCACGCCTCACCCCCGTTCCTGCCGCTTAGCCCTGCGATTGGCTGAGAGAACTGGCATGTTTTCCCACCTCCTACTCCCTCCCGAACGTCCGAGAGGCTGGCGGGACCCTGAGGAAGTTGTCAGTCAATCTCCTTCTTCCCCACCCTTCGCGCGGCCCCTCCCCCGGGACGCGGGCCCTAGCGCGCGCGCACACGCTCACACACTACCCCCCCTCCCTGCGTGCACCCTCCACCTTCTCAAGTTGTAGCGGTCGCTCGCTGGGGGTTCTCCGTGGGCGGCGGAAGGGCGCGTAGGGGTGGGGGCACGGACCGCTCCGCGCTGCGAGGAGCAAGTGTGTGCGCTCCCAGAGCCGGGGCGGCGGGTCACCGCCCCGGGAGATGAGGGTCCGGCGCTGACAGGGAAGAGCGGGCACCGCGGCGGCGGCTCGGAGGGGACCCGCGATGGCAGCGCCTCGGGAGGAGGCTCCAAGCAGGGCGGGCTGTGCTGCCAGTGGACAGTGAGGGGCTGGCCGGCCGGCTGGCTGGCGAACTGGGCTGAAGAGAAGAGAGGGGCGCTCTGCGTCCGCACCCCTGCGCCCTCGCCTCAGTTGTCCAAACTTCAGGCTCTCTTCCACCCGCCCTCCGCGCCCGAAGTCAACAACTTCTTCACCCCCCTCCGCCCCCGCCCCTGCCTCCGTCAGCCCCGGGAGGTGGCCGCGCGGCGGGGACCAGGAACCCCCGGCACTGAGATGTGGCCGTGAGGCGGCGGCGGGCGGCGAGGAGAAGCTCGGCGGCGCCCGGGAGCGGGAGGGCGGCGCGGCCGGGGGGACGGGGCGGAGGGGCGCGAGCTCTCCGCGCCTCTCCCCCGCCTCCTCCTGCCGCTGCCCGTTCCGTGCACGCAGCAGCCGGAGCTGCCAAGCGCCAGGGCCGCGGCGATGTCGTCGTCGTCGCCGCCGGTGGGGGCTGCCAGCGCCGCCATCTCGGCCTCGGAGAAAGTGGACGGCTTCACCCGGAAATCGGTGCGCAAGGCGCAGAGGCAGAAGCGCTCCCAGGGCTCGTCGCAGTTCCGCAGCCAGGGCAGCCAGGCGGAGCTGCACCCCTTGCCCCAGCTCAAAGGTAACCTCCGAGGGTGCGGCCCCGGGAGGGAGCGCAGGGGCTCGCCCCCGCGCCGCCAGAGCCATTTCCTCCAGGGGTTTCCTTCTGCCGCGCTGGGGCTTGTAGTGTGAGTCGTGTTTCCCACGTTGCCTCCCCCCCGCCCCCGCCCGAATCAAACAGGTTTGCTCTTCAGTGTCTTGCTGCTTTTCTTCTCCCCGATTCACCTGAACTCTTCCCATCCTAGAGGGTGCCAACCCCCTTCCCCACCTGCGCGCTCTCTCACCTGCCCTTGCGATTGCAACTTTCCTGCGCCCCGGCGCCAGGTAGTTCTTCCCTCTTGCTCTGGGCTTGCCTTTCCCCGTGTGACTTTAACAAGCTGCCCTCCCTTCGGATCTGTACTTCCCCGAGATCCTCCTCCGCTTTTCATACACTTTGAACTATTCCTTTACTTTTCCAGTTATCCAGCGTCTGCTCTCACCCTCTCCTCACCTCCCCTTCCCATTGATTGTTCCCACTTGTCACACAGACCGGGATTTGTTTGCAATCCCAACGCAGACGATGATTAGGAGTTAGCTGGCCTTTAGATTTATTTTATAAAGGAACAAGCGTAAAAATCTGAGTAGTGTAGTCTTACTTACTGGATCTTTAGGTTTAGATGGTATAGTTAACTCAAAGAATAGAAAGACTTTAAAATACTTTATTGCCTGAGAAGATATACACGGTAAATTTGGAGGAGTATAAAAGAGTTAATAGTGTTGCTTTGCAGTGGAATGGGAACTTAGTTCGCGGAGCAGGGATTCCAGGGACTGTGTAGGTTTGTACAGTAATTCAAATTCGTATCCGTGCCTAATGCTTTACAGGAGAACTTGACACTTCTTTTGGCTCGCTTACTTTTCCCACAAGGTTTATAGGATTTTTAATAAAATGTTTCCCAGTGGTCTAGTTTATTCTTTGTGCATTACTTTCCTTTAATTTTATAATTTTCATGTCTTCGCTTTTTATGAGATAGAAATCGTCTTGGAACAAGATGATAATGCTCCTAGACATTTAAAACAATTCTTAAAGAAAAGAAACCTGATAGAAATCTAGATCATCTGTTTTGCAAGGCCTGGAAATTAAAGATCCCATACTAAAATAGATAAATGTTCAGATTTTCAATCCATTTCATCTCCTTCAAGGATAATCTGGTTCAGATTTGTCTTTGGACCTATGAATCCAGCCTTAGTTTGGCTAGCAGTCTAAAGAAAACCCCAGATCAAATCACAGTTGACCTACAATAGATCTGGAACCCCATTCAGACCCTATACCGCCCTGCCTCTTGGGGTGCTTCTAAATCAAGGACATCCCACAGCCGGAATTCAAGTGGCTTTTGAAAGAAGGTTGTATTTAAGATGTGTGGCTTGTGTTGCTGCATTTATCATTTGTTGTTCAGCCTGCAAAAATGGTTAAAATTTATATATCATACTCAATGGTAAACCACAATGGTAGGCATTGCCAAGATTTTAATTCTTGAGTGATGTCATAGCTATAAAAGAATATTATCTTACCTATTAGGACATTGGATTGCTGTTCATGGCTTTCAAACTGTAAATTTAATTAAAACGTTTTTATATCATTGATTTTTTCCATTAAATTGAAATTGTTTATAATTGAAGGTTCGGTGCTAGCGTTTTTCATATTTATTTGCTTTCATATTAAATTTGCTTTTTAGTAAGGTATTGTGGATCCTTACCGTTGTCCTTATTAATATGATATTTACTTTTATTTAATAAAAATAATTGCATATTAAACATGGTTAGTAGATCAAGCTAGGAGATGCAGCTTTAATACAGTTTTTAAAAGCTTGACAAAAATATGCAGAGTCAGTAATCCTCTAAATTATATGGTGCATAGTTCAACAAGTTGAAGGTGCCATTGAATGTTTTATTTATAGTATTTGGTCACTAGTACAGAAGTAAAATTGGAACTTTAGATTAATTCTGTATATTTAACATGAAAATACAGTATTCTTCAAAAGGAAAATTAGGTATTCACGATAAATTTATGCAAATTTAATTGTGGAAGTAAGACCCTTTACTTGGATTGCCCACTAAGAGCTGCTTTTACTCCAAATGCCAAAATGCTTGAAAAGTGCTTTTTTAAAAAAATTCAGTTGCTTCACATGGTACTTTGGCAGTGTACTTGATACCACAGAGTTGTGTGCTTTTTCTGTCCGTAGTAGTTTTTTCCATTTGTGGCCTTAACAAAAACCAGTGGAAAGCCCTTTAGTATGTGTATGAAAGAGAATTTTTCTTCCTGCTCTGAAATGTAATCTTCCTGTGGAGAGATTCAGATATTTGTGGGCAACCAAGATCTTTCAAGTGTTTATACTAACCTGCTTATGTTACACTTTGTCCACATGGATCTAAACTGAAAAGGTGCCAGCTATTTTCCTCAAAGCATGCTATGGGTAAGGATTAACAAAATAATCCAACTTTTTCATGTATAAGAAGTTTATTTGTGCAAAATCATTTAGTAAGTAGGTTGCAGGATTTTAATAGGGAAAATGTTCAGAGAAAACTATTTTGTTACAGAAAGTGTTTAATAAAATAGACTAGTTAGAAGGATATTTTAAAAACAAGGTACTGTCATGTGAGTCCTGAAAATTAAACTGCCTCATTGTATAGCTTAAAAAAATATTTTTCAAAGCACTTTTAAATTTTCTTGTTATGTTAATTCTATAAGCTCCCCCTGAGAACTAGGTACTAGAAAATAAAAGTAGGAGCATTTTATCAACCATTTTTTTTTTGTTTTCAAATTTAAGTTAGAATAGGACTTAATTTTTCTACCTTAAATTTTTCCGCTAGTAACCAACAGTTAGGAAACTTCTAACATTTAAAAAAAATCTGTTATTCACAATAGGAAGTTTTTCAGTTTTAACCTATTCTGTTTAAGTCTCTGAAAGCATTTATTTGGTAAAATAGTAGATGCCTTATATTTATATAACTCTTAGCATTTACAAATTGTATCATACTTTAATTCTTCAATTATAAAACAGTATTGTGAATAATAAATGAAACAGTCCAAAGAGGTGTAGTAACTCCTAATCTCTGATATCCCTTGCTTTTTCACACCTACTAAGGCAATGCTGTTGCATGACATAGCTCGGTGTGTTTTTACAAACATTATATTTCATTGCAATTATATATTCACAGCAACTTTGTGCAAAACCAGTATCATTCACATTTTATTGATGAGAAAGTCGAGGCTTAAACAACTTAGTTTCAGGCCTATGATTATTTACCTGGTGTTGCAACTGATATACCGGCTCTTAGGTCAAATGATTTCAGTATTTTTGCTGTTAACCTATTTTATAAAAATTTGAACCAGCATGATAGAGTTTGATCATTGGGGTCAATCCTGGGTCAAAGGTAAATTTTTAATCTTTCTGAGTTGTTTTCCTTATCTGTAAAATGGGGATAATACCTTATATCTTCCCAGGATTATGAGGATTAAGTGAAATAATGTAATTATAGGCAAAGAATGTTAGCTCCCATTCTCTCTGATATTTGAAAGTCTGGATTAAAAATACTTTTTTAATGAAGGATTCACATAAGAAGTAAACTTCCCTAGTGTACTTAAAGTATGATTTTATTTATAACCAGTTTTCAGATATGATTTATGTGAAGTAAGGTGAAGCTATATCATTTTTCAGGATAAGTATGTAAGTGGAAATAGGACAGAGTTAAAGACTGTTTAAAATATTAAAAGCTGTGGTAGAAGATTTTTACCAAGCAAAGTAATTGAATTAACCAGTAGAATTGTATAGTTGTGCGTATCTCCTAAGAGACAGCCGGTAAATAGCCACGAACAGAATGAAACCAGCTTTGAGATCGAAGTGAAGAACCTCCCAAGTATCACTCAGATTCTTGGTTGGTATATTCTTAGAAACTGGGTCCCACTGGAGGTATCCAGGCCAGTAACAGTGATGCTGATTTGAAGTGCCTTGCTTACCTTTAGGAAAAAAAATTTTTTTCCCTTGAGGTATATGGTCTTTTAGGGTAACTGGAACAAGAACACTGACATGATCTGAAATTTCTTAAGTATCTTAACTTTCTTGCAATGGGAAAACACTACTAACTCAAATTTTAAGGTTTATAGGTCTTCTCAAAGTTAATATCATTTTCTCTAAACCCCAAATCCCTATTTGTAGTTGGATTGGCACTAAAGGAGAGTTGAAATTCATCTGAATTTATCAGGAAAAATGTTTGCAAAGGGATTTGACACATTTTTGTCATTTTAGGACTGTTTTCTGAAAGTAATGTCAAATTTCTTCTGGAAGATTATTTTTTAATAAAAAAATTTTTTTAAGGATATACTTCTTAGAGAAATTGATAACATAATATTCATTGCTGGCCTCTACATGAAGGAAAAATTTTCTAATTAAGTTTAATTTAACATCTTCAGAATTCCTATGTAGGGTCAAATGTCTTTTTCCCCCAATTTTATTCCCTCCTCTGATCCTTAATTGAATTTTGGATTACTTTATGAAGTGTCTAATTGAATTTAAGTGATAGTGCAGTAAAATGTATTTAGTTAAAATAGTGTGATCATAGTGATAGAGCGCTAGCCTGTAAATAGTAAACTTGAGTTGTCTTTCTGCATCAGTTTGATCATTTTTATTTGTAAGAATCACATTTTTCCTTGGTAAAATTACAAAGATGAATTAGTTCTTAATGAGTTTTTGTCCTTCTTTGGATGACAAAGACAAGTTTAGCAACAAAAATAATATATTTTGGAAATCGATTTTTGTGCCTAATTTTTGAAATTTAACTTTTTAAATTGTAAAAAGCTGGTAGTGGAGACTTGCTTATTTTTATTTTTGTGTTTAGCACTCTGGTTCTCAACTGTGGCTGTACACTTGGAGAGCTTTAAAAAATATCAATGCTGAGGCCCACCCTCAAGAGATTCTAAATTAATTTGCCTAAGGTAGGATACAGGCATTTGTATTTTTAAAAGCTCCCAGGGTGATTCTAATGTGCAGCCAGGGTTGAGAATCACTAATTTAGCATTATCTGTCTATTGATTTAATTCATTAATTGAGACTTTGTCCTTTTCTCTTTGATACTCATGGCTCATTACCCAGTCTATTAACATTTCCTGCCCTCACTTCACCTCCTGCTATTTACTTTTCACTCTCTTAACTTTGCTGCCCCCTATGGCTAATCAGATGCTTTCCTGAAGGGATGTTAGATTCTGGAGTTTTAGGTATGATGAGATGATTCTATAGGATTTTTCTGTAGTTAATCATAGTTAAAACTCAACTGTTACCATTTTATATGAGGTGGTCTGTTTTTCTTTTCTCTGATTTTAGAGCTGTGGCTGAGTAAAATGAAAGAGAACATATCAGAGGGTTTTTAATTCCATCATTCAGGGTAACATGATGATTTCAGCCGCTTTGGAGTATAACACTGATATTTGCTATACACTAAAGGCACTGTTCTACTTCTTTAAGATTTAAAACTAATATTACTAGTGTATATGTTGAATATTAGATATTATTAGATATTAAACTGTTTTTGAACTTAACTGTATTTTTGGTTATGCCTTGTCCTTATTCGGCAACAAGAAATTTTTTTGCACAGTGTTTTTACTTCTATCATCTTAATCTTGATTACAGCTTTTTATTGAAGATAAAGCATCAGGGACATGGTACCACTTATATTTCATGTTCCTATTTTGTTTTTGGCCTTTCTGCTATCCAATTTGAATAAGACTCGTATTTGTTGATTTGTTGTTTTGAGTTAGTGTTCAGTTGTTATGGAGTGATGTTCTCTCTCCAGAATGAAAGACTTTGAAAGCAGAAGTCATCTGTGTTTTCATATCCCATTGTGATACCAAATACAGTATTCTGTACTGAAAAGGGAGTTATGTAGTTAGAACAACTGTTTTGTCGAAGAAATTCCTGCTAGTTGTCTTTTGACTCTTTTCCCTTAACACCCCTTCCCCCACCCAGTTATTGATGGTGCTTCTTTCAATGACGTTTGTTCAGTGATGTTCAGTGCTGTCTGTCAGCAGATTGGTTCTCTTCTGTTTTGTTTTTTTATTTTAATGTATTTGTGCCTAAGTCTAGTTCAGGGTTTTTTAGTAAATAAATTCTGGGCTTTTGATACCATGGCAGTAAATTGTAAATGTAGGTTTAAAATGAAGAATTGTTTGCTCTTGTATTTTATGTGTTGCCAAATGACTGGTTTAAGTGACATGTAACATTATTGATAGACTCTTGCCAGGAAAGGTGTTGTGTAAGGTTTATGTGGAAAAGTAGTACTGGGTTGACTCCCAACCTGGACATGTGTATACAAACATTAAATGAACTCAAATAATTAGTTTGCAGTAATTTCTAAATTTGAGTTTCAATCTTTATAAGGATGTCCTTGAAGGAGATGAAAGGAACAGATTTTAAATATATAATTACTTTTAATGCATTATTGTGTAACAAGGAACCTAAATGCTTTGCTGGAAGAGTTTTACATGACAGAGTAGGTTTATGCAAAATAAACTCTACTTGTCTGAGCAGGATATTGACTAATAAGCAGTTTCAAACCTACTTTTTATATATATCTGTTTGATGTCTTCCCTGAAGGAATTTGTTTATGTGGACTTTTTGAGTATTGGTGAATTTTCGAAATCCTGCAATTTTGATCAGAAATTCTAAAGAGACATGATTTTTGGAGGAGTAATTTGCTGAATATGATAGGCTCACATGATAAAATTCAGAGAATCTGTTTCTGACTTGGACACTGAAGGCAAGGGATTTCTTGGGAACACACTCCTCCTACTGGAATGGTGATGCTAATTGCAGCTACTATAACCTTACCATGATGTTACATCTAGTTGAGCCTTCTGGTGGTGAATGGGACCACAGAAGTAAGTCATTGTAGTTTAGCCTTCACTGGGAATCAGTTTCACACTTGTTCAAAATAAATAGCTTGTCATTTCATCAGAGAAGCTTTCTTTAATGTACAGAGAAAATACGGGGTTTTTAAGCTCCTAGATGTTTTCTCAGGTTTTGATTTGTTAATGAATAAATTGTATGGGCAGTACCTAAAAAAAGGTTAAGAATTTTTTTAATGACTAGACTTAAAACTTGTAGTTTAGGAGTATCAGATTTTAAATATGGCTTCAAAAATTATACATTTTCTCTTTTAAATGGTTTTGCCTTTGTTTCATACTCATTGGTAAAAGATAATCTAGAATTATAACTGTTATCGCGAGTTAGTGATTATTTGAACACATTGTTAATCCCATGCCTTTAAATTAATAAAGTGAAAAAGATGAGACAGTTTTTGTTGTAAACTCTGAATTTTGATTTAGCAAAACGGAGTGCTTCAGGCAGACTTTTCTAATGATAAACATCTGCTGGAGCTATAAGTAAAATATAATTTCTGTAGGAATAAGTATCTGCCTTTTTAAAAAAGATTATTTATGTCAGAGAGAGAGTGGGGGGAGAGACAGAGGGAGAGAGAATTCCAAGCAGACTCCTCGCTGAGCGGGGAGCCTGACTCAGGGCTCAATCATACCACCCGAGACCATGACCTGAGCCAAAACCAGGAATCAGACGCTTAATCAACTGAGCCATCCAGGCACCCCTGTATCTGATTTAAAAACAAAAAACAAAAAAACTTACACTACCATTCTTTTAATTGGCCAGAGGAAAAATTTTGTTTGCCTGCTGTTAAAACTAGATACATACTTTGCTTTCAAAATCTGGTGCAGAAATACTTTCCTCTCTTTGGTGTTCATAGTGCTTAAAATTTAGAGATTAAAGCTTTACTTAATAAAGTGAATAAAATGATGATTTTTTAAAATTAAATGTCTTTAGGAGCTTGTAGTTTGGTGGGGAATATAGATATGTAAGGCAGTTTTAATTACTGTCACATTTTGTGGTAAGAGTAAGCAGTAAGTAGCTAGGGTAGTGTATGGGGGACCCAATCTCCTTTGGGTATGTAAGGAGGGAGATCAGGGAAAGTTTCCTGGAGAAAGCAACGGGTACACTGACATCTAAAAGAGGTGTTCAGCTGAGACAGATGGGGTCTGAGAAGTCCACCTAATGGGCAATATGAGCAGCCCAGAGGTGAATGAGTGTGGCATATTTGGGGAACTGCTAGCAGTCAATGTGGCTGTGATAAAGGATACTGTAATAGAGAACTGATCAGAGAAGAGACTGAAGCAACAATTGGGGTCTATATCATAGTCTTGATGCCATGTGCTGTGTTTACTCCTGATAGTAGCATGAAGAGTATATTGGGAGATGGGAGTAAGGAACACTAGTTAGGATGCTGGCACAGTAATTCAGACGAGATGAAGGTGGCCTTGTCTAAGGCAGGAGTTGGTGAGAGGGAGAAACCAGTGATGATATATTTCTAACTCGGGCAACTAGAGGCACAATAGCAATTTACTGAAAGGGAGAAAGAGAGGCAGATCAGATTTGGGGGAAAATGTTTTTTTGTTGGACAGGTTGAAGTGCCTGTGGGAAATCAAAGTGAAGCTGTCTAGTAGGAAGATAGATATTTCGGTCTGGGACTAAATAGAAAGACCTATGCTAGAGAGCAATTTGGGAGTCTTTAGATTAAACATGGCACTTGAAATTATTCAAGTAGAAGAAACCACTGAAAATATGTGGACAGGGAAGAGGCCAAGGAATACCATCCTTTAGATGATGATCAAAGGAAAGGGGGTAATCTAAAGGCAAGAGAGAAGGCTTGAGTGGAAGCCAAAGGAAGACAGGTAAGAGGAGAGACAAGGAAGTCAAGGGAAGACAATCTTTAAAAAATGGGGGTGAGGGGATGCCTGGGTGACTCAGTCAGTTAAGTGTCTGCCTTGGGCTCAGGTGATGATCCGAGGGTCCTGGGTTCGAGTCTCTCATCAGGCTTCCTGCTCAGCAGGGAGTCTGCTTCTCCCTCTGCCTCTCCCCCAGCTCCTGCACAATTGTGCGTGCAGATGCTCTCTTTCTCTCTCAAAAAATAAATAAAATCTTCTTAAAAAAATGAGGGTGGGGGACCAGTAACACTGAAAAGAGCTGTTGACGAGTCAAGTAAGAGCTGAAAAGTTCCCATGGGTTTGGTAGTCTACGTAACATTGGTGACTTGAGAGCATTTCAGAGGATTGATGGACTTGAAATTTCTGTAAAGTGGGGAACGAATGAAAATTGTTAAAGGCAAGTCAGTAAGTACAGACATCTCTTTCAGGAAGCTTGACAATTAGAAAAAAATACATCATTAGCTGTCAGGTGCAGAATGGATTGTAGCAGAACAAGATTTTTAGGAGGACCAGTTAGGAGATTATTTTATAAGGCAAGGTGAGACATGGCATGACTTGGGCTAGGGGTGGTAGTAGTTGAAATGGAAAGAAAGAGATGTATTTGGGATATATTTGGATAGGACTTGTTAATTATTTGAGTGGAGATGGAGAAGGAAAGGTAGGAATCAAGGGTGATTTCCAGGTGTTTTAGCTTGGACCCCTGAGTGGGTAAGTCTACCACCACTGAGAAGGAATACATTAAAGAAGGAACCCCAGATATAGAGGGAAAATCCAGAATTGAATTTTGGAAATTTGAGTTTTGGGATGTCTTTTGGAAACCCAAGTAAGAATATCAAATAGATTTTCTTTTGGAAGCATGAATCATGGAGTGCCCACTTGGTAATTTCTATGACTTCTAAACATTAAATAGAAGATTTTCAAGTCTACCTGTCAGAAAATGGTCATAGTTTGTGATATTGGCTAGTTGGTCTTCTGGGCAAATTGGGATTATCTATTCACTCTTCAGTGAAATGTCTGTACACCAAATGGTGTACGTGTGAGGGAGATCACAAAATACGTTTGGACAAATGCATGAGTAAGGTTAGGTTACTTATTTACTGTTTTCTGCCTTTAGGGTGTATCTTCTTCCCCAGCATTTAGTTAGTCAGTTCTTGGTTTTATTATTTATTGAATGAAATAATGAAGCAAAAGCTATTAAATTGACTGAAAGAAAAGCACCAGTTTGTGTCATGCAGTGATTCACAATTTTATACTGACTTATAACTGAGTCCCATAATGTTTACATACAACCCTAAGTTTAGCATTTTGTTGATGAAGAAACCAAAACAGATAGGTTATATGTTTGTGCAAGTCATATATAGCTCAGTATCTTTTCAGTTGGTTTTTGATTCTTCCTCTGTAATATTAAACTGAAGATATGTATTGCTTGCAATAAAGCAATATTAATACCTTATTTTCTAACAGTACAAAGGAAAATAATAGTAATTGAACCTTGTCAAGATATGGTTTCTTTTAGGTCCTGGGCAAGTAGACCACTATTGAACATTTTTCTAAGAATCTTCAATGCAGAGGATTTTTGTTTCTTAAATTGTGCTGATATAAAAATACTTCATTGATTTTCTTTGGTGTCTCCCTTTTAGCACTGTTCCTCCCTTTTTGAAGTAATGTAAAATTTTCATTGGAGAACATTTAACATTTGTTTTATGAATGAGTACTGAGACACAAGAGGAAGTGAACTTTTAATCACTCAGCACTTTTGTCAGAGCTAGATTTATATTTTGGAGTTAAAGTTATAATCTATAGGGGCGCCTGGGTAGCGCAGTCGTTGGGCGTCTGCCTTCGGCTCAGGGCGTGATCCTGGCGTTCCGGGATCGAGTCCCACATCGGGCTACTCTGCTGGGAGCCTGCTTCTTCCTCTCCCACTCCCCTGCTGTGTTCCCTCTCTCGCTGGCTGTCTGTCACATAAATGAATAAAATCTTTAAAAAAAAAAAGTTATAATCTATAATTAGCAGTTTTAATGAGTTATTATGGAATATCAAGAACTGATCAGACTGTCTACTTATTTCTGCCTCTCTTTTGGAAATGCTGTATATATTTCAGTCTCCCTCTATACAAGCTATGTACACATAGTTTTTGAAAACTTGTATTTGTGGCCACGTTAGCGTAGTCTTTCTGATCATTATTTCTCAGTTTGAGGGAGGAAATAAATTGAGGCAAAATAACTGAGACTTGGGTGTAAAAGTCAGTTGGGCTAATTCATCTATCACTTTACTGATACTATTCTCCTGTAAAACCTCCAGAAAAACAGATTGGACAATGTCATCTTGTTAAGTAGTTTTCCACATACATTTGTCCTTCCAGTGAATGAACCAGCCTAAATTTGAATCCTAAATGGAAATAAAGTAGTAAATGTAATGATGCACCTTTTAAGGGGCATTTAATTTTAATAGTCATGTTTCCTTCATAGGAAATTTCTATCATTCATTTAGGAAACTTAAAAATAACCCAGCTTTTACCTAGCTACCAAGTACCCAGAGACTGATTTTGGTATTTCTTATATTTTGATACCCTGTTTTTAGTTTGGACCACATGGATGACCTTACGCATAACATATTTTGATATTTTGAGAACTTTTTTTTTTTTTAAAGATCTAGAAAAGTAGCTTCTCCTGTGGAATAGGAATGACTATTTTAGGATACAATACTTGCTGTGAGTCATGAGTGAGTTTCAGTTTTCATGGTTTTCTAAAATAAACTCACTTAAAGACTATGCCATAAGAAATATCATATTCTTAACTACCCTATTTCCTTTATAATGGCTTTATTATTTTTATAAAAACTTATAGACTTCACTGTTAAAATCAAGTCAAAAGGAATCTTACAAAGATAGAAAATAAAAACCCCCAGAGGAAACGTCTCTTCGAATTTTGAGTATCTTTCTGTATTTTCCCATTAAGTGGGATCATATAATATATGCTGTTCTGCATGCATTATTTACTTTAATTGAATATTATAAGTAGTATACTTCTGAAAGGAAAAAATTTAAATTAATTGAGATTTGTTTCTGAATAAAGTTTTTATTTCTGGAAATATTAAATCAAATTACTCTAAACCTTGATTAGAAAAATTCCTTATATTAAAAGGAGAGGAAATAATTTCTAAGAATACTGATATTTAATTTTAGGGAGGTTATACATGGATCTCTTAGAAAACCTGATTAGAGAAATGCATCATCTTCTCAGAAAATACTGTTTACAATATTGTGTATATAATTTTAGGGTTCTTGGATTCACCACCACCACCGCCACTACCACTCTGAAGCCCATCTGACGGTGGAGGGAAGTGGGAGTGTTTGTAGACCTTAGGGACTGTTCTAGAGATTTGAACAACCTTGTTGAGTCGTTAATCCTGTTCCTTAACACGGTAGCAGGTGTTTCTTAGGAGTTACAGGGAGGAGTAGTTGCCAGATGGAACCTCATCACAGTCATCAAAACTGAAAATAGCTATAGAGGCATTGATCTGTAAAGATTTGTTTAATACTTCTTGTTCCCCCAAAATTCCAAATGAGAAACAAAATGCTTCTAAAAACCTGTTTTATTTAATGAATAACAGGTTTTATCTTCAAATTGAATCAAGCAAAAACAATGTTTCATAATTTATCACAAAAAAAACAGAAACCAAAAAACGAATTAAGCAGATGACACAGATATTCCATTTATAGGCATATCTCAAAGATGTTGCAGGTTTGGTTCCAGACCACCACAATAAAGCAAATATCACAGTAAAGTGAGTCAAATGAATTTTTTTTTATTTCCCAGTGCATATAAAAGTTATATTAACACTGTACTTTGGTCTTTTAAGTGTGCCATAGCATCATGTCTAAAAAAAGTAACTTCCTTAATTTAAAAATACTTTATTGCTAAAAATTGTTAATCATCAACTTTCAGAAAGTCGTAATCACTGATCGTAGGTCACCATAACAAATAAAATAATGAAAAAGTTTGAAATATTCCAAGAATTACCAAAATATGACAGAGAGACACAAAGTGAGCAAATGCTGTTGGAAAAATGGTGCCGATAGACTAATTCATTGCAGGGTTGCCACAAACCTTCAGTTTGTAAAAAATTCAGTATCTGTGAAGTGCAGTGAAATGAGTTAATGTCTGTACTCTCTCAGGAGCCTGTTTTTCAGTATTCTGCTTCCAAAAGTCCAAGTTTCTGCATTCCAAGGAATTCATATAACAAGCCCCGTTAGCTCATCTTCATTTCTTGTTCTTTTCTACTTCATCAGAAGTTGTTTTCAAAGACAAAAGATAACAAAGTTAATTTTTTTTAAGATAAAAATCAAACAGTGCCTTCTTATCCTTCTATAATGCAATAATTGTGGATGTATTCACATTTGAATAGTAATGGAGTAAAGAATAGAAATATTTGTTCTTTAAAGTTTTAGATAGTATTCTAGCAGTTTTCTTAATATTTGTATATTAAGATTCATTATCAAATTGATAGGGTGCATGTATTCAAATTTCCTAAAAGGTGATGCCTCCAGTTTTTTCCAACCATTTTTCAATTTTAATGAAATCATAAATCCTTAACAAGGTTCTGTTTGCAGTGCTGTGAATCATTTGTTAATAAATGTTTGTCTTGTTCCTTTATAATAGTTTGATCCTCTAAAGTTTCAAATAAAAGCTGATTTTAGAGTCTTAGTTATTAATGTTCTAGGAGTATTGCCAAAAAAAGCTACATGTCCTATATTCTGTGCCAGTTTCTTAAATTAGACTCTTGGATTGCATCCTCAGCGTGTCACTGTAGTGGTATTGCTGGGTTGCTATGATACGGTGCTTGTTCTATAATTTGTAGCATGAATCCTATATGAGATCCTACTTTAGATTTCAAAAATGTGAGCAGCAGTAATTGGAAATATGACACGTTTTTCCTTTAAGGAAAATTATACCTATAAAATTTATTTCTGTTATAAATTATACTTGATACTTTAAACTGTTTATTCTTAGATCTAAAATAGAGGATTAACAATGAACTATTTGAAATAATTTGGTTTCCTTAAGTTTAGTTTATCACATTGACTTTTATGAAAATGGGCAATAAAAGAAAGGTTTTATGATAATATATTAAAATTTCGTTGTTCTTCTATTTGGTATTTGAGGTCTTAAGAGAAATGAATATAAACTAGATTTTCTGGCAACATGAATTTGAGACCGTATCAGCAAAACAACATTACAAGGGAAAACTCCAAATTATCTTACTTTACGGAATTTATTCTTTTTTTTTTTTTTCAGTGAACTGTTCTTAAAACCAACCCTATGTAGCCCTATTGATTTTATTCTTTCTCCTTTTATGTGGTGGTTTTTGTGTTTTCATTTACTTTTTCCATATAAATTAGTATAAATGGCATAAAGACAAAACAGGGGTATCCTAGGCATGTGTTGTATATACATTTGTGGTAGAATGAAGTTTTTATGATTGTTGGTTAGTGGCATTTGACCTTTAAATCACAACTGATCTTTAAACTTTTACTTGATTTAAATGCTTTAAACTTTTAATGTTTTGCATATTTAATATGAAAGTATTTTAGAGACCAGGACTGAACTAAAATTTTTTAACAGCTTTATTGAGATATAATTCATATACTGTATGATTCACCCATTTAAAGTATATAATTCAGTGGCTTTTAGTCTATGTACAGATATGTGCAAGCATCACTTCAGTCAATTTTAGAACATTTTCATAATCTCAAAAAGAAATGCCGTGCTATTTAACTCTTACTCCTCATCTCATCCATCCCCTTCCCTAAGCAACCACTAATCTATTTTCTGTCTCTATAGATTTCCCTATTCTGGACATTTTATATAATTGAATTGTATATAGTCTTTTGTAAGTCTTTTATACCACTGGCTTCTTTTCACCTAGCATAGTATTTTCAAGGTTTGTCCATGTTGTAGATGTTCCAGTACTTCATTCCCTTGATGGCTGAGTATTGACCCATTGTATGGTTTTAGCACCACATTTTATTTGCTCATTCATCAGTTGATGGACATTTGAGTTTCTACCTTTCGGTTATTATGAATAATGTTGCTATAAACGTTTGTATACAAGTTTTTGTGTGGGCATATGTTTTAATTTCTCTTGAGTGTATGTATACCTAGGAGTAGAATTGCTGGGTCATATGTAATTCTGTGTTTATTTTTTTTTAAAGATTTTATTTGAGATTGGGAGAGCATGAGCAGGGGGGAGGGATAGAGGAGTGGGAGAAGCAGACTCCCTGCTGAGCATGGAGCCCGATGCCGCGACTTGATCCCAGAACCCTGGGATCATGACCTGAGCTGAAGGCAGACCTTTAACCTACTGAGCGACCCAGGGACCCTGTAATTCTCTTTTTAATTGCTTGAGGAACTGCCACACTGTTTTCCACCATAGCCACACCATTTACATTCCCACCACCAGTTTATGGTCTCTGCATACCCCCACAACACTTGTTATTCTGACTTTTTGTTATAGTCATCTTAATAGATATGAAGTATGGTCTTTTTGTGGTTATGATTTGCATTTCTCTAGTGACTAATGATGTCAAACATCTTTTAATGTGCTTTTTGGTCTTTAGTGTATCTTCCTTGTAGAAATGGCCACTTCAGGTCCTTTGCCCATTTTTAATTGAATGGTCTTTTTATCAAATTGTAATAATTTTTAATATATTTTAATACCAGTCCCTTTGTCTTTTCACTTTCTTAATGGTATTCTTTGAAGTGCACAGTTTAGTTTTGATGAAAGTCCAAATTATCTCTTTTTTCTTGTTCCTATGCTTTTGGTGTCATATCTAAGAATCTTTCCCAGATCTGAGGTCATTAAGGTTTACCTGTATGTTTTCTTATAAGAATTACATAGGTTAACCCTCGCATTTTTAGTTCTCTGACCCCTTTTGAGTTCATTTTTGTATGGGATGTGATGTAACAGTTCAAATATATCCTTTTACATATAACTATTCAGATGTCCTAGCACATTTGTTAAAAAGACTATGCTTTCCCCATTAAATGGTCTTGATGCCATTGTTGAAATAAGTTGGCGCATGGTTTTGTTTCTGGGCTTTCATTTCTGTTCCACTGATCTATGTTCAGTTTTATCAGTACCACACTGCTTTGATTACTGTTGCTTTGTAGTACAATTTGAAATGGAGAAGTATGAGTCTTCCTACCTTGTTCTTTTTCAAGATTGTTTTGGCTATTCTGGATCACTTGCAATTGCAAAAGTTAGGTTATTGATTTGAGATCTTTATTTGTTCTTCTATAGTCCTTTACAGCTATAAATTCCCTTCTAAACATATGTTTTAGCATGTTGTGTCTTCATTTTCATTTGTCTCAAAATATTTTTTTTTTTTTTAAGATTTTATTTATTTATTTGACACAGAGAGAGGCAGCCTTTGATGGCTGCCTAAGGTGACTAAGGCAGCCTAAGATGACTATAACACAAGCAGGGGGAGTGGGAGAGGAAGAAGCATGCTGCCAGAGGAGGAGCTTGATATGGGTCTTGGCCCTGGGCCAAAAGCAGATGCTTAACAACTAAGCCACCCAGGCGCCCCCTCAAGATATTTTCTGATTTTCCTTTGATATCTTCTTTGATACACTAGTTATTTAGGCGTGTCTATGGTTTAATTGCTACATATTTGTGAGTTTCCCAATTTGTTTTCTGTTACTGATTTATAGTTTCATTCTACCATGGTCAGAGGACATACTTTGTAGTATTTCTGTTTTTAAATTTTTTGAAGTTGGTTTTATGACCTGGCATATGGTCTGTCCTGGAGACTTTCATGTGCACTTGAGAATATGTTATCTGCTGTTGTTGGGTGGAGTATTCCGTAGTAAATAAATTCTGTAGTGTTCTATAGAAGTCTGTTAGGTCTAGTTGATTTATAGTGTTAAGTCTTGTATTTCCTTGATCTTCTGTATAGTTGTTCTATCCATTATTAAGTGAGATATTGAAGTCTCCAGCTGTTATTGTTGAATTATCCATTTCTTTCTTCACTTTTGTTTTTGCCTTCATATATTTTGAAACTCTTAGTGCACATATTTTTATAATTGTCACATCTTATTCATGAATTAACCCTTTTATCATAAAATAATTATAATATAATTTTTTTTTTGGTTTTAAAATCTGTTTATCTGATATCAGCATACCACTCTAGCCTTCTTGTGTGTGTTTGTATGATATATCACTTTCCATCATTTTCCTTTTAGTCTATTTGTGTCTTTGCATCTGTGGCTTATATAAGACAGCGTATAGTTAGGTCTTTTTTTATTCAGTCTGAAATCTCTGCCTTTTTATTGGATTGTTTAATCCATTTATATTTAATGTTATTTGTTAATATAGTTGGATTTATGCCTGCCATTTTACTTTTCTTTTTTCTGTGTCTCGTGTCTTTTTTGTGCTATATTCTTCCTTTTCTGCTTGCTTTAGTATTAGGTGACTATTTTTCAAAGCAGCATTTAAGTTTAATGATTTTTTTTTTTACTACATCTTTTTGAGTTTATTTTTAGTGGTTGTTCTTGGGTTTGTGATATGCATATTATAGAATAAACTTCAGATTTATATTAGCTTAGTGCCAGTGAGATACAGAAACATTACTTCTACATTCCTGTATTTCATTTTCCCCTTTTAAAGGCATTATTGTTGTTCAGTTCCATTTATTAATGCTATAGACCCAACAGTACATTGTTGTAGTTATTACTTTACCATCAGTAGTTATTTCTTTAACCCAGTACATGTTTGCTCCCACCCACCTCCTTTGTGCGGTTATTGGCAATGTATTACTTTTCTCTATGGATCTATATTTTATTTATTTATTTATTTATTTATTTATTTATTTATAATGCATATATAAATATATGAGTCTGTATATATATGGAGGTATATGTATCTGTAAATATATGTAATATATACATATATATATCTGTAAGTATATAAAAATGTATCTGTGATCTGTGTGTATATATATATCTGTATCTGTATATATATTACTTTATACAGTGGGTATTTTGAATCAGTTTAGAGAGAAAGAAAAATATATGCATTAATATTGCCTCTTATAATTACATAACTAACTTTACTGGAGCTCTTTTTGTGTATGTGTGGATTTGAATTACTTTCTCTGGTCATTTGCTTTCAACCTGATGGAATTCTATTAGTGTTTCTTTTAAGGCAGACTGGGTAGCCTCTGTGTTTTTGTTTATTTGGGAATGTCTTTATTTCACCTTAATTTTTGAGAGATAGCTTTGCTGGATATAGGATTTTTGCAATGACAGGTTTTTTTTTGTTTTTTTGGGATTTTTGTTTGTTTGGTTTTAAGCAGTTTGAATATGTTGCTTTGCTTTCTAGCCTCTGCTGTTTCTGCTGAGAAGTCAACTGTTAATCTTAGCCCTTGTAAGTGACTAGTTGTTTTTCTTTTCCTGCTTTCAATATTTCCTCCTTGTCTTTGACTTTCAGCACTTTTATTATGCTGTTTCTGGGAATCTCCTTGAATTTTTCCTTCTTAGAGTTTGTTGAGCTTTCTGGGTATGTAGGTTAGCATTATTCAGTAAATTTGGGAAGTTTTCAGTCATTATTTCTTCTTTCTTTCTTTCTTCCTTTCTTTCTCTCCTTTCTCTCCTTTCTCTCTTCTCCTTTTAGTACTCCTATTATGTGCATGTGTTATACTATATGGTGTCCCACAGATCTCTGAAGTTCTCTTCATTTTTACTCACCTTTTTTCTCTAATCAGATTTCATAATCTCTATCAGTTTATCTTCACACTTCCCTAATTCTTTCTTCTGCCATTTCACATCTACTGTTGAGTCCTTCTGGTGAGTTTTTCATTTTGTTATTGTACTTTTTAATGCAAAATTTTTGTGTTTCTCTTTCTCTCTCTCTCTTTTTTTTTCTTTTGGTAAATTCTGTCTCTGTATCCTCTATTTGATATGACATTGTCATATCTTTTTTACTTCATTAGTCATGGTTACCTTTAGTTCTTTGAATATATATAATGGCTACTTTGAAGTCATTTTCTGTTAATCCAATATTTGGTTGCTCTCACAGGCAGTTTCTGTTGCCTCCTTTTTTTTTTCTTTGTATGTGGGACATACTTTCCTGTTTCTTTGTGTATCTTATAATCTTTTTTGTTGTAAACTGAACATTTTATTTATTTTTTAAAGATTTTATTTATTTATTCGACAGAGATAGAGACAGCCAGCGAGAGAGGGAACACAAGCAGGGGGAGTGGGAGAGGAAGAAGCAGGCCCATAGCGGAGGAGCCTGATGTGGGGCTCGATCCCACAGCGCCGGGATCATGCCCTGAGCCAAAGGCAGACGCCTAACCACTGTGCCACCCAGGCGCCCCTAAACTGAACATTTTAAATCATGTATTTAATGTATTATAGCAACACAATACTGGCTACTGGCCCCACCCCTCAGAGGTGGTGTTATTTGTTTATTTGTTTAGTGACTGGTCTAATGTTGTTCCTCAGAGAGGTGCCACTTCAGGCATGCCAGTAGGCACCCTGAGATGACAGTGCTTTGGACAGGGCTCTCTTTATGTTTTCCTAACTACACCCCCAACTTTAAATTCCAGTGACTTCCAGCTTGTTTAATTGTTTTCAACAATGCTCTGGGGCATGAATTGTTCTTGTAATTTTTTCTGACTAATCCAGTCAAATTCAGGCTCCTTTGAAGGAATAGTTCCTGAGGTCAGTGTCTGATATTTGTTCTGACACCGGGAGGGCTTCTCTGAGCTGTTTCTTTCCCTGGTGTTCTCCTGTGAACTAGCTCTCTAAAGCCTGTTTCCTCATTGGATCCACAAATCTTCCCATTGCCTTTCACCACAACTCCCACTTTTTTTGAGAGCACCCCTAACCTTGAACTTTTCTATGCTCTGTTACAAAAGAAATCACTTCCTTTGGGAAGAGACATAACAGCTGTTTTGTGGCTTGCTTCTCCCCCCAGGCAAAATTTCTGAGTTAGGTCTCCAGAGTTGGGTGGTTATAGGGACAGTGGCATGTTTCTCTCTGAGTGACACACCACTTCAGGAACTGAGCAGGAGATGGAAAGGGAATCATAGCCTGAGATCTTTTTGGATCTTTTGGCTTACCTCTTCCAGCATGGAACCACCACCTTTTTTAGACCAGGACTAAGGTAATGGCAGCCCCAGTATTCTCAGTGGTGCTGTACCAGATAAAGCCTCTGTCCCATTAGTTGGACAAAAGAAGGGAGCCCCGCTTTTCAACTGCACTGGCCCAGAACTTAGTCTCAGTAATAGATAGTTGTGGACAGGGTGAGAAATGCCAAAATCATGTTCCTCACCTGAAGAAAGCTATCTGACAGGGAGCTGGTTGTAAAGGGATGCTTGTGTTCTCGGTTACACCCCTCCAGAGTGGAGTTTCTGCCTAGCTAAGAGGCAAGTAGCTAGCTGTCTTTGTTCAAATACCACACATTCTTGTTGTTCTTAACAAATTTTCATAAGTATTCTTTGTTAGGTGTTTCCTCATTTGCTGTTTGCCTTAGGACCATTTCCGGAGGCTTTCAGAGTTTACTTTAAAAATAATTTTCATCTGTTTCCCCAGGCAGCAGTTCTGGTGGAACTTTTTACCTTGTCTTGCTAGAAGTTGTACTTCCTGTGGCTAAAATTTTAGCTTCTTCCGTGGTAATAATTGCTACCTTACTCGTACCTTGGAATTTATAGATTTCAAGTATATAATCATGCCAATAAATTTGAAAAAGGAATTGGGAAAATCCCTTGAAATAAATAGCTTTCTGAAACTCACACCAAAAGAAACAAAAATCTGAACAAGTCTTATACCTATTTAATTGAATCCTAATTAAAAACCCTGACAGGGATGTAAGAAAATGAAATTACAGACCAGTATCCCTTATGAACTTAGCTGCAGAAAGGTTATACAGAATATTAATAAATTGAATTCAGCAACATATAAATACAACGATACATCGTGATCATATAGGATTCATGCCAGAATCCAGGATTGGTTTTATATTCAAAAATGACTTGCTGGGATGCCTGGGTGGCTCAGTCAGCTAAGCTTCTGACTTTTGGTTTTGGTTCAGGTCATGATCTTGGAGTTGTGAGATCAAGCCCCAAGTCAGACTCCACACACAGCATGGAGTCTGCTTGGGATTCTCTCTTTCTGTCCCTCTCCCCCACCACATGTGTGTGTGTGCGTGTGTGCGCTCTCTCACTCTCTCACTCTTAAAAAAATTTTTAAAAAAAGACTTGCTAAGTAAGCAGAATAAATTGTATCATCACTTAGCTATAAATAGAAAAATAGAAATTCCTTCTCTATAATTCCTTTCTCTCTAGTACTTTAATGTGTAAATTCCAGCCACCTTATTAACCCTGATTTCCACTTACTGTCTAGCTCAATAAGGCTGCTTGTTATTTCGAGGCTTCTCCCTATAGTGGAGTCTAGAAAGTGGTAACAGAGAACTGGTATGATTGTGGGCCTCACTCTGTTTTCCTTCTCTCGGGGATCACAGCGCCATATTGTCTGTTTTCCAGCATCTGAGGGCAGTTATTTCACATATTTTGTCCAGTTTTTAGTAGTTTACAGTGGGAACGCTAGTCTGGTGGAAGTAGAAATGTTGCCCACACTTCCTGTCATTCTTATGCAATGGGTATGAAATGATGTATGGCATTTCATACATGAATTCGTATATATGATTTTTACATACTTATATTTTTCTGCTTTCCAGTGTGGTTGAATGTCTTTTCATGTTTATTGGTCATTTATGTTTCATGTGCCTTTTTCTATAGTTTTGTCTTTTTCTTACTGATTTATGGATGTTCTTTTGTGCATTCTGGATGCCAGTCCTGAGTTGGTTATAAAATGAAATGTTTTATAGTTTTCCTATTTACATTTGGTCTTTTAGTTCTCTATTTGAAATTAATTTTTATAAATAGTGTGAGGGAGGGATCTAATTTTTTTCCCTATGAATAGTCAGTGGTTTTAGCATAATTTCTCAAATTAAAATTCACTACTGACATTAAAAAAAAACAACTCTATTATATTTTAACCTTCTGTATATGTACACTAGAATGTCCTAAGTTACCTATTTTTTCTTTTCCAGTGGTCTTTTTGTCTATTCCTGCCCAAAATCATGTAGTTTTAATTACTATATGTGGTAAGATTAGTCTTCTCTCCTTCATCTTAAAAATCATCTTGACTCTTCTTGGCTCTTCATTTTTCCTGATGAATTTTAAGAGCTCTTAGGTTCCAACAAAACACCTTGTTGATTGATTGCAGCATTATGTTGCAATCCAAATTGCATTCCCTGTATATACACTGAGGAAGACATTGACTCTTGTGGTTCATGAATAATGGTATATCTCTGTTATTTATACCTTTTATATGGTTCATAAAAGTTTTAGAACTTTCTTCATAAGAGTCTTTCTTCTCCTTTGTTAGACCTCTCAAATTACTTACCCTGGAACTCAGCCACCATATTGTGAGGAAATTCAGGCCGCATGGAGAGGGCACATGTGGGGGTTCTGGCACTTGCCCCAGCTAGACCTTCAGTCAAAAGCCTGAATTAACTATCAGACATATGAGTGATTTAGCCTTCACAGGATTCCACCTCTTAGCTTTCTAGTTTTCTAGCTGAGGCCTTAAGATATCATGGAGCAGAGATAAGTTGTCCTTACTGTGTTCTGTCTGAATCTCTTCCCCAAAGAAACTGTGATAATAATTATTGTGTTAAGCCACTAAATTTGGGATAATTTGTTACTAAGCATTACAAAATTAAAGTACCAAACATCATTCTGATTGTGATTTGGCTGCTTCTTTAGGCCTGCCTAAGGAATACATAACTGAAATATTCTAATATAGTACATGGAGGAATGATTTCTTATCCTCAGTTAATAAACTGGCATTTATTACTGTGTCATGAACTTGGTTAATTTATATTTGTACTGTGTATGATTAAAAAAAAAAACATGTATCTGAGTGTATAAGACAGAGGAATAGACCCACACATTAACTCAAAGATATCTTTATTTGGTTGTCCAGTCTTTCTAAATAAGTTTCATAAACTGACACCAAAGAGTATAGTGTAAAACTTCCTTACCACATTTTCATAAAGATTCTAACTTAATCTTCAAAAATTTTTTCACGAAGTTTGCTAATATCAGTGGAAGCTGTAGTCAACCAGACTATATACTCAACTATATACTACATAGGTATTATTTTTCTCAGGTTATTCTATGAACCTTGAGGCCTTGTGTGACCCTGGTTCTTTTTAGGAGGAACCAGTCTTAAAAGTCACTTAGCCTCACTTTTCTGACCTAGAGTTGAAAGTCTCATAGCTTCACTAATGCAGTACTGAGTCTGTTCCCTAGAAGCAAGTCACTAAGTCCAGCCCACATTCATAGGAGAGTAAATTAAACCTTTTGAAAAGAAGAGTGTCAAATAATTTGCGGACAAAAATTTAAAACTAGTACACTTGCTAAGCATGAAATTAGAAACAAGGAAGTTTTATAAATAATGGCATTAGGCTAAAATATCCTAGTTCTCTCATAGCAGGGGATATAGTCATGTTCAAACACCATTAATAGTTCTGGTAGACTTGAAATCCTTTGGCTAAAGTTTTTTCTCGTTGGTTAGTGTTTAGGTGGGCACCGTCTTGTGTTCCCTTCTGAAGAGGTTAAAAAATGATGGGAGAGTGCATATTAAAACCGGTGCATATAAAACAGGAAACTTCCAAGTGTCGGCATAAATGGAACATAGGGTATAAAAGGGGGAGTAAGGGGAAATGAACTTGGAAAGGTGATGCCTCTCAATTTCTCCTCCTCTTTTCTCACCCTCAACTTTAGTTATCTTTACATTACATTTTTAAGGTTGGTAACATTTTCTACACCATAATTAAGCTTTCTCTAAATTGTAATTCTAAAAGTCGAAAGTCAGTGAGCATGGCTTATGTTGTGTGCCTGTATAGGCTTCAGAGCCACAAATGTAATTACATTTCCTTATATAGTCTTTTTAGTATTTCCTGGAGTTTCTAATTGTGTTTCTTTTTCTTGCACTTTTGACATACTTTCAAGTTTTTCTTCCATATAATAAGATATCCTATTGATTCATCCTCCTGTAGACATCACTGTCATGGGGCTTCTTTCTTCCTATTCTGAATGGCACAGTTGCTCTGTAGGGCTTTACTGCTTTTCTGGATTGATTCCCCTATTCCTGGATTCCATTTCTTTCTCTTTTTCCTTTATTTCTGCATCATGTTCTCAGATAATTTCCTAAGAAAGGTTGTGAGGGTACTAATTTTTCCAAGTATTTGCATGTCTGAAAATGCCTTTATTCATTATACTTTTGATGGTTGGCTATTTACACAGTTCTAGACTGGTGTTCAAATTTGAATGATATACCCCCATTATCTTCTGGCATCACTGTCGCTGATTAGAAATCTAATGGATATCTGCCTCTGGTTCTTTTGTGAGTTGATTTTTTTTTTTTTAATCTGAAAGCTTTTAGTCTTTTCTCCTGGAGATCTGAAATTTCAAAATGATATGCTAAATTAACCCATTGTTTGGGGTCATTTTTTTCTGTTTAGTTTTCTTTCATGTTTCAAGGCCATCCTTCCTTGAATGTCTGGTGATCCTTTACTTTCTATTAATATTAGTGAACATTCTCTTTGTTATTGTGGGGTACACACACCTATACTCTTTTTTTTTTTTTGGTTTAGTCTTATTTAGAGTGAAGGGGAAGAGAGATAAACAAATTTGTCATTTCTAATATGCATTATGAATTTTTATGTGGATAAGGATTTAGAATACAGCTATTGCAGGAACAGTTGATATTTCGAAGACTGTAGTCTTATACATGTTCTTGCATTCTAAGTGATTTGAGTCCCATTTTCATTACAGATTTGTTTTGTGATCTTGGGCTCTAATAGTACTTTACATATTGTAAAGCAGTGGCTGTCAGACTTTTTGACTGCAAACTATAATAAATGCATTTTATAAACACATTGTACTCGTATACATGCAACACCTTAATTTTTTAAAGATTTATTTGAGAGAGAGAGAGAAGAGCACTCATGTGAGAGTGGGGGGAGGGGCAGCAGGAGAGAATCTTTAAGCAGAATCCCCCCTGCGCATGAGTCTGAGGGGGAGTGGTGCTTGATCTCGAGGACCCATGAGATCGTGATCTGAGCTGAAACCAAGAGTCAGACATTTAACTGACTGAGCCACCAAGGTGCCCTGCAACATATTGATATTTTATATATATTCTAAAATTCTGGTCATGACCCACTAAAATGATGTACTACCCACCAGTGGGTTGCAGCTCACACCTTGAAAGAGTTCTCTAGATCAGTATTCCTTAAAATGTGAGCCAGATACATATTCACACTGCTTTAAAAAAAAAAAAATTAGAGATAAGTAGGGAAACCTAATAGGACTTTTGTGAGTTTTTTTGTGGGTTTTTTTTGTTTTTTGTTTTTTTTTTAAGATTTGCTTATTTATTTTAGAGAGCGAGCGAATGTGAGGGAGCATGCACAGGCTGGAGGGGCAGAGGGAAGGAAAGCATCTCAAGCAGACTCTCCACACAGGCTCTATCACACAACTCTGAGACCATGACCTGAGTGGAAACCAAGAGGTGGATACTCAACCCACTGCACCACCCATGTGCCCCAGGGCTTTTGTGAGTTTTAAAAGTTGTGTTAATCTTCAAAATTGAAATGTCTCACTTTATCCTAGCGTTGTCTTGATTCTCCTTCTGCTTAAGACCATGCAGGGATTTCTACAGTAAGATTTGTTCGGTGGTATGAAATTTCAGTTTTAAAAAAATGGAAGACAGTTAAGATGCATTTGAAAAACTAATCGTCCAGTCAAGTTTAAACCAATTATGTATTTTGCAAGGCAAGACACATCTGTTTTTTAGATAATTCTTTGTGCAGTTTTTCTTGTATCTTCCATAATTTCCATTTTGGGGATTTAGTAATGTTTTCTAGAAGAGCACTTTAATAAATCCTTAGCTCTGATGTTGTTGAAGAGATAAATTGGTATTTCAGGTCATAATATTTTTAAGTTGTAATCAAATTTCCTTGAGGAATTTTAAAGACTTAAGGCATTTAAAATTGTTGAATATGATATACTGTAATAATAATAACTGGTAAAAATTGCTGGTGTAAATTGCTCTCAAATACTTAGGGAGGTCAAAATACAGGTTTATGACAGGACTGGGTTTTTCTCTTCATTTAATGGCAGTCACTAGGATTTTAAATACTTATCCTTTATTTGTTCCTGATTTATTTACACATTTTAGAAGAAATTAATAATCCATTTGAAATAGATACATGTCATCATTTCAAGAAGACCTGGTGTAAACTGCTCTAACAAAAATTTGGGTTCTCTTGTAATTAATTTCAGGGTGACTAAGGAAATACTGTGTTGTACTCAGGGGATGATGCAAAACAATTACTCTGTGTGCATCTACCATTCCAGTTGCTGTATGATGTTGTACTATAAGGTGTTCTAATTTTTTCCTGTGAACTTGTATGTTTCCACAGGTGTTTTTATTTTTAAATTACTAAGTGAACTTCTGGTGGAAAACATCAGTGAATATTGCAGATAGAGAATCCCAGGCAAAGAAGCTGTCACCGTAGGAATTGGAATGGACATTATCCACATTGAAAATGGCAAACGGATAATTAACATTAGCCCACTAAAAATGACCAAGTCAGAACAATATGTGACATTACTGCCTAAATATTAGACATTGCCAAACTGAAACATCATTGAGTTTGCAAGCATTCTTGTAATGGTGAAGTTAAAGTATAAAGTGGCCAATGTAGATTTTTGTCAATGCTTTTTACATTTAACAAAGAGAATTATTATGCATTCTTTTTCTCACGGGTTGTTATTCATATTTATGAAATATAGCCAGAATGTAGTCTGATCTTTTTTCAACCTATTAAAATATATTTTTTGCTTTTCTTTTTTTTCTTATGAGAAAATGCAGTGTAAATTGTGTTTCAGAAAGTTACCTAAGAGTTGGGACATTAATTAAACATCTACAAGTGCAAAATATTTCATAACTTCTTGATGAAAACCATCATTGTGTTTTCTTCCTAGGAAAACCATTATAAAAATGTTTTTGACCTATATAAAAATGTTGCATGTCATGAACCTAGCAGTTTCTAATCTCTTGAAGACAGGAAATCATCTCTAACTTTCAGAACTAAGGATTGCTTTGAAAGTTAAATTAGCACATATGAAATACTTAATATTGTGTTTGGCATGAAGGACACACTAATGTTAGCAGTGGTATTATATTTTATTACGTAGCACAGCAAACTGCTTAGTAAGAACATGTACTTACAGGAAGGGTTAGGTGGGAAAAGATTTTTTCTACTCTTTAATACCTGAAAATAATTGAGGATTGGAAATGTCTATTTTACAGGAACCTGGGTGGCTCAGTCGGTTAAGTGTCTGCCTTCAGCTTGAGTCCTGGCCCCAGGGTCCTGGGATGAGCCCTGAGTCAGGCTCCCTACTCAGCAGGGAGCTTGCTTTTCCCTCTCCTCCCCGCTCATGCTACCTCTCTCTCTCTCTCTCTCAAATAAATAAAGTTAAAAAAAAAAAAAAAGGAAATGTCTATTTTAACTCAGAGACAAAGGAGTTAAAATGTTAACTGATTTCTAAATATTTCTAATGTTTGGGAAGATCCAGATGTCACCTATCCCATCTGAGCATTAGGTAATGCTAAGATAAAGTTCTGGAGGAGAAAAAATAAATTAAATCCTTAGGTTAAGAAATGAATTACTAAATAGAGAAGCTATGAAAAACATTAATTTCTTTCTAGAGAAGACTCTCAAGAGTTAGGTGCCCAGAAAATGAAACTTTTTTTTTCTTTGTATGGAACATAATCCTGAATCTTCCGTTTGCCAATCCTAGAAATCATTTTGTGTCTTCTTTTTTTTTTTTTTTTAAGATTTATTTATTTATTTATTTGACAGAGAGAGACAACCAGCGAGAGAGGGAACACAAGCAGGGGGAGTGGGAGAGGAAGAAGCAGGCTCATAGCAGAGGAGCCTGATGTGGGGCTCAATCCTATAACACCGGGATCATGCCCTGAGCCGAAGGCAGATGCTTAACGACTGCGCCACCCAGGCGCCCCCATTTTGTGTCTTCTGACATGTTAGCCAGAGGCTTCTGGCCTGTGCTGTAAGAAAAGAATGCCTTCTGTTTGTATTCTATTTTGAAATATATGTACTCAGCTTCATGATCATTATCTCATTTAATCCATTTAAATCTACCATCAATGTAGATTATTGATAAAAATGGTCATTGTTATAAATTCTTTAAGGATAGACATGATGTAATAGTTTACTATTTGTGCCACTTTTGATATTCAGCACCAATTTGAACTTATTCTATAGTGTTTTTCAGTGTGTGTGTGTGTATGTATATATATATATATATATTTAGATTTTATTTGAGAGAGAGAGGGTGAGAGAGAGAGCGCATGAGAAGGGGGAGGGTCAGAGGGAGAAGCGGACTCCATGCTGAGCAGGGAGCCTGATGCGGGACTCAATCCTGGGACTCCAGGATCATGACCTGAGCTGAAGGCAGTCACTTAACCAACTGAGCCACCCAGGCACCCACAGTGCATAATCTTTATTCCTCAAATTTAAGAGTTTTTTCAAACATCAATATGTATTTGTTGGCTCTTTATACACCCCCTGCTGGATGTAAAAGAAATAAAAAGGAACCTTGTTCCGTGAATGATCCTTGCCTTTGAGGAACCTGAAATCTTTTGGTGGGTAATAAAAGAAATATTCGTTAGATACAAGCTTGAATATAATGCATACTCAACTGTATGTTTGAGACTGTGAGTACTGTAGATGTCCTGAGAAGGGAGGAATTACTGTATCCTGACTTGCTACCTAAGGGAAATTTTGTGGAGAATGTGAGATTTAAGTTTATTCTTAGAGGGTGAGTAGGATTTGGAAACACAGGGGAGGAAATCTGGTAAGGTATTTCAGGTAGGGAAAAGAGTTTGAGCAAACCATTGGCCTTTGGAGAAAAGGAGTGATTTCATGTTGAGGAGTAGGTAACAGGAGGAAGAAGAGAATTAGGACTGGATAACAAAGTGACCATATATTAAAATGGGCTATTGCATGAGTTTGTATTGCTTTTAGCATAAGGAAAAAAACAAAACCCTGTTAGAACTGAGTTAGCTTGTAAAGATATGGCACTTATTTTCCCTATATTCCCCATCACTATAATGGAATTTAGTTATATATAAAAATCTAATATATGTTATAATAAAGATATATAATTATATAATGAGGATATAGATATCTTTATAAATAGATAAAGGTATTACTAACTGAGAAAACCTGTGGGGATTTCCTGTACAGTATGAGTTGAGAAGGATTCTTACAGCTCAGATAATCACCCCTTCTCTAGTGTATAACACATACCCAATCTAATAAGTTTTGCATAATTGGGAAGCTTACAAAAAGCAGAGGTATTCATCTTATACTTTTTCAAACTAAGTATCAGTATAGTAGACATCTATATGATTTCTTTTAAATTTAATCTCAGGGGGCGCCTGGGTGGCACAGCGGTTAGGCATCTGCCTTCGGCTCAGGGCGTGATCCCGGCGTTATGGGATCGAGCCCCACGTCAGGCTCCTCCGCTGTGAGCCTGCTTCTTCCTCTCCCACTCCCCCTGCTTGTGTTCCCTCTCTCGCTGGCTGTCTCTATCTCTTTCAAATAAATAAATAAAATCTTTTAAAAATAAATAAATAAATAAATTTAATCTCAGTCAAGAAACTTAAATAATTGAGCTAATTGAAGGTCCTTGTTTACAGATGTGAAGGTTCAGAATTGAAATTTTGCTATTTTTCAAATGTTGGAAACAAAAGGATTTAATACATTTGTTAGAATCAAATCAATATAATGTGCCCATATGTTTGTAATAAGTAGAGGGTAAAACAATAAACGTTTACTGAATGTCTGTTGTGTACCAGGCACTGTGCTAGATATGAGGTGGTGGGGAGGAAGAGAGAAAAGATCACACTTGTTTCCTGTGTTTAGTGTCCTAATAGTTTAGGAGTGTTGTACATGTAAAACATAATTGCCATATAATATAGCACAATAAATGTTATAGTAGAGATACACACCTAAGATACATTTGGGTAAAAGTGGATTAACCAATCAGCTTTAGTGTCTTAGACCGCATTTCTGAGGGGAATATGTTTCTGCTGAAACCTAATAAATGGGGAGAGTTCCCAGGGTGGGAATGTGGGGAAAGGGCATTCCATGCAGAGGAAACTGTAAAATCTTGGCAAGTTGCAGGGAATATGATTTAACCAAAGTGAGGGTACGTGCTGGAAAGTGTTGAGAGATGATTGTTGACAGTAGACAGCTGAATTTTGTATACAATTCTGAGGAGTTTGAGCTTCAATTTGTAATTTTGGGAGGATCATTGGAAAGTATTGAGTGTGATCAGATTGAGTCTCCTTTTAGCAAGATTTTAGCTTTTGAGATTGTTTAGAAGATAAATCAGGAGTTGTAGTAGTTACGGGAACAGGCAAGAGGAGCAGTTAGGATATCACTTTTGTATCTAGATGGTGGATGATGAGGGTATTAAAATGGCAGTGGGAATGACAAGAAAAGGATAGATTCCAGATATGTTAAAGAAACAGAATCCGTAATATTTAATGATTGATTATGGGTAGTGAGAGAGAAGGAAAAGTCCATTATGTTTCCTCGTTTCTGGCATGAATGATGAGATTAGATGGATGAATTTTTCAGTAGATTTTTTTTTCTTCACTAGATTTTTGAGAGAAGCTTTATGTGTATGAATAGCTCCTATAAAATTAATAGGCATATTAAAGGTAGTTTCTGGGTAGGTTATTTCTAAGTTTTTCTTTATTTTTATTTATAGATGCCACTTCCAATGAACAACAAGAGCTTTTCTGTCAGAAGTTGCAGCAGTGTTGTATACTGTTTGATTTCATGGACTCTGTTTCAGACTTGAAGAGCAAAGAAATTAAAAGAGCAACACTGAATGAACTGGTTGAGTATGTTTCAACTAATCGTGGTGTAATTGTTGAATCAGCGTATTCTGATATAGTAAAAATGGTAAGATTTATATAAATTCAAGTAAGATCTAAGGTGTAATTATGAATTACTGGGGCTGATTTTTAATAAATGAGCAATAATCAACGTACTCAAAATGTTTTTAAAGTAGTTCATTTGAAAGATTATCCATCCATTCTAGTGATGGTGTCATTGCTTATAATAGTCTGAAAATTCAATAAGGCACAGTGGCTGGTGGCTGCCGTATTGTATATTGCAGATCCAGAGCTTAGGAGAAAGATGTAGGCTTAAGATTATACAGACTGATAGATAATTAATATGATAGGGCTGAATTGTCACTAAGGGAGGATGTCTAAAGTGGGAAGAGAAGAACAATGAAAAACTATGGGATTCTCTACATTTCAGTAGTTGGGTAAAGGAGATCTAAAAAATTATATTTATTTAAAATATTTTAATATATTTATAGAGTCTATAACACTTGAATTTTGATAAAAACTCAGGACCTTTAAAAAGTTAAGTAACATAAATAAGTGTATGAAATCTCTGAAATATAAATTACTGCTAACTTTATTAAAGTAAGGTTGTTTAGGATATTGTTTATTAATAATTCAACCTTATTCTCCATCAAATAGTAGAAATTTGTTTAGGATTTGTGACTTCTGTATTTTGGTGCATAGTAACAAAATACAAAAAATTTAGTTGGAGTAATTAGAGTCACTGAGTACATAATTGAAGCTTAAATGTTACCCGGGTATAGAAGGTTATAGCAAGTATAATTTGTACTTGTCTTCATTTCCTTCCCCTTGCCTAATATATGTTCTGGGGGAAGAACAAAATGTAGTTAAATTTGGCCCTATTATACTAGTTTTCTTTCATCACTCTGTACTAGAAAATTTTGTGTTTTTTTTTTAATGAAAATAAAAGCCTAAAGAATTTTTAAAAGATTAGCTGTTCCAGAGAACATTGATCAAAATAAAATTGGTTTCCGAAACTCTCATAGACAGTAAAAAGTGACAGTTTGAAAACGGAAATATTGAATACTGATAAACTTATTTTGTTTTTTGTTTTGCGTTTATCATTAAAATATGTTCAGAGGAAAACAGTATTTCTATTTTACTGATTCCAAATGGTTAGTATTCATGAATTTTGAAAATACTGAAGAAGATACTTTATTTTTATCTCTGTAAATGTACTGACTTGAGGAGGGGGTGCCTGGCTGGCTTAGTGGGTAGTTCGTGCAACTCTTGATGTCAGACTTATGAGTTTGAGTACCATGTTGGGTATAGAGATTACTTAAAGTTACTGACTTGGATATTGAAGTGACTTAAATATTTGCATATTGAAAATGCTCAAATATTTGAGTCAAATTATTCTGTAATTTGCTATGTAATAATAAATTCTGGAATTTAATTTCTTTCCCCAAGAAAAAAGGTGTGTGTGTTTGTCGTCTTTTTTTTTTTTTCCGGGTACTTTATTTCTAGGTAAGTGTGAAGCCAGCTCACCCTGTTGGCCCTGTAAAGCTCTTATGTGTGTTTGTTATATACAGTTACTTTTGTTGGTGGCTAGAAGGTTATTTTTTTTTCTTTTACTACCAATAGTAAGTATGATGTCAAAGGCAAATTATGCCCTCTTCTGGGATATATTTCCCTTTGAAGTTTTGTCTGTGACTTTCTGCCATTCTTTGAGAAATTGATATCCATCAAACTTTTGGTTCTGCCTTAATGTTGAGTTCTAACAGATCAAATTCTAGGTTATTACTTTCTAAGTCTTATGGTTATAGTAGTTGACTGTTAGCAGTTCTTTGGCTGACCATAGATGCCACTTCATAAGAACAGTTGGAGATTTGCTTGCACCACCAAACAGCTCTTGTCTCATCCTTTACTCCATAAATAGTTTATTTCAGGTGACCAGTCCTTATTAGTATGGCTTTAAATGTTTACTAAGCCATGTAGTCTCTCAGTCTGTTCATCATTCTTCAAAGAATTGTGAGTTAGCACCACAGTCTAACTGTTAGAGAAAAAAAGATGTGAAATTTACCTTGCTGCTGAGACAGTTGAATGACAAAATTATAACTATTGTATTTCATTGAATCTGAAATGAAGAATCTCACATCCTGATTTCAGAGAGATTAATGTTTTTTTTTTTAAAAAGGCTCAGAGTAGATGAAATACATTAAATCACCAATGGGGTATTATAAACTATATCTGTAATAGCAGTGAAAGTATTCTGCCTCCCACGCCTCTCCTTAGTGTGGTGTGTATGTATAGGAATGGAGATCTTTTCTCAAACTCTTTCGTATTGTAAGGTAAGTAAATGGCTGGATTAGAATATGGAGGGAATTGTGGAAAGATGAAGAGGATCAAGTTAGAGATAGGTAGAGTTAGGATCTTTATGCTTTTCCCCCCATAATCCCCTCCCCTCCTTTTTTTTTTTTTTTTCTGTTAAGCAAAACTTGGAAAGAACAACTTGTAATATAAGGAAGGAGGAATCCAGAAGAAATCTGTAATCTTTAGTAGGTTGGCATCTGAAGAAGTCAGTTATGGATTAGAGAAAAGAGAAACAAATGCCTGCCTTCTTCATATCTTGATGAGGTTTATAGGTTTTGAACTAGGCTTGTAGTCACAACTTAACTCTTTCCTTAAAGTTATCTTTAAACTATTTCATTTACATTGTTTAATCTAATTATACAGCAAGGAATATAAATCTAAATTTCTTTTTCTTTACAGATCAGTGCTAATATCTTCCGTACTCTTCCTCCAAGTGATAATCCAGATTTTGATCCAGAAGAGGATGAACCCACGCTTGAGGCCTCTTGGCCTCACATACAAGTATGAAACATATTATATATTGATAATTTTTGCATTTATGATATTCTGCTGAAATCATGGTGGTTTTTAGATCCGAGTGTCTATTTAAAATATTTGACTTTTAGTATGTGTTATCATTATTTTCTTTTTCCCAAAATGTTTTTACTTTTTTATTGTGATAAAATACACTTTTATCATTTAAACCATTTTAAAGTGTACTGTTCAGTGGCATTAAGTACATTCACAGTGCTGTGCAACCATCACCATTTCTAGTTCTAGAAGTTTTTCATTACCCCAGTGGAAGCCCCCTTCACATTAGCAGTCACTTCCCATTCTCCTAACCCCACAATCCCTGACAACTACTAATCTGCCTTCTGGCTCTATGGATTTGCCTGTTATGAATATTTAATATAAGTGAAATCATATAATATGTGGCCTTTTGTGTCTGGGTTCTTTTATTTAACATAGTATTTTCAAGGTTCAGCAATGTTGTCTCGTGTGTCCATACCTCATTCTTTTTAATGGGTGAATAATATTTCATTTTCTGGATACACCATATTTTATTTATCCATTAATCAGTTAATGGATGTTTTGGCTTATTGTAACAAGAGCTATTATGACCAGTCACGTACCAGTTTTTGTTTTAAAATGTTTCCCATTAAATTTTGATAAGTTGTGTTTTTGTTTTCATTCACCTCAAATATTTTCTAATTTTCCTGTGATTTTTTCTTTATTATTTAGGAATATGTTAAATTTCTACATATTTTTGACCACCACGTTTCTTTCTATTACTGATTTCTAATTATTTCATTGTAGTTGGAGAATATACTTTAAGTTCATTGAGGATTGAGTTCATTTAGTTCAGTCCTTTAAGTTCATTGAGGATTGTATTAGGACCTCACATATAGTATATTCTGGAGAATGTTTCATGTGTGCTTGAGAAGAATGTGTGTTCTGTGGTTGTTGGTAGAGTGTTCTGTAGAAATCTGTTAGGTCTAATTGGTTTGTAAGGTTGTTCAAGTCTTCCATTTCCTTGTTTTGATCTTTTATTTACTTCTATCCATTATTGAAAGTGAGATATTGAAGTTTCCAGCTATTGTTGCTGAATTATATATTTCTCTCCAATTCTGTCAGGTTTTTCTTCATGTATTTTGGGGCCCTGTTGTTAGCTGCTTATGTTTATAATTGTTATATCTTCCATCTGGATGTGCTTATCATTGTAACTCTAGAAAGTTTCTCAAGTTTATTTTGTCTCATATTAGTATAGGCACTCCACCTCTCTTTTGGTTACTGTTTGCATGATACATCTTTTTCACCCTTTTACTTTTAATCTGTTTCTTTGAGTCTAAATTGTGTCTTGTAAAAGTTGGATATGTTTTTTTAGTTAGTTTCGACAGTTTCTGCCTTTTGATTGGAATGATTAATCCATTTACATTTAATGTAATTACAGATAAGATAGGATTTACATCTGCCATTTTGCAATTTTCTGTTTCATGCCATTTTGTTTCTCTATTCTCCATGACCACTTTTTGTATTAAACAGTTATTTTCTAAGGTACCATTTTAATTCCTTTTTTTTTTTTTTGAAGATTTTATTTATTTGTCAGAGAGAAAAAGCACAAGCAGGGGGAATGGTAGGCAGAGGGACAAGCAGGCTGTCCGCTGAGCAGGGAGCTCAATGCGAGACTTGATCCCAGAGCCCTAGGATCGTGACCTGAGCTGAAGGCAGATGCTTAAACAACTAAGCCACCCAGGCATCCTTACCTTTGTTTTGTTTTGTTTTGTTTTGAACTGTATTTTTTATTTTTTTAGTAGTTACCCTGGGGATTACAGTTAGCATCTTAAAACAATCTAGTTTGGTTGAATACTAACTTAATTTCAATAATATACAAAATTTTGGTCCAGTATACCTCCATTGCCTCCCCTACCTCCTTGGTGGTATTATTTGTGGTATTATTGTCATACAAATTAGATCTTCTTTTTTTAAAGATTTATTTATTTGAGAGAGAGACAGAGCATGGGGGTGGGCAGAGGGAGAGGGGAAGCACACTCCCCACTGAGTGGGGAGCCAGACACAGGGCTCAATTTCACAAATCTGAGATCATGACCTGAGCCAAAACCAAGAGTCAGACACTTAACTGACTAAGCCAACCAGGTGCCCCATGAATTAGACCTTTATACATGCCCACCAATACAGTTTTGTAATTATTGCTTTATGTGGTTGTCTTGTAGAGCAATAGAATAAATTAGTTATAAATAAAATACGTTTATGCTGTCATATTTATTTATGTATAGTTGACCCTTGAACAACATGAGTTTTAACTGCATGGGTCTACTTATATGCAAATTTTGTTTGATAAATACAGTACAGTACTGCAAATGTATTCTCTTCCTTATGTTTTTTTAAAAATTTTAATTCCAGTATAGTTAATATACAGTGTTATGTTAGTTTCAGGTATACAGTGTAGTGATTCAACACTTCTGTATATTACTCAGTGCTCACTGTGATAAGTTTACTCATAATCCCCTTCATCTGTTTCAGCCATTCCCCCCACCCACCTCCCCTTTGGTAACCTTTAGTTTGTTCTTTATAATTATTTATAGAGTCTATTTTTTGGTTTGTTTCTTTTCTTCTTTGTTCTGTTGTTTTCCTCTTTAAATTCCACATGTGAGTGAAGTTATATGGTATTTGTCTTCCTCTGACTGACTTATTTCACTTAGCACTGTACTCTCTAGATCCATCCGTGTTGTTTGAAATGGCAAGATTTCATTCTTGTTTATGGCTGAGTAATAGTCCACTGTGTGTGTGTGTGGAGGGGGGGGGGTATAATATTCCACACACACACCACATCTCTTTTATCCATATTCATTTATCAGTGGACACTTGGGCTACTTCCATAATTTGGCTGTTGTAAATTATGCTGCAGTAAACATTGGGGTACATATATCTTTTCAAATTAGTGTTTTCATATTCTTTGGGTAAATACCCAGTAATATAATTACTGGATAATATAGTAGTTCTATTTTTAATTTTTTGAGGAACCTCCATACTATTTTCCACAGCAGCTGCACTAGTTTGCATTCCCCTTATGATGTATTTTTTTTAATGAATTTTTTTCAGATTTTTATTCATTTATTTGTGAGAGAGAGCACAAGCAGGGGGCAGAGGGAGAGGGAGAAGCAGACTCCCCGCTGAGCAGGGAGCCCGACGTGGGGCTTGACCCCAGGGTCCTGGGATCATGACCTGAGCCAGAAGCAGACTCTTGACCTACTGAGCCCCCCCCCCCACCAGACACCCCTGGATAATCTCTACTCATCTGCCTTCACATTCACTTACTCTTTCTTATGCCAGCTCAGATTGTTTTGGGTTGCTTTTGTGGGTCAGCAAGTTCACTGAAGTCCTCACTCTGCCATTCAGAAGTCTCTTATCTGGAGCATGTCTATTTAATTGAGACTGAGGGAGGGGTGTCTTCCTGACCTAAATGCCATTATGTGACAGTTCACACCTCAGATGTAATTGGAAAATTGGTAATAAAAACTTATATAGGCAGGACCAATTCTTCCATTAAACCTTCCCTGTTTCTGTCTAGCTCTAACTGCGTCATTCAAACATACCCTCAAATATGTGGCTTTAATGTAATGTCATCTAGGGTTCACTCAGGAGAATCACATTGGCACTACCTCAGTTCATACTTTAGTAACTAGCACTCTTCAGGTAGAATTTAGGGTAGATCATCCTACACTACTTACAGACTGTTACAGAGAATCCACTATAGCCATAAAGTATTGTACGCACATGTGTATAGTGTTTCTTTTGCACATGTTTTTATTTATATCTAGTCTTTGTGATCATTGATTTTTGTTCCCCAGTTGTCTAGCTAAAATACTCTGAGAATATTCAAATGACACTATTATTTTTAAGCAAGGCTCTGAAGGAGAAAGTAAAAGCTCAAAGGACTCTTGCCTTTAATGCTTCAAATAAATTTTGTATTTTAAAAATAATATTAATGACCTAAAATCTGCAGGCAAGCACAATGATATGTTTTTCTAGAGAATTTAATGAATAGGTCTATATATAACCAATGGTACTCATTTATAAGACTGCTGATCATGATTAGCGAATTATATTATAGCAATACGAATAACTATTGAGCACTTACGTGTTTCAGAGATAGTGACAACTGCTTTATATACATTATCTCATTTAATCCTTTTGGTAACACCATAATATTCACATTTTAGGATAGAGGGATGGGTGATGGGCAGTAAGGAGGGCACTTGACGTAATGAGCACTGGGTGTTATATGCAACTGATGAATCACCAAATTCTGCCAAACTAATAATACACTATATGTTAACTAAATTGAATTTAAATAAAAAATTTTTCAAAAATATTGTTTACATTTTATAGATAAGCTCACGTGAAGATAAAAGAGATTAAGAACCCTGCCCAAGATTATAAAAGTAATAAATGGCCAAATTAGGTTTACAACTCAAGTATTACTCCAGAGTACTTGCTCTAAATTTTTAAAAGCTTTAGTGCCTCTCTTAAATATAGTCTGTGGCCCTAAAATAAATGCATACCAGTTCTTAATGAGGCTTAATTCATACCTTCTTAGCTTCATTGTAACACCAGTAAATTAAATCTTCCAAATAATTCAACTAGCCATACTTTTTCTTTTTTAGCCCTCATAAGTGAGTTTGTAAAGGTATAATTATATAGGTATGGATATGCCTTAAATAAAACCAAAGTTTATATATACAAAATCTAACAAGAGAATTATCATCATTACAAAGCCTGATGAAATGGAAGTGATTCTGGTGACAGACCTCTACTTAAATCCCAGTTTTTATACTTTTTCTACCTGTATGACCTGGTTAAGCTGTTTAACTTCTCTGTATCCTCCTTTATAAAACTGGAATAAAACAGGATTGTATAAGGATTGAATGAGATAATGTATGCACAGAAACTAGCACAGTTTTTAAAACTATACTGTTTTCTCTTCCCTTGGTTTCTTAAAAGATAAGTACTTTTGGTATGTGGGAAGAAGTATAATTTTGTTTTTATTGTTAACTTTATGCTGATACCTTTATATGATATATGATACCCTTGGTTCTTTCTCTGATAGCTAATTTATTGGTTCCCTAGAATGAACAATACTGAAATTATCAAGTAGTCTCTTCTCCCATTTCCTACTTACCTAGCATCTAATGTAAATAATGCATTTACTCTCACAGTAAATACCTATATAGCAATTCAGAACTTCTGCTTTCCATTCACTCTTCTCCATCCCCTCCCTCAACTTTATATTTTTATTCTTGTATAATACTTGCGTGGTTAGAATGTGTAACTCTTGTATACTACTATTCTGTTACCCTTATGGCCATTGCTTTTTATTAGTTCTACGGGTAATATATTTAATTTTACCATCAATCTGTATGTCAGAGTTCCTCTAATCATTAATTGGTAATTTGGAGCTCATTCTTTTTTTTTTTTAAGTTTTTATTTATTTAAGTAATCTATACCCCAGTGTGGGGCTCAAACTCACAAGCCCTGAGATCAAGAGTAAATTGCTCTTCAAGCTGAGCCAGCCAGGTGCCCCTGGAGCTCATTCTTTAGAGAGGAACTCGTGGAAATATTATTCCCTGAGTTTTTGCATGTACAACAGCAATTTGTGTGTAGCTTTAATTTCTAAAGATCAACCTGATTTGTTATGAAATCCTTGATTCATCTTTCCTAAGGTACCTTAAATATGTTATTCCATTGTCTTCTGATTTCAGTCTGATTTTCCTTCCTTATATAAAGACTTGGGTGTTTTTGCTTGGACACCTAAAGGATGTTTTTCCTTTAATGGCCAAGTGCTTTACTGGTCATACACAAGTGTTGATTTTTCTAGATAAATGTTCTCAGTTGAATAGTACTCTTTCACTATAAAAGTCAACTTTTATTTTTATTTCTGAAAAGTTTTTTTCAGTAATAGTTTTTAATGTTTCTTTTGTTGCACTGCTTTGTTTTTCTTCTTTGGGGATGCCAGCTATTCATATGTTGGCTCTTCTTTGGTTCTCTGTGTCTCTTACTTTCTCTTGAAGTCTTATTTTTTTAATCTCCTTTTTTATTCTGTTGGACTGTTGTTCATCTTTCTTATTTCCATTCCCTTTTTCCTTTTTTGATTCCTCTAGTTGTAAGGCAGACTGACAGTATGAGAGACAGGTGAGAGGAAGGGAATGGGTACTATATTAGTCAACCAACAATGCCTGCCACAGGCTAGAATCATTGGAGGAGAGAGTCTGTGTTGAGTAAAATGAAAAATGATATTTTTTAATGGCAATAGGATGGATAATCAGCAACATCAGCTATTTTTTATATAGTTTCTGGGAGGTAGAGAGAAACCCTGCTTTATATGTGCTAGCTGTTACTTCCGATTACATTGTTCATTTTTATTTTGCCAGGACTTACATTTTTAGTGGTCATTCCATTTTATTTTAAAATACAGGAGAAAGAAATTTATAATATTCTGTGCTCTTTGGGACACTAAACAATAGTCTGCCTCATTTATTCTGTCTAGCATATACATATCTAAATAAAGTGAAAGAGGAATCCTAAGATTAGCAAAAGCTGATAAAAATTTTAAGATTTATCAGCACATTAGAGCTTAAAGAACTAGAAAATCTGAAGCGGAAAACTTTTTTAATAGCATCATATACCAGTTCATGTGAAATTTGAGACCATAGTTGATATAAAATTAATGATACTATATTTAATAATGCAAAGGTTTTAAAAGCATGAAATTCTCATTAGCTAGTAAGTTATATCTTTTTTAATCACATGTAGTTGGATAATCTGAAAAAGTTTCCTCAGTCTTTGAATTTCTAAAAATAGTATCTCCATTAAGATATTTTTATATGCTCATGGAAATTAACAGTGAAAATTCAGCCAAACAAACAGTATGCTTTCTATTTTTCCCCGGTATGATTTGAAGTTTCATTTGAATTCCCTGCCACTAGCAGTTCTTAACATTGTAGTAGGTGGATGGTGAGTTGCTTTCAAAATACAGTTTTTAAAAAATGGGTTTTCTCCCAAGACAGAATACACAGAGACACATAAGAAATTTTCATACATCCATGACCCCAATGAAAAGACTCTGCCCTAGATATATATGTTTATAATTAAAAATCTTTCTTTTAACTAAATTTAGTATACACTTCTAAAATTTGGCAATTAAATGGTCTAGGGCCATCAGAAACTACTAAATGCTGAGTGAACTGATTTACAGGATCTGTCAGAATATAGTTGCTACATCATTATTTAATCATCTTTTTTTTAGGGTGGAATATTAGAGCTGTTCTGATAAATGAGATTGTAGACAGTTGTAGCACTGAGGAAATTTGCTCAATGAAAGTTCTTCTTTTGTTATTGTACTTTATTAAATCAATTCACCTGGAATTTTTTGTTCTGTATTAGAAGTTTACATTTTACATTCAGCTTATCAGATACTTGATTTTAGAAATTGATTTGATAGGATGAAAAATAATCATTAAATTAAAGAGGGGAATAATCACAAGTAATTTCAAACCTTTCAAAATTTTGTTTCCCCAACCCTGTTCATGAATTTCCTAAAAAATGTGCTAATTTATAGTTTGTTTTTACTTTTTTTCCACACTGTAATGGAAATACTAACGAGCAATGGAAAAATGCAATAAATGAAATAAAGAAACAAAGAAAAAAGGAACAAAAGAAAAACCGTTTTAGTAGTAGGTGACTGGTCATCTTTTAATTTACAAAATGTAATATTATATGGTATAATGTGTTATTAACAGTTATAAATTATTTTTTATTTTCTTTCGTAAGTATTACTGCTTTGTATTTATTGAGGACAAACAAGATTATAACTTTCTGTATACTGACTTTTAGATAATTAGGGAGGCTTGGCTGCTGTATTAGCTTGGAATACAGGCAGATTATATAGTATTTTAATTTTCTTTTATTAGTTATTTTCTTTAGTGGCACAGAAACTTATGATGTAATTATGTAGGGTACTGACTAAAACATAGACCTTTTTAGGAATAACCTGTATTTTAGGGACTAGAAACTCTTCTTTGTGACCTCTCTCTACAATTAGAAATTTAAACTGGGAACATATACATGTACATTTTACAGTATACACCTTCACACTCAAGTAGCTTTTAGCTTCAGTGTTCAGGCACATTTAGTTCAGTGTATGTTAAGCCGTACATGAATTCTTTCATCTATTAAATCGATTTTAAAACCCATTTAAATTGGGATGCCTGGGTGGCTCAGTGGATTGTCTCCCTTCAGCTCAGATCATGATCCCAGGGTCCTGCTCAGCGGGGAGCCTGCTTCTCCCTCTGCCTGCCGCTCCCTCTGCTTGTGCTCTTTTTCTCTCTCACAAACAAATAAAATCTTAAAAAAAAATTTTAATTAGTTTTCTTTTAATACAGTTTGGAAAATATTGGTCCACCATATTCCTTGAAGAGAGCCTTTTGTGTATATACGGTTCGTTAAAGTTGCTTCTTAGTCTTATTGCCCCTCTGGGCCAAACATTTCCAGTTCCTTTAGCTTTTTGTATAGATCTTATTTTCAGATACTTTAATCATCTGTGGTTTTTGCTGTACCTTCTTCTAAAGTCTTTTACTGTGTAAGGTGTGAAGATCAGAATTTTATATATTTTAACTACCTTAGGAAAGACATGGTCATTAGAGTGGTAAGTTTACCTGTTTTTAGTTACTTTTTACATTTTGTACTTATTTTTTATCTTTTAGGGTATTTTTTTGGTTCACAGAAGTAGGAGGACCAGCCATACATTGAACATATGTGAAGTTTGCCAGTTTACTAGAGAAATGAATCCATTGCTAAAAGTATCTGTAGTTCTTTGTAGCACTGTTTCTTAGATTCTTAGAGCAAATTATTTCTTCATATAGAAGAATATAGAGAAACTTCGGTAATTACTCAGAAACAGTCTCTGCACAACTATGATTTTATTCATTCAGTAAATATTCTGTTAAGGCATTGTTCTAAATATTGGGGGTAAAGTATTGAACTAATAAGCAAAATCTTTTATATTCTAGTGGAAAATAATAAATAATACTATGTCAGGGTATGATAAATATAACAAAAAAAGGTAATGCAGGATAAAGAGTATAGAGAGAGTGACAGTGAGGACAGGGTACTAGTTTATAGAAGCATAGTCTTAATTGTGCCATCTTGAAGACTTGCAGCTCTGTACATTAGTGTTTACTTCTGTTTGACATTACTCAGGCATGTGTTTATTAGATAACCTTTTGTTTTCATCTCTTCAGCGGTGCTAAGTTGGCTGCATAAAAGCAGTTTGCTGTTAATCTTGACTGGTCACTTAATGTTCACTGTGTCAGGTAAATGATGGAGATGAAAACTATGTAAGAAATAATAATGTGGTATCTGTGATAGGCATAGGTTTCAACTAATAGAGGATTCAGCTGATGACATACAAGTCTCCCAAAAGACATGTGATTACTCTTAATAGTATTAAGCCTTAAGCACTATATATCTCATGCAGATCTTAAGAGGTAGAGTATACAGGCTAATGCATGCCATACTTGACTCATGTATAACCTGGTCCCACCTTACCACAAATCTTACTTCCACTGAACTAGGGATCTGCATAAAGATTCTGAGTCTCTGATTCCATACCCACCAACCTATACCCTACACATCTGCTTCTCAGGACATGCCCTGCCTTTCTATAATAAGCCCTTTTTCTTCTTGGCTTATCCAAAATCAAATCAAATGTAGGGTTCAGGTTGCAAGTCCTCCTTAAAACTTTTCTTTTGTTATTTTTTTAAAGATTTTATTTATTTATTCAACAGAGATAGAGACAGCCAGCGAGAGGCGGAACACAAGCAGGGGGAGTGGGAGAGGAAGAAGCAGGCTCATAGCGGAGGAGCCTGATGTGGGGCTCGATCCCACAACGCCGGGATCACGCCCTGAGCCGAAGGCAAGCGCTTAACCGCTGTGCCACCCAGGCGCCCCTCCTTAAAACTTTTCTTACTGACTTTATTCCACAGTGATACAGCTCTTTTCTAAACGTCTCCTCCATTCATAGTCTGTCCCATATAATTTTTTAAAGATTTTATTTATTTAGAACACAAGCTGGGGGCAGGGGGGAACAGAGGGAGAGAGAAACTCAAGCAGACTCCCTGCTGAGTGCAGAGCCCAACATGGGGCTCAGTCTCATGATCCTGAGATCATGACCCAAGCTGATATCAAGAGTCAGGTGCTCAACTGCCTGAGCCAACCAGGTGCCCCTGTGCCGTATAATTTTTGTATATATACCATTTTATATGCTTCTAGTTTTCTCTTCTCTCCCTACCAAGTGAAAGCTTTTTTGGAGCTATACAGTGCCCAGTATCTGTTCACACTATACGTAGCTAAAAAGAAAACTTATTTCGTCTATGCATACACTTCTGACACCAAATGTGTTGATTTTCCACACCAAGAAATTCACCACTTCTCTGTGAACACCAACTGGGTGTCCTGTAATTTATTCATTTCTGACACTAATGATCCAGAGTTAACTACAGATGCACAGGTTAAGGGCTCAGTCCCAGGAGACCATGTCCCACTTCACATGGCAGTCATGAGTCTTGGCCTCTTGTACTTCTGACCGACTGGCTCTAAGTCTGGGGTTCCCACCACCCACTCCTCAGGTTTGATAATTTGCCATAACTGCCCATAGAACACAGGGAAACACTTCACTTATTGTTACTTACCAGTTTATTATAACGGATACAACTCAGGAACAGCCAAATGAAAGAGATGCATAGGTTAAGGTATGGAGAAGGGGCTCCATGTGTACCACCCTCCAAGCACCTTGATATGTTCCCTAGCCTGGGAGTTCTCCAGACCCCTTTGTTGAGGATTTTGATGGTGGTCCCAGTAGGTGAATAGGATTTATTAAGTCACTGGCCAGTGGTGATTGAACTCCGTTTCTAGCCTCTCTCCCCTCCCTGGAGGATGGGGAGTGCTGAAAGTTTCAACCCTCTCATTATCACATTGTTTCCTGTGATAACCAGGCTTCATCCTCCTGGAGTTACCACATTAACCTAAACTCAGGCGTGTTTGAAAGGGGCTTCTTATAAATAACAAGAACTGCATCTCTTACCCCTTATCTCTCAGGAAATTCCAAGGATTTTAGGAGCTCTGTGCCAGTAACCAGAGATGAAGACCAAGTATATATTTTCTTATATCACAATATCGCTGTAGGCCAGTATTGGACGTGAAAAATAGGCACTGAGTAGGTTGTGCCGGTGAAACTCCGTAGTAGTCCATGAGACTGTACTAACTCTTCAGAGGACTCTGCTAAATTTTTTATCTTTTTGCATGTGTGCAATCCAAAGCAAAATTATTTGTATAGTTGGTTGATTAGAAGATTATTTATAAATAAAAACTGATATCAATTTCTGTTTTTGTGTTATAATGTCATACTTAACAACTAAAAGTTAGATGATAATTAGACCAGATAAGCATCACTCCTTTGGATAATTGGGGAAAGATGTGTCAGACAAAAACAACCTTTATTCAGCTCCCAAAACTGTTGTTAGGCTTAGAATATTATGGAACTCATAGAAGTAAAAATTTGTTATTCTGTGGTGAATGATAAGGCCCAGATCTGGTAATGCTTTTTTGGGTGTTGTAATGTCTGTGCATTTAGTGTAGCGATCTTTTTTTTTTTTTTTTCCCCTCCCTTCTGTATGTGGCCTACCTAAATGTTTATTGAATGACTGTTTTTACTTTGGGACGTAATCTTCCTTTTTTATTTTTAGGGCACTAGACTAATATGTTGTTTGATAGCTAATAAATGAAGGCACATTTGGGGCTATACTTCTGCATTTTATAGCTGTTAGGTTATAATAAAAAAAAACTTTAAGTGTATTTTCCTTTCTTAAAAGATAGATGTAGGTGTGATGGAGGTTGATGGAGGTGAGTTAAACTAAACCTTTTTTTTTTTTTAAGATTTTATTTATTTGAGAGAAGAAAGCATGAGTGGCGGGGTGGAGGGGGGAGGGACAGAGGGAGAGGGAGGAGCAGGCTCCCCATCGAGCAGGGGGCTGGACGTAGGGCTCAGTTCCAGGACCCCGAGATCATAGATCCGAGCCAAAGGCAGACGCTTAACTGACTGAGCCACCCAGGCGCCCTAAACCTTGCTTTTGACTCTGATTTTGACAGCAAGTGAACATTTCCTATTACTTTTAAGATGCTTGGCACTCATATATATATTTATATGTATTAATGTATATTAACTATATTTATATATAGTTAAATGTATTATATGTATATATTTTATATTTTATAATATATATATATATATATATATATATATATATATATTTTTTTTTTTTTTTAAGAGGACGAGGGGGTTTGGGGGTAGGGGGAAGCAGGCTCCACACCCAGCACAGAGCCCAGTGAAGGGCTCAGTCTCCCGACCTGTGCTCATGACCTGAGCCGAAACTAAGAGTCGGATACTTAACTGAGCCACCCAGGTACCCCAAGATGCTTGGCACTTTTTAAGTAGATACCCTGCTGTGACTTCTAGTTTATTCGCTGTGGTAAACAGACATTCCTTCCCAAACCCTGAACTTACATAATTTAGTTCATTACTTCCCTAATGTAAATAAGGCATGCTGGTTTTGATTTAATTTTTTCCCACTATAGTATAGAAAGATGTGAAGTTTTTTGCTTTTTATTGTTAGTGATACACTACCCCTTACAATCCAGTGTATTCTTATCTGGAGGTTTCTGATCCTGTATTTAAAGAACTCTGGAGATTAAATTGGGTGGGTTAGGAGTCCACTGGAGAAAGAACACGTTCCCAGTGAGTATGGACTGCAAAATAGTCTTTCTTTGTTAAATATTTTATAGGTGTTGTTTTTATTTTCTAACTCCTGTAATTTCAGTTTCAACAAGTGATATGAAGCAATAAATCCCCCAATTTACTAGCTTAGGAGGCCAAATTGTGAATATATATTTAGTTCTTAAAAACTGCTACCAACTCATCACGTTTTCTAATGAGGTTGGAAATCTCCCTCCTAGGGTGGTAGAGGAGGTATGTTTGGTATGAAGGGATAAATTTGGGTAAAATTTTTTAGGCATCGTCTTAGTTTTTATTTGGCTTTCTTTCATAGTTGGTTTATGAATTCTTCTTAAGATTTTTGGAGAGCCCTGATTTCCAGCCTAGCATTGCAAAGCGATACATTGATCAGAAATTTGTACAACAGGTAAGGAATTCTTAATGTCTTAAATTTTCTTATGTTCATCTTATCAATGATTTATTAATTTGTGATTAAAATAGTCTTTCAAAACTTAAATGGTTTATTTCACTTTAACAGCATTTAATACTCTTGCCAGACAATTAGGGTAAAGGTGAAGTAGCTTTGAGAATACAAGGGTGTTTTAATCACAAGTGAGCTTCTAATGAAGTCAAGTGAATTTCTTATCCAATACTGAATTCTCATAGTTACTTTATGAAGATCAGAAAAGCAAGCCCTTCTGGACAATCTGAGAAAGCTTGGTATGACCATTCAATCTAAAGGGAAGAAGCCTTCTTTTAAATTTTTAAAGTCTCTGAACTTGAACTTTGACATGTGTTTTAAGCATTGTGACTTTGAAATGACAGAGAAAAAATGGAAATGGAATCATTGTTAGGAGTTTAGGTGTTAGGGTCCTTCCCTGTTATTAATTACCAGTGACCTTTCCTTTTTCCTTTCCCCTTCCCACCTTAGGCATTCTAGCCACCCAGTTCCTAAGCCAGAGATAAATGGGATCTTTACGAAGAAAAGGAGATAGAGTGAAACAATGTGATACCTTCTTTTATTTGTTCTTTTTTTATTTTTATTTTTTTAAAAGATTTATTTATTTGAGAGAGAGAGAGAGGGCACACACAAGTGGGGGCAGGAGCAGAAGGGGAGAGAGAGTCTCAAACAGACTCCCGATGATTGCAGAGCCTGACACAGGGCTCAATCCCAGGATCCTGAGATCACGACCTGAGCCAAAATCAAGAATCAGCCACTCAAATGACTGAACCACCCAGGCACCCCCTTCTTTTATAAATCGGTTATTAGCTATTATTTTTTGGAACCTAATACTGAAAATTTCTCAGAATGTGTTCATTTTTATTTTTATTTTCAAAATATTTTCAACGATGTAAAAGCCTCTTTTTAACTATGGGGAATTGGCTGGCCCTAGACAAGATTGTGAAGTAGAGCAGATCTTTCTACATTCATTTTTTCCTCTGGAAACTTATCAGTATGTAAGGTCTCATTAGGAATTTGATGCTCTCCTCTTCTAGAGTTATTTGCATTTTCAAGAAAGGTAGAAGATGAGTGAGAAGGTAGTGATGAACCCAGTGCTGAGGCTGGGATTAAGATCGTTAGGAGGACCTTTCCTACCCTCTTACCACCACTGTATGATAAAGATTCTACAAACGTGAGTTCCACATATTTGGAATTCATTTTTGGTCATTTACAACTACCTCTGACCTCACATAAAGTATTCTGACTAGTTGCTGTGAGTATATTTAATGGAGAATATCGTCAAGAATATGTTCTTCAGCCATTCAAGCAGCTCCTCATAAATTATGAAGAAATACTAGGTGTGTGCTAACAGTAAAATTTACATTTTGATCTACAAGTAAAAATGCGATTAGATGGAGCTTTGTTACTTTGGTAATTGCAAATGAATGCCTATTTATTTCCTTCTGTAGCTCTTGTGTGCTGCGGAAGGAATAAAGCATGTTAAGGAGCTCTGTTAGTGCCGTATTAAATTGTGTTTAAGATAAAAGCAGGTTGAGAGGAACAGTTGCCCTAGTACTTCAGTCTGGAGTTTGAGGTATTTCTGCTGCTGGATTATTCCATGGATTTCAGGGGGAACTAGAAGATAAGCGGTAGAGTGGGACCCATTTTCTACCTTCTCTAAATACCTGAATTGTCTGAGAAGCCAAAGCCCAATAATTTGTTCTTAGCAGTTTAGACGACTATGCTTTCATAGATCACTTCTCTTAGTTATTCTTTACTATGTTACTTTTGTATGTAAGGGAATTCTCAGCTTTTGAATTTTGAAATTATTTGATTACATGGTAATTTTAAGACTTAGATGTACAGGAAAAAAAACCTTAAGCATAAATGTGGACATTCATTATTTCAAGAGAAAAAAACACTTGTATAATTCCAAGGTAAGTTCAAGTCATAGGATCTCAGAAGAAAAACAGGAAACTAAGATTAGTGAGTGCGTAGTTTTATGTGCCAGGCACTGTCCTTACATGATTTTATATAAAGAACTAGACCATGTCTAATTCCACGCAGCTAGTAGCTGGGACAATCAGGATTGGAACTAGACTATGATATTACCGGCACGTAAAAAAAAAAAAACTAGTTTCACCCTTCCTCATTTTACCAATGATGAAAACGCTCAGAGGTTATGAATTACCCTTGAAAACACAGTTAAATATAAGTATCACGGCCAGAATACGAAACAATTGCCTGATGGCTAGGTTTGTATGTGTTTTATTACATGAATTTATATCTATTTATATTTCTAAATAGATTATTTTATTTAGATTAATACTTCGAAATAGGCTTCTTTAAATAGCTTTGAAACTTGGCTAACAGCTATTCTCTAGTTTTATATTTTTCTCCTGAGGATCAACTTGTACTAGATTATAGTTGTTCTTGAATTAAAACATGTCAGCCTTAACAATTAAGGGCCCCTTTTATTAATTTAAAAGCTTGTCTTCTACGTAAACCCAACATCAGAAACTTGGATTTGAGTGTCTCAAGTGAGTGGTTTAACCATTTTTAATTAGAATAATTTGAACTGAATTTATTAGGTATATAAACACAAATTCTATACTCTGGATATTTTTTTTTTAAACACTAGATTTTTTTTTTTTTAAGATTTTATTTATTTATTTGACAGGATAGAGACAGCCAGCGAGAGAGGGAACACAAGCAGGGGGAGTGGGAGAGGAAGAAGCAGGCTCATAGCGGAGGAGCCCGATGTGGGGCTCGATCCCATAACGCTGGGATCACGCCCTGAGCCAAAGGCAGACGCTTAACCGCTGTGCCACCCAGGCGCCCCTATACTCTGGATATTTTTGACTGGACTCTCAGTCAGGACTTTAATAACCTAGTGAACAAAGAATGCAAACTATAAACAAGACATTTGTTTAGGGGTATATAAAAATGACTAAAGTCATCACCGCTCTCAAAAAATATCCACTCTAATAATGAGATGGATATGTACAATTACATATAATTCAAGACAGAATGGGAAAGAACTTTGATGAGGTTCAGAGCTTGCCATCTTGACTGTAATTATCAATATCAAAGTACAGAACATAGAATTTCTTGATGACTTCATATACATAATTATATTTTATAGAGGGAGTATTTTAAAATTTTTCCTTAGAAAATCCAGTGTTTTATTTAAAATACAGTAGTACCATTTTTTGACAGAAGAAATTCACTTTCTGTACCATTTTAAAAATGGAAATTTGAGCTTTTGACTTTAAATTTTTCACAGATCTCTTTATTCTGTCTTTGCTGAAGAGTTGTGTAGAGAGGTATAGGAAAATGGTGATTTGGGCACTTTGAACTGGTTTAAAATTTTGCAGCCAGTTGCTAAGGTGACTTTAAGTAAAAATCTGTGGTCTTATGTTTTATTTCATTATTTCATGAATGATTTTTGCTCTATTAGCATGTATCTGCTGACTTGATTTTTAGTGTAAAACCACAAAATAGCTTCGGTTTGTATAAATCTTTCCTAGTAAACTGTAAATACTCATTTGCACATGTGTATTTTTTAAACTTCATTTATTTATAATGACTTGCAGTTTGCAAGTTTAAGATTTTTGTATGTAGTTTTAAATTATTAGCATTAAAAATCTCTTAAATTACAACACTCTAAAATTATAAGCCATGATTAGTAGTCAAGAATAGGATAGAATTTTAAAATGAGTGGCAAGGCCAAAAAAAAAAAAAATCCCACTTTTTTGAAGGGTTTATATTATGTTGTTTTTTGAAATGAAGTGAAAAGAAATGTTCCTTAAGCTCTTCTTTAGCTTCATTATTTAGCTGGAATAAAATCAAACTAAGGCAGAATCCTTAAGAATCTTTAAAAAAATTTTTTTTTAAGATTTCATGGGTTATCTCTAAATCAAATTAGAATAAAGTGAAGTTTTAGCTCAATTATTTTTAAAAAGTAATTTCTCAGATTTTTTTTAAAGCTCCTGGAGCTTTTTGATAGTGAAGATCCCAGAGAACGTGACTTCCTGAAGACTGTTCTGCACCGAATTTATGGGAAATTTCTTGGATTAAGAGCATTCATCAGAAAACAAATTAACAACATTTTCCTCAGGTAAACTGGTCATATATTCATAATTAGCACTTTTTTCCCCTTCCATGTTTTCTTTTTATTTCAGTTCCTTTAGATTAATTTTTAGTATCTGGACTCTATTGATAGTATTTGAGTCATTTTTAGCATATTTCATGGGTGTCATTTGATTGCATGTAACGTTTTAGAAACTTGTAACCTACTTCTCATGTGAGTGGATAGTAGTAATGAAGACGGTTTTTAATAGGTAATACCAGTGTTCATGTTTAAAACTTACTGAATTTGTCTCGTTACCTATTTCTTTGAGCTTTTTGTTTAAAAAATATGCATAAATACTATTTAAATCATTTGCTCTTGAAAATACTTTCATTTGTTTTTCTGACAAAGCTAATTTATATGGAGCCTATATTTTGACTACTTTATAAATGATAATCTGTTGAGTAGTTGCTTCTAATTAGGAGATTTAGCTTTAATATACCTACATTTCAGTTTTGGTCTGTTCGTTTTGATTGGCATTCTGGCAGAATTAGGCTAGCATTCCCACGTTGTAACAATTAGAAAGCAGTTAACAGCGGTCTCCTCTAGAGAGAATATCTTTCTGCAGGTCTCTGTCCTCCTCTCCTAAGTCCACTTTACTCATTTAACACCATCCCTGTCCTGTAGTCATTTGAGTTTATGACTTCCTGCTTTAACAGCAAGCCTAATCTTGTAAAGCCAGGCAGCCTGTGTAGTTTAGTTTAGTGAAGCTATGAATAAATGTGGCTGTATTACATGTGGGTCCTTTTCTCTTGGATTTTCCTATGGGTGGAGGTTTCCTATTTTGAAAAGTATTTCCTTGAGAAAACCCATCTTTCTTTTAAAATTTTAAGTAAAATACTCCAGGTGAAATAATATTCCATTATCTTTATGGCTAGTTTTAGCAAAAGTTAACTAATTTGGGACAAAATACTTTACAAAGAATTCCTGAAGCATGCTTGTAGTTTCTTACAGTTGCCCTTAGGATTGATTTCTTTACCTTCCTGCCTTCTTCTCTGAGTTTAGTTTTCTAATGTTTGAGTTTTCATTACATCTATCTTTCATTACATCTATCTTTATTTTAAATTCAGGTTTATATATGAAACAGAACATTTCAATGGTGTTGCTGAACTCCTTGAAATATTAGGAAGGTAAGTCAGTTTTTTTTTGTTTTTAAAGAGTTAAATAACTTTGAATGTTTTATGTATTAGACTCTTAGCTAGGGTTGGAGAAATTATTTCGTATTTTAGAGTTTAAATATAGAGCACAAGACATAGTTTCTCAACTGAATTCTTTTTATAGCTTTTAAGCGGTCAGCATATTAAAGTACTTGCCATGCAAGACATCTGTTTTAGAATAGGCTGCCTGCTTTTGAAGCTGCGGCATGTTTTATACCTGATCTTGCCAGACTGCCTCAGAAATTTATAGGATCTGATTGGGAAGAAATGAAATAAACTGTAGTGAATCTCTGATAAAGTTATAAGAATTCTTGTTGAGATATTGATAGGCCATTCCTAATCCATCTGTTCTTTTTAGAAGAATCTATAGCCTTTTAGTTTACATGAACATTTTGCCTTCCTTATTCATCACATAGCGGTATTAACTTGAGAAGATTAGGCCCCCTCTATTTATTTTATTTATTTTTATTTTTAAGATTTTATTTATTTATTTGACAGAGATAGAGACAGCCAGCGAGAGAGGGAACACAAGCAGGGGGAGTGGGAGAGGAAGAAGCAGGCTCATAGCGGAGGAGCCTGACGTGGGGCTCGATCCCATAATGCCGGGATCATGCCCTGAGCCAAAGGCAGACGCTTAACCGCTGTGCCACCCAGGTGCCCCTGGCCCCTTCTATTTATAGTTAGAGAATGATTATGGAGAAAATTCTTAATTTCAGATCTTTCAGCAAAGTAGGAGAAACTTCAGAATTTACTTATTGCTTCAGAAAATATAGAAAGTTCTAACAGCATTGTGATATTGACTCCCTGTGGCTTCAGGTAGGAGAATAAAGGCAATAATGCATAAGTAAAGTGACAGGCTTTATAGAAAATGAAGATAGAAATTATTTAGTGGGACTTTAATTGGCAGTCCCAGTTTTCTTTTGGGATCACTGAATGACTTAGAGGAACCAGACTAGTTTGAAGATGGGTAAGTGATTCAACACTTTGAATTTGATTGAAGCAGAACGCTATTCCTTATGTACTCATGGATATAATTTTTGGAAATAAAGTAGTAACTACTTAACCCTTCCCCCTGCCTTTTTTTCCCCTCCAGTATTATCAATGGCTTTGCATTGCCACTGAAAGCAGAACATAAACAATTTCTAATGAAGGTTCTTATTCCTATGCATACTGCAAAAGGATTAGCTTTGTTTCATGCTCAGGTAAGTTTCAGACAGATTTCAAGTGAAATGAATATTGTTTCAAAGGCTGATATAAAGGTAGAAAAATTCAGAAATACTAAGGCAGCAATTTTAGGTATAATTAAGCAATTTGCTTTGTAAATTGCTCAAGGCAAATTTCATTATAATTTAAAAGTATTATGATATTTAGCTTTATTAAATAAGCTCAGTGCACTTTAAGTGTAAATAATAGGAGAGATTAATATCAAGTTTTCTTCTTTTCTGGTCCAGGCTTTGACTTTGAATGAACCCCACATATCTGTAGAATGTTCCATCTAGCCTTGATAGCATAGCTGGTCACTGATTTTAGTCTCCATGAGTATTTAGAGAATAATATCCTATCAGTACAGGTATACATGCAGAAACATGCCGAAAAACTAAAATGTTAGCTTTAGTTCTGTTTCACTTAACTTTTACATTCAGAAGGTAACTACTGAAAAAAAAGAACATCGTTTTTGACCTAGAAGTTACTTTCAAGGTTAAAAGTTACACAGTTGTATTATATTCATGTTTATGTATTGAGATAAAGTAAAATTTATTAAAATGAGGTAGTCATTTTTGTTAACTAAATATAAAAATCCTGTATCACTGTTATTCAGTAATATTTATAAACTGTTCCTTACATTTTAGCTGGCCTACTGTGTCGTACAGTTCCTGGAGAAGGACACTACGCTGACAGAACCAGTAAGTGGTCTACTTCTTTTTATGTCTCTAATCTACATTGTAGCACTTTGTGGTAGGTTTCTTTATACCCTTGTAAAGTTGTCAAACAGCAGTAGTAATATACTTTAAAGTCATTTAGAGGGAATGTTGAGTTAATCTGCGTTCAAAGAACAGTGTTGGGAGGGGGAGTTCTCACAAGTTAGAAGTTGTGTCTTGAATAACTTAAATAGAGATTAATATTAAAATATCATGGTTGAGATGTGTGATGACAGGATCCAGTGACTACAGTGAAATTTTATATGCATCTTATCTTCACTGATAATCTTTATATTCTTCATTCACTTTTTTAAAGATTTATTAATTTATAGAGAGAGTGCACACATGAGCTGGGGGAGGGGCAGAGAGAGGGAGAGAATCAATCCCAGGCAGACTCCCCACTGAGCATGGAGCCCTACTCTGGGCTCAATCCCATGACCCAAGCCGAAAATGAGTTGGCTGCCCAACCAACTGAGCCACCCAGGCACCCCTTCATTCACCTTTTAAAATTAAAACATACTGTGAGGATCTTTGGAGTTTTGTTTTGTTTTGTTTTGTTTTTAGAAATAGGATTTCCCTCTTATTAATGATAAACCACAGGATAGGGATTGAAAACATTTCCTTGCCTTTGGTGACCAAGATGTAATCTCGGAATAAGGGTTATTTATGAATCAGCATAGCAATTCAGTCTTCAAATTCTGCTGTGTGCCTACAATGAGAAGATTCAGGAGAGAATATAAATGTTATTATGAAAATTGAAGATACAAGAAAAAAAAAGATAGGGAGAAAATAGAAAAGTATGAAAGCAGACAAAACAACCTTTTAACATTGATGAAGTATGTTTTCAAGGCATCCTAAATCTAAATATTTAAACTAAGCATTCTTGAAGAATAGCAAAGGATTTGAAGGATTTAAGTAAGATTTTCTTTATTATGAAGTTACTTAGGCTATCCCTAGGCATGCTTGAAAGATTATGAACTTGTATTCTTCCTCTGACTTGAACATCCTGTAAAGGAACAAAAGATATTTTTCCATTCCCTAACACGTAGGGTTTTTGAACTTTTAGACTTGCATATCTTTCTGGAAACAGCTAAAAAACCCGTTTTTAAAGACAAATCAGGAGAATTAGAAGCCTAGTATTTACATGAAACCACATAAACCTCTAAAGTGAATTAAAACTTAATATAAATCCATGGTACCTCTCCTCAGAATTAAGACAAAACCCGTAACATAATAAAGCATGGTTCATAATAGAACTGTAGACAGATGTAATTTAAATATAAATTAATACTGGATGGATGGGGGAGAAGATAGGTGATTTCTTTTTATTTAAAGAGTAGATTGGGGAGAGGGATGATGGCCAGATGTCTGTCTTAGGTGAGCTGAATTAATGGAAATAGAAACAGGATGAGGAGGTAGGAAGGTAAATGTCCAAGTTGCAAAGGAAAATATTTTTCTGTAGATCTTGCAGTTTCTACCATAGGCCATTCAGCACCCAAATTATGGCCATGATACTTGGGTTTGAGCCTTAATACTCATTCTCTAGAAACCTGGTTTTCATATCAAAGCTTCGTACAAATTATAAATAAGTCAGAGCTTTGGCTAGTTTATTACATTATTTGTGTACCCATATCTTCAGCTGAAATTATTTTATTTTCTAAAATGGAAATGATTGTTACTTCTGTTTATGAAAATAGTGTATTAATTTAGTTCACACAATACAAAATCATAAAGCACAAGTTGGAGGAAATTCCTTAAAATCTTGTCTTCTAAAAGATAACCATCTTTGGTGAATATATTCCTAGCATTTTTTCTATGCATATATATGTGTGTAAGTTAAACAGTGGGACAGTGCTGACCAGGTTTTTTCACTTCTCAGTGTAATGTGGCTGCCTTTCCATATTCATTGTTTTCACTGGTAACATCAAATTCCATCATATGGATTACCATAACACACTGAATCTTCAGTTAATGGACACATGAGTAGTTGAAACATGTTGCTGGGTGAGGGGATGTTTAGGGTGTTAGAATTTTTGTGTGTCCTATCTGTGGTGCTGGTAACAACAAAAAAAAAATCTATGTGTGTATAAAAGTCCTCAGGACAGCACACCAAAAAAAAAAATGTATATGAATTTTTTAAGTATTTAAAAAAAATTTTGGTTATCTCTACACCCAGTGTGGGGCTCAAACTCATGACTCCGAGATTATGAGTTGCATACTCTACCAACTCAGCCAGCCAGCTGTCCCATGTATGTAAATGTTTAAAAATCACTCAAATTAAAACCATGTCACTGGGTCAAAGAGTACATTGGAAATTTTAACATATTCCAAGTTGCCTTCCAAAAGGTTTGAACAATCTAATATTCCAGTCCAGAGTCTGAAGATGCCTTTCCCTCACCCTGGCCAATGCTGAATGTTAAGCTTTAAAGTTTTTGCTAGTCAAATACGTATGAAATATTATTTTTTAAAGATTTTATTTATTTGAGAGATCATGAGTGGAAGAAGGGGCAGAGGGAGAGGGAGGGGAACAAGGAGACTCCCCACTGAGGAGAAACCCTGACTTGGGGGGCTTGATCCCAGGATCCTGAGATTATGACCTGAGTCGAAGTCAGATGTTTAACCGACTGAGCCACCCAGGCACCTGATATGAAATACTATTTTAATATGCTTTTTTTTCTTATTACTACAAGGATTAAGCCATCCTTTTATTATAGTTATTGGTCATTTACATTTCTGGGTCCTTTGCCTGCGTTTAATCATTTTCCTGTTATAGTTTGTAAATAGTTTCTATCCATTTGGAGTTTCTAAGTTTGAATATAGTTTTTAATCTTTACCCTAAAGAACTAAAAAAAAAATATATGTAGTGGAATCTATTCATCATCTTGGTTTCTGGCCTTGATGTCATGCTAAGAAAAATCTTTTTTTTTTTTTTTTTTTTTAAGAGAAAGTGACGGGGTGAGGCGGGGGGATGTGGAGGGACAGAGGGAGAGGGAGAGAGAGAATCTTAAGCAGGTTCCACTCCCAGCACAGGGCCCAATGTGGTGTTTGATCTCACAACCCTGAGATCATGACCTGATCCAAAATCAAGAGTCAGATGCTTAACCAACTGAGCCACCCAGGCACCAAGAAAAACCCTCTACACCCTTTGAGATTATGAAAATATTCTCCAGTATCCTGTTATTTTATGGATTTAGTTTTTACCTATAAAAACTTTATTCCATCAGTAATAGTTTCCTAGGGCTGCCATGATGAAGTACCACAAACTTGGTGACTTAAAATAATAGAAATTTATTCTCTCAGAGTTCTGAAGGTCAGAAGTCCAAAATCAAGATGTCAGTAGGGCTGCACTCCCTCCAGATGCTCTAGGGGAGATTCCATTCCTTGCCTCTTCCAGTTTCTAGTGTCTCCATGTGTTGTGCAGCTCGTGGCATGGCTGCAGTCTCATACTGCTGCCTCTTCTATCTATCTATCCTGTGTGTCTTTCATAAGGACATGTCACTGGATTTAGGCCTACCCAGGTAATCCAGGATGATCTCATCCTGAGATCCTTAACTAATTATATTTGCAAAGACTCATTTTCCAAATAAGTTGCAAGTCACATTCATAGATTCTAGAGATTAGGACATGGACATATCTTTTGGGGGGGGCACCATTTAACCCGTTACACCATTTGAAATTAAAATTTGTATGTGACAAGGGTAAAAAAGTATTAGTTTCTATTGCTATAAACAAATTATCACAAAATTTAGTGGCTTAAAACAAAACATTTATTATCTCATTGTTTATGTGAAGTATGAATCCAGGTATTACGTAGCTTTAGAGTCTCTCGGAAGGCTGCAGTCTAGGGGTTGGCCTAGGCTGGGATCTCATAGAAAGGGTTACATGAGGAAGGATCTGCTTCTGAGTCCATGTGGTTGTTGGCAGAATTCAGTTCCTCAACTGCTGTTGGACTGAGGGCCTCAAGTTCCTAGCTGGCTAGAGGTCACCCTCAGTTCCTTGTCCTGTGGGCCTCTCCAGCATATCAGCTTGCTTTATCAAAGCTTGCAAGACAAGAAGGCTCTAGAGTCTGCTAATAAGCTGGAAGTCACAATCTTTTGTAACCTACTCATGGGAGTGGTACTCTGTCCCTTTGGCCACATTCTGTTGGTTAGAAGCAAGTTACTAGGCCAGCCCAACTTGTGGGGATGGGATTACACAAGTGTGTGAATTCAGGAAGTAAGGGTCATGGAGAATCATTTTAGGAGTCTGGGTACCAACAGAGCTACATTTTTTCTTTCTAAATGGTGAGACAGCAATCCAAGTACCACCACTTAATTGGCTAATTCATCTATTTCCCATGGAACTGAAATGCCGCCATTGTCATACTAAACCCCATTTACACATGAGTGTAGATACTCCTCTATTTCATACCTCCCGTGTTTTTTTAATTAAGTAAACTTTCTACCCAGTGTGGGACGGAACTCATGACCCCAAGATCAAGAGTCGCATGCTCTTACTGGGCCCGCCAGGCACCCCTATTTCATATCTTTTTGTCAGTTTCTGTGCTATCATCTCATTTTAGTTGCTGTTATCAGTAATGCCCATTCCATTCCATTAATTCTCCCTCTCCCCCTGCAAAAAAAAAATTCTTGGTTATTTGCTTACATTTATGGATTTTAGAGTAAGTGTTTTTGGTTTCAGAAAGTAATTTAGTTGGTGTTTGATTGAAATTACATTAAATGTAGGAAAAATATATATTATGCATTTGAAGTGTTTCATGATGTTCAGTAAACATTTCTTACAAATTTTATTTATGTACATTAGTTTTTGTTATGAAATGCATCTTTTATTACTGATACTTTGTTTTATAAAGGTATTGATTTTTATATATTTGGCCACATATTGAACTTTTCTACTCATTTTAGTAATTTTTCAGTTTATTTAAAATTAGGGGGTATATAATCATTATATACTTAGACAAATCAGTATAATTCTGGTATTCTTGTCTGAGATTATTCATCAGATCCTTTTTAATTTACTGGATTGTCTCCAGAATAGTTTTCTTCCCAATTTTAATTTGAACGAAGGTTTATTACTAAACCAGGCTATAAAATATAACTGAACTACAACTATAACCTAAAAAGCTATCAAAGAGATATTTCCGGCACACCTGGATGGCTGTTAGTTAAGTGTCTGCCTTCGGCTCAGGTCATGATCCCAAGGTCCTGGAATCGAGCCCCATGTTGGGCTCCTTACTCAATGGGGAGCCTGCTTCTCCCTTTCCCTCTGCCTGCCGCTCCCCCTGCTTGTGCGTGCCCTGTCAAAATCTTTTTTTTAAAAAAATGCACAAGAGTTCCAGTTTCTTAACAAAATATTTCCACAAAAGTACCAGGTCCTGGTAGTTTGCAGCTTATTTCCAAGAAATCATTATATAATAGATGATTGCTAATGGTTTCTGAGAAATTCTCTTCATCTAGCTTACTAAATTTTTATCAGACTATATATCAGTCAAATATATCAAATAACTGTTCAGAATCTTTTGAGATGATCATACAGTTTTCCCTTTTAACTTAAAACTGTAATAAGTTGAACTGGAATTTCTGGAATAAGGCATAAGGGAGCAAGTAGTAGTGTTCTGTTGATATACTGTTAACATTGTTTATTACAAACTTTTGCAACTGTCTTCAGTTAAATTCATGATCCCTTGTATTCTGGTTACCAAGATGGTGCTAGCTATGAAACGGGAAACTTTCTGATGCTTCAAACGGTTTTAAGTAACAGGAATTCTTTGTTCCTTAGTTTCTCCCTAAAATAACTTCCCTCCCTCACCCCACCCAGTCATTATCATATTTTCCTTTGTTTTCTTACTAATGTAAGTAGCACTTACTATTAAAATTACTTCTATGTTTAATGGATAATCTATGTTTAATGGAAAACCAGGGATCTCATCGTCTTGTTCATCACTGGGTTCCTAGCATCTAGAACAGTATCTGGTACAAAGGTACTCAATGTTTATTGGATTATTATAAAAGTATAAAGTTTCACAGAAAATCTGGGGATACACCTAGATAATAATATTGATCTACTTCAGAATGAATATTGATATAATCACAATTACTAAAAATTTCCTGGGGTTAACCAACTTCATTGCTTAATTTGTGCTAAACTTTTCCTTTTTTGCAGGTGATCAGAGGGTTGCTGAAATTTTGGCCAAAAACATGCAGTCAGAAAGAGGTAGGTTTTGTTCAACAAAAAAACAGTACAATTTTATTAAAATTTCTTAATCTTAGGGCTTTATTATAAACCATGCTTCTTGGGCTACCTGGGTGGCTCGGTCGGTTAAGCGTCTGTCTTGGGCTCAGGTCATGATCCCAGGGTTCTGGGATCGAGCCCACATCAGGCTCCCCTGTTCAGCAGGGAGCCTGTTTCTCTCTCTTCCTCTGCAGCCCCCCCCCCACCCCACTTTCTCTCTGTCAAATAAATAAAATCCTTAAAAACAAAAAAGCAAACATGCTTCTTTGGGCTGGCTGTGTTGTCACTGCTACCGAGCAAGAGGTGGTCTTTTTGAGAGCAACTTGGTGGGATAGCTGAACGTTATAGTAAATTGTATGTACAATCAAGACCTTAATTTTGTCCACTGTGTAATTTGTAGGTTAATCTTCTCGTTTGTAGTTTTCTATGTTAACACCATGTAATTTATGTTGTTTTTTAAAAGAAAATTTTTTTAACCTAGGTGATGTTTTTAGGAGAAATTGAAGAAATCTTAGATGTCATTGAACCCACACAGTTCAAAAAAATTGAAGAGCCCCTTTTTAAGCAGATATCCAAGTGTGTATCCAGTTCTCATTTTCAGGTATGATATTTTCAATGAGGCCATTTTTATACTATTATTTCTTTTTTCTCTTTTAGTTTTGACATTTCTAAATGTCTTCTTAGGTTGCAGAAAGGGCATTGTACTTCTGGAATAATGAATATATTCTTAGTTTGATTGAGGAGAACATTGATAAAATTCTGCCAATTATGTTTGGCAGTTTGTACAAAATCTCCAAAGAACACTGGAATCCGTAAGTCTTTTATGTTGATTGTGTTATTCTTGTATTTGTGCTTTTTGTCTTTCGATCTAACCTATACAGATTCGGAGCTTATTCCAAGGTTAACATCACAGTTCTATTCTGTTGTGTACTCGATATACATATAGTTTTATAAAACTGTAAGTATATGTATGTTCTTAGTCCTCCCTTCAGGAAGATTTGCAATTTTAAGTTGAAACCACCTAGTGCGTCACTCCGCACTGCGTTGTGGTCAGACCCAGGTGCGGAGACCAACCCAGCATCTGCAGAAGCTGCGTGAGCCTCTGCCGTTAGCGCCGTCCTGGGGAGAAGCTCCCATGCTTCAGATCACACCGTCAGTGTTCACACCGTGCACGCTTTCTAACCTCTCTAACATCCTTGTCCTACTTTCTAGTTTCTTACGCGTTACGGTAGGTATAGCTCTTTCCGGCCCTTTACTACTGTTAGCTTGAGACAGCAGGCTGTAGAGCAGACGTGAAGGTGAGTTGAAGCACGATATGATCGGATAGACTGTATCACCACTGGCTGTGTGACCTTAAGCAAACTATTTAACCCTTGCACCTTAGTTTATTATCTCTAAGATGGAATTAAGTGAATCAGCCACCATTTAGGGATGATAATGTTACATTTCCTGTGACCCCGCACTGCTAATTTTCATTTTAGGACCATTGTAGCGCTGGTATACAACGTGCTGAAAACCCTAATGGAAATGAATGGCAAGCTTTTTGATGACCTTACTAGCTCATACAAAGCTGAAAGACAAAGGTATTTGGTATTTTTAATTATCAAGTTATCTATACACTTCAGGTTAGCTGAATGTGATTCAGTCCAGTAAGGTGTCTTGCCTAAGTTAAAATTATAATGTTTAAGTCAGTTATATTAGAGACTTTCAAATTGTAATGCTCAAACTCTTAAGTCATTTCCAAATAAAAAACGTCCCCTACGGGTTAGACTACAATTTTAATGTGCATTATAAATCCTGTTTATCTCATTCTGAGCCTTAGACTTCATCGGTCTGGTAGCATCTGCATCATGAAATACAGCTGATGCCAAACTGATACAATTTGATCTATGTATTTATGAAAATCCTTTGTCCAGATGGGCTTCCATAGTGAGCTTTACTCTTCAACTGCTCTTTGCACAACAGTGTGGTAGTTTTAAGTTGCCCATTTTAACAAAGTGGTATCTTAAAGTTCAGCATAGGGGTTTGTGGTTTTTTTGGTTTTTTTTTTGGTCAGAGGGAGCTCACATAATGGTATGTCTCTGGCTCAGTACTGTTGAGATTTTGTTCCTTGCAACAGTAAATATTTTAGGGATGGTAGCACATAGCAGCATTTACAAACCTGCCTTACGTCTAAGAAGTTCATTACCTGTTGTTTGGAAAAGCTGATCTCTTCTGACTATAAATTCCCAATCAGGATTTTCCTGTGGCAAGAACAAGGATAGCTCTTCTTCAGGGCCATCCTAGTCCATCAATAACTCTTTAAAAAATAGCACTTTTCAGACAGGAAAAGAAATTAGGTACATAGTTTAAACCTTAGGAAGCAATGAGGGAGAAGATGATTAGGATCACATTAAACTTGTATATTTCGTATATTTCACATAACTAAGAATAATCATATCTGCAAAAACATCTGAAGGACGTTCATGTAGTCCTTCAGAATAGTTTGGTCCAAGTTATTCAGAAGCATTTTTCTTAGAATTGAAATTAAATAGTTGAAACATAAAAAATATTTTGAATTTTGTTTTCTTACCAAACTTCAGCTTTCATTGGATGTCAAAGATACAGACTGGTTAGTGGCCAGAGAGGTGATTCTACCTGGAAGTGGCCCCAGCCTGACCTCATAGCTACCCTCCCGTCTCCATAAAAGGATGACCGTCACAGCTCTGGTGGCTTTGAGAGGGTTAGGTGAGCGAGTGAATGTGTAATAAAGCACCAGTGACAATAGCGGTCATGGATGGGAGAATATGTGGCGGAAAGCAAAGAGTAACTCAGACGTAGTAATCACTCAGGAGAGTGACAGTGAGTTTCATTAGGTCCTCCAGGTAATTGGCCTCAAATGCTTTAGTAAAGGGATTTAAGTGAAACGAGGGTGAATGTGTCCCCAGCAAACTGCCAAACAGCATGTTTCTTTGGGCTCTCAAAGGTTTCTGACTATAAAAATTTTGGTTTATCTACAGAGAGAAGAAGAAGGAATTGGAACGTGAAGAATTATGGAAAAAATTAGAGGAGCTAAAGCTAAAGAAAGCTCTGGAAAAGCAGAACAGTGCTTACAACATGCACAGTATTCTCAGCAATACAAGTGATGAATAAAAAGCCCACCACCTCCGTTGGATAGGCAGTTTTGTACACTTTTTTGAAATATGTAAAAATTATGAAACAAACCTCTCAGTATAATATAATTAAAAGGCCAACTTTTTTTCTGGCAACTGTAAATGAAAAATATGGACTAAACATAGCCCTGTGCTGTATCATGGCCGCAGTATATTGTAACCTTTGTCTAATCATGGATTTATTGTGTCACTTCTAAAGTTTCACAGAAATGAATGAACTTTATCGTCTGTGATATGAGTGAGATAATTATGGGAGTGGTAAGAATTATGACTTGAATTCTTTTTTTGATTGTGTTGCACATAGATATAGTCTGCTCTGTATATTTTTCCCTTTTATAATGTGCTTTTCACATTGCTGCAGACCTTAGTTACATCCCGGGAAAAAGAATTTCCTAAAATAAAACTAAGGTGTAATCCTTACCCTTCCCTTTGTTGCTCCCAGAAATATGATGGGGGGAGTTACCTGCCCTAAGCCTGCCTTCATTAGAGATATTACTGCACTCTGGAATTTGAGCAGAAGCTTGAATCTCCAGACTTTTTAAAGCACAAAATATAAATAAAAGCTGGGAAAGTAAACCACATTCTTCAGATGGCTCCTCATGACTATCCCCCTTCGTCTGCAGCCCCCAGCGTGATGCGGCCAGATTCAGAGGCCTCGCAGGCGAACACTGTGCCTGCCTCTCCGTTCATTCCTCCTCTTCCTCCCGAAGGCTGAAGGCAGGACCTTTCCAGTCCTCACAACCTGCCCTTCCTCCAGTCCCTCCTGACCCAGGGAAGGCGGCTCTGAGTCCCACAATGTGGTGACGCAGAGTGCTCACTGTCACTGCCTGGCTTTATTTAAAGGAAATGCAGTAGGTTCCCCTGTAGAGTTCTTGACTCTAGAGAGGTCTTATATGTTTTCACTCGGTCAAGTATTTCTCACCTCTTTTGTTATGAGTACCATTCCAATCTCTTGCAGTTGTGTGGAAAACTGTTTTGTAATGAAAGATCTTCATTGGGGGATTGAGCAGCATTTAATAAAGTCTATGTTTGTATTTTGCCTATGTTGTCTTTGCTTTTTCTGGCTCTGAGTTGAGGCACCCAGAAGCAGCCTGCTGCCCTTTTGTATTCGTACATACACGACTATTGCAGCCACTTACCAAAGTACATCTGTTTTATAGAATGCCTGCATAAAATGCTCAGTTTGAGGATAGCCTTTCATATTCCTTCATGTCTGTTCAGAGAATAGGTTCAAATTACCTTAAATGTCAGTTTTAATCAAAACAGACCCACAAGGATAAATCTCAAAATTTATAATAAACAGTACTTCCCTGGGTGAGGTGCAGGGAAACTGTGGCCGAGTCAGAAATTAGACATTATTGTAAACTTTCCACTCTTTTGCATTCATGAAAAACTCTAGCCTGGGTCCCGCACACGATTCCTCGGTCACTGTAAAAGCAACTCCTTTCACCCACTGCGGCCCCAGGAGAAACTCTTCCTTTTGGTACATGGCTCATATTGTAGTGTCTCCAATAGCCACCTTGTCCCAGCCACCCAGATCAACGTGCTCTTGCCAAGTCCTCCGCACTGACCCAAGGCCTGTCCGGGTTCCTGACAGCCGGGGCAGTATAGGAAGGCAAGGGCGGTCCTACTGCAGAACACAGACCAGAAGGGCAGCCCCTGCCTTGGCAGGAAGTGAAGGTTAGGTCTGAATGCTGTGGAAGGTTTATATCTCTGTCACCGAAAGCAGTCACAGCGGCCTCAGACAGGCTGCAGCTGTAGTCAGTCTTCTCTTTGACAAGCTAAAAACGCGCACTTCCTAACTACCTACTTACTCTAAAGCGCATGCAAGATGTCTCTCCGCTTTCCACAGTACAGGAAATGCAGTTTCAGTACGTGCATTTGAACAACTATTAGATAGTTAAGTATTAAAGTGGTGTGTCCTCTTTAGAGATATTTTAACATGCACACGGACACGTGTTTTCCACTACTGTTAAGCTATGCCTGGCTTTGCATTTGCCTTACAAAAAAGACTTCACAGAGAGACAAGATCTAGGCCCACATCTGAATGTGCGTGCTTCTGTGGCTTAGCGAAGTACCAGGGAATATTCTTTGCACAAGTTTATCCTTAGTAATTCAATCAAATAACAGTGTCTTGCTGAGTTAGACATGAGATAAGAATGACCCCCTTGCACATTTGAGTTTTTCCTCTTTACCTAAAACCAGGTTATAAAATGCAGGAAGTGTTGCCAAGTCCTCTTTGGAAGCAGAAGGCATGAAATAATTGGAAGCTCTGGAGACGATTTCCATAACCTTAAATATCACCCCACTGCTACCATGTGAAAAATACTGAGTACTCACCTCTGTCAAAAGCCAGGCAGCAGGCTTTGAGGGTCACACCGAGAGCCCCTTTCTCAGATGGGTGCTTTTGTTGGACAGGAACAGACCACGGCTTGGTCATGGCAGCACATCTGTCTGTCACTCTTCCCGACTGGGCCACTTACCCTTCCTTGGACGCAGGCATGATGCACCTTGGGAGTCCGATCCATGCATCCCGGGGGTCCAAGCTCACGCGGCCACTTACGTGGAGGTCACAGAATGGGAGTGCACCGGTGCGTACCAACTTAGCAGACACGCATACTGGCACGCGGAGGCCTTTTGCATTAACCTAACTTTTATTTACCTGTTAATAAAATCATCAAAATACACCGAGTAGGCCCCTCCTCTGCACACACGTCCCGGTGCTCCCGCATGCTCCTCACTGCGCTCCTACGCCTGCATCAGCAGATTCGAGCCAGACAGGCAGGTGGCTAGTCGAGCTGCAAGAAATCTTCGCACTAGTTTCTAGCAGCTTTAAAAAGTCCCACTTAAAATTTAACAAATGAGAGCACGTGGCCAGACAGCGCAGCCGGCAGATGACGCCGGGGACATACGGGATTCCACCTCTGTGTGCGCCTACCCTGCGCGTCTGCGTCGTCAGGATCTGGGGAAACAGAAAATCACACTCTCTTCTGTCCACTTTAAAAACCTCAGGGGAAAAAAAACTAAGGTGAGATGTAGAGCCTTAATTATCTCGTTAGAGCTTAACTATACACCAAAACAAATAAAAAAGGCAGCTTCACAAACCTTCAGAAAACTTGATACATATCTAATTCCATCTTCCACAATCCCTAGTCATACGTCCAAAAACGTTCACTAATAATTTAAATACTTAAATAGGTTTTAGGTTTCCACTGGATCTGTTCCATTAGGCTCTAAACATCCTCTTTTGGGGCCAGGTTAGAAGCTGCAGTCTGGCAGGCTGCTCCTCCCGGCAAGGCCCGTTGCCAGTGAGCACAGGGCCGCTCGTCGCTCCGTTTACCAAACCAGAAGTGACGAGAACTTCCATCGCCGGGGGCAGTTCTACGAACACCACAGGCCACTCAGCTTATGTGGTTTGCCGCCTGACCTCTTTTTTTCAGGTATCTCTTCCTAATTTTGATCATCCATTTCACACTCAGTTTGGCAAACTCCGCTGCTTTAAATAACGCCAAGAAGGCCCCGCAGAGAAGGGCGATTGTGTTCCAAGGATTGGCGGTGATTATCTGGAAAACAGCAACATACACAAGCTCATCAGTTTGCTTCAGCTCTGAGGCCCAGGTCACGTCAGCGTGACTGTCGAGGGCCTCCTACCCCCAGTGACGGGAGTGGCAAGAAAAACACCCGGGTCCTAACAGCGCTGTAACTGTACCCCGTTCTGACGATACCTTCAAGGTGCAGAGCTCAAGTCTGAGACACGTACTCACGCCCCTACCATAAAGGGATCCTGGACAAAAACGTGTCTTAAAAAAGCTCTTGCACAAGTCAGATATTCAGTAGTGAGGCTGACATTTCTGGCCTCACCCACGGTAAGCGAACTTGCTTTGGGACAAATTTCCCCCAAAACTCCACCCGCGCCATCAGGCCGGTTCCTCCCGTTTGGGTGCCATCTCAGCTACTCCAACCTGCCCTCCCTCCGGTCCCGCGACGGTCTCACGCCCGCACTCCTGCCCCCAGGCTGTGCCTTCTGCTGCCCGGCCCGCGAGGCTTTCCCGGGCCCAGGGTACCGCCCCGTCCCGGCCCCTTGCAGCTCTGCTCTCCGACCACCAAGCCGAAACCCTCTCGACTTCGGCCGAGGCACCGATCCCACAACCCCCTGCGGCAGCCGCGTGCGGCCTGGGATGCGCCCCGTCACGGCTTCCACCCGCGCTCCCCCTGACCGCGACCCCTTCTAGGCCGAGGCCGCCTTGGGGGGGGGGGGTGTTCTGAGTCCCCAGCACCGTAACCGCAGGGTGACCTTGGACAGCGGGAGCCTCAGAGCTCGCAGACACAAGGCGGCGACACCGGCGCCACCGCTCAAGGCTGCGGTGAAGCGGAGTGACCGCGCGACAAAAGCAGGCCTCTTCCGAGCGTGGCCTTGGCTCGGCTCGCTGGGCGCCGCCTCCTGAACAACAGCGGGAGTGGAAGACGCGTCCTCACGCGCTGCACGGGCGGAGGCCAAGGCGGCTGCTCCTCCGCCGGAGCCCTGCCTCGGTCCGCGGCGCGCAGCCCTGCCAGGCCACGGGTCACCCGGGGGGGGGGGGGGGGTCGCGGGGCAGCTCGGGTCACTCACACCCTCCACGTGTGGGCCTCGGCCCCGGACGGCGCTTCCCCTCAGCCACGACCACACCAGGACGTGCTGGGATCATCTAAACGCCCATGAGTAGCAGATCGGGCCTGGCTCTGGTGGTGGTGTCTCCCTTCCCTTTAGCAAAGCTGTCCCATCGTTCCTCCCCCCCAAGACGGAGTCAGCATCTGGCATTAGTTGCCGTGCTGTTAATTTTTATTTGTACCTTTCTGCTCTGACAACAAATAATAAGGATTATTATCCAACAGAGACCCGTCAAAAAAGAATGGCTTCCGATAGCCGTAATCTAGACATGAGCTAAATGCAATCCATGCGTTCCACTTGGTTCATTCACTTAACAGTACTATCAAGCACGTACTCCGTGCTAAGCACCCTGCCAGATGGTAGATAAACGATGGTGAACAAAAGATGAAGCTCCCACCTTCACAGGGCCACCCGTCCTGTGACAGCAAGGCCAGTGAAACACAGCAGAGGACACAAAGTCATAAATGACAAAGTAACCTGTGCACGAAAGGAGACGAGGACAGCCTGCAAGGATGGGTCCAACAGCTCAGCGCAAGGAGTCTGCTCTTGCAACGTGAAGTAGTACTCACATCTTGGACTTTCTGGATGAAAGGATCTTTCCATTCAAAGACCACAAAAAACAGCTGAGCACTTTTCTCGGCGGCTGGCCTCTGGTCAATGTAGTTAACCACACTGGTCTAGGTGGAGAAGAGAAAGCGGTGTTAGCACCTCGGTGCCACTCCCCAGCCTGGGTCGCAGGAAAGGAGAGGAGTCACGGGATCTTGGACCTTGGTTCTCTTCCTGCCATCTTCTGGACAGAGAAAGCCAAAAATCTCATAAGCTGGTACCAGAGCCGAGACTTTACCCTGGTTTCCAGCTCCCTGGGGAAAGGAACAGGATCTGGGATGTACAACAGCTATTCTGGTTATCACCAAAATCGTCATTATGTATCTGGACTCATGAGTAAACCATACTCGAAGTATCATGTTAAGGCATAATGAGAAGCCACAGAAACCTCAAATTTCGAAATACTTGATCTTCAAAGCAGAGTATTTCAACGCTTCAGGTCGACAGGGACGAAGTGCAACCTCACAGACCCGCCCAGCTGAGCATTCCCTGCAAACAGCACGCGTGCTTGGTAATTTCTGGTTAGCAATTACCAGAAACTGCGTGGTGTCACGGAGAGCAAACAGGTCCCAGGGGCAGAAGCCCAGGTCCAGCTGAAGGGCTGTGCCCACCCCCTGACCTGAGCCTCCCTGAGCCACTCGCCGCACAGCCGACAAAGCGCCTAGACGGTCAGCAGGTGCGGTCGCGATCAAATGAGACAATAACTACATTAAGTTTTCTAAACTTTAAAACACTCTATAAAAAAACTTTTAAACTTCGTTCTAAAGAGGTCATGTCACCCACCAAAAAACTTCCAGTTTAGATAGCAACAAAAGGCACAAACATTCTAAAATGCGTAGGTTCACTGGGACTTCGGCCCCTTTGGGTTCCGGTCACGGGGGAGCTGCGGGGAGAGCTGGGGAGGCAGGCCGCTCCTAACTGCGAGGTGAACGTATGGTGTCTCCTTTCCTCAGCCTCCATGGGGCCTGATGAGGAAGGTCCTGGAAGCTCCCGGAGAAGAGTGTGGAGTAAAAATCCAGGCGGTGACAGTTATCTGACAAACTAGGATACGTTAAGGACCCATGGCCAGGGAGTTGCCACACCCTAGGGCAGGAGAAAAGCCTGTCCTCTTGAAGGGAATCGGCTTTAAGCCCTTCCCAAAGGTCTCTAATCTGGAGTATCTGAGGACCAGGGGCAGGGAAGGGGCAGACCCGGACGAGAGCATGGCTCCTGGCCTATGACAGCCGCGTGGGTGGAAGTCGGTCCTTCTACTCCAACCCAGGCCTTTCCTGATGCTGCCTAAGTCCAGCCCAACAGAACGTCTTAAGAGGCGTTCCTCTAAGGAGGAACAGAGTTTTCTAGAACAGACCCGTCTCCTCGCTGCCTCTGCAAGACCCAGCCACGCATACACAGGATGGCTGGCTCTGGGTGTGGATGTGGGCAGGGGGGGCAGACACAGCCAAGGTGGAGGTCCCAAAGGTAGGGCTGCGGCCTTGCTTTCAGTGGTAACTGACAAACAGCCCTGCTATGGCAACCAAAATGCCCTCTCCTCCCATCCGCACTGCCGGGCCTCTTCCCCGGGTCCTCTCCTGTCTACCGTCGGGACGTCTCCAGGCTCCAGGCCAGTGGACTGGAAGGTTTCAATCGTGCTTCCCATCAGGATCACATTTTGAGCATATACCCAACATACATATGACTTTCAGAAGTGATGTAACATTCTGTTACTGTTCTAACACGACACGCCTTTCAAAATATTCAGAAATAGAAAAAGGATGATAAAGAAATTAATACAAGAAGAAAGCGCATCCCAGTGGATCGTCACGTGCACAACCCTTCAGAGGCCACCGTAGCGAGTGTCTCTTCCCTGCAAATCCCCCGTCTTCCCTGCGGCCCGCAGCCTCTGAGGGCCAAGAACCCGGCTGGGCAAGGCGAGTCACCTGCTCCATGAAACGCAGGCATCTCGGCTTGGCCCACGTGTTTGGCGAGGACTGACGGTGGCCCAGGGAAGGGCCTGGGTAACATGTCTCCGCCCCAGCACGGGGTCCCTTCCCATTCTGAAGACTGCCTAGAGGTCATCCCTTCTGCAAAGCTCCTCTCCACCCCCGAGTCGAGGGTGGAGGCGGCCGGCAACGGACAGCAGGTCCAGGTCCACCCACCTCCTGCCGGAACTCCACCGCTTCCCGCCCGTCCTCTTCCTTCGTCTTCACCAAGGACATCTTGACCCACGTGCGGAAGCCCCCGGAGAACTTCCAGCTGGAATAGGCGCTCTCACAGGCCTGCATGAAGCCCACCCTGTCTGGGCTTGGGAGACAGAGAAGAAAGGGCCCCGTTAGGCACAACAGCAGGATTCAAACTCGGCCACACTCCAACGCAAGCCCCCACTTCGAGCTGGTCTCTTGGCTGGTACCACCGGGATGCTGCCTGCTTCCTGCTCCCTCTCCAAGCTCTGCGTCTCGGCTTGCACACACAGGGAGAACTGTCACCCACCTCGAGGTGGCCCCCTATAGGGGTCCCTCCTCCTTCCCACCTGCTCCCAGAGCACTGGCTCCGAGTCTGCAGGTGCGCCCGCCAGCCTCCCTCTGGGAGACCCGGTGAGGGGAACCTCACCAGACGGGACACCCATGGTATCTGCCCAGCCAGCAGCTCCACGCAGGGAGGGCAGAGGGAATGCTGGGGAGCAGACAGGGTCAAAGACATCACAGCAGAGGTTTCAAGCTCCGAAACAGAGGACGGAGCAGGGGTGTGTGAGCAGGGGGAGATGGCCAACAGCCTCAGCCAGGGGAGTGACCTCTCCTCCGTGGTGACTGCCACCCGCTTCCCTTCAATGGAGCCCCAGGCTCAGCGGGACCCAGAGGCCTGAGTCACGCTGGCTCGGGGATGGGAGGAAAATGTTCCCAGTCCCAGTGAGCACTCCGGGCCCCAGAGAGGGCACCAGTGGGTGTCCCCCCCCCCCCCCCCCGGGCAGACAAGAACTTTCATACCCATATTAAACACACGTGGCAAACACACACTGAGCGCTAGACACACTGCCCCTGACACCGCAGGGGAGACCTGGCTCGGGCCAGGGACTCGGGGGGCGCACGAGGTCCCAGCAGCTCCTCCCGCCTTTGCTCGGCAGCGACAGGACCAAGCCTCCCAGCCCACCAGTCTGAACACACACGACACCAGACCTGCTGCACTTTGTGAAGACAGGTCTCCCAGAGCCACGGAGCTCCAGGTCAGTCCCCCGGGCCGATGGGTCATCGCAGCCCTGAGCGTCTGCCCCCGCCCCGGGATGGGCAAGCCCGCTGTGGACTTGGAAGGCCACCTGTGTAGGAACTCCTGGAAAGACGAGAAGAGGAGGTAATCGATGGCACTGAAGTCCTCGCTACTCTCATTCAGGCGGAACTGGAGGAAGACCAGCTCCCGCTTCTTCACCTCGCGGGGCCCCTGGACAATTAGGGCAGATTTCTGCAGAGACACAAAGGCCAGAATCAGCCCTGGGGGAGCTGTGGCTACTCTGCTCCTGACCGCCCCCACCCCCCCGAGACACTGAGTGTGACTGGAAAGCTCCTCGCCTGGCAGACCCCAGATGACCACAGGCCACCCCCCACCCCCCGCTGTCCATGCTCGCTCCTGCTCAGCCCTGCGGGTACCGCCGGACCACAGCTGAGAGAGCAACTGTCCTCTGTCCACTTTTCTTGGTGGCTGCCTGCGCGAGGGGAGCCCTTTACTTAGAAAGGACGCCAGTGGGGAGCCTGGGTGGTTCAGTCCACTGAGCATCGGACTCCTGATGTTGGCTCAGGTCATGACCTCAGGGTCCTGAGATCCAGCCCGAGTCAGGCCCCCTGCCGAGAGGGGGGGTCTCCTTGAGATTCTCTCTCTCCCTCTGCCATGCACCCCTCCCCCTGCTGATGCGTACTCTCGCTCTCTAATTAATTAATAAAAAGCATGCTAGCTTACATCCATTACATGTACAAATGTTTTCTTCCAGGCTGTCACTTTTCCATCAACTTTGTTTCTAATGTCATTTGCTAAAGGAAGCTTTAAATTTGATACAGTGATACCTGTAAATCTTTACCTTTATGGTTTCTGGGTAAAACAACATCAACGACCTATATTTCTTTCTTTCTTTTTTTTTTTTTAAGAGAGAGAGAGAGCGTGAGAGAGAGCATGGGGGGGTGCGTGGGGGGAGGTAGATGGCGGGAGGAGGGGCAGAGGGAAAGAGAACCCCAAGCAGACTCCCGCTGAGCAGGGGCCCTGACGTGGGGCTCGATCTCACAGCCCTGAGCCGAAATCATGAGTGGGGTACTTAACCAAGCCACCCAGGCGCCCCTCTCCTCTATTTCTTTATAACACTCTTAAACTTTTTTACATTCAGATGCTTTACACGCCCGGCTTTCAGTTTTGTATCCGGTGTGATACAGACAACAGACAACAGACAGAGGCAAGTTTGACCCCTGCGGGCTCACACTGTTCTGCCATCTGACCGGGCAGGTCCCCTCTGTGACGCTGCTCCCTGTCCCCAAACCCAGAGGGCTGACTGTTGTACAGGGGCTCTTCTAGGAGAACTTTCAAAACTAGATTGTTGAATTCCATGAAAAAATGAACTGGGACTTTTTTGACTGATGACACTGGGTTTATAGATTAATTTGGGGAAAAAAACATCTTTACATCAATAACTTTTATCAACGCTCTACAGACATTTGAGAGAGTGGGCACTGTCAGGCGCAAGATATCACACACGCACGCTGGACCTCTGCGCGGGGCTGTTCAACCCTTCTTACTCCTTTGTGTCTATTCTGTCTGTGAGCGTGAGAGCGGAAAGTACGGATTTAGTCACCGTTTAAGGCGATGGGTGTTTTTTATTGCTAGCAGGTTTTGCCTAAAATATACAAATGGAATGCTGTTTTTGCACATACGGACTTTTCTGAATGCTACATCTTCGTGGAGAGGCATATATTTTCTATCCATATTAAACCCCCCTCTTGGAGCCCTTCGCACCTGGCATTCTAGGTTGACTGATATGAAAGCCGCCCCTCACTCTGCCTGCCTCTTGCTGCATTTTCCCCAGAGATCTCTGTCCCTTTTATTTTCAACCTTTCCGTGACATGTCGGGTGGCAGCAGAGAATGCTAATGGTTCCCACAATCCACTTCCTCCTGGAGAACTAGCTAGAACCGCTTCCCCAATCCCAGATTCAGCAGCTCGGCCGCCCGGCGGGAGGCTCCTTTCTGGTCCCAGCCGCCGCCACGTTATGAAGTTCCCAGACGTGCACAGCAGTGACTCAGGCGACCACGCGGCCCGTCACAGGGAGCCGCCTGTCCTCACCCTCTGGGAGCGGGCACGTGAGCCGGTGCCGGCGAGCCAGGGCTGCCCCCGAGGCCCAAGAGCGTGCCCTGCGGATAGCAGAGCGACGGACAGAAGCCATCGCTGACCGCCCACCGTGCCCACGGCCCGCACGCCCCACCGGCTCCAAACAACCAGACTTGTCTCTGGGCTCAGCCAGAGCGGGGTGTCTGGGGTGTCTGCTTCTGCACAGCAGCTCCGCCTAGTCTCCGCCCAACACACAAGCTATTTTCTGGAACTGGAATGCTCTGGGGACAAACCGAAAGAGGCGAGGGCTTACCACTTGGGCCCCGGGAACACGGCAGGCGGTGAGGAAAGGAACGGGTGCTACAGGCTGGAGCAGCGGTGGCCCCAACTGTGGCAGAGCCAATCGCGTGGTAAAAGTGCACTGAACTCGGGGCACGAGAGACCAGGAAACGTGAGAACCCAAGTCTGACCGAGCAGCTCGGAGGAGGCGCCTGGGAGGTCACGTGCACGCAGACTGGCCAGGATGCAAGCAGCGCGCAGCCGACCCCTTTCCTAGACGGCGCACTGCACACCAAGGGGGTGGAGGCGGGAGCGGGAGGACCAGCCTGCCTCCAAGGCCGCGGCGGCGGCGGCAGGGCAAGGTGGGAGCGCACTGTCCCATGTCCACTCCAGCCACGACCAGGGAGAACGTCCGCCAAGGCCAGATCTGCCCGGGGCCACGGAGCGCACAGAGGCCTCTAACCGAGGTGCTCCGCGGTGCCTGCAGAGGCGCCCCAGGCCGCCCCCCGCGGGCGTCACCGGCGCCCCCACAGCGGCCGTGTGCTGGCCCCCGGCCCCGCAGGAGCCCTCCGATGCTTCCCTGACCCTCCTCCCCCGCCTCACCGCCCCGTGCTGCTTTGGGTGGGGGACCCGGCGCCCCGGGAGGCCAGAATCGCTCCCAATTCACGGCTGCGGACCGCGAGGAAGCGCGTGCGGAACCGCCGGGGGAGACCGAGCGTCACCCGGTGCTGGAGGCGCTGAGGGCCTTCAACGCAGCTTCTGCGCCAACAACCCTCCTGTGTGCCCGGATTTCACGGGAGTTTATATGTACTCAGATCCCGTAACTACTGCGGTGACTGCAACCGGCACCACCAGGAGTGGGAACGAGCGTGGGGGCCCCTGGGCTGCGCGGCTCAGCGGGGGCGGGGGGGCCGGCCACCCCGAGCAGACAGCAGCGGCGGGGGTCCGCACGGCGTTTCTAGGGTCCATCCAGCTCTTCCTTAACGTTTCTAAAAGTACGTTCCTTTTCATTTAAATTAGCATCCGTTTCCCTATTCTACAGAGTCCGCCCTGCTTGCTCCTCTCGGTCCTCCTTTCTATGCCGCTGCTTTCGTGTAGATGTCCGGTGAGCCTTAACTGTCCATTCCCACTGCTGAAGGGCGGGCCAGGGTGACGAGCACAGGTCAGGGGGGCGAGTGCCCCCCGGGCGGCCTCTTGCGGCCCGCGCTCGCCTGGGCCTGACAGCCTGCGGCCGTGGACAGGCAATGCCCGCAGGCCGGGTCCTGGGCAGATTTCTCTCCCGGGAAGACACTCCCCTCCGGTACCTGTCGCCCGGGTCAGCCGTGGAGGCCCAGTGTCAAGCTGTGCCGTTTCTGTGCCGCCCCAGCGCCCAAACAGGGAACCTCCCCTGAGCCTCCACCGAGAACGTTCTTACCCAGAGGAAGACGCTATGCCCAGCAGCTCCGCGCGCCCCGGGAGGGCAGGACGCAGAGCAGGCCCTGCCAAGGACGGTCCCGTGACGACTGCCCCTGACCGCTGCCCTGCCCTCTGTGCCTGCTGATGCCCAGCTGGGAGCCGGAAGGAAGGCTCTCGGCTCCCCCACGCCTCTCCTCACCTGTTCCAGGGTGTGCACTCTGTTTGCTCGGTCCACCTGACCCGATTTACCCGTTCTGGGTTTGTGGGGCCCCCATGGAAACTTTGCTTTACTCTAGTTTCTACAGCAGAGGGAATCATTTCAGCCGGCTCTTAGGAGGAAGCCTAGAGTAAATGTGAACAGAACCATCCCGGCAGGACTCTTCACCTCAGGCCCACCCCAGGAGCCACATGAGCTCCTCTCACCCCCCCACTCCGCCTCCCGCCGCTCTGGGGGCCCCTGCCCCTGCAGCGCTCCCAGCTACCGGAACCGTGCACAGACACAAACAGGCAAGCGGCTGCCTCTACCTGAAAACCCCTTTCCTCTCTTTGATCCGAAAAACCTTTACTCAGCCCCGTTCAATCCTCCCTGGAACAAGGACATGGGATGCAAGAGAGAAGATGTAAATAAATATAAAATTCCTTCCCTGCCTTCAAAACCCTGGGCAGGTGCTGCCAGGGCTGGGGGGTCCTCGTTCCCACCCAGACCGGCTTCTTCACAGTGGCCTATTGATTCCAAAATACGGATTCCCAGGCTCCGCTCCCAGGAATGAATCATTCAGTCGACCCCATGTGGCAGTTCTGTCGGGCGCTCAGGTATAGGACTGCCTCCTCTACGCCACACTGGCCTCACCCTGCAACCTTTCAGCCTTCCATCAAGGGTGGGATCTTATCACAACGTCAGGAATCCCCGAGCATCCCTCGGAGAATGCTGAAGCCCCCACAGCCCTTCCTGACAGAGGCCAGCCAGCCATGGCCATGACTCCAACTGGGACAGCCTCGTGGTTGCTGGGGGCCAAGGGCCCGCACAAAGGGAGTGCGAGAGGCCCCGTGGCAGAAAGAAGCCCAGGCCCGCAGGGCGTAGGGCTGACGGAGCGCCCCGCCCAGGCCTGGCGCAGCGGACGGGAGTTACCAGGGTCTGGCTGGAGAAAGGGTCCGTGTAGTTGATCCTCTGGGTGGTGCAGTTCACGTCGCCCGGCTGGCCGGGGCTCCTCAGAGGCGGAATGACCTCGTAATGGTGCATGCAGCTCAGCAGCTGGGCCTGACCTGGGTACAGAGCAATCCCTACGGGGCACAGACAGGAAAAAGGGAATGTCAGAAGTCACGGTCCCTGCCACACACCTAATATCACGTCACGCACATTTTTTCACACCCACCCACAACCCAAGTTCAAGACTCCCTGGCTGATGACAGAGGAGGGAGAGGAAGAGGGTTATGGAGTGGGGAGCCGAGTCTGCTGCCCCCAGAAAGCCCTACTCTAACGGAGGACACAGTCCCCTTCTCAGAAAGCCCCTCTCCTGGCCTGGGGTGCGGCCTCCCTGGCGCCTGCACCAAAACCCACCCTACTTCACGACCCTGCTCGGGACACCCCGAGGGGGCCTCCATGACAGAGCCTGGAGGCGCCAACCCCCCGGCACCGCCACCCACCTGCGGATTCAGTGGGAGGCCCCCGGCTGTGGGACTCCCCACGGCTTACTTTGCCTCTCGCCTCCTGCTCTGATCAGGGCTCCAGGTGTGCAAGTCGCACCCCAACGGTCCCTCCCTCACCTCAGCCAGAGCACCTCATTCGAGGCTCTACTGACAGTAGCTGTCCGCCCTCGGTGGCAGAAACACCTGAGAGCAGCGACTGGCACCAGACACAGGCAGAGCTCGGAGACCCAGAGACCGGAAACAGATGCTGAAACCGCGGATTCGGGGACCAAAGCAGACCCACAGAGAAGAGGGACAAACACAAGATAGACAAAGATGGGCAAAGCAGCTGCGAGCCGCACACCTTCCAGGAGCCCAGGCAAAAGGCACTGAGACTCTGGCCTCGTCCTGCGTGCCGCCATCCACAGGGGCAGTCGGGCATCCCGTTCTCAGAGCAGGTGCGCGCAGCAGGTGGGCACGGCTGGCGCCCTCAGAGCTCAGTTCACGCCCACACTTCCGGAACCCTGTGGCAGCCTCACGGCCAGGAGGCAGACACTACACTCTCTGGCACAGATGACTGCCTGCTCAGGGACTGGCCTCCCGATGGGACAGGAGAGGTAGGGAGCCCCCTCCCCAGGCAGGGCCCCAACCACCTCTGGATGGCTCTACCTCCTGCCACCCTTCGCTCCCACTGCTCCTCACCGCTGGCCTCTAGCTCCAGCCAGGCTAGACACGGCCTCTCCAGAGAAGCCCTGTGCCTCCCTATACTCGCCTTTGCTCCTGCCGATCCCCCTCCCAGAAAAACTCGCTTCTCGCCTCTCAAAGCCCAGCTCAAGTCCGATCTCTGTGCAAAGCCTTCCTTGCAGTGACCACGGCCAGCCCTGTCCACCCCTCTGCTCGGCACAGGACACGCTCTGCTGCGTCCGGACAGCAGCCCCCTGGGTGTGTCCGCTACACCGAGACGGGGCTCGGGCTCCTCCGGCTGCCTGTGGCGCCCAGCACGGCGAGTGAGCGCAGCGGGGGCTCCTCTGTAAGCCGGGGCCCCAGTCCGTCCGGGGCAGGCTCTCTACCTGGGGCGTCGTAGCGATCCACCTCCTTGTAAGACACCGACATGACCGGGTGCGTGAGTTTCTCGCGGAAGTCTGTGACGGTCTGGTAGACCAGGAAGACCGCCCCGGCCATGAGCAGCAGGTAGATGAAGAGCAGCAGCACCGAGAAGACGTTCTTCAGACAGGCCTTGCTGAAGCGGACGCTGCTGCAGGCGGACCCGCTGTCCGGGGCTGGACAACAACGTGGCACAGCTGACGGAGCCCAGCGGCAGGTGCGGCCGGAGGCGGTCGGCGACCTGCAGGCCCTTCACCTGCTCTACCGAGGAGGCAAGGTCCCCCGCACCCCCAGCCCTCCCCCGTCGGCCCCCTCCCCCAAGTCATAACACGTGGCACGTGGCGACACTCGCCGGGCACTCACTGTGCCAGAAAGGGGGCTCCAAGTGGAAGGAGACCGTTATTCTCTTTAAGAACCTCCCATCTGGAGGACAAAGTTACAATCCGACACAGAAGCCGGCCCCAACCGATTTTTCTGGCCTCATCCCTTACCTCTCTGCTCCTGCAATGCCTCCAGCTCCAGCTGTGCTAAATGACTTTGTTCCCCCAGCGTGCAGAGCCCCCCTCGACCCTGGGGCCCCCCCATCTGCCCATCCATGTGCTTGGCCTGACACCTTTTTCTTCCACAGCTGACCCCTAACTCACACTTCGGGCTCTGGTTTAGAAAAGCATCTCTTCAAAGAAGCCTTCCCTGACCCATACATTGACTGGAGGACCCCTCTGTCAGGGCTCCCAAGGCGCCTTCATGTCCTCTCTCCTCACTCTACAGCCTGTCTGCACGTCTCTTCATCTTCCTCGGCCATAGGCTCCACGAGGGCAGAGCCGGTCTTGCCCTCACTGAACCCTCGCCCTTCACAACGTGCCTGGACGAGCACGGCGTCCTGCGTTTCTACGGGGGAGTGACTCAGCGGCTGAGGGAGTGTGTCCTGATGCCATCCCTGCGGCACGGCTCTGCCTCTCCTGCCTGCTCGCAGACCACCCCCAGCCTTGGTCATCCTCTGCTACGGACTAAATTATCTGTCCCCCAACAAATTCATACTCTGAACCTCCTCCCCAGTGTGACTGCCCCTGGAGTTAGGGCATGTGAGGAGATAAGGAAGGTTAAATGAGGGCATAACGGTGGGGCCCAGATCTAACGGGACTAGTACCCTTTTAAGAAAGATGACGAGACACCAGGGACACACACACACAGAGAAAAAGCCCCACGAGGACACAGGGAGAAGGTGGCCATGTGCGAGCCAAGGAGGGGGGCCTCACGAGAAACCAAATTTGTCAATACCTTCATCTTTGATTTCCAGTCTCTAGAACAGAGGGAAAAAATGTCTGTTGGTTAAGCTACCCAGCCTGGGGTACTTTGGTACGGCAGCCCAAGCCGACTGAGACACTCCCATTGTGCTCTTTGTGCCATCTCCACTCCTGAGGAAGGAGCCCCATTCCCTCCACAGTGGTGAAGCCCAAGGCTGAAGAGCAGTGTGACTGTAAGTCCAAAAACGTATGTGCGTGGCTTCTGGCTTCCACCAATGACAGAACACCTTGGTCACACCACCCTCCACCAGACAACATTTACAAAATTTGGACAAAATACTTAAAAATTACATGAAGGCACTGGAGAACGATCAAAAGCAGGCAGAAATGAGAAGAGTGGACCCTGGAAGGAGAGAAACTGCACCTGATCAGATTTATAAGTTTGCATGTTTTGCCTGAGTGCACTCACCCATCTCTACAGGGCATGGTTCCGGGGGCCGTGGACAGAGTTCAGGGCTGACAGAGCAGTCAGAAAGTCAAAGGGAACCTTGAAAGGGATGGGGAGGGTGAACCCCCAAATCTGCATTATTAAATATGCACATATCAAACTCTTGGCTGGAGACTCCAGGGGGGGGCCCAAGAAAGAAAAAAAAACAGCAGCTGGCAATGAAAAAGCTGGCAATGAAAAAGCTGGCAATGAAAAGAACTGAGTGGAGATTACAGCTGCTGCTAATAGAGGGGACCCAGGAGTTTGGAACGTGTCTCATCACATTAACTACCTGCTAAGACAAAAATCCTTCAGAGGATTGTAACAGAATCCAGAACCTCCATAATGTACCATTATCGTGTCTAGGGTTGAATCAGAAATCACTAGACATGAGAGGAAACAAGAAAACATGACCCATACTTAAGGAAAAAAAGTAGTCTATAGAAAGCAAATCCAGGATGGCCCACATGTTGCCATCAGAAGCTCCCATCTGGAGAAAGGAACTTTACAACACTTGAAGGGCTAAAGGAAAATATATAGACAAGGAAGAGACAAAGAGGAAATACAGAAATAGAAACTATAAAAAAGAACCAGAGACACCTGGGTGGCTCGGACAGTTAAGCATTTTCCTTCAGCTCAGGTCATGATCTTGGGGTCCTGGGATCGAGCTCCACGTTGGGCTCCCTACTCAGTGGGGAGCCTGCTTCTCTGTCTCCCTCTGCCCCTCCCCTTGTTCGTGCTCTCTCTTGCTCTCTCTCTCAAATAAATAATAAATTTGAAGGGGAAAAAAAAAAAAGAACCAAACGGAATTCTAAACCTGGAAAGTAAATGAAAAATTCGCTGACCTGTCTTAATAGCAAAAGACGGCAGGAAAAAAAAAAGCTCAGCTGAAGTTAAATGAACAAAAATTAACCACTTTGAAAACAAACAAAACTGAAGGAAAAACTGAACCTACCTAGATAAAGCCTATCTAGACAACTGTGGGACAATATCCAGCAGTCTAACAACATGTAACTGAAGAGAGAAAATTGGTCACAAAGAGGATTTGAAAAAATAAGGCCCAAACTTCCCAAAACTGGAGGAAAAAACCATCAAATTTGCAGATCTGAGAAGCTCAATCCATGCCAAGCAGAGTAAAGAAGAGTCCCGAGGCAAGTCACAGTCAAACTGCAAACGCAAAGAGAAACAATCTTGAAAGCAGCTGGGCAAAAAAAGACATATTGTGTACAGAATATTCTGTCTCATGATAGGTAACCTGGGATCAGAAATAATGTAGGCCCAAAGACAGTGGAACCTCTTTAAAGGGCTGGAAGAAAAAAAATTCTGTCAGCCCTGAATTAAATTCCAACAAAACTAAATTTCAAAAAATGAAGGTGAAAGAAAGATATTTTCAAACATAAAAGCTGAGAGACTTCATGGCCAACAGAACTGCACCACAATGCACGTTAAAGAAATTCTGAAAGCCAAAGGGAACTGACGCTAGATGACCACTCTCAAAGGTACAGGAAGGAATAAAGATCACTGAAATGCTAACAGGTGGGTAAATATAAAAAGCTGCTTATGTATTTTTAAAACATAAGACTTCTAAAGCAAAAATTACACACCAGAATCATAAGGTTTATAACTTGCAGGAAAGAAGAATGGAGAAACAAAAGACACACGAGACAAAGAGAAAACAGCAAAATGGTAGAACCAAATCCAGCCATATCAATAATCACATTAAATGTAAACGGACTAGGGACAGTCCAAGATGGCAACACAGGAAGACCTTGAACTCACGTCCTCCCATGGTCACACCAATTCTACACCCACATATAGAGCAATGCCTCCTGAAGAACTGATGGCTGACCCAACAGCACAACAAAAGATAGAAGGACCACACACAGACAGGCACGAGAGATGGGAACATAGTAACAACTGTACCCCTCTCCTGCCATTGTGGACTGGAGTAGAGGGGGATAGCACTGAGGGACCCTCGTGCAGATTCACCTGCCCTGAAGCCCAGAAAAAAAGCTGTGGTTTAAAAGGTTTAAATGACTAAAGGTGAAGGAAACCCATTCGCTAACCCTAGAGCATCTGACAAATGGTGGAGAAATTGCTAGACTTTTCTCCAGGGTCAGAGGTGCTGGTGAGCACCACTGTTTATGTTGCCCATCCACCTTGGTGGCACAGATGGGAGCAGAGGCTAGATGCTCTAACCCACCTACTGCCTCAGTGAGCTTCAGGACCCCAGCCCACACATCCAGCCATATTTGCAAGGTGCCCCTCCCAACCCATGCCTGCTTAAGCACCAGCTGACCCAGCATGGCACACCCCAGATCCCCATCCCACCCTCACCTGTGCCAGCTTCACTTTTCCCTGCCAGGATGCCCCCTGCAGAGAACACCCGGGGACCCCTAGCTGGCACCCACTACAGCTCCAGTCAGCCAGCCAAAGCTACACACAGCCAGGCACACACAGTCTATGCAGGTAAGTTCCTGCACAGAAGGTCAAACAAAATGAGGAGACATATAAACATGCTCCAAACAAAAGAATAAGACAAATCTTCAGATAAAGAATTAAACAAAACAGAGATAAACAATTTACCTGATAATAATTCTAAAGATGCTCATGAGACTTGAGAGAGGAGTGGATGAGCTCAGTGAGACATGCAACAAAGAGATAGAAAACATAAAAAATAATGAATCATCGAGCCTTACATCGAAAACCAGGGATGTACTGTATGGTGACTAACATAATAAAAATCATTATATAAAAAAAATATATATACATATATATATATATAAAAGAACCAACCAGAGTTGAAGAATACAGTAACTGAAATGAAAAATACAGGAGAAGACATCAACAGATTAGGATACACAGATCAGATCAGCAATTTGGAAGAAAGGATAATGGAAAGTACCCATTGAATGGCAAAAAGAAAAAAGACTTTTTAAAAATGAGGATAGGTTATTGACAGATGAATGGATAAAGAAGATATGGTGTGTATATGTGTGTGTGTGTATGTGTGTGTGTATGCAGAGATGTATATACATACACATACATACATACACACAACGAAATACTACTCAGCCAAAAAAAAAAAAAAAGAAATCTTGCCATTTGGAATGACATGGATGGAACTAGAGGGTATTATGCTAAGAGAAATAAGTCAATCAGAGAAAGACAATTATATTATCTCACTCATGTGAACTTTAAGAAAAAAGCAGGATCATTGGGGAAGGGAGGGAAAAATAAAACAAGATGAAATCAGAGAGGGAAACAAACCATCAGACTCTTAATCATAGGAAACAAACTGAGGGTTGCTGGAGGGGGGGAGGGGGGAGGATGGGGTAACTGGGTGAGGGACATTAAGGAGGGCACGTGACATAATGAGCACTGGGTATTATATACAACTGATGAATCACTGAACTCTACCTCTGAAACTAATAATACATTATATGTTAATTTAATTTAAAATTTAAAAAAGGCGATATAGCTGTCATAATATTAAAAATCTTAATTTTGAAAATATTAAAAATCTTAAGTGAAAAAAAAATTAAGGATAGGTTAGAGCACCTCTGAGATAACTTCAAGTGTATTAATATATGCATTATGGGGGTCCCAGAAGAAGAGAGAGAAAAGGGGCAGAAAACTTATTTGAAGAAATAACAGCTTAAAAGTTCTCTAACCTGGGGAAAGAAAGAGATATCCACAGAGTCCCAAACAAGATGAACTCAATGAAGTCCACACCAAGACATAATAATTAAAATGTCAAAGATTAAAGATAAAGAGAGAATCTTATTTTTTTTTTAAGATTTTATTTATTTGACACAGAGAGAGAGAGAGCACAAACAGGGAGGAGGGGGAAAGGCAGAAGCAGGCTCCCTGCTTGCAGGGCTCAATCCCAGGACCCTGGGATCATGACCTGATCCAATGGCAGATGCGTAACCAACTGAGCCACCCAGGCACCCCAAAGAGAGAATCTTAAAAGCAGCAAGAGAAAAGCAAAAAGTTAATAACAAGAGAAACCCCATTAGGCTATCCGCTGATTTTTCAGCAGAAACATTGCAGCAGCATGATATAGCCAAAGTGCTGAAAGAAAAAAACCTACTACCAAGAATACTCTACCTAGCAAGGTTATTATTCAAAATTGAAGGAGAGAGAAAGTCTCCCAGACAAGCAAAATTTAAAGGAATTCATCACCACTAACCTGGCCATTAAAGGGACTTATTTAAGCAGAACAGAACATCACTAGAAGATTATTGAAAGGAAGAGATTTCATGGGTGAAAGTAACCATATAGTAAAGTAGACCAATCACTTGGAAAGCTAGTATAAAGGTTAGAAGACAAAAGTAGTAAAATCGATTATATCTAAAACATTAGTGAAGAGATTCACAAAATAGAAAGATGTAAACTATGAAATCATATACATAAAAACGGGGAATAAAAACGTAGTGCTTTTAGAATGTGTTTGAACTTAACCATCGACTCAGTATAGGTTGCTATATACTTAGGATATTATATATAAACCTCATGGTTACGACAAACTAAAAATCTGTGATATACAAAAAATGAAGAGAAAGGAATCCAAACATAATACCAAAGAAAGTCATCAATCACCAGGGAAGAGACCAAGAGAAGAAGAACAGAGAAAAACTACAAAAACAACCAGAAAACAATAAGCAAAATGGCTATCAAAACTTTAAATGTAAACAGTCTAGATGCTCCAATCAAAACACTGAATGGATAGGGGCGCCTGGGTGGCACAGCGGTTAAGCGTCTGCCTTCGGCTCAGGGCGTGATCCTGGCGTTATGGGATCGAGCCCCACATCAGGCTCCTCTGCTAAGAGCCTGCTTCTTCCTCTCCCACTCCCCCTGCTTGTGTTCCCTCTCTCGCTGGCTGTCTCTCTCTCTGTCAAATAAGTAAATAAAATCTTTAAAAAAAAACCAAAACTGAATGGATAAAGAAACAAGACCCATCTACATGCTGCCTACAAGAGACTCACCTGAGACCTAAAGACACACAGAGACTGAAAGTGAATGGATGGGAAAAACATTTACTATGCAAATGAAGGCAGAAAAACAAACAAACAAAAACAAACCCAAAAACTGGAGTAGCAATACTTCTATCAGAGAAAATAGACTTTAAAACAAAGACTGCAGCAAGAGACAAAGAAGGGCATTACATAATGATAAAGTAATTCAACAAGAAGACATAACTGTAAATATCTATGCCCAACAATGGAGTATTTAAATACATGAAACAAATATTAAAGGATATACAGAGAGAAACTGATGGTAATATAATGCTAGTAGGGCACTTTAACACCCCACTTACACCAACGGAGAGATCATCCAGGCAGAAAATCAATAAGGAAACAGTGTCATTAAACAACACATTAGACCAGATAAACTTAACATATATATACAGAATATTCCATCCAAAATCTACAGAATACACATTCTTTTCAAGCACACATAGAACATTATCCAGAAAAGATCACATTAAGTCACAAAATAAGTCTCAATAAATTTAAGACTAAAATCATATCATGTATCTTTTCTGACCACAACTGTATGAAACTGGAAATCAATTACAAGAAAGAAAAAAAAGAAACACTAGAAAAAAGCAGAAACACAGGCTAAACAACATGCTACTAAACAACAAATGAGTGAATGAAAAAATTGAAGAGAATATTTTTTTAAAAGATTTTATTTATTTATTTGACAGAGAGGCAGCCAGGGAGAGAGGGAACACAAGCAGGGGGAGTGGGAGAGGAAGAAGGTTCCCAGTGGAGAAGCCTGATGTGGGGCTCGATTCCAGGACTCTGGGATCACGCCCTGGGCCGAAGGCAGATGCTTAACAACTGAGCCACCCAGGCGCCCCTGAAGAGAATATTAAAAAAAGAAAAATACCTGGAAACAAATGAAAATGGAAACACGACAGTTCAAAATCTTTGGGATGCAGCAAAGGCAGTTTTAAGAGAGAAGTTTATAGCAATACAGGCTCACCTCAACAAGAAAAATCCCAATCTAACCCCACACCTAAAGAAACTACAGAAAGAGGAACAAACAAAGCCCAAAGGTAGTAAAAAGAAGGAAATAATAAAATCAGAGCAGATATAAATAAAATAGAGACTAAAAAAATAAAAATAGAAAAGATTAATGAAACCAAGAGCTGGTTCTTTAAAGGATAAAGAAAATTGATAAATCTTTAGCCAGACTCATCAAGAAAAAAAGAGCAAGAACTCAAAGAATAAAATCAGAAATGAAAGAGAAATTAAAACTGATAACACAGAAATAAAAAGGATTATAAAAGACTACAAAATATTATACACAAACAAACTAGACGACCTAGAAGAAATAAATGCCTAGGAATATACAATCTTCCAATACTGAATCAGGAAGAAATAAAAAATCTGAACAGATTTCTGTTCAGAATACCCAGACACCAAAACCAAAGACGCTACCAAAAAAAGAAAATATTCCTGATAAATATAGATACAAAAATACTCAACAAAATATTAGCAAACCAAATTCAACAATACATTAAAAAGTTCATTGACCAAGATCAAGCAGGATTTATTCCAGATGGATTTATGCAAGGATGGTTCAATATCTGCAAATTAATCAATGTGATACACCACATTTAAAAAAATGAAGGATAAAAACCATATGATCATCCCAATAGATGCAGCAAAAGGATTTGACAAAATTCAACATCCATTCATGATAAAAACTCTCAACAAAATAGGGTCAGAGAAAACATACCTCAACAAAATAAATGCTATATATGACAAACCCACAACTAATATCATACTCAACAGTGAAAAACTGAAAGCTTTTCCTCTAATATCAGGAACAAGACAAGATGTCCATTCTTGACATTTTTATTCAACACAGAACTAGAAGTCATAGCTGCAGCAATCACACAAGAAATAAAAACCATCCAAATCAGTAAGTAAGAAGTGAAACTGTCACTATTTGCAGATAACGTGATACTATATATGGAGACCCTAAAGACTCCACTAAAAACCATTAGAACTAATAAATGAATTCAGTAAAGTTGCAGGATACAAAGTTAACATACAGAAATCTGTTGCATTTCTATACACTAATAACAAAGTAGCAGAAAGTAAAATTAAGAACACAATCCCATTTATGATTGCATCAAAAAGAATAAAATACCCAGGAATAAATTTAACCAAGTAAGTGAAAGACTTGTACTCTGAAAACTATAAGACAGTGTTGAAAGAAACTGAAGATAACACCAAAAAAATGAAAAGATATCACACTCATGGATTGGAAGAATATTAAGATGTCCATACTACCCAAAGCAATCTACAGATCCAATGCAACCCCTTTCAAAATACCAATAGTATTTTTCACAGAACTAGAACAAATAATACTAAAATCTGTGTGGAACCAAAAAGACCGTGAATAGCCAAAGCAATCTTGAGAAAGAACAAAGCTGGAGATATCACAAGCTATACTATAAAACTATAGTAATCAAAACAGTATGGTACTGGCACAAAACAGACACGTAGGTCAACAGAACAGAATAGGAAACGCAGAAATAAACCCATGTTTACATATGGTCGATTAATCAACAACAAAGGAGGCAAGAAGATACAATGGGGAAAAGACAGTCTCTTCAATAAATGGTGTTGAGAAAACTGGACAGCTACATGCAAAAAAATAAAACTGGACCACTTTCTAACACATACAACTTACATCATACATGAAAGTACACTCAAAATGGAATAAAGACCTAAATGTAAGACCAGAAACTATAAAACTCCTAAAGGAAAACATACTCAGTAATCTTCTGGATCTGTCTTCTCATGCAAGGGAAACAAAAGCAAAAACAAACTATTGGGATTACATCAAACTAAAAAGCTTTTGCACAGCAAAAGAAACCATCAACAAAATGAAAAGGCAATCTACTAAACATTTGCAAATGATAAATCCAACAAAGGATTAATATCCAAAATATATAAAGAACTCATTCAACTCATGTAACACCCCCCAAAAAATCAGATTAAAAAAATGGCAGAGGATCTGAATAGACAATTTTCCAAAGAAGACATCCAGATGGCCAAGAGACACATGAAAAGATGCTCAACATCACTAACCATCAGGGAACTGCAAATCAAAACCACAATGAGATATCCCCTCACATCAGTCAGAATGGCTAGCACCAAAAACACAAGAAATAAGTGTTGGCAAGGATGTGGAGAAAAAGGAACCCTCAGGCACTGTTGGTGGGAAAGTAAGTTAGTGCAGTCACTATGGAAAACAGTATAGAGGTTCCTCAAAAAATTAAAAATAGAACTACCACTCCACTGCTGGGTATTTACCCAAAGAAAACAAAAACACTAATTCAAAAAGATATATGCACTCCTAGGTCTACTGCAGCACTATTTACAATAGCCAAGATATGAGAACAACCCAAGGGCCCAGCAACAGATGAATGGACAAAGAAGATGTGGAATATTACTCAGCCATATAAAAAGAATGAGATCTTGCCATTCACAACAACATGGATGGACCCAGAGGGTCTTATGCGAAGTGAAACTAAGTCAGACAGAAAAAGACAAATACTATATGATTCACTTATATGCAGGATCTAAAAAACAAAACAAACAGAAACAGACTCATAAATACAAAGAACAAGCTGGAGGCTGCCAGGGGTGGGGGGTGATAAGCAAAACAGAATTAAAAAGGACAAAAGAGAACAAAAAAGGAACTAAGAGATTCAAACTTCAGGCCTTCCTGGCAGTGACAACCTGCCCACAAGAACATGTCCCTTGCAGAGGACCCATCCCTGGAAGGAGAGAAGAGGACGCATAAGCAGCAGTGCCTGGTGCAGAGCTCGAATTCCTACTTCATAGATGTGAAATGCCCAGGAGGCTATAAAATCACCACTGTCCGTAGCCATGCACAAACACAGCAGTTTTGTGTGTTGGCTGTCCTTTGCCAACCTATAAGGAAGAAAGGCAAAGCTTCCAGAAGGATGCTCCTTCAGACAGAAGCAGCACTAAAAGCAACCTGAATCAAAATGAATGGAAAGCTATAAACACATTAAAAAAAAAAAAAAGATACAAACTTCCATTTATAAAGTTCTGGGGATGAAAAGTACAGCATAAAGAATATAGTCAATAATTTTGTAGTAAATTTGTATGGTGACGAATGGCAATTTTTGTGGTGAGTACTGTGTAATATATACGATTGTTGAATCACCATGTTGTACACCTGGAACTAATATATTAGTCTAGAACTATGTCAACTACAACTTAAAAAATGTAAATGGACTAAACATTTCAATTAGAAGGCAGAGACTGTCAGGCTGGATTAAAAACAAGACCTAACAATACACTCCCTAAAAAAAAAATGGACTTTAAATCCAAAGATATGAGAGTATTTGCTCATAATTACTTCATATTCTTTTATTCTTAAAGCACAGGGGGACGCCTCGGTGGCTCAGTTGGTTAAGCATCTGCCTCCGGCTCAGGTCATGATCTCAGGGTCCTGAAATCGAGCCCCACATCAGGCTCTTTGCTCAGCTGCAAGTCTGCTTCTCCCTCTCCCTCTGCCTCTGTGATCTCTCTCTAATAAATAAATAAAATCTTTAAAAAAAAAAAAGGGCACAAAAGCACAATCAGTACAGAACCATCAAAGGGTCTTAGGTTAGAGAAAAGTAAGTCATTCATTCTATACTTCTACAAACATGCAACGAACACCAACTCTGTGTGCAAGACTTGTGCTAGGTGCTTCAGGGAGATACTGAGAGAGGAGGACTGATGGTCTGTGCTAAAAGTACCACAGAATTCAGAAGGACAGGAGGATGTAATCTGTGAGACTTCCTTTGCTTGGGGTGAAGTGTGGGGAGGACGACAGGGTTCAGCAAAGGCTCTGTGGAGGTCACATAGCCCCGTGCCCAAAGCACCAGGAAGATTCTGATGAAGAAATAATGTGGTGTTCATTATTCATTTATTTTCTGAACTGAAAGTCCCGATATCCAGCCAAGTGGTTAAGAGCACGAGCTTTAGCAAAAGAGATTTGGGCTCCAGCTCTGCTACTGACGACTCCGAGACCCAGGACAAGTTACTTAGTGCTCCTAAGCCTCACTTTCTTCATGTGAAAAGGAAATAATCATTTCAATTTTATAGTATGTCTAAAAGGAATGACAGAATGTTGCAAAATGCATTACGGAGTGCCTGCTTAATGCATTAATGTTACTAGAGAAATGGAATGTACCCTCTACCCCTCAAACAACAAAGCGTTCACTGATAAGATAGCAAAAATGAAGACCACCACACTACCGCCTCTTACTAATGATAAACTAGGAAAAAAGTGCCAAAAACTAAATGGAGGAGAGGCAGCGTACGGTATCTTTCACGTATAGCCATGTAATGCTTCCATGCCTGTTAGATGACTGAATGGCCCAAATAATAGAGGACCGAAGTCTAGCAGTGCTAACTAGCTTCCTTCCATCTGTAGGAGAAGAGAGTGCGTTCCAGGCATGTGAAACTCTAAAGCAACTGGTGTGTCTTGCTCTTCGTGGCCAAATATTTTAGAAAGTTTTTACATTACATTTAAGTGCAAGTTCCCAGAAGTGTCTATGAGGTTCCTGCAGGCAGTAAAGAACAGGGCACTGGGGGCAATGGGCTTTGACAGCCACAAAGAGAAGTGAGGAGCCAGGCAGCCCGAAGGAAGCCCCTGGGGCAGCCGAGCACAAGCCACCGTGGAAGGTGGCAGCTCTGGTTCTCCAAGAGGAATTAAAGCAGGTCTCTTTCAGCTTTGTCTATGCTTCGACTTTTACTGCTTCTTACTGTTATTAGGGACCATGCTGATTTCTGCTCCTAGGTGGCTCTGCTTCCTGCCTGTTCTCCACGTTTTTCTAGGACTGTGTTCCACCGTACCGGCAAAGTCCGCCTCCCAGCGAGTATCCGGTATAGGGCACCTTGTCACACACATCTCAGGACCCTGCTGTCCTTCATACCCAGCCTGTAGGTGGCTCCCCTTAGCTCAGGTGCTGATCCCTGCTCTGTCCCATGTAGCTGGGCAGCAGGGTCACAGGACCCACCCACAGCTCTTCTGTCTGGAAGGCACTCCCGCCTCCTGCGGCCCATGTGGGACCACAGGCTCACTTCAAGACTCTTTTTCTTTTTAAGTAACCTCCACACCTGAAATGGGGCTTGAACTCATGACCCCAAGATCAAGAGCCACATGGTCTACCGACTGAGCCAGCCAGGTGCCCCCCACAGGTTCACTTCAAAACATGTCAGGTTAAAGAAAGAACATTCCTTGTCACGAGCTGCTCCTAATTCCAGTGGCAACAGGGACCAGCTTTCCACATCCGAACGAGGCTTGAAAAAAATCACAAACCTGAAGTAACTGACTTGCTGTATAACATCTGAATAGAATTTTTAAGAGTTGGCAGGGACCTAAAGGGCCATCTGGTTCAAATCCACTCTTTGTGCAGTGATCCAGGTCCCAGGGCCTATAACTGGCACAGAATGAGAGCCCTGAGGTCCCGACTCCTAATCAGTGTTCTTCCACTCCACAACAGCGAACATTAATACTTAGTTCCAGTCACTAAACAAGGACAAAAGAAGATGTGATTGAAATAATAGGACTTCATGACAAGTACAAGCTCGGCACGTTTTCAGGTCAACTGCAGATTTCATCCCGCTAACCCATGCAACGAAGAGGAATGGTAACGGGCACATGTGGGCAGGTTTTCACTCAATCAGAAGCCACAAAACATGATTTGAAATGTTCCACTTTCATGATGCCCTTGGTTAGGGAAAGAGATGAATCTCCCCATACATCTAAATTCTCAAAAAAGGAACTTAAGGCACAAAAAGGTCACATGACAATTTGCGTCACTTGGACTTCTTCAGTAGAGCTACATGGACGAGTTACTCCCGTGGGGAGCACTGTCCAAGAGTCTCCTGTTTCACGCAAAGAAGTCAAGGTGCGCTTCTCTACCGGCCTTTCCTTGATCCACAGATCGGCATGTAAGCTGAATACAAACTGTAAAACTATCATCCACACACGCCGTGGCACTCCAATTCTGAAACAAGACATCATTCCATCTCACCGTTAAAAAAAAAACAAAACGGTGCTGGACATTTGATAAAATGTCCTATGAACTCTGCGGTCAGGAAAACCAAACCCTGGCTTTTCTGGGGCAAGCTGGGTGAGTGTGTTGTAAAAGTACCACCCCTTGTATGAATGCAGACTCATGACAGTAGACAGCCAAAAATAATGCACAAGATGTTCTTGGGAAAGGTAATCTATGAGTTTTACAAAACCCATGACAGCACTGCTTCCAAAACCCAGACTTGCCCCAGAATGTAAGGGGATGTGTGATGAGTAATTCAACTTCTGAAACCACAGTGGGACATTTATTCCCAGGAAGGGGGAACTGGCTGTCCACTGAAAGCCTGCAAAACTCTACCTTGCAAACAGCACGGGGCCAAAATGCATTCTGAATGCAAAGAAGGAATGAACAGTCTCTACTTTTTTTTTTTCGTTTTCAGTGATGTGGTGGGTTTGCTGTTTTTGTGGGGTTTTTGAGGTATGATTTACATACCATAAAACTTACTCCTTTAAAATGAATATATTTAGTGTTTAGTATAGTCACAAGGTGTGCAACCATCACCACTGCGTAATTAGCAGAACATTTTCATTACCCAAAAAGAAACTCCCTACCCATCAGGAGTCACTCCTCTATTCCTCCTACTCCCTGGCAACCAATAACCTGCTTCCTGTTTCAATGGAGATGCCTATTCTGGACAATTCAATGGAACTGACACGTGACCTTTTGTGTCTGACCTCTCTAACGTATACCTTCGAAATTTATCCATGATGTAGCATGTATCAGTTCTTCATTCCTTACTATTGCCAAGTGATATTCCATTGTGTGAATACTCCATTTTATTTACCCATTCATCACTTGATGGACCTTTGGGTTGCTTCCACTTGTTGGCTATTACAAATAATGCTGCTAGGAACATTCATGTCCAAGTTTTTGTGTGGACATGAGTTTTCATTTCCCTTGGGTATATACCCAGAAGTGGAATTGCTGGGTCACATGGTAACTCTGTATTTAAACTTTTAGGAACTGCCAGACTGTTTTCCACAGTAGCACACGCCACAACACTCCAATTCTCAAACAAGACACCGTTACATCTCACCATTTAAAAAAATTCACCATTCTACATTTCCACCAACAATCCACGGGGGTCCTAAGTTCTCTACATCCTCACCAAAACTTGTCCATCTGATTGATTGTAGCCATCCTTACAGGTGTGAAGACTACACAATGATACACATCTCCCCGTGGTTCAGATTCACATTTCCCTGATGACAAATTTTTCCACGTGCTTCTCAGTCATCTGTGCTGGAGAAACATATTCAGATTCTCTGCCCATTTTTTACTTGGGTGTCCCTTTTATTATTGGATCATAAAAGTTCTTTATATATTCTAAATACAGGTCCCTTATCAGACATACGATTTGAAAATTTCTCTCATCCTGTGGGCTGTCTTTTCACTTTCTTGGTAGTGTCTTTCAATGCACAAGTTTTTCATTTTGAGGAGATCCAATGTATTTTTTTCCTTTGGTTGCTGACCTTTGTCAATTCTATTAATATACAGTTGTCTCCATGGAGAACTGACTGTAACGACTAATTAGCCAAGTGTCTTCCTCAATTTTTTTTCAACTGTGATATAGTAAACTGCTTATTCAGTTGGCATGTCTGGTCTCATTTCTCCCTTTGAAGAGAATAAGTGGTTGTGATTCCCTTGAAGGAGAGGAAACAAACAGATTGAGGCTTTCAGATTATGGATTGGCATTATCTCAGAGAGCAAAACTGGGAATATAATCCTGACTGTTTGGGTGCTTAACTTGAACCTGTGTTGCCCAGAGTCGGCAGACTCAGGATCCTAGTACCGGCCTCCTGTCCCGCGGCTCCCACCTCTGGGCCCCCCGTCAGGCTCCAGGCCACACTTCAGGCTCTCCAGGCCCCCCATAGGGCTCCAGCTCTCCCTTTGGCCCCCAAACGTGGCCATTCCTCGGGGCTCAGTCTCCACAGCTCCCTCTACATGCGGTCCCAGGCTTTCTTCAAGGCTCCCACATTCACGCCGCCAGTCCTCACCTCTCCCTCCTCTGGGCCCTGCCAGCTCAGACACAGCGCACCCACTGAAGCCTCCTGTGTCTGCAGCACACGAGCACCTTTTCCTCGAGCTGCCCACCCGTCCGGACTGTATGTCTACGTCCTCCCACTCACCCGGCTTCAAACCTCAGAGTCGTCTTTGATTCTTCCTTCTCCCACTCCCCCTCATCGGAGCAGCCTACCACGCCAGCCTCTGACCCCGCATGCTGCTCTCTCCTAGAACGTCCGTTTTACCCCTTACTGCTCTGCTCCAATCTCTGCTCCCTAAAGGCTAAATGCTGCCACTCAAAGCCCTCCCTAATCTGAACCAATCTGTCCTTCCACCTCATTGGCTTCTACACTTCTCCCGCCAACCCTCCACTCCAACCACACTGTGCTACCCAGTTTCCGACACGTTCATTTTATCCCGACCTCGACATGGTTGGCGTGCCATCCCTCTCTCTGGCCAGTCCCTTCTTTTCCGCCTAATGATGACAGTAGCCATTTATTGGCTGCTTTCATGTACTAGGCCTGCGCAGAGAAAGCACCCTTCCTCAGGTTAATCCCACTTCCTTCACTAACAAGCCCCCTCCTGTTCATTTCTGAAGCACCTATCTCTACCATTTCCTTGATGCTCATTCATTCGTTCCAATTGCTCAGATGACCTACGTTCCTGTTCCAAACCCTGACGTCCTCCTCTTAAGGTACAAATACAAATACTGAGCACCCATGGTGGACCAGGTGCCCTGCTAAAAGACAAAGTTCTGAGAGCGCCTCACAGAACTCAGGGGCAGACCCAAGGGGTTAGTAATGACTAATTAAAGAATCATATTCAAGGGGTGCCTAGGGAGTTCAGTCGGTTAAGCGTCTGACTCTTGATACTGGCTCAGTTCGTGATCTCAGGGTGGTGAGATCAGGCCCTGCGTTGGGCTCTGCGCTCAGCAAGGAGTCAGCTTGAGGATTCTCTCTCCCCCTCTCTCTCTGCCCCACCCCTGGCTTGTGCTCTCTCTCTAAAATAAATAAGTAAATCTTAAAAAAAAAAAAAAATTATATTCACTAAGTGTGCCCTTTCAATTGTGCTAAATTCTACAAAGGAAAGTACTGAATGCTGGGAAAGCACCTAACGGGGAGAAGAGGCCCTCGTTAGGTGGTTCAGGGCCAGCTCTGGAGAAGGACGGGTAAGTTCTTCTTTGGGTAACCTGCCTTCTCTCTCTTCATGCCTTAAGTTCCTGAAGGCAGGCCCTGCCTCATTTGCCCTCTTCGTGGTTTTAGCACATGGCGTAACAGGTGAAGGAGTCCATGAGTGACTCCCGTGGAGGAAAGGGAAGATTTGGGAGAAAGAAAGCGTCTCATCTAGAAACTGAGCCAGAGTCAGAACACCCCAGGAGGCAGCCCTGGGTTCAAATCCCAGCCCTGCCACTCATAAGCTCTGAGCATATCACTAAACCTCTCTGTGCCTCAGGACTAACCATCACCCCCCCACCCCTCCCCCCCCACCCCCCCCCACCCCCCAGAGTGGTCGTGAGGACTCTGTGTAAGTAGATAGGCAAAGCCCTAGGCAGGCCAAGTCATCATTACCATTACTTGTATTATTGTTAGAGGACTCGAAGGCAGGAAATGAGCCCTGAGAGCGGTCTACCAGGTCATCAGATTCGGACCAGCTCACTACTGAGACTTCTGAGTCTGGATCTGCTATGGTCTACAAAGGACAGGCACCCAGAAGGGTCCCCTGAAAGCAGGGGAGGCCCTTGCCAGGCCCTGAAACTTCCCAAAATTTGCTCTGCCTGAGGTCTGGCTTCCTGCTCGGACTGCCCTCAGGCTTTAAGGCCTCAGGCATCTGAGGCAAAAGACAAGCTAAGGCCAAAGGTCACCATGGCCACTTCCTAGTTTGCCTGGCACTTATCTATAAGAGGGAAACACAAAAGAACACTTCATCTTTCCAAGTCTGGCCTCTCTCCTCTTCGTCTGGCTGTCTCCATCCATCCTCTTCTGACTGGGGGCTAGAGAGCAGAGTGCAGGGTGTGCTGCTGGCAGAGTAACCACCCACCAAAGATGTCCAGGTCCTCATTCTTGGAACTATCAATAGGTCTAGTTACACGGCAAAGAGAAACTGAGGCAGCAGGTGGAGTTCAAGCTGCCACTCACCTAACCTTAAAACAAGGAGATTTTCCTTGATTACCTAGGTGAGCCCAATGCAATCACAGGGTTCTTTAAACATGGAAGAGGCGGCAGGAGTCAGTGTCAGAACGATAAGATATGAGAAAGACTCAACCAGCCACGGGCGGCTCTGAAGATGGAAAAAGGGCCATGAGCCAAGAAATGTGAGCAGCCCCTAGAAGCTCGAAAAGGGACCGAAATGGATTTTCCCTTAAAGCTTCCAGAAAGGAATTCAGTCCTGCTGAAACCTTAATTTTAGCCTAGTAAGACCCATTTTGGACTTCTGCCCCCCTCCCCAGCTGTAAGATAATAAATCTGTGTTGTTTTAAGCCACTAAGTTTGTGGTAATTTGTTATAGAAACAATAGAAACTAACATACAAAGCTAATGCAAATAAACACGGATGTACTGTTCTCTCCCTAGGGCCTAAGGGCTTCAGAGGCAGTGCTGAGAGTCAGAGCGGAGGAAGCCCTGCTACCACCTCGTACGCCAAGAGGCTTTAATAAAAGGACGCTTACAATACTTCTTAAAAGGCACTGGTGCAGTAGAAAGAGTCTGAGGTCAGAGCTGGATCTTTCCATACTTTCCTTAACTCCCCTGGGCCTTGGGCCCTCATCCATCAAAATCAGAATGACCACCTCCCAGGAGGTGAAAGCTATGAAAATTAAATGGGGCGATGGGGAGGACAGAGCTTGGCCCCGAGGAAGCAGTCAATAAACAGCTACTCTTCCAGCCTCCTTCCTTCTAGAGTCTTCTCTAAGAATTAGACACAATCACAGAAGATCCTATCTCATTCCTCTCCCCTATAAATGCAAGGATCAAGAGGAGGAGAATCCCACCTCCTTCAAACCACCCAAGAAACTGGGAGTCAGGCTGAGGCTCCATTCAGTCATTCATTCATTCAAGAAATCTTTCTTGCATGGCCAGGGCCAAGGTGATGAGCGCAACGGACCGGTGTCTACCTTCGTGGGGCTGACAGGCTAGCAGCACCGACGTTCATCAAATGCTAGGCACACAGATATACCGCTCCATCAGGGATGGCTACAACGGGGAGGTGCGCAGGCCACAAGGAGGGCGGAAGCGATCTAGCCAGGAGGTCAGACAGGCCTCGGAGAAAACAGTGGGTGAGCTGAGAGCTAAAGAACAATCACCATTAACTAGATGCCAGAGGGAAGACAATTCCAGGCAGAGGACTAAAACAAAAAGGCCTGAAGGTGGAAAGGAGTGAGGCCTAAATCAAAGGCCAGCGTGGTTGAACTGCAGAGAAAAAGGGGAAGAAGGGAAGGAAGGGGAAGAAAATGACTCTCTGGTTCAACTGGATGGATGGTGGGTTCCATTCCTCAAAACAGGAAACACCGGAAGAGGGCCACACTGGGAGGGGGGAGATCATGAAGTCAGTTTTGGGGTTAGGGTACCTTTGGGACATCCAAGCAGAGCTATCAATGGGCGTTTGGATATACAGGATATGTAAGTCTGGAGTTTATAGGTAACCTCTGGGCTAGGAGTGTAAACGTGGTGTCACTGTGAGCAGTGACGGAAGCATGGAGGTTGGCCTGGGTGAGACTGCCCGCCAGAGAGACAAGGGGCCCCTGACAAACATTTAACCCCCAAGAGCTGGAAGGGGACTGCGAAGGCGGCTGGAAGGAGCAAGCGGTCTGGGAAGTAAAGTGTTACACATGACACCACCTAAGGGAGCAGAGGGTATCCAGGAGGAAGACCGTAAAATTCCCTAAGATGCCGCCTGACTGATGGGACCCTGCTTGCCCAGCTGGGTGACGATCCTGGGGAGGCCTGACGTCCAGGAGGTGAGGCCTATTAGATATTCTCCTAGAAGGCCCTGGGAAGTGACTCAGATATTAAGAGGCTCAACTGCTAACTGCCTCCTGGGGGGAAAAACAAACAGAAGAGCGGAGATCCATTGTATCCAGCGGCCTGGCCTCAGGAACTGGCTCAGACCAGCGAACAGAAAAGAGCAGCTACCGGCCTGGACACATCCTCGGTCCCCAGGCTGGTTAAATATGTATCGCTTTAAAACTAGGGCAATACTTGAGACCTGACACCGGGGCGCAGGGCAGGGGGGCTCCTCCTCTTCCGCAGGTACCCCGCTGGCAGGGCGCCCGGGCTGGGGCCTCCAGCTGCAGCAACGGCAGGGCGCCATTTGCCAGCCCTTCCGCCCCAGCACTGAACCCACTTACCTGGTAAGACTCCTGGACCTTGGACTCCGTCTGTCTCCTTTTCCTGCTCGTCCGCCCGCTCTGAGTTCTCAACCACCTGATCCAACTCCTCACTCAGCTGAAGGGGGGGACAGAAGGCGAACCGTGAGCTCCACCAGCCCTGCTAGTCGGGACTAGAATGAGAAAGCAGAAACTGCCTCGCAATGGTCACACACACAATCACATGCCGTAGGGTGTGTTACACCAGTTCTACAGATGGGGACACTGAAGCTCCGAAAAGTCCTGTAATTCCTGTATACTGGTTTCCCAGGGCTGCCGTAACAAAGCACCACAGACTGTGCGGCTCAAAACAACAGCAGTTTATTCCCTCACAGCCCCGGAAACCAGAAAGCTGCAATCAAGGCGTTGGCAGGGCTGGTTCCTTCTGAGGGCTGTGAGGAAGAATCTTTCCCATGGCCGTCTCCTAGCTTCTGTCAATGGCGGGCAAGCCTCAGTGTGCCTTGGCCTGTAGATGCATCTCGTCTCCAACGTCCACCCTCATCTTCACATGGAGTCTGTGTGTCTCTGTGTCGCCACGTGGTCATCTTCTTATGAGGACACCATATTGGATCAGGGCCCGCCCTACTCCAGGAAGACCTCATCGTAACTAATTACATCTGCAATGACCCTATTTCCAAATAAGGCCACTTTCTGAGGTGCCAGGGGTTAGCATTCCCCACACATCTTTTTGGAGGGACACAATTCAACCACAACACTTTCCATGGTCATGGAGCCAGAAGACAAATCCAAGTTGGTCTAGTTCCAAAACCTATGATTTTAATGGCTTCCCAGACGAGGAGGAAACTCGGCTAAGAGTCTGCTGAGAGGCAGGAGGAAATGGTGAAATTGGTGTCGGAGCTCTCCAGGCCTCTGGCTCACGTCCACCGACTCAGGCAGAACAAAATGGGGAGTGCAGTCCATCCCAGAGACAGATGCTAAATAACAGCCTGGTAGCAAGCAACTTCAACCTCCCCTCATCAGTGTTCTCACCTGGCAAATGGGGGCAATGCCACTGAGAAGGGTAGGGGGCAAAAAGGATACAATGATAACCAACAATTCTCATAGCATTGAGGAGGAAGAGGGCAAGAGAGATCAAGACCAGAATTTAGAGGGCCTATCACTGAATTAGGAGGAAAGCTACCTTCCTCCCTTCCCTAAGTATTTTCTTAGGTTCACGGTGTTAACACTTAAGGTTTCAAAACATTTCCACTAAAAATTAATCTCCAAGAGACCTGGGTTAAAATAAAACTCTCATGTATCTACTAATCTTCCATCTCTCTCTTTTTTAATTTTAGTTTTAAGTGACCTCTACACCCAACACGGAGCTTGAACTTACAACCCCGATATCAAGAGTCACATGATCTACCAACTGAGCCAGCCAAGCGCCTCCATCTTCCTTTCTATGCCTCCAATCCTCCCCCTTAGAATCAGGTAAAACCTCCAGTTTAAAATCCTCCAAGCTCACAAGAAAACCAACACGTGGGAGAGGGCTGGGAGGCTAGAAAAGACACCAGGAGATATGGGTCATGGAAGCACAGAGCAAGAGACCCCAAGCGCTCTTGTTGGCCAAAGAGAAAGAAGGATGTTAGTTCTGGGAAGACCCAGAGTTCTCTGACCCAAGCCTTACCCACGTTTGGCCTAACCCAGTTCCCTTCCTGACTACCTGCAGCCATAATGAGCCCACTCCTTGCCTGCCCCATTCCCAAACCCAAAATCTCCCTTCAGCAAAGAAACTTCACTCAGAGCTAGGTCCACTCTCAGAACGATCCAGGCAAGACAGATGTAGGCCACTCTCTGGGAGGCCTCCTTCTTCTAAACAAGAGACAGGGTCTTCATAACAAGCCACTGAAGAAGGTAAGGGGAAGGGTCCTTCCAGTGTCTTCCATCTTGGGGTACCCCCAAATAGAAAGTGACTCCACCTTTGGCCTTGCCCCTTCAAGCAGGATAACTGCCTATATTTTAATAAGCATTTCAGGAGCCCTGCTGGGAAAGGCAACACCGTAGGTTATGTATGGATGCTGAGCGACGTGGTCCTACAAACCAGGACCCCAAAGCTCCCTAGAAGCAGGAGCCGCCCGCGTCCTATTAACAAGAGCCATCACTCACTGAGGGATCACTCCCTGCCAAGCACTGAGCTAAGCACTCTCCATATGCCAGCTCATTGGTATATGAGATAAGGCCTATCACTACCCTCGTTTGCAAATGAAGAAACCCGAGGCTCAGAGAAGTGACTTGACAAACGACCAGAAGCAGAACCAGGACAGGAACACCGGCTTTCTGACTTCAAAACAGTTATTTATCCACTATGCCCTACTCCCTATAAACCTGAAAACTTTCAGAGGAAAGACACAACTCATTCCTCAGCATTCCCTCACAGTCTAGGGTATAGAATCTAGGGGCCACAGAACCCATAGCACTGGTTAAAATTCATCTGGCTCCTTTTGGATAAAGGAGATGGTAGGAAAAATATAGAAATTTGTCCCAAAGTCAGGTTCCAGACCAGGTCTTATACTAAAAAATAGGAAGCCTTGGGCAAATCTCATCTACTTTCAACTCGGCTTCCCCTTCCACTGTAGGGCTAAGCCATCTGCTTTACCCACACAGTATCATTTACAAAGGGAGGAATGGACATCAATAGTGGTCAATATTGATCAAGACAGCAGGAAGTACATATGAGAAGGACAGGAAGAATGCTAGACTGATCTGGGAAGTCAGTCTCTATGGAGCACATGGGACTTAAGATCCCTCCCTGAATAATGGGGGGGGGGGATGGTGGAATTTTAACCAATGAAGTTTGAGAGAGAGTTAAAGAAAAAGAAACGGCGTGAGAAAGCAGAAAAGGGACAGGAAAGCAGTTGCACATTTGTAAACACTGAGTTTCCAGTGTGGTTTGAATGTAGATGCGTGAGAAGATAACTGAAAATATGGCCCTGAGCTGTGCAGAGCTTGGAAAGCTGCTAAGAAGGTTGGACTGTTCTGGGCAGATCAAGGGCAGCATCAGGTGTTTGTAAAAAGGGATGCTGAGGGATCAAGGCAGGGCCTCAAATCGAATCTGTAGAGCATGGGAGACACCAAAGGGAGAGGTAGTAACACAGCATCTCAGTCAGTTGACCAGAGCAGACACTGGGACACAAACCTGAGGACTGAAGATGTGGAACTCACTGAATTTGCAAGTGAGGGGACCACCATGCGGGGCACAGGGGAGGGTGATCACCAGAGATGACCAGGGTGTAGGACCTGAGAGGAGGAGGAGGGCAGTTCACTAGTTCCAGGGAGTCGGGAGGTCTCAGGGAAAGCTGGAACCGCAGCCTGCAGCTCAGGACAAACAAAAAAGAGACAAAGAGCTGGAAACTGATAGTTAAAGTGTAGGAGGAGGTGAGACTGTTAAGAAAAACCGGGCACAGCGAGAAGCACCTAGGTGGTGAAAGCACCTTTTCAAAGTTAGGCGGGTCCCCAAACAAGACACAATTATCCCTGTCATTTACACCTGCAAGGGTCCGCGAGGCCTTGGGCTTGCAGAGGGGCTAATGCCTCCCGCACATCCGTTCCAGCCGGGAGGAGGGCGCCGGCGCCTCCACTTGCTGCAAAGAACAGCCGAGGTCAAGGCCGGCCGAGGCGCTGCTGCCTGGGTCCGACGCCACTTTAATCATTCACCTGCTGGTTACGGGTCGCGGCTCCGGGGCCCCGGCTCCATCCCGCGCCGAAGGCATCCGGAGGACCCTCGGCGTCCCGCTTCCTTCCTACTCCGCCGCTCCTCTGCACGCGGGGATCCCTCCCCCGCCGCACTCCTCGGAAAGCGCACTCGACCCGCCGGGACGCCCCCCCGCACCCCACCCGCCCAGACCCCGGGACCCCGCTCCTGCGCCCCACGGGAAACTTTGCTTCCGCCCCCCACTGCCTTGTACCTCCTGGTAGGATGTGGAGAGCTCCTGACGGATCATGGCACTGGCCCGAGCTAAGGCACACCTGAGACCGCTACGGCCCGGGAGCCGCGGCGGAGCGAGAACCGCGGCCGCAGCACCTAAAGCTGCCGGCTCTGCGAGGCGAAACCGGTTCGGAGGTGCGGCCCCGAGACCAGGCGGGGCGGCACTCGGCGCGTGCGCGTCGCTTCCGCTGGAGCCGCGTAAGGGTTGCTGGGAAATGTAGTTCGGTGCTAGAGGCGCAGCTCGGCAACCCTGGAGCCTCAAAGCCCGTGCGCTACTCAGAGCCACGTTTAGCCAGGCGTTAGACGCACGTGCTCTCTTCATCTCTCACTTCCTCTGTTTGTTGGAGGAGGAAGGACGGAGAAAATGAGTGGAAAGTGGAATAAAGAGGTCAGGTCAGATGAGTGGGAGAGCCTAATCTATAACTGCAAGAGGCAGCCTAGTGGTTTATAACCATTAATAAATGTCTGCAGAGCACTTTGTATATTCCAAAGCACTTTCACTCGTATTATGCCCTTGATCCTGCAAGGAACCCTGTGAGCCGGACAGTTTGCTTCCTGTTTTACAGATAAGGAAACTGAGGTACCTTGTTTCAGAAAGGATTTGGGCAGGGCAGTAATGAAGTGTTGTTTTGAAATGAAGGTTATTTAATCCAGGAACAGACTACAGAATCCAAGAACTTTCCATTATTCCTAGGGCAGACAGTTGGAGTGAGGACCTCTACCTTCTTGTCCTGGCTCTGCCCCTCTCCCGCAGGTCTTTTCTTTTTTTTTTTTTAAGATTTTATTTATTTGAGGCAGAGAGAGAGAGCACAAGCAGGGAAGAGGGGCAGAGGGAGAAGCAGGCTTCCCTCAAGCAAGGAGCCCAATGCTGGGCTCAATCCCAGGACCCCAGGATCCTGACCCGAGCAAAGGCAGGTGCTTAACCCACTGAGCCACCCAGGTGCCCCTCCTGCCAGTCTTGTAATACTCTGAGCCCTCCTCTCTATGCCTAAACCCTGCCCTGCTCACAGGGCCTTACTGAGAGCCTAAACAGATCCTGCAGCAAACCCCAAAAGCGCTGTCTCCTGCAGCAGAAGTCTCCTGTCCTGAATGCAGTGGAGGATATGGTGTTTGCCTTGTAGCAGGATAGATCTGAGGACCGCATCTTCCCCTCCTCCCACTGTCTGAACTGCTGTTCTGTGCGGCCACCTTGGGCTGATTCGTGGTGAGGCAAACAGAGGTCACTTATGCTTTGGTGAATGCTGCTCTGTGTCCTGGGCAGCTGCAGCTCTGCAACCCCCTGCACGCAGGCCACTCGGGGCCTCTTCCTCTTCAGCAGCAACCACAGTAGCACCAACCACATCAAAGCCCCCTGGACCTCCAGAGTATTAGTAGAGAGTGCCCCCCCCCCCCGCCTCTTCTGACCACCCTCCCCCATCCTGGGTTCCCTGGTTTTGCATCTTTAATGGAACTGTATACATAGCACCTAACATATCGTAAGTACTCCACAACGTTCAGTTTGTGAATGGAACACTTACTCCAACCATTTAACAGTTGCTTGCAAATACAAATGACAACAAACAACTCAAGAGATACCTAGCTGTATTAATGCAAGGCCGGTTGAAAGAACAGGTCACACAATCATAGAATTTTAGAGCTGGAAGGAATCAGAAAAATCAAGTCCAGCCCTATTGTTCCTCTCTACTCTTTGCTGCTTTGACCAACCTGGAAAATTACAGCAACCCACATTTGAAGGAGATACTAGTACAATATTTAACATGGTTTTAACAAATATAGCACTGAGCCCTGGGATACAGAAACAAATGGGATACTCCCAGGTCCTTGCCCTTCCGGCTCTTCCATTCTAGAATGGAGACACCATGAGCACATAAATAGAATTTTCTGTACTAGCTGTTCCCAAGTCCTCTCCTCCCATTCTCCCATGAGCACACACGAATCAGGCTTTCATTCTCTCCACTCCACTGAAATATGCTTGTCAAGGTCACAAATGACCTCAGAGTTGTCAAATCAGACGTCCATTTCCCCATCCTCCTCTTTTTTTGGTGAGCTTTTTTTTTCTTTTTAGTATAGTTGTAACACAACGTTACATTATTTTTAGCTGTAGAACACAGTGATTCAACAAGTTTTTAGGTTATGCTGTGCTCCCCGCAAGTGTAGCTGCCATCTGTCACCATACAATGCAATTACAATATCATTGATTAAATATAATCAATGCTATGCCTTTTATTAAATATAACCTATGCTAGGTCTTTTATTCCGTGGCTCATTCATTCCATAACAGCATCTCCCACTCCCCCCCTTCCCCCATTCTGTCCGTCCCCTCCGGCAACCATCAGTTTGTTCTCTGTATTTATAGGTCTGATTCTGCTTTTATTTACTCACGTGTTTTGTTATTTATCCTCTTTCTTGATCTGTCAGCTGTTTTGGCCTCAGCTGATCCTTTCTTCCCTGTCTACTTTCTTTCCAGGGCCCCACATGCTTCCCCTTTGCCTCCCGTCTCACTTAAAACTCCTTCCCAGCCTCTTTTGCTGGTTTCTCCTCATTCCCTCAATTCTCCAAGACGGCATTCCCAAGCTAGGTCTGTGCTCTCCCTTCAACTCACTCCCTAGAGGCTAGTGAAATGGGCTCCTCTCTAGTCTCATGGTCTGAATTCCGATCTCTATCCCAAAGATTCTTGTTATGGGTTGAATTGTGTCCTTCAAAAAGATGTGTTGAAGTCCTAACCCTTGGTGCCTCAGAGTGTGACCTCATTTGGAAACAGATTGTTGCAGATGTACTAGATTAAATGAGGTCATACTAAATAAGGTGATCCCTTCCTCTATTATGACTCACGTCCTTGCACAAAGATGGAAGATGATGTGAAGACAGACACACGGGGAGAATGCCCTGTTACGGCAGAAGCAGAGACCACAATGATGCAGTTGCCAGCCAAGGTGGCTTTAATCATTCACCTGCTGTTTACAGGTGAAAAAAAACCTTTTCTCATAGGGCACAGACTGGCCTGTGGCTGGGTTTCCACTGAATTTAGTCAACAGCAAGCACTACTGGGAGATTGGAGGGGGTCAGGGCAAGGGAGAAGCCAGGAGTTTTCTTTTCCTTGCTTCCTGTTCCTGGCAGTGCCCCTTCCATGGCTCCAGCCCCAGATGCAAAGGCTGTTTGTGGTTCTAGCTTCAGCTGGTGACTCAGGCCCCCAGACTCTCATACCGCCTCCTCCTCCCTTCTAAGGGTAGGATGTTGTTACTCTCCTGCTGTTTCTAATCTTCTGGTTACCTCAGGGATTCTTCTCAGCCTCCTTCAACCCCTATGCAACCAACTGTCTTATTACAAGTCATTCTGTTTCTCTTCGAATAATTTGTATTCTCCTTGCAGGTGACTGATTCATTTGGGAAAACGTATCTGGGTTCAAGTAGGGAAGGGCAATCAGAGGAATGCCTAGAAAAATCCAAGGGCATATAAGCATGCTATTAAATCATACATTTATACTCAGCATCTCAGGGAGGGGAAGCTAGATCTGATCAGTAGAAATTATAGGGCGTATCTTTTGGCTCAGAGAAGTTACTGACAAATAGAACTGTAGAGAGAGAAAAGGCTCAAGCAGAGAAGCAGCATACTGTATGCTAGGATGTTACGGAGGAACACGATGCATCAGAAAGGGGATGATATTCTATTCAAGGGCTTAGAAGGGCCTCTTTCAACCTGGAGACCCTGTGACCCAGGCGACATAGACCCTGCACACTGCAGCTTACTCAGCCTCTCACATCCACGATCATTTTTGGTTTCAGCACAAGTCCATCAAGGAGGCAGGCTGATATGTTACTAATATGGAAACCGAGATTCAGAGGGTTTGTGATGGCTCCTGCTCAGGTCGTTCTGTACTAGAAGCTCATTCTGTTGAATGGATGAAATGTATGAAAATTTGGTGCACTCACTGAGGGAAGGGGTAGCCTGATGGTTAAGGGAAGTCGCTGGGAGGGGACCTGGGCTTGAATCTTGGCTCTGCCACCCACCTGTGACCTTGGGCAAGGTATTCAAGGTCTCGGCACTTCAGTTTCATTGTCTGTAAAAATGGGCAATAATACTCATTCTTGCTTCATAGAGTGAAAGCAAGGATTAAATGAGTCAATACTTGTGAAAGTGCTGAGCCAGGGCTTAGCACACTGTAAGCCCTTCTTCGGTTTCCTTTGTCAGTACTCCCACCTGCAAAATGTTGGCAGGGCCTGAGAACTCACTCCTTGGTCCTCTCCACCTTCCTATCTACCTGCAAGTCCTTGACGATCTCATCCATTCTGTGGCTTTAAATACAACCTACATGCCAAGGATTCCATGATTTCTGTCTCTCGCCTGGAACTCTTCCTCCAAATCCAGACTCATGGAGCCAACCGTCAATTTGATACTTCTAACTTTGACATCTATATGTTCTCAAACCGACCAAGCTTCTCCCCCCAAACCTGCTCTTCTCACCGTCCCTCTTTATCTCATCCTTACGGTTACCAGGGCCAAAACCCTCTGGGTCATCTTTGACTCTGTTCTGTCTCCCTGACCCCATGTCTCCTCTCATTTGTCAGCAAATCCTGCCAGCCACACCTTTGAAACACATCCAGACCCACCCGCCCCACCCGCTGCTCACCATCTCCCTTGCCAGCACTCTGGGGCAAGCCACCATCTCCTCTGCCCTGGATTACTGGATTACTGCTGGAGCTCCCTGCTTTAGTCTGTCCTCAACACCGCAGTCATTCCACTAACATTTAAACTCATTCCTCTGTTCCATTCACTCAGCGTAAAAGCCAAAATCATTTAAAAATGAGCTGTGAGGCCCGCACGAAACCTGCCCCCCACATCCATTCCCTTTACTCCCTGACCTCCCAGACCTCATCTCCCACACCTCTTCCCTCCCACTGTTTCTCCGGCAAGCACCGCACTGTCTTTCCTCAACATGTATGCACCTGTCTTTCCCTCTGCAGAGAACACCCTCCCCTCCTGGCTACCTCCCTGACCCCTTTTTATACAAATATCACCTTCTCAGTGGGGCCTTCCCTGGTCAGCCTGTTTGTTTGTTTCTTTGTTTTGTGAGATTTATTTATTTATTTTAGGGAGAGAGAAAGAGCACAAGCAGGGAGAAGGGCAGAGGGAGAGACTCTCAAGCAGACTCCCTGCCAAGTCCCACCACCCATGAGATCATGACTTGAGCTGACTCTGAGTCAGACTCTCAACAGACTGAGCCACCCAGGTGACCCTGGTCAGCCTATTTAAAATTGCAGCCCCCCCCCCCCCCCAGGGCTCGCTCTCCCTTTGCCCTGCTGTATTTTTCTCCCTGGTATTCATTGCCATGTAACACACAACGTATGTATCTTATTCTTGTCTATCTCGCCCATAGAAGGTAAGCTCATGGAATGTAAACTCCATGTGGGCACGGATCCCTGGTTCAGCGATGTGTTCCCAGTGACCTGATACATGGAGGCCCTCAAAAAGTATTTGCTGAAGAAATTAATGAAGGAGTCTTTGCACAAATGTTAGCTCTTATTATTTCAGTGCTGATCTGCACCATGCCCTACCCTTTGCAAAAATCCCCTTGAGGGACACGACTGGGAAGGAAAATAAATCAGCCAGAAGTAAAAGGGAACTTTTAAAAAGAATTTTGTTTTTAAGTAACCTCTACACCAATGCGGGGCTCGAACTTACACACCCGCCCCTCCCATCAAGAGTGGCATGCTCCGCGACTAAGCCAGCCAGGCGCCCCAGAAGTAAGAGGGAATGAATAAAGCTGGGGTCCTGGTTTATAAATATATCTCCGTTGGTTCTGGAATGTAGGGCTGTGTCACCCACGAACCGACTCAGGAACTACTGTCACATAGGTCGGTCTCTGCACAGCTTCCAGTCCGCGGCTGGGGAGTCAGGAGCCTGGGTTGGCAAGCCCGGCTCCCCTTCTCCAGCGGCGTGGTCCCCAGGGCGCGGGGGCGGGGCTGGCGGCGGGCGCGCGCGGGGGGGCGGGGTTCCGGGGCCGCGGGGCGGGAGCGCGCGGGCCCAGGCGTCCAGGCCACTCCGCCGCCCAGGCCACCCGGCCCCGCTCGGCGCGCGCACCATGGTGGGCCCGGTGCCCCGGTGGCGGTTGCGGCGGCTGGCAGCGCTGGCCCTGCTCCTGGCGCTGGCCCCAGGGCCGCCCGCAGCCTGGGCCGGGCAGGCGCCGCGCCCCGCCGAGCCGGGGCCCCCGGTGCGGCTCTTCACCGAGGAGGAGCTGGCCCGCTACGGCGGGGAGGAGGTGAGCTGACGGGAGGCCTCGGGGGAGGCGCGGACCCCCAGCTGGGCGCCAGGCCTGCGGGCTTCCTCTCTCCAGGCCCAAGGCCGCGCAGGGAAACGGGGAGTCCTCCCGAATGGGGGCTCCCCGCTTAGCCCCGGCACCGAGCCCGCACGCCCAGTCCAGCGCTGCCCCCTGCCTTCCGGCGAACTGCCCCTTTGAGACCCGTTTTGGCTGGTGATCTGTCCACGATCTGTCAGAAAGTTGAGGGGGGGGTGATGTTAGCATCAGCTGGGGGCAGACGCTTCTGCCTCCTCTTTGGGGTGAGTGGCGGGGGAGGGCGAGAAGGAAGGGCGGGCCCAGACATGATCCAGGCTTCCCTGCACTTTGTTTTCCTGCCCCTGCCCGACTCCTCAAACCCACTTTTAGTGCCTCTACTCTCGGCTGAGCAGGAGCTGGTGGAGAGGGCAGAGGGCGAGACCAGAAGTTAGAGACAAAGGCACGCACCCCCCAACACAGCCACATCAGTCAGTAATCTGGAGGTGTCCAGGACACACCTCACAATCCCCTGGCAGTTTGGGCTGCTGGGGTCTAGCGTGACGCCTGCGGAGAGTGCGTGCGAGTAAGATGCTACGAGGCAGAAGGGCCGGAGCGGGCCTATCGGGGAAGCCAGGGGAACAGTTTGATGGGGAAATGACCATAGCACAGCATGTCAGCGTTGATAGGAACCGACGTCCTGCTTTTACACACGGGGAAATGAGGCATGCCACCAGTTAGTGGCGGAACAAGGAAGAGACCAGTGTTCTCTTGTTAAAACCCACCAGCCTGGGATCCCTAACCCTAAGTTAGCTAGCCCTAGATAGACTAGGTTTGAAGGAGGGGCGGGGGTCAGAAACTTGGCCCTTAGGCAGTGAATGGCTAGTTTGAATATCACTTGCAAAGGGACGTTGGTTAGAAGCCTGAGTGGAAGAGAGCACAGGAGGAGGGAGACAGGGATGTGACTAGATGTTAAGGGACACATCTTTCAGGGTAGCAGGGAACCAGATGATACAGGATCCAGGAATCGGTGCAGAATAGAGTTAACATAACTGGGCTACTCTCCTTAGAAAGGCCTGCTGGCAAGAGTGGCTGTTGGCTGATGTCTGGAATTCCAGGGTGTTCCACACTTCCCGAACGGATGAGGGTGGCTCAATCTGGGCTCTTTATACAGAGTATTTATATTGAACACTGCTAGGCAGAGAGGGCCTACATGGCCAGCTGCCAGTAAAAACCTTGGGCTCTGAGTCTCCAATAGGGTAGGGACTAACGTTCTGGGCAGAAACATCACACACGTGTTGCTGCGTTGTGTTGCTGGTGGAAGAGCGCTGTGTGTGACCCCTCATGGGAAAGACAGAGCATAAGGAAATCCGCCCATGGACTCCTCTAGACTCTGCTCATGTCCTTTTCTCTTACGATCTGTTTATCCTTTTTTTTTTTTTAACATTTTATTTATTTGACAGAGAGAGAGAGACAGAGTACAAGCAGGGAGAGCAGCAGAGGGAGAAGGAGAAGCAGGCTCCCCGCTGAGCAGAGAGCCCTATGTGGGGCTCGATCCTAAGACCCTGGAATCATGACCTGAGCCAAAGGCAGACGCTTAACTGACTGAGCCAGCCAGGCGCCCCTGACTGGATATCCTTCTGTGTGGCTGTAATAAATCTGAGCTCTGAGTACAACTGTAGGCTGAGTTCTATGAGTCCTCAAATGGAATCTTCAAACATGGGGGTGAACTTGGAGACCCCCAGCACAGAACCCAAGAGAAGAGAGAATTCAAGGTCAAGGGTACTTGCAGCAACAGCTCCAGGGGCTGCAGGATGAGGATGGAGAAGAGACCCTTGGTTTTTCATGCTGACATTATTGATTCTTAACTAAGGGAAGGAGAGAGGGAAGCTTGAGGCGGGAACAGGTTAAGGAGAGCATTGTTTTGGGTGTCTGTAGGCAGAGAGAGGAAGAGAGTCAGGTAGGAGAGGGGCCGTTGAGTGCAGCTGAGCAGAGTCGTGCTGGACTCTGAGCCGCCCTAGATGGTTCTGGTTTATGCCTGTTGTCTGGGAAGAATTGCTAGTAGCACCCCCTTCACTCTTGGAAGTGTCACTGTCTGTATAATACATTATACAGTACCCTGGTTAGAGCCTTATACCTTTGGCTCATTCCTGGCTCTGACTCCCTGTTCTACTGTGTGACTTTGGGCAAATTGCTAAAGCTCTTGGAGTCTCATTTTTTCCCCATCTATAAGATGATTCTATCAGTCAGGGGTCCACCCGAAACAGAACCAGTAGGAGATAACATATTGGGTTTATTGCAAGGAATTGGTTTATGTGATCATGGGCACTGGCAGGGCAAGTCTAAAGTCCATAGAGCAGGCCAGAAAGCCCAGGGCAGTAGCCGATGCCCCAGCCCACCAGGGGAACTTCTTCTCCTGCAGGGAAACCTCAATTCTGTTCTTAAGGCCTTTCACCTGATGCAGTTAGGCCCACCCAGATTATTCAGGATAATCTCCTTTATATAAAGGCAACTGATTGTAGATGATAATCACATCTACACGATATCGTCATAGCAACACCCAGATACTGTAATCAAAGTTGGCACGTAAAACCGACCATCATAATGGCTATCGCAGGAGTTCCTACTCCCTCTAGGGTTGTGTGAGGATTTAATGAGATGGTGAAATGCAAAGTGTGTCGGATAGGCCTGCGGTGATCTTAGCACAGTAAGCCTTAATAAATCTTAGCTGCTCTTTTTGTTAGCTTATTATTAAAGTTATAAGCAAGAGGCAGTGTAATAGGTCCATAATCCTCTTATGCAATTCAAAAATCAAATAAGCTCTGAAACCAGAAGGGTTTTTTTTTTTAAGATTTTATTTTTAAGTAATCTCTACCCCCAACGTGGGCCTTGAATTTACAACCCCGAGATCAAGAGTTGACCGGTCTACCAATTGAGCCAGGCAGGAGCCCCAGAATGTTTGTTTTCTCTTTTTTTCTTTGTTATTAAAGGATCTGAACTCCTTTGGTGAAAGAACCTTGCCAGAACTGACATGAGTCTGCGTCTATATGTGTTGTACTTAGTGTGAATATTCATGTTCGTGCTTTACTGTGGAAATGGTAATATAGGTGATTATGGGGTGCTGCCTCGGACCTCCATAGGGAAGATGAGGTGACTTTGAGGATTCTTTGCTTCAGAGGGGATATCATCCTCCACCCTCCCAGCACAACGCGGTTTCTGCCAGCGTCAGAAAATATGTTTTAGAGCCTTAGTTGCATTGGAGGACACCAAGGGCAGAGGGGGTCACCCTGCCTGCCCCCACACCCACCTGATTTCTGGGCCTGGGGCCAGATGTATGTATTTAACTCCTATATAGCACTAACGGTTCTGTCAGGCACCATCCCAACCACTTTATTTATTTAAAGATTTTATTTATTTATTCGACAGAGATAGAGACAGCCAGCGAGAGAGGGAACACAAGCAGGGGGAATGGGAGAGGAAGAAGCAGGCTCATAGCGGAGGAGCCTGATGTGGGGCTCAATCCCATAACGCTGGGATCACGCCCTGAGCCAAAGGCAGACGCCTAACCGCTGTGCCACCCAGGCGCCCCCATCCCAACCACTTTAAAGCACCAGCTCATTTCATGACGACCCACAGCCCCTACATGAGGTAGGTGCTATTATGTGAGTTTTCAGAGAGGAAGGAGGCATGGGGAGGTTAGGTAACTTGCCCAAGATTGCACAAGTAGACAGAGAGGTGAACCAGGAGCTGCTCCCTCTGGCTTGCACAGGGAAAATGAACTACCACGAGCCCCCGTCCCCATCGCTTCAGGCAGTGACCTGCTCCGGGGGCATACTGGTTCTAAGAAGATACCAGAGTGCAAGCGTGCCCGGAAATGTAGTTTAGCGTCTGGAGTTTATTTGGACCCTGAGCTTGCCAAGGCTCCCTCGGCTTCACAGTTACTCTCCGCAGATGGAATTCGTCTGTGCTCAACACCAGCTCTCCTTGGAAATCTGTGCTAAGGTGGGGAGGTGGACAGGGTGACATTCGTTTGGGGAGGTGGACAGGGTGACATTTGTTTTCGGCTTTTCTAAAACTTAATGATAGGGAAGAGAAAGACTGTACTTCCTCCAAAAGGATCATTCTGGACAGACATTAAGAATATACAGACAGTCAGTGAACGCAATGGGATAGAGGCAGCTGAATAAAGAGGTGAAACCACCTCTCTAATCATACAATTGAGTGATGGCTTGTAGACGTTTGGCTGTGCGAAGGAGTACATTCTACACCCTCCCCCAGTACACACACCACAGAAGTTCCACGCAACAATGCTGATTCTTACTGTGTGATGCACTTAGACATTTTCTATTTTCTGTTCTATTTTAAACTTTTCTTTTTCTACTTCATTATCTAAAATTGGTTAGTAAATCGCTAAATCAATCCATGATCCATTAATAGGTTACCAATGCCAACTGCAGTTAGAAACTAACCTGGCCTTAGATTGTCGGAGGGCCCCATTATTTCTGCAGAATAAAACATCCGCAGCAATTTCCCTCTTTATCAGTGAGGACCTTCAGCTCTGTCCCCGACCCCTGGTGTAGGGTGTGAGGGTTGAAGGCTCAGGGGCCCACCTTGCTGCCTGCACCCAGGCTCCAGGCCTCTCCCTCCTGGCTGTGGAAGAGGCCTCCTTCCTCCACCTTGCTGCCTTCATCGGCCCTTTCGTGGTCGTTCTTCTGGCACTCTCCTGGTCCCCCTTGACAGTAGGTGGGGAGGAAGGCCAGACAGTGAGACAAGTCCAGACCCCGAGGAGAAAACCAGGTTTCATTCATGCAGGTGGTCCCCCTGATTCCCGTCCATCTGGGTGCCTCTGGCCCACCCCGTGTCTCACCTGGTGGTCCTGAGTCTTGTGGATGAAATTTCCCAGGCCACCCTCACCTTCTCCTGGTCCCAGGCAAGTGCTCCGTCCTCGGGCTGTGTGCCCCCTGGTGGGGCAGGCCAGGCAGTGGAAGGAACTTGGGTTCCAGGGCTCCGGGCTCCAGAGACAGCTCTAATTCCTGCTGGGACCCAGGAGAGCTGCATCTGTAAAATGAAGGTGTTGCATAATCTTCAAGGCCCCTCCAGTTTTAACTTAAAATTCCTCTAGAATCCTTATCTGTCACTTGGGAATTACATTTTTTTCTATCTTTCCTTTGGGAAGATGTCCAGTCTTCTTCCACTGGATTATCTGATTCCTCTTTGATCTGATAACTTTTAAAAATCTAGAGAAGGATCTGGGTAACTAACATGTATTTCCCCAAACTGCTAAGTGCTTCGTATCTCTTGCCTTGGCTAACCCTCACAACGGCTCAGTAAGTGGATACTTTCATTATCTTCTTATTACAGAGGAGAAAACGGAGGAACAGAGAGGTAAGTACCTTGCCCAAGGCAACACAGTTTATAAGCGGTGGCTCAAATCCGGGTCTGTTTGACTTGAGCCCTTGTGCTTGGAACGCACCACCATGGTGACTCCTCCTTTGGGCTCTGGGAAAAGGGCAGACCTCCTGCAGTTACTTCAGACCTGCTGTGCAGATTAAAAAAAAGAACGGAGCATCCTTCCAGGTGGATGAGCGCGTGGGGGAGCACGGTGTGAAGCTGGTGATGACCACGTGCGTCTCCACCGTGTCTCCATGGACATTTCTTTGTTTAATTATTTATTTATTTATTTGACAGAGAGCACAAGCAGGGGGAGTGGCAGAGGGAGAAACAGGCTCCCCGCTGAGCAGGGAGTCCAAGCCGGCCAGGGGCCTGATCCCTGGGATCATGACTCAGCCGAAAGCGGACGCTTAACTGACTAAGCCACCCAAGCGCCGCTCCATGGACATTTCTGTTTCGGAGTCTGCATTTCTACTCCCAAGGCTTCCACTCACACTGTCTTCTCAGTTGCCACCTCCAGGGCCTGGAAACCATGCCACTGCTCCGTTGTCCACGGACACCCGGCTCCACAGACGAGAACCGCCCCCCAGCCCCACCCCCAGCACACTTGACCTTTAACCGAGAAGGCCTTTCCTCTCTGTGGAATGTCTGTAACAACATTCCTTTCGACCCCTTTGCTGGGACTTCCTCTTTGCACTGACATTCAACGTAGAGTTTCACGAGGAGATAAATATTTAACTGTCGAAGAAATGAAGGGTGTTAGTGATACGACGCTTGCGGTTATATTTTATGTATGTGAATGGCAGGTTTCTATGCCTCTTTGCACACAAGAAAGGAATAACATATCAAAGGAAAAGCAACAGAATGGAAAATATGACAAAATGCCATGGGTAAAATTATAACTGTTAATATATTGTTTAAATTGAAATAATATATAACTTGCACTCGATAAGCAATTGAAGTCAAAAAATAAATAATCATAGTGAAAGAAAGGCCGTAAAAAAAAAAATGCAGGCTGCTGGCTGGTTAAGCCAGGCCTTTTAAAATCACCCTTATTGGGGCGCCTGGCTGAGTGAGTAAGTGGAGTGTGCGACTCTTGATCTTGGGGGCGAGTTCAAGCCCCACATGGTTGTAGAGATTACTTAAAAATAAAATCTTAAAAAAAAATTAAAATAACTCTTAGGTGAAGTGGGGCAAGCGTCTACCAAGTCAAAAGAAGTTCTGGGGACTGTCTGTTTGGAGCTGATAGGGACTATAATAAGCACCAACTTCCTGAGCTGGGCCTGCCATGTGCTTACGGACGCTGTGTCCTTCAGCGTGCCTGGAAGGTCAGTTATACATGTTATCCATATATAACAGTTAGAGAAACTGAGGCCTGGGAAGTTATGTGCCAGTGAGATAGGCTTCCTGGGCCAAGTCACTTACCTCCTCTCTCTGTGAAACGTAATCACGAAAACTTGACCTTAAGCCCCACAAGGGCAAGAACCTTAAGGCCCAGGCCTAGAGAAGACCAAGCCATGTGCTCTTGGAGATCTAGAGATTCCTGTACACCCGGCTGCAATGCCCCCCCTTCACCCCAGCCTAGGAGCCGACTGTTGTGTCCCCATACCCACAATGGGGCTGAGACAAAGGAGCCCTGGTCTTGCATGTCCTAGAACTGTGCCAGTTGCCCCAGCCCGAGTCCACCTTGATGGTAGTTAGAAAATTCATGCCATCTGTTTTTGTGGTGTTCTCTTTGGTGGTGGGGGGCGGGGGTAGGAATTTGAAGGTGACATTTTATCCCTACGAATATAGCAAAGAGTACGGTATCAGACTCACTCTTGGTACTTTGCAGAAACAGCATTGCTCTATTTCTAGCACTGTAAATGGTTTTTTGAAGAACAAACTGGGCAGATTTGTAATGAAAGTGATTACATTGTTCGTATACTTTGGTCCAGGAATTCCATATATTCCACGCCTCAAGGAGGTACCTCACCAAATTATAAAGTAGCTTATAGAAAGATATTCATAATCCTGCCACTTATGGTTTTAAGGAATTGGCAAGAACCCAAATACCCAAAAGAGAAGAAGAGCTAAACCAACAGGTACACAGTATCACTCATATAAAATATAGCTGTGTTAGTGACAATGATTTTGGTTATTTCAATACATGGGAATGTTTATATGAAGAATATTACCTGTAAGAAGCAAAATATAATATTGATCATTTATACTGATTGCATCCATGTGGGTACCTGACCAAGATGAAAAGAAATTTGGGTTAATTTAAATAACTCACCATTTAACATCCTTTGAATTTTATCTATGCAGATTCGCTTCAGTCCCTGGGATTTTTTTTTTTTTCACAGAAAGGTATTATTATGGTCTTGTCCAAAGTTTGTGAGTGGACATGACATTGGGCAGGGAGGGGCAAGCTCCTGATAGGGACGAGCTTGCTGAGGACCAGCTCTGGGAAGGCTGCTTTGTACCTTCACCCGCCGCTGTCTGCACAGCCCGTCGTGAGAAGAGATGTCACTAACTTGGGCTGGAGGAGTGGAGCTCCTGGGTTCCCTCCAACAGCTTCTCTCCTGCTTTCTAGGAGGATCAGCCCATCTACATGGCAGTGAAAGGAGTGGTGTTTGATGTCACTTCTGGAAAGGGTAAGTGGCTCGGCTTTATGAATCCTTACTTCTGGGGAGCTTGGCAGCCAGAGTGGGCACGGGATGTGTGAAGAAAGGGAGGGAACACTGGTCAGCTCCTTTTCCCTCAGACTGAGTAACAATCTTTGTCAGCGTTGTACTTCCACAGTGTTTTTCTCATAATGTCATCCTCCTGCTCAGAAACCTTCCATGGCTCTCTGCTGCCTCTGGCATCAAATTCCAGCTTGCTGATTTACCATGGTTGAAGCAGTGAGAGGAAAAGTGTTGCTTTGCAAGGCGTTGGGATCATAGAACATGATAGAACATTTTAATGCCAATTCACGGTTTCTCTAGTGGTGATTACAGATGATCTCACGGAGGTAGTTTTGTTATGGTTCATTGTGTGTCTGATCCCAAACAAAAGAAGTAGGCTTGGCTCCCACCAACATTTAAGAAGACTGAACATTCTTCTTGTTTGCATTTTATTTTATTTTAAAGATTTTATTTATTTATTGGACAGAGAGAGAGACAGCGAGAGAGGGAACACAAGCAGGGGGAGTGGGAGAGGGAGAAGCAGGCTTCCCGCCGAGCAGGGAGCGGGATGCAGGACTCGATCCCCGAACGCTGGGATCGTGACCTGAGCCGAAGGCAGACGTGTAACGACTGCGCCACCCAGGCGCCCCTTCTTGTTTGCATTTTAAATATTTTAAGAGATTATTTTCATTCTGTGTTTTTTGAAAGTCACCTCTCAGCCCAGCATGTGTGACTTATTCCATATTCTGAGTCAGTGGAATCAGACTGGTGGCAGGGGGCGGCTTATCAGCCTTCCTGTCCTCACTGCTTCCCCTCTCCTTGGGCCTGGAGGCTTCTTCAGCATTGGATTGGGTCTCCGAAGCCCCCCTCCCCCGCCACGTACGGTCTCCTGCCTGCTTTGCCTGCACACCCACACTCACATCGTCTTCCTTCTTCTCCACTGCAGAGTTTTATGGACGAGGAGCCCCCTACAATGCCTTGACGGGGAAGGACTCCACCAGAGGGGTGGCCAAGATGTCCCTCGATCCCACAGACCTCACCCATGACACTGTGAGCCAGATGATGAGCCTTTGTCAAAATGTCCCACCCCTCCTTGGCCATGGCCTTTTTTACCCCTAGGCAATAGCAAAGCTTCCTAATTGGCCTATTGACATTCCAGTCCACTCAGTGTGACCGGCTGTTTCTTGAACTAGAGATCTTAACTATGCCACTCCTACTCAGAAACCTTCCATGACTCCCCAGCGCCTACAGAGTCAAGTCCAAGCTCTCGTGAACTTGATGATCAAACTCAATGATCTTCACAACTTGGCTCCAACCTGACTTGGCAGCCCCATCCCCCTTGAGGTCTGCACCGGCCACCCGCAGCCTCTTATAGGTTTGCTGTTGGTCTCTGACGCCCACTCCCCAGACCGCTCCGAGCGTGAACAGGGTTGAGAAGCAGAGGATCCCCCATGTTCATATTTCTGTGAAGGAGAAAACAGCATTGGCAAAAGCCATTTGAGGGCCTCAGTAATCCCGGCGGAGGGGGGGGGGGCTGGAATTCACCCCAATTGCGCTCAGATGAGTCACACTCGTAAACCACAACATTACAGAAACTTTCAGGAGTCAGGGAAGGGGAAAGGTGTATGAATCTATAACAGAAGGGGGGGTAGAGAGCCCTGAGAAGGAGGTGGGTATAGACTGCACAGAGTGTACCCCAACCCGCCCCAGGCCAGGTGTTTGCTGGAGTCTTGAATTCCTACATCAAACAGCAAATGGCTCCCCCCCCATCAACCCCCTATGCACAGACACATGGGCTTGGCTCTTAAAAAGTTGGTTAGTTGAGATACTTTTTTGCCAGCATTAGGGGTGCAGGGGGAGGAGGGCGGGGTGGTGAGAGTCCAGCGTGGGCCTGACTCACTCATCTCACCCCCCCCACCTCTCCCCCATTGATTGGGCTTTTCTCCCCAAGACGGGCCTCACGGCCGAGGAGCTGAAATCCCTGGACGACGTCTTCACCAAAGTGTACAAAGCCAAATATCCCATCGTGGGCTACACGGCCCGGAGGATTCTCAATGAGGACGGCAGCCCCAACCTGGACTTCAAGCCTGAAGACCAGCCCCACTTAGACACAAAAGACGAGTTCTGATGTTCCATCGGTGGGAGCGTGTTCCTGATTGGGGTGAGGGGGGGTGGGCAGGGAGAACCCTGGCTGCCAAACGTCCTGCGAACAGGTTGCCCGAGCCTCTGGGCACCCGGACCTGAATAAAGCAGACGTTGAACTGGGAACCCTGAATGCCTGTTATTTTCCTTGGTCGAATGTTCTCTGGCCGTGACATCCCGCCCTCACGCCAGCCAGGCTGGTAAGGATGACGGAGCCGGGAGCCCCCTCGGTGTCACCGTTGGCTCTCTGGGCTGTGCACTTACAAGTGATTTACTTCTTCTTTAGATTTCTATTTTCCTGTACTTGCCAGGCTTACCGTGACCATGTTTACTTGAGAATAAGTACACAAATAAACTTCATATTTTCACAAGAGAATTCTTCCCCGCATGCCCTCTCCTTGAAGCCTCATCCGCTCCATGGGACGGGGCCACAGTCCTGCCTTCCGTGTCCCCCACCTGTGAGGGGCCGTCCCCAAGATGGCGGGAGTGGGGAGAATGCGCAGGAGCCGCAGGGAGCGGTGAAGGGGGTGTCCAAGGGGCTGGCTTGGTGCTACCGCCGGGAGAGAGTGACCATGTGATTCGGCTTCGGCCCCGTCTGCGGCTGGGAAGTGGTGAGGGAGGCTGAGGGCCGTGTGGCCAGAGCCCGGCCTGGAGGTCGTCCCAAGCACGGTAAAGCCCATGCAACACGCTGGACTCAGATTGCATAAGGATTTCATCCCTTTTGAGGGGGGATTTTTTTTCCCTCTAAGGGACACTGGCCATATCTGAAGACATCTTTATATTTTTGGTTGTCACAGCTGTGGGATTCTACTGGTATCTAGTGTTAAAGGTCCTACAATGCACAGGACAGCCCTCCCTCCCCAGACGAAGAATTACCTGGCCCAAAATGTCAAACGTGCTGAGGTTGAGAAATGTTGCGTTAAACTCATCCTGGAAATTTTGTAGTAGAGATTAATTTCTTTGGCACAAAATAAATAGCAACTACTCCCAAGAGAGAATTTTTACATTAAGCAGAAGAATCTCCTAAGGTGACTATTCAAAATGCTGATCCTGGGTCCCACCCCCCAGGGCTCATGATTCTGTATTTCTAGAACATGGCCTGAGAATTGCATTTGTAATGAGCACCACCGCCCGCCCCCCAGGAGACTGATATGGATGGGCTCAGATACACTTTGAGAAACACTACCTTCTGCCTCACCTGTCGCCTCAGGGAGAACCCAGCCAGAGCCTTTCTGAGGACCAGGTTTGACCTCTGCCTTATTCTTTTGTGTGTCCAGATTAGAGATTCTCCTGGTGAACTCCTGGGTCCCACTCAGAAGCTGGGAGCTTGGTGGCCACTGACCCAAGAGTAATGGGCCTAGAACTTACTAGACAGGACTCTTTGGCCTGGAATTTAGAAAGTCCTTCATGTGGCCAACGTGGTCTGTACTGGGACGTGTGGCCCCAAAACAAACAATGCGTGAGTGCATACAGATGGTTACAAGTCCTTGGGAACACCTGAGAGAGGACTTCTTTTACTTAACATCGCCCACTTCCTGCATCATCGGGCAGTTGAGGGGGTAGGATTCCCCTCCTCAGAGCCTGGTCTGCAGGGTGGGAAATTTCCAGGACCACTGTTTTCCCCACTCCCCTCTCCCCCTTGATGGCCCCCTATCAAAGCACAGTTTTCCCTCAGGGCCTCAGGCCCCCCACTCCTGGGACAGTTCTACCCACTTCCCTGCCTTACACCCCAGCAAGGGGCTTCTCTGAATCAGAATACCTCTCATTTAGAGATTCTAGGAGCACACAGAAAGCTGGGCAGCCCAAAGAGGCTCCACACAGGGTGGGCGCAGCTCAGGGAAGGGAAACCGGCCGGCCTGGGGGTCAGCATCATGGCACCATTTACCCCTGCTCCCCTACTCCCACATTGGCTTGTCATGTTTTCTTTGCTTTCAAGGCTTCTATCCTTACAAGACTCTATTTTGACCCATCTTTGGGGTTTCCTAGAGCTTAGCACTCACCTGCTTGGCTATAATTGCCTACTATGAGCCTGTCTCTCCTGAACAGGAGAACCTTCCGGGCCCAGCACAGACACTCATTGACATGGCCAACTTTGCTGGACTTTCCAGCTCTTGCTCTGAAAGCCCTGCATCCCAGGAAACTCTTCAGTCAGGAGCAAACCTGGGGGACCAAAGTGTGCCAACTGCTGAGGCCAGGCCTCTTCCCAGCAGAGGGGCTCCAGGCAGCATGGGGGGCCTCGTGCCAGCTTGGGATGAAGAAGGAAGAGAGAAGCTATGACTTTTTTTTTTACTCAGAAGAGAAGGCTGAAGCAAAGGCAATGGGAGAGTGGAAAGGGGTTGGGTTCTTAACCAGGCCCCATACAAGTTCAAGTTCAACCTCTCGCATCAGAGTGTTGTTGATACTGACATAATTGGTTAATTCCTTTCCTAAGTCTAAGATCCTTCCACAAGGTGCAGCCCTCCATGGACTCTCTTAGGGGACATGGAGCTCCTTTTGCTTCATGTTCCCTGAGCCCCAAAGTGCTGCTCACTTCCCGCCCTCTCTATGCTTCCGGGCCTGCAGCTGACGGGCTTTTCCTCCGAAGCAGGTGGCACAAGCCAGCTCCCTTGCATAACAGGGAAGAAGGGGCTTAAAGGCTTAAATGCAAGAAACAGGTCCCTGAAGCAAGAAGCCCTGTCTCCATTTAGAAAATAAGACCACCAAGTATTGAATCTTCCAGAGGGCTGAGAGCTGGAGCTGACGAGCACCCCAGGTCCTAGAGGTGAGGTCATGCAAAGGGCATCTGGACCACATCGCAGCCTGGCTGTGGACGGGAAGGCCTCCAGACTCAGACCCCTCGGTCCTTCCTTACACATCTGCTCCAGGGCGGCTCCTCGCCCCATCACTAGCTTCAAGGAGAAAAACTGAAGTCTGAATAAAGCAACCTCACCTCTGCATTGGCTTCCTCCAAAAGGCTGCTTCTCAAAGCCCCAGTCTCCAATAAGCATGGCCTGCTGGGGCACGGTCCGTTCCTGAGGTGCTTCCGCAAGCGGCTGAAGCTGGAAATCCATGCCTAGCGCCCAGGCTCCACCAGGCAGAGTGCCCTGCCCCCGGGCCCTCCCCAGGGATCGCTGTGATTACTAGAGACCACCTGCAGGGCCCAGCTCTGAAGGATGGTGGCTTTGAGGGCACAAACTGCACAGGCTTCTCCAGAGACACCAGGCAGGCCGTCTCCCGGCAGCGGGAAAATTGGCCCGGCAGAGGCTGGCCCTGCAGACCTCCGCCCAGGACATCACGTGCAAGCACCGCCTCGAGAATTATTTAATACCACGATGGGTCGCTCACCTTTCATGCTCCAATTCGCAGCCTGTCAGCCCAGCACGTGTGGCGTAATCTCTCGGTGCCAAGTTCAGCGTTTTCCCCTGCGCTCCTTGGCCAAGAGAGCCGTCTAAGCCATTCTCGGGCATTCCAACCGGCAAGCTCAAGGAGTGAACATCCCGCCCCCGGAACAGCCCTCCACCAATAGGGGTTGGAGTCTGCAGACCACTCCCACACCCTGAGGCTCATTCTGCTGGCTTCCGCTTCTGGGAGGGTCTCAGGTGGTGCTGAGCCCCAGCTGCACGCGGTGGTGATCAGCTCAGTAACACTCCCTTGAACGGGACGAGCCTCCTTCCCTGTGTCATTCCCCTCAGTCCCCTGAGCCTCAGCCCAAGGATCATTTCCCGAACGTGTGTCCCTGCACTCAAGCCCCTACCCGGTAGGGGCAGAACCCAGGGTAAGACACGAGGTGACTTCCTCAGACACCAACGCGACACCTTATGTCAAACTTAGGTTTACTAGTAACATCTTACACACGTGAGCACTTTACAGTTTACAAAGTCTTGTTCCCATGACTATAGCTGTTTAAGTAATTACCCCCAGAACTTACTGGTGTGAAACGGCTACTCCTCGTGCTCAGAGAATCTGTGGGCCAGTGACTCTGGGGGTGCAAGTGGGGATGCTAGTCCGTCCCTGCGGTCTGGGGCCTCTGCCAGAATGGTGAAGCCTGGCTCACTCGCATTTCCAGGGGGTGGAGCCCGTCATCTGCACGGAGTTCCATTCCTCTCCGCACATGACTTCGCATGGCCCGGTGGCTGGGCTCTGCCTCCTTTTATGACCCCACCTCTAGCGTCAGACAGCGTCACTCCCACTCCTCATGGCAGCCACGAAGTCCCGCCCAGGGTCAAGGCACCCCGGGCTGATTTGGAAAAATGCGATCTGCACAGGTCCCTTGCACAGGATCTCATTCGATTCTTACAAAAGAAACTGCGCCGTGTTTTCAGGTTTCCAGGGTTGAGCTTGATTGCCTGGCACCTAACAGGTGTGCAGTACATTGCATTTGTCTTCTGGAGACAGGCTTTAGGGTCAGTCTGAGTTGGGTATGAGGCCCGATTTCATTGCTAACTGCCTCTATAATCCTGGACAAGTTATTTAGCTCCTAGAGCCTCAGTTTCCTAATGTTGAAAACGAGAGCCCGAATGCCCATTTCACAAGGCTGGTGCTAGAGCTGGGCATGTCCTGTTGTAACGCGCCGAGCAGATTCCTAACACCTCGTGCGTGCCCCCTTTCTCTTTGTTTCTCCCCCTTCCATTCCATTCCACCCCCACCTCAGGACTGAACGCTTCGCGGGCTTCCCAGCAGGTTCACAGACTGACATGAGGAGGAATCTTCAGTCATGCACCCCGGGTCTTGGCTACAGGCTGGGGTGGAAGAAGTCGGGGTGACTAGCTTCAGCGAACTCTCTTCCCCTCCCCAGAGACTTGCTGCTCAGCCCAGAACTTTGAGCAGTAACCCAGCTCCCCCGATGGCACCTCCCTCCCACAGCTCAGGCTCTTTGGTTTCTCAGATGCCCTGGAGATTCTCCCAGAGTCCCAGGGGCAGTGGGGAAACCTGCCCACCTCCCCCGAGAGTATTGCCTGGACCGCCGTCTTGCCGCCAGAGGCCTAATATCAAGTGTGTCTGGGTGTACCCACAGGGGTGCAGCTCGTCCCACCCCCTACCCCACCCAGTGGTTTGGGTGCCTCCCTACCATTCACTTCCCCTGGGGTTGGGCCCTACCTCACACTCTAGAAGTTAGGTGACTTCCGTTCCAGAAGATGCCTTACTCTCAATGTCCCCTGGGCCCTTGCACATGCTGTTCCCTCTGCCTGGAATTCTCTTCCAACTAACTGCCTACTCCATCACTGCCCTCTTGCCGGCCTCACCTACTAAACCTTATCTTGGCTTAGATATCACCTCATCAAGGAAGCTTTCCCAGACGCCTCCCTGCCAAGATGGCAGCCCGCATCAGCACGGACCCTGCTGCCCCGTAACTGTGTTTTCATTTGTCTGTCTCTCCAGCAGCCCTGTTCTCAGCTGTCTCGCCACCTGCTAGCACAATGAACGCCCAGCACCTTCTGTGCTCGATGAGTGAGTGAGAGAATGGGTTGCTTCTCCCACATGTGGCCACCTCTCCTCGGTGCCCCCTCACCCTTCACTCAGGGATGTAGGTCTGAATTCCGGGCCCCATCCTGGGGCACCACTGCAATGCCCACCCCCTGACCACGGTCTCCAGCGGAGCCCGCTGGGCATCACCTCCTCCTGGACCAACCAGGCCTGAGCCTTTCCTAAGTCTTGTCATGTGGGCAACATACAAAAATAGTAAGTGGTTCCCCTGGCAACCGCCACAGCAGATGGTAACCAGCACGGACAGTGTTGGAAAGCCTTGAGGCTGGGAGGAAAAGAAAGCCCACTCCGACTGGTAGCTACCCTGTCTGGGCTGGGCAGGGGGCCATCTGGGCGGCCTCTCTGGCTCTCTTGGCTTCCTGGGGACCACCTGCTCTGAAGCCCAAAGGGAAAAAATGGGCTGGAGGAGATGCCCATCTGCCCACATTATGCATGGCTGCCAGTCCTGTGTTGCTGCTGCCTCCGTCCCCTCCCCGTGGGGTCAGTGAGGTCCTCCACTGGCTGTCCCATCCTGTCCAGATGAAGTCGCCAGCAGGAGGCTCAGTCTTGCTGCCAGAGGCCTCATTTCAGGTATGGCCATTGTGCCAAGCTTGTCCCAGGCCTCACCTGGAGCGTTTGGGTCTCTGCCCAAGTCTTTGGCCCCCTAGCTCTGGGCCTCCCCCAGACTCCAGCCAGGCCCACAGCCTTGTTCTTGCCAGCCTTCCCCCACTACTCAGTCAGTCTCAGCCCCACCTGAGCCCTGCTCTTGTCACCATCTAGCTCCCCTCTAGGATGAGTACAGCGCTTGGGGCTCGGTGGGCTGAGGTTCCGGAGGCCCCTTGGGTGTGGGAGTTAGGGGGCAGGAGCTGCTGAGGGTGCCAGGAGAGGAGAGCAGAAAAGCACTGCCGAAGGGTGAGGCCAGGGGGAGCTGCAGACTGTCCTCGGGCAGCTGGGCTCTAGCAGAAGCCCCCAGAGGGAGAAACCAGCGGCTCAGAGGGGAAATGGGAGGCAGGACCTGGAGTGAGCCGCTGAGGTGGCGGCAAAGGGAAGCCCAGGGTTTCCAGGGGCCGTTGGTGGGTGTGGCCCTCCCGGGCGCTGGCCTGGCCCTCATGCTCTTGTCCCTGTTTGTGGGAGAGCCAGCCTTTGGCTCCCCCTCTCATCCCCCCTCCTCCTGGGACAGTGACCTTGCCACATCCTCCCGCTGTGTCACCTCCACTCGGGCAAGCCCACCTCTGTACTCGCCCCTCGCAGCTGCCCCTGCCTCCTCCGCCCGCTTGCCCTGCTACTTCAGGTGGCTGCAGGCCTCTTGCCCGAGTCCCCCGCCGTGCCAGTGACATGGCAAACGTGGTACTTCATGAGCTCGGCAGGAGCCACGTGCCAGCACCCCTGATTTGCCACTTCATTTGACCCTCTGGAAGGATGTGCTAACATTCTACGCACAACACTGGGTCTCAGCAAGAACAGTAACGGGCCGGGGCAACCGCAGCGCTGATCCCGACTAGGTCCTAGAGCCAGGATCCCAATGGGAGTCTTCCTTCCCTCCTGTGCTCCTCCCACCCGGACTCCTTCTACCTGAACATGGAGTCGGCCAGGGGAGGCCCACCCCAGGGCAGGTGGAACTCGGCGGCAACAGGCTGGTCTGGCGGCAGAGACTCTGAAATCCTTGAGGTTCTCTTGAAAGAGACTCCTTGGGGCTAAGGATGTGTGATTCCGGGTCAGGGTGCTGAGCCCCATGGCTTCACCCAGAGGGAGGCGGTGGGATCCAGGCCCACCTGAGGGAGCTCACAGCCTGAGGGTGGCAGCCACAAGCCAGCCCAGAGACAGGAGAGGCCAACAATGGCTGTGGGAACTGCAATGCCCACAAGCCACCCCAGAGACAGGAGAGGCCAACAATGGCCGTGGGACCTGCGATGCCCACATGGAGGGCAGCTGAGCCTTGGCTGGGGGCCGCCAGCGCTCATGTCCCCATATTCCTGGTGCTGCTGCCCAGGGCCCTGAGGTAAGGGTTTGACCTCAGCATCGAGCAGCCAGAAACACAGCTGTGTCCCCACCGCGGCATCCTGTCTCACCGTCCCCTTGAAGCTCAGGCGGGCTCCTTTCCTCGCGTATTCATTTCCCCACGTTTCACATATCCCTTCACCACCGAGCAGATGGGCACTTCCCGGCCAGTACGCGCCCAGCCCTGTGCGAGCTCTTGGGGCCGGGGCAGGGTACGAAGCCGAAGCCGGGAAAAGAAATGCAAGGGCTGTCCTTGCTCTTAAGGTCTCCAAGGAGGAGAGCAGAGGTTTCCCTAGCCCCAGGAGCTGCTGATCTGCGGGGACCCCAGTCACAGGGTCCTGAGCGTGACCAGGAGGGGGGCGCGAGGTTGCGGAGGGATGTTGGGATTTTCACGGACAAGTCCGGCCCGCCCGTGAGCACTTGCATGGGACGACAGTGCCTCCTGGTGGCGGATTCCCAGAACTCTCCAGCAGCTGTTCTGTAAAGCCCGGAGGATCAAGCTCTCCTCAAGAACTTCTATTTTTGGTGCCCAGTATTTCCATAATGAAACGCTAACGCGAGCGGCCAGAGGGCTTCTCAAAGGGCCCGAGAGCCGCACTGCTGAGCGCCCGCGGCCTCCCGCCGTCCGCTCTCCATCGGACCTGCTCTTCGCGCTCAGGTGCCGGTCTTCTCTTGCGCGGTCTGACCGAAGGGTCCCAGGGCAGTGGCCGTCGGTCCTCTGTGTCGAGCCTGGCCTCAGAGGGAATGCTGTGTGCACACTCAGCGTGACGTGTCGGAAAGAACACTGGGTCCAGGATCAGGAGGCTTGGATGCTCGCCCCATGTCAGCCGCTGACTCGCGGTGAGAAAATAATCACCACAAGAGCGGTATTTATGCAGCATTTACTGAGTCAGCTGTTGCAACGGGAGCTTTATGCACGGTGGTCCTCACCACATGCCTCTGAGGTTGGGGTTATTATTTCCACTTTAGAGGTGAACAAATCAAGGCACAGAGAAGTTATGTGACTTTCCCAAGCTCACAGCGTGTGGCAGTCAGGACTCAGGCTGGAGTTTCTGGAGGCCCACTATGCTCCATGGAATTATGGACCTAAAGACTCAGAAACTAGCGGCAGGATCCACAGAGTGGTGTTTTCAGGTGTTCCCCAGGTGACAATGATGTGGGGCCATCTTCGGAATCGATGGAGTCCCACCAGCACTAGCATTCAATGGGCCCAATGCCATTGGAAGTTCAGGGGGTGAAGTTATGACGAGGGAGGGTTAGACCCTAATCCCCATGGGTGTAGAGCAGAGCACAGGCACAGCAGAAACCTCACAGAGAGCAGAGAAGTCCTGCCTGCCATCCTGCCAACCCGTCAACCTGGAAACGGAGACCGATTGGCATCTGCAACATTCTTCTCAGAGTGTTATGCCACATACGCCCCTAATTCATAGACCCGCCACCCATCAATTTATCACAACTCATCAACCATTTTTTAGAGGGGGGCACGCGAGTGGTGGGGAGAGGGGCAGAGGGAGAGGGAGAGAGAGACAATCTCAGGCAGACCCTGTGCTGAGTGTGGGGCCCAACATGGGGCTCAATCTCACGACCCTGAGATCATGACCCGAGCTAAAGTTGGATGCTTAACCAACTGAGCCACCCAGGTGCACCATCTGGAACCATTTTATATATTTAAGTTGATGCATTTGACAAATGCTTATTGAGACCTACAAATGCTTATTCGGAGGTTCTGGGCTAGGTCCCGAGTCTGCAGTGGTGAAGGAAGCCAGCATGGCCCTGCCCTTGTGAGTGTGCTATCTCGAGGAGACAGGCAATAAACACACAATTCTAAACTACAGAATTGCATGCCGTGACACGTGTTCTGACGGGAATGACAACACACGGTGATGGAGAACCATAGCGTGGCAGGGCCCTGATTAGAGTGGGCTGGGAGGATCTCTCTGAGGAGGTGACGTGTAAACAGAGACCAGAGTTGCAGTTTTACCTTGTACCTTCCATTGGCAAAGGAGCTCCCCTGTGCTCAGCACGTGCAGAGCGACAGAGCGCAGGGCGTGCTTTCTCCGAGCTCCTGCAATTCTGAGTTTCCTTTTGACAGAAGATCTCAAAGCAGGGGCTGTTTGGGGTGGGGAGGTAACAAGGCCTAGGGGCTGGCAGTGCAGAAATCAGAGAGGTCCCTGGCAGTCAGGGCCTTGAAGTTCTGACACCCGCGGGGCAGGACTCACAATCCAGTCTGCAGAGAGCGAGCTTGGGGTCTGTGCTCCTGCCCCAACACACACACACACACACACACACACACACACACACACACACACTGTGCTCCTGCCCCAAAACACACACACACACACACACACACACACACACACACACACACACACACACACACACACACCCGCGCTCCAGCTCACCGGTGTGCTGATCTTTCTTCTCACCTTCCTTCGGAGGCCCTGGAGCTGACTCCGGCCAGCCGACCACGCCTGGTTTTGCCAGGGGCTGCCTGTTAGACTGTGCCAGTAGGAGGCGCTAGAGGGCGCTGGAAAGCTGGAGCGGACACCTGCCGCTCCCTGTTGACCTGTTCCTCCGGAGGATCCTGAAGTATTTCTTTACCCCAGCAGCAACTGACTCCAGTCTGCAGTTTTCCAGCACTTGGGAACCTTTGTCACCCCTCACCCATGCCAGAGACGTTAACATCTGCTGGCACGCGTCCCCACCTCTGATGTCCGGATCTCAACCCGTGCAGGGAGCACTCCTGTTTCCCTTTGCTGCCTCGCCCTGGGGTGGTGGTGCTTCTGCAGTTGTCACCTCCACAACACATTTTTAGCATTCTCTGACATGAGTGTCAAGTGGCCCAAACCATTTTCTGGCCTCTGGGCGCCTTTTGTGCCAGAGCGGACTCAGGGAAGAAGAGCAAAACCTGTTTTTTGGACCCCGCAGGTGATTCATAACGGATATCCCCTGAGAACCAAGGGCCAGTTTGTCCTGGGAGAGCTCAGCTACCCCTGTGCAGGCCTCCACCTCTCCGGGAGAAGGGACAATGCGGAGAAAGGGGACAAGTGCCATCTCAAGTGGGACTCTGGCCCATCTCACCCCACCCCTGCCTCCTTGCTGAGCTGCATCTTACCCCCAACCCCAGCCTGGCCTGCCCACAAAGCTCTCCCAGGAGACAAGGCCATGGGCTTCTCTATGGCTCACAGTGTCCCGGTGAAGGTTTGGGGAAAGGGTGGTCGTTCTGGATGTCCCTCTGTGAGCACGGTATGGCCATGCCTCAAGCCCAGGCCAGAGCAGAGGGCTCCAGAAGATGGGCTACACAACGAAGGCACAGCCACTCGGTCACCCGCCCCTGCAGCAGCCCCCCACAGCCAGCCGGCCAGCCGCTGTGCCCTGAAAAGGTGGGCCGTGCAGTTCCCGTGTTGGAAAATTCCAAGGGATCATAGACGCTGAGCTAGCCAAGGGCGCCAAGGTGAGAGCCCTCGAGCTAGGTGGCCAATGCAAGCGGTACTTGGGGGAGAAGCTGGGCAGAGCTGCGAGAGAGATGGCGTGTTGGGAGACTGACTCTGCGGCCTGTGGGGGAGGGACAGAGACGTGCTGCCTTAGATCGTCAGAGTTTCTGTGTCCCATTTGTGTCTTGCTTGACAGTAACATGACTTGCTACCAGAAAAGCCCAGGAGGTGGACCTAAGGGGAAGGTTGGCAGCAAGGGGGAGGGGAGGGGTGGGGAGGGGAAGGGAGGGGAGGGGTGGGGAGGGGAGGGGCCCAGCATGTACTGAGGACCTGCCAGGAGGCAGGCGCTGCTCCAGGAGCAGCTCCCCTTGATGGAGGTGAATGGAGAGAGGCAGTTTCTCAGCCCAAAGCAGCAAAGAAACACTGAAAAATATACGCCCCCTGACAGAAAGACAAGGCAGGCTGTGGGTAAACACTAGCTGGCATGCATGTCGGGCTCCTGAGAGAATGTGGACATCCGGGGACACCTCCTCCACCAGGCCCCGCAGACTGCAGAGATGCCCCTGAAGGAGCCCCTGGGTCCCAGTTCAGGAAGGATGCCGCCCTGCCAGAGGGTGTTTCTAAAAGCCCTTGTGTTTGTCTGGCTCTTTTTGCACCTCTTCAAAATCATTTTTAAAAAGATTTTATTCATGTATTTGACAGACAGAGAGCACAAGCAGGAGGAGCGGCAGGCAGAGGCAGAAGGAGAATCAGACTCCCTACTGAGCAGGGAGCCCTATGCGGGGCTCTATCCCAGGACCTGGGATCATGACCTGAGCGGAAGGCAGACACTGAACCGACTGAGCCACCCAGGTGCCCCTCTTCAAAATCTTTCACAGCTACCAGCTCAGTTGATTCTCAAGCATCTGGGACCCCCATCTCCCCAGCCATGCAAGTTGGAGTAAAAAAAAAAAAAATGGTCACATGAATAGAAACTAACAGTCTTTCTTGGCTCTGTGCCTCCCTCAGCCCCTGTGTGGGGCTCCAGGTTTCCCCTTTGGGGTTGTCCCAGGAAGCATCATGGCTGAGCTCAGGAGCTGGTCCTTCCCTCCCAGCTCCAGCTTTCTGAGGTGACATTTGCAGCAACTGCCCTCAGTGTCCAAAGCTCAGGAAGGTGCTAGATCAAGAGGTGGGGGGAACGATGGGGTGGGTGGGATACTGCCCATGCAGGTTCTGGCTGCCACTGGGCTGAGCCAGGCGGCCATGCTACACGGCACTCTTCCTTGAGGGGAGACATCCTGCCTCTTCCCTGGGGCCATATGTCAGTTCCAGTGTTGGTGGCCTTGGGCTCCCTGGGTCTCACCAAGTTTCTTAGGCAAGCAGCCTTCCCTGTCATCCCCTCAGGTGCAAGCCCTGAGGGGCCAAGCTAGAAGCCGACCTTAGTGACCAACACCAAGTGGCTCCCCAAGTTGTCCTTCCTCCTTTCCCTCCCTAGGCATGAGCTCGTCACTCTTGGCCAAGACCGTCTGCCTTTTCTCTTGGGATGAATCCTTTCTCAAAAGACACCCGTGGACTCCTGGCATCCTAGCTCACAAGACATGTCTGAATCTCAGAGCAAATCCTTCCATGCATCAGTTTTATTATCTTCATGTTATAAGTGGGGAAACTGAGTCCCTGATGATCAGATGACTTGCCTGAGGTCACACAGAGTCTTCAGAGCCCTAATACCTGGTCAGTCCTATGTTCTCCCCACATCATGCTACACATCACCTCCCAGTTGGACAGAAGGTTGTTTCAAGGTGGTCGCCTTGACTGTCCAAACCCAGAGGGTCTAACATGGTGCTTCGCGGTATCGGAGCAGCGGCTCCCACCCAGATCCTGCATCAGAGTCACTGCGGTGCTTCTAAAACACGGATGCCAGGAGATCCTGATACGCTAGGTCCGGGCGAGCCCAGGCAGAGCAACCCTACGGCTGAGTCTCATCATTTGAGGTCATTATACAGTCTGGCAACAGTGAATGAGCAAATTCTGAACCTTCGCCCCTGGGGGAAATACAGGGTTCGGTTCCCGCGAGCCTCTGGACGCAAAATTTTCATCATCTGAATCCATCAATAACTTTGTTTTATGTGTGTTTCTGTTTAAAGACTCTATGTAATACGTATGGGCGACTCATTAATGTTGAACTCACGGCCAATGGCACCGCCACTCACGCCTGCACCAAGCTTGGTGAATACCATCTTTTCTCCGTAGTGCCCATCGCAGCCTTCCTGTGCTTGGCAACACCACACAGCCCTGCAGCGCCGCCCTCGAGAACTCACCCACAGGATCACGCACACACACACACACACACACACACACACACACACACACACATACACACACGACTGTGGCCTTACTTCCCGCGTGGGACCTGAAATGAGAAGGCAGAGCGTCACCTCGTGAACTCCGCTGGGAGTGTCCAGACGGGCAACTCAGATCTTCGCCACTCTGCGTGTGGTCCACACAGGACCTCAAAAAAGCCCTGAGTATCCACACATTTTAGCCAGTAGGTGAATCTGCAAATGAAATCCATAAATGGTGAGGATCCGTCGTGCTTGCAAAGCTCTGTTTGCCCAGTGATGTGCTGTGTCTTACGGCAACTGGCCGGGGAATTTGGACGGAGGTGCTAGAAGGGGCAGAGGACAGACTGCGGGGCGAGGGGGTCGCTCGGGAGGGCTGGGAGAGCAGCCTGGGCTGGTGTCCACAGAGGGCCTCGAAGCCAGCAGAGCGGCCAGCGTGGGATCTGGGCTGTGACCCTGCCCAAATCACCACAGAGCCTGGACCTCCACGCCTCTGCAAGGCGGTGGCTTGGGATTCAGAATTCAGTTTCTCCACAGAAATCATGTTTGGTGGGCTGGTCCTCAGCCTGGGTCACAGAAGCCCACCCCACCTAGTTAGACAATGTGGTGTCATCGTGGGGGCACAGGCCCAAGCCCTCCCCACAGCTCCCCACTCCCACCCCAGCCAGCCTCCTCACCAGGCTCAGGGCCAGGGGAGGGAGGTCCTCAAGAGTAGTCTCGGGTGCAGGTTGAGGACAGACGTGCTGGGCAGGCAGTGGGAGAGGTCTGTCTTTTGTGAGGTGGGGTGACAGCCAGGGTCAGTGTTTCCATTAGGGAAGGGGCACAGGCATCTGGGGGTGGGGATGGGAAGGGGGAGGGGAAAGGAGGTCTGGGAGGACAGGCCAGGGAAGGGACATTCCGCAGCCACAAGCCTCCCTCCACTTGCTGTCCTCTGTGTCACGGACACCCTCTAAGGTCATGCACCTGAGGGACCCCCAGGAGCTCTGCAGACATTTCCAAGAGGGGGGTGTACAGCTGGGCCTGCGAGAGAACCAAAGCCGAGGCCAAACCTTGTACTGCCTTGTTAGCTCTCACCTCCAGAGCAGGACCTCGGGAGAGCTGGGACACCCTTCTCACACCTAGAACTGACACATGACTGAACACCCCAGCCCTGCCTCAGACCCTCTTGTTCGTCCTGTCCCCCTGCTTCACCCCTAGGACCAGCTGAAGTGGGGATGGGTGGGAGGGGCAGCAGGCATATCCTACAGGGTGGGCCCCAGAAGATGCCAGCTACGGAGACGCGTAGAACCTTGCTCTACGTGAGAATGCAGCTTCGTCACACGTAGTTCTTCCATAAGGCACAGCACGGCCTTCTCATGCTCAGGAATACCCCTGGTTTGACCTGACTCCTTGCTTGCCACAAGACAGAAAAGGGTGGAGGCCTGACCCAGCCTGTTCCAAAAGCAGGTTAAACAGAGTTCACCGTTAAATCTTGTTCAGGAAGCTCTGAGGAGGACTTGGGTCCTGCTCAGGGAGTGCTGGGGAGTGGCCTCAAGTGACGAATGGCCCATGCCTGCTCCCAGGGGGATGAAGGCTTTCCCAGCATTGAGGAGGAAAGAGGTGTGAGGGTAAGAAGGCTCCAGAGAGGAGCTGGGGAAGGGGATTCTGCGACTGAGTTTTGCACACCAGGCCTTAGAATCAGTGCCTGCCCTCCCTGAGCCCAGCACAAGCAGGGAGCTCGGCATCCTGCCCCCCGCACTGTAGTTCACTGGGCTCCCAGCTGTATGTGTGTGTGGGGGGGGTGGCCCTTCTGGGGAGCCCTTGCCCCAGGTTACTGCAGCTTCCAGGGGGATGACTGGGGTCAAGAACCTGTGGGGAGCCATGACACAGGACTGCAAGTTCCTTGAATCCATATCTCCAGAAATTTTCTTTTAAGATTTACTTATTTATTTGAGAGATAGAAAGAGAGAGAGAGAGAGAGCGTGAGCAGGGGGAGGGGCACAGGGAGATGGAGAATCTTCAAGCAGACTTGGTGCTGAGCGAGAAACCCAGATGTGGGGCTCGATCTCACGACCCTGAGCTCATGATCTGAGCTGAAACCAAGAGTCGGGAGCTTAACTGACTGAGCCACCCAGGCGCCCCTCACTGTCTTTTTTAAAAGGGTTTCATGTTTACAAGCTTGAAACAGTTTATTCAGTGAAAAAAAAAAAAACACTAGTTGATGACTATCTTATTTCTTTTCCTCCCTCAATGTCGAGAATTAACTAGCTACATGGACCCATTCCTGCCCTCTCCTCCTTCTTTCCTTCCTCATTTAAACATCATTGTTTTTTAACATTTGCTACAGACCGGGGCTGAGAACAAGCCGGTTCCTCCCCTAAACGGACGCCTTTGCTTGTGGGCCGCCTCTGGCCAGCTGCCTGGCTCCTACCGCGCCCCTCACCACCTCAACCAAAACCAACACCTCAGGGGAGTCCTGGGGGGCTGTGCCCCCGCCCCTGGTGCCAAGCACAGCCTGCCAGGCACCTGGCATTCCTACTGGCCCTGGCTGGCTCCGGCCGAGGTTTGTGACTTGCCTTCCTGGGAGCAGGGGCAGCTTCTGGCCTCTTCCTTTCTCACTCCGTGCCTCTTCCCAGAGGACATCAGACTGCCTCTCCTGAGCTCTGTCCCTGCGTGTGTGTGTGTGTGTGTGCTCGCACATGTTTTCACCTCCACACTCTCCCCATCAGCCTGGGAACTCCCCAAAGGGCAGGAATCACTTTTCTTCTTCCCTCTGGACAGTTGGTCTATGGTCCTGACCAACTGTCCTGAGGTCCCAGGAGAAGGGACCCTGAGGCCCCAGACAGGATTTCCAGGGGAGAAGACTCAGAAAGCTGTCCCTTGCCCCTTCTTCTCTGTCACCCTCCCACCTCAGCCTGGCATGCATAGGGAGGCCATCCCAAATGGGCTTTCCAGGACTTTGGCTGGCAGAGAGGGGCTGCTGAGCCAGGACACGTAAGGCTCCCCCAAGACAGGGACAGTCCAACCAAGAGTACTCCAGCTTTTCTCTGTTCAAATGACCCTCTTGTCCCCAGTCAGGGGCTGTGGCCATGTCTCCGTAGGACCCCAGCCCTCAGTCCTCTACGTGCTGTTGGCTGGAGAACGCAGGCCCAAGGCTAGCTCAGGGCTGCATGCACCGGAAGTGCTGATGAGTGAGAATCAGATCAGGGGAGACGGGAGAGAAGGGGACCGGGTGCTTCCTCGGCCCTTGGACTTGGGGGTGCTGGGATCCCAGATGAAGGAAGAAGTCCTTGCCTAGGAGTCCAAAGACATGGGCTCCGGTTCTGGCTACTACTCACCAGCATGGGGCCCCAAGGACCCTAAGCAGGGGACTCAATTTCCTTACCTGTGCAAATGGAGGGGACACCCTCTGCCCCCACTTGTAGGTTATACCGTGGAGCTCAGTGTGCTTCAGAAGTGCCAAGTTTTGCTGTTCCCATGCAAGGTGCTGTATGGCTCTGGGCACTGTCCCCCCGTGGCTATCAGGGCCACGGCTGTCCTGGGACATTTGGAGCAGCTCCTAGACTGGTGCTTCTGAGCTGAGCTTTATGGGAAAGGGAGAGTCACAGGCTCAGTCGTGGGTAGGGGGTCATTTGGGAGATCACAGCCACACCCACCATCCTTGGTACCGTGTGGGCTTTTAGCGGTTTTGTTAAAAATGGAGTGGGTGTCCCCAGGCACCCCGAGATGGCTCCAGGGCCTTTGGGGACAGCAGGGCTTTTCTGTTAGGCGCAACACTGGGCCTTCAGCGTCAGCCCCAGGATGCAAATTTTCATTTCCACCCTTCAAGCAACTGAACTAACCTGCCTGCCTTCAGCCCAGGGGAAGCAAGGGCAAGCTGTGGCCTGCCTCGTCCCGGTCGGCTATCTGAGTGGGAGGCCCAGAAGAGGGGGAGCTTGGACACAGAAGCTCACATCAGTGGGGGGGTGGAGAATGCCTCCATCAGTGGGGAGGGGAAGGAAGCAGGTGGTACTTCCAGAGGGGCCCATGGCCAGTTAGAGTGACCTGCCAATAGAATGTGAAGTAACAGGTTTGCAGGTCCCAGGACAGGAGCTATGGACATGCAGCCCTTCCATAGTCTGCTCCTGTCCCCACCCACCCCACATTCTCAATTGTCCACCCAGAGAAAGCCTGTCCATGTGACAAAGAACCAGGGGTCAGGAGGAGAGGGGAGTCCCAGGCTGCACATGCACCCAGGCCTGCCCTGCCCACAGGCGCCTTGGGAACAGCTTTGTATTACAGAAGTCGCTCATGTTTGCGGGGAAGAACAATGTGAACAAGAAATACGCAAGGAGAAGGAAGATTCTTCTCCCTCCCACCAATGGCCTCTGGCCACTTTGAAGCCAGGCCCAATGATCCCTAACTTGGGAAAGCCAAGGATGTGAACTGACACGTCCTTAAACCTGTGGGTGTGTCAGCTGACATGTATTTCCTTTGACAGCCCCTACTCTAACCCTGAGCATGCCAAACAATGAGCTCAGGGCTTGGTTTTCTGTGAGTGTGGGCATCAGTGACAGAGATGGCCCAAAGCAAATGGTAATCTCAAGCCAGTTCACTTCGATGTGGGTTTTTACAAGTTATTTTATAAATTATTTGCTTCAGAGTTAGCTTTACACATACGCCTGGTGACTGTAACTTTGCGGGGCCACAGGGTCCCCATTTTGGTCTAGGAGACACAAGTATCTTTTTTTTCCCCAGGTGAAACGCTGGCGCTAAATTACTTTGTATCTTCAGGGCCTCAAACTCCAGTGTTATCAGGAGCTGCAGTAAACCATGACTTGCTAAAGTGAGTACGAGGGTATCAAGCAATGGGGAATAGTGGGGCCTGCGGCAAACCAGAGAATACTCGCCTCGCTTAAAGACATCAACTTTAAGTAACACCAAAAGCAATAACATCTATATATGATCTATCTCTGTGGCTTGTGGCCTGGGAGATTCGGACCCCATGAACCTGCTAGTTCCTGGCTCACCCCACAGAGAGGTGGTCCACATCGTAAAGAATAGCAGTGGCTGTGATGAGCGCTTCTCAGCCCCAGCTGCTGTTGGAGTCACCCCTACGCCCTCCCCCCCGATCTCTACCATTCCTAGCCTATGTTTTCTAAAAGGGGACTGTGATACAGAGCCAGGCGAGACCAGCCAGCTCTGCCTCACTTCCCTCATCCTTCCCCACCTGCACAGCACCCTCCAAGTCCAGCCTGGGGACACTGTTCCCTTAACTCTGGGGCATCACCTCTCTCCTCCCTCTCCAACAAGGGAGGCCCTTGTGTGGAACAATGAAGAAGTTCCTACTATTGAGTCAAGATTTAACCCATACAAACAGTGGCTGGGCAGGCTGAGAACTCAGAAAAGAGGGACACTGCCCCAAAAGATGAGAACAGAGATGTCATGAAACAGATCATGGGCTTTGGAGTCAGGCAGACAGGGTGAGCCCCACCACATCACTTACCAGCTGTGTGACTTTGGGTCACATACTTAACCCCTCTGAGCCTCAGTTTTCCCATTTTTAAAATGGGAACAATAGGGGCGCCTGGGTAGCGCAGTCGTTAAAGCGTCTGCCTTCGGCTCAGGGCGTGGTCCTGGCGTTCCGGGATCGAGTCCCACATCGGGCTCCTCCGCTGGGAGCCTGCTTCTTCCTCTCCCACTCCCCCTGCTGTGTTCCCTCTCTCGCTGGCTGTCTCTGTCAAATAAATAAATCTTTAAAAAAAAATAAATAAATAAAATGGGAACAATACCTTCTTTGTGTTGTCGTTGTGCAGGTGAAATCAGATCATGTATGTGAAGGGTAGTGTCTGGCCAACAAGATGAGCTCTGCACGCAGACTCAGGACAGGACGCCTCGGATGAGAATTCTCCTTCGTGGTTGCATGATCTCGGGCAAGCCAGTTCATGTTTCTGTGCGGAATTTCCTCATCTGCAAAATGGGTTCACTGATGCTCTCAGAGGGCTGTTGGGAGGATGAGGTCGGATAGCCCACGTCTACGGACTTAGACCATGCCTCGACTCCATAAAGGCTCCATGAGCATGTTGATTATTTATTAAGTCCCTCCTGGCATTGGTGAGCACGTGTCTCCTGTGCTTGCTGGGCCCTGGGCTATGTTTCTGGGATGTGGAATGGAGAAGTCGGGCCGGTTTCCTGGTTTTCAGGAGAGGCTGACCATATTCTCCCCACATCTGTCTGCCAGTTCCTTTCTCTGATTCCCCTAACCTGGATATTCCATCATTTTCACCCTTTGTCCTATTGTCTGTGACCTCCCCAGATACCTGTCGAGCAGCCTCTGGCGGTCCCGGGCCCTGGTATGCGTGGGAGGCACCTGGGGCTGCCCTCTGGCTGAGAAACCCCATTAGTCCCCGCAGAAGACGAGCACTGAGCTACACTCCCTCCGCTGGCCAGCACACACGCCAGGCGGGCTGGGATGAATCACTTCCCATGCTGTGCTGTCATCCGGGCTCAACACAGAGGCCCTGTGTGCAGCTTTTGTGTATAGTGTTTCTTTCCATTCCATGATTCAGAAAATGCCACTCACTCACCCATGTGATCCCCTAATCTTCTGCCAAGGAACTGAGCGCAGAGGGTTGCTGGAAAACCCTTGAAGGACAGAGGAGGGCAGCTGTGTTTGCAAGAAAGTGGTCTGAGCCAAGAAAACTGCAAGTTGGAATTCCTGAAACCATCACTGGGAGAAGAGTACTGGGGGGCTCAGGTATCATGAGACGAGAGACCTGCCCATGAGAGCATTCATTGGTGTTCACAGGCCCCCAGTGCAGTTTCGTACAGATCCCCACCCACTCCACCCCCAGAAAATAATGTGATTCTTTTGTCTGGTTATGAATGTAAAGCTTGTTTAGGTAAACATTCTGATCAATACAGAACACTATAAAAAGGAAAGGACCTTTCTCCTGGATGCTATGACCAGACACTGTTTTTATCCACTGAGACATTGTCCATGTGTCCTCAGCCTCAGACCTGCCAGGTTCTGGTCCTTAGAGCTACTGGTCATTGCCCAGGTCTGATCCTCACTCCCGCCCCAATCCTGGGACACTGTGCCTCCAAATGCCATGGGGAGGTTGGCCAGAGCTGGACCCCAGCATTTGGGTTCTAGGCCCAACATGGCCATGAGCTTGCTGGGTGACCTTAGGGAAATCACCCTGAGTCCTGTTTTTCTATTCAGTTAAAAAAGGGATAATAATTGGACTGATTTGAGACGATGAAAGGCCTGAGTGCGTATGAAAACTGCAAATCCCCAAATCTCTTCAAATATGAGGAAGTGCTGGCCCGATGCCCGTTCCCCTGCTGGGGCTCATTTAACCCCAGGACAGTGCTGGACCAGCCCCGTGCTCCTCCACTGAACTTACTTGGCCCACGTTGACCAAAGGCCTTCTCCAAACACCCTCAGGATTGGCTCCGAGCAGGAAGGTCTCAGGCTGGGGCCCCCGTCATGGTGGCACCATGCCTGAACATCGGCCCAGCACTGAGGTGGGCAGTCACCTAAAACATTCAAAGCCCTGTTTTGTCACCAGTTTTGAACCAAGATAACTCTCTTCCCTCGCCTCCCACACAGATACCCACCCTTGCCAGGACTGGGCTCATTCTCAGTGCCATTCCTGCTCAGAAGCATTCTCTGACTTCAGGAACCTTCGCGGACTCCCCAACTTGTTGCATCATTTTTACGTTGTAAATGAATTTTAGTAAAGTTCTTAGCTTGAGAAGAGGCTGTGCACTTCCACCAGGGCCAGTAACGACAACATAAGAACGTTAGTTTAGCTGTTCCAAACTACTTCTCTTCACCCCACCACACACCTAAGAACTCGAATACGGGGATCATCACCTTTCCCATGTTACGGAAGAGCTGAAGGAGGCTCAGGGAACACACGCCTCTAAACAGCACAGTCTCTCCTCCAACCCCAGGCCCCATTTTCTGTGCCTCGGCCTCCCCGGCTTCCCTCTAGCAGAGCCAGCTCTGACGCGGTTCCTGTTGGATCCATCTGGTCTGGAGGCCAGAAGCCCCAGGTGATCAGCAGCCCCTCCCCACAGAGCTGGGAGAGAAGCTGGGTTGACCAGGCAGCCCATCCATCTCTGGACCCTGTCTGTCGGCACGTGCTCACAGACTGCCCGCATGTGGACCCCAGAGATGGCAACCTTTCATTCCCTGGGTGTGAGTCCAACCTTTTCCCACAAACACAAGACCTGCCCAGTTCCTGTGGCTGGTGCTGACCCCAGTTCCCCTGACCCGAGGCCCTGCTCCCGCTGTGTGTCCCGTGGCCCCTCCAGGCCCCCCTGAGCCCCGCGGGAGATGGTCCTGGGTTGTCTGCCTCCAGTTCCAGCCCCTCCCCACCCCCAGGCCCAGTTCCTTCTGCCTGTGGAGCCCAGCTGCTTCTCTGCCTGCAGTGAGGATGCACTGTCACATGCCTCTGGCCCTGGGCCTGGCCTGACCGGCAGGACCCTCCCTCCAGCACGTCCTAATTTACTTGAAGCCAACAGCCATGCCTCCTGACAGGAACCGGGGTCCTCTCACGCTGCACCGCACGTTCTCTTGTTCAGACTGCGGCAAGGACTGACGATCCAGCGTCCCTCCAAGCCAGCCTCGGGATGCAAGGAGTGAAGCCGAGCGGCAGGCAGGGGCCGTGAAGAGGTGAGACAGCGGGCAGGACAAGGGGCCCCATGGGAATCGAGAGGCCTGATAGTGGCGGAAGGCAGCGGAGTGATGGAGAAATGGACGTTGGGGTTAACCAGGAGGGGCTCTCAGACCTCTGACCACTCAGGGGTGGCCCAGAGTGTCGTAATAATCAATAATATGTTGTAATAATCATAACCGCTTTGATAATGGCAGGTGACACATAGTGAGCACTTACTGTATGCTCGTATGGCGCTAACCACCATGATAATGGCAGGTGATACACAGTGAGCACTGACTGTATGCTCGATATGGGGCTGACATGCCTTACCTGTATCACTTCATTTGCTCCTCAGAGTCACCTGCCCACACAGGGGTCATTATCATCCTCCATGTTACCGACAAGACAGCTGCAGCTTGAATTGGTTCAACCACTTGCCCAAAGGCATTACTTCATAAGCGGAAGATCTGGGATGAGAATCCGGGCTGAGCTCACTTTCCACTCTCCCTAACTTCTGTAAGATCTGCTTCTAGAAAAAAACAAAAATACAGATATAATCCACCCTGCCCAGAAGATGGCTCAGGAGTATCAGGAAAGAGGAACGTGCTTCAGATGTGCAAGCATTCATCAGCTCCAGCAGGATGAAGCCCTGGGATCCCTGAGGCTGGGAGGCTCTCCAAGGTCTTGTTAATGGTGGGGGGGCAGTGGGAGGGTCCTTGGGGAAGCAGCCAAACCAGGCCACACCACCCTCCCATCCACACACCCGCGCATCCGTAGGAGGAGGAAGTCCAGTAAATTATGCCACGACTGGTTGGTGCGGAGCAGGGAAGGGTAAATGGCAAATTCATAAACTGGATTTTTAAAATATGTATTTTACAGTAGGATTTTAATAACAAATATCCACTAGGAAAATATAGCTTAGTTTGGCTTCCAACAAGGTATGTTAATTCAAACAATTTAAATCACCGGCAGGCCTCAGGGTTTGAGCGCTTAAGTTAAGCAGGTCAGTGGAGTGTGAGCTGTCACATCATCTGTGGGGCTCCTCTGCTCCATCAGGGGCAGTGTAGACGACCTGACTGAAACTCTCTTTCACGTTATCTTGTGCAGAACACAGGCTGCAAAACTGCTGCAAATAAATGCTGCAGACACAGAAGAGGAAACATTTAGACATGTGGCTCTTTTATCTTTCTGACTGGACTCATGTTAAGAACCGTATTTCGTACCACAGCCAAGTGCCCACACACCCATGGGCGCACCCAGCGGAAACAAATATCCCTGAAACGATTTTTAGCCATACTACATGAAATGCACCTGATACTTTTATTTTATTCAATTTCATTTAAATAAAATGTGATTTGAGATGTACTAAATTGTTTTCATGACCCCTCATGTGTGGCAACTCAAAATTATAAAAAAACCTAGCTGACCATACTGATAGCAAGAAAAAGGAACAGACTGGAGAGTTTTCTTGAGTCCCCTTGGGATAGCAATGTCCCCAGATCAGAGGCTGTGCCCTCCTGTTAGTCCTAGTGGGGACTCTGCACCCTTGGATCTCGGGGAAACACAGACACTGGCAAAGAGAGACTCGGGGGAGTCAGTCTTCTACTCCTGCCTGTGTCCCTTCAGCTGTGAGACAGGAGCAGGGGGGCTTGCCTCTATGCCTCAATTTCCTCATCTAGAAAATGGGGACAAAATCATATTTAGTCCTTAAGGATGTGACCTATCAACATGCCAGCTGATGATACACAAGAAGGTGGCTGACCTGTCCACACACAGGCTCCAGCTCCTGCTGGGAAGGTCCACGTAAGGCTCAGGACAGCTCATGCTGAGTGGTCTATAAGGGGTGACGGAACCCCAGAGCTGCTCCTTGGCCACAGAGGTGTCTGTTTCAGGGGAGGTCCAAGGTGGGATTCAAAACACTTCCTCCCGAAGTTGGGCTTGGGGATGGGGGCTCGGGCTCAATGGCACTCAATACATTCATATAGAGAGCCAGCATTACGTAAATCCTACTTCTTGCCGCCAGCCACCTGTTTGCTGTGTCTATCCACGTGACCCAAGTTCACTGCCTGCCAGCCTTCACCCCCGCTTTGCTCGGCCGCTCTCCAGCAACCCAGTTCTTGGAGCCCCTGGGAGCAAGCACAGGGGTGGAGCCAGGCCACAGGAAAGGCCTCGGGGTGCAGAGTTCTCAACCTCAGTGTGCATCCAGTCTTCCCGCACAATCTTTGCTCAGCCCAGAGGTAAAGATCCCTTGAATGTTGTGTATCTCGCTGTCAAGATTCCCGGGCTCAAAATGTGGGGCAGGTCAAGTGGAAAAAAGACAGTCTCTTCAATAAATGGTGCTGGGAAAATTGGACAGCTACATGCAAAAGAATGAAACTTGACCACTCTCTCATACCATACACAAAGATAAACTCCAAATGGATGAAAGACCTCGATGTGAGACAGGAATCCATCAAAATCCTAGAGGAGAGCATAGGCAGCAACCTCTACGACATCGGCCAAAGCAACCTTTTTCATGACACATCTCCAAAGGCAAAAGAAACAAAAGAAAAAATGAACTTGTGGGACTTCATCAAGATAAAAAGCTTCTGCACAGCCAAGGAAACAGTCAAAAAAACTAAGAGGCAGCCCACGGAATGGGAGAATATATTTGCAAATGACACTACAGATAAAAGACTGGTACCCAAGACCTACAAAGAACTTCTCAAACTCAATTCACAAGAAACAAATAAATCATAAAATGGGCAGAAGATATGAACAGACACTTTTCCAATGAAGACATACAAATGGCTAACAGACACATGAAAAAATGTTCAAAATCATTAGCCATCAGGGAAATTCAAATCAAAACCACACTGAGGTACCACCTTATGCCAGCTAGAATGGCAAAAATTGACAAGGCAAGAAACAACACTTGTTGGAGAGGATGTGGAGAAAGGGGATCCCTCTTACACTGTTGGTGGGAATGCAAGTTGGTACAGCCACTCTGGAAAACAGTGTGGAGGTCCCTTAAAAAGTTAAAAATTGAGCTACCCTATGACCCAGCCATTGCACTACTGGGTATTTACCCCAAAGATACAGACGTAGTGAAGAGAAGGGCCATATGCACCCCAATGTTCATAGCAGCATTATCCACAATAGCCAAATCATGGAAGGAACCGAGATGCCCTTCAACAGATGACTGGATTAAGAAGTTGTGGTCCATATATATAATGGAATATTACTCAGCTATCAAAAATAACGATTTCTTAACATTTGCTGCAACATGGACGGCACTGGAGGAGATAATGCTAAGTGAAATAAGTCAAGCAGAGAAAGACAATTATCATATGGTTTCTCTCATCTATGGAACATAAGAACTAGGAAGATTGGTAGGAAAAGAAAGGGATAAAGAAAGGGGGGGGTAATCAGAAGGGGGAATGAAGCATGAGAGACTATGGACTCTGAGAAACAAACTGAGGGCTTCAGAGGGGAGGGGTGTGGGGGAATGGGATAGACTGGTGATGGGTAGTAAAGAGGGCACGTATTGCATGGTGCACTGGGTGTTATACGCAACTAATGAATCATCGAACTTTACATCAAAAACCAGGGATATACTGTATGGTGAGTAACATAATATAATAAAAAAATATTATAAAAAAATGTGGGGCAGGTTAGTGGCTTCCTTCTACTCTGCATAAGTTGTCGGGGGGAGGGGATGAGGGTGCCTGGGGACTCAGGTACCGCTTAGTAACCCCAACATCACACACTGTCCCTGGCACAACGTGTGGAATGAACCAATAAAGGAAAGGACGGATAAGTTTCCTTCTCCCCAGCCCCCCTGGCGTTGCTTAGTCAGAACCTCGGCCTCTCTCGCCTGCACTAACTGGGCTCCCTCCCACCAGAGCAATCCATATTCCATATTCCACACTTTTGCTAGAATGATCTTTTTAAAGTGCAAATGTGATCATGTTACCTTCCTTTCTCCCTACATGACACCCCTGCTTAAACCCTTGGCTGGCGTCCCATTGCCTACGATGCATTTCAAAGTCCCTTCACCACGTAGCCTCAGCTCACCTCTGAGGCCACACCTTTCCCCACCCCTAGGAACCAGGCACTCCCGAAGGTCTTACCAAACGCCTTGCCTCCCCTGATTGCGCAATACAGCTTCAAGCTTTCACGCTTTTGTCCACACAATCCCGTGCCTTGCAGGTCTGGGCCCTGCCGGTGGGCTGGCCCCATCGTAGAGAACTGCCATGCTCTGTGGAAGCACCGTGTGCTCTGGGAAGCTTTCCCTGGCTCTGCGGTCCCAGGAGATCCTTCTCCTGGCTCCCACAGTTGTCTCACCTTGACCCTTCCTGCGAGCAGCTCCTAAGGCTTGACTGGCTTCCCGGCTCCGGCCACTAGAGGGCAGTGCAGTGCCGACGAGAGTCAGGCCCGGCTGCAGCCTGAGGCTGCTGAGTGCTGGGGTCACCTAAGGCAGACCCTGCTCTCCTATCCTTACACGCGTCAATGCTTGGGCCTTTGCCATACCTCCGAGAACGTCACACAGTCCCTTTGCGGGTCTCCTGGCCTCTGCAGCTCCGCCTTCGCTCTTCTATGCACAGGGCTGCCCCAACTTCCTTCCTTAGCTAGTATTTTTATCACCTTTCCTTTTCTTCACCTCACCCCACCCTTCCTCAAGAACATTCAGCAGCTCCTATTGTTTCCATATTAACTCCAAACATCTCATTTGGGGTTTCCTTTGTTTATTAAAGTGTTGCCACTTCAATAACAATGAAGAATGAAAGAAAAATAATTCATAAGTTCATGCCATGATTTTCTTGTTTTGTTCTTATTCTGTGTGTGTGTGTGTGTGTGTGTGTGTGTGTGTGTGTGTGTATTGTGGCTGTGGTCAGAGCATCGATACAAACTTGAGCTTAATAATTTTGGCTTATTTTGGAACTGTAGACGGTTTTTCCAATTACCATTCAGCTTTATAATATGCATCAATTTGAAAGAATCTCAGCTTGTGTCTCCGGGCTTGCTCTCCAGCCCACCATTCAACCCACCGCAGTCTCCATTCAGAGCCAGCCCTCAGAATTTGTGTGGAACAAATCACAAGTGTGTCAGTGGGACGTGGAAAATGCCTCAGTCCGGGGCGGTGGTGATTCAGATCGAGGAGGTCTGGGACAGGGTCTGTGTATCAGTCAGGATCCGATAGGTTCTGCTACAGTAACAACCCCAACCTCTCCTGACTTGACCTAAGGAAAGTTTCTTTCTTGCTTGCTCATTTCAAATGATCACCTTGGGTTAGTTAGGAACTCTTGCATGATTTGTCCTTATCACAGCTTCCAGACTGAGGGAGTGGCCACCATCTGGAGTGTGTCTGACCTCTGTGATGGGGGAGGGGGGAACGTGGTGAATTATGAGCTGGCTTTTCACACCGGTTCCACCCCGGAGTGACACTCATCACTGCTGCTTGCATTGCTTCGGCCACTGACACCACCAGGGTGGGGAGTGCAGCCCTGTATGAGGTCCCCAGAAGGCCTCGTACCTCTATGTTTTAGAAAGCGCTGCACTTTGGGGAAGCATGAGACCAGGGAACTCCAGAGGAAGATCCTGGTGACATCCTTTCGCACAGAGTCATCACATCTCTGCCTGGGTCTCTGCACTCGCCTGGGCACCAAGGAAAGGGAGCGGTGAGGTAAGGGTGAGGGTGGGGCCTGACGACCTGCGGGGTTACCCGTGAGCGCTCTTGTGCAAACAGCAGGAACTCACCCTATAATGAGCTGATGCGAAACGGTATTGGATGATTCAGAGAACTGACCAGAAGCCCGGCAAACCAGGTTCAGGGGAATGGGCAGGGCACCACCCGGGGAGGTCCAGCAGCTGAGAGCACAGTCACAGACACTCAGGCTGGTCAGGATGTCAGTGTAGGTGCCGCGACCAGTGCTGCTGATGGCTGACTCTTGACCCCACCGCCACGGCTACATGTCGCCTCTAGCCGCTTGTCTGTCCCTTGAGGGTCAAAGCCCAGAGCATGAGCATCCCACGGGCCGAGTCTGGGTCACACACAGGCCTAGAGGACTGCCTGCCCCTCCCTAAGACCGCATACTGGTGGACACCTCAACTGGGAAGGGAGCTGTAACGTGGGCAGGCAAAAATCAACACCTGTTCCCTCTCCAAAATGAACTCATCTGGAGGCGCCTGGGGGGCTCAGTCGGTTAAGCATCTGCCGTCAGCTCAGGTCCTGATCCCAGGGTCCTGGAATGGAGCCCTGCATCGAGCTCCTTGCTCAGCATGGAACCTGCTTCTCCCTCTGCTTCTGCCGCTCCCTCTTGCTCGTGCTCTCTCTCTCTGACAAATACATGAATAAAATCTTAAAATACAAAAACAAAAAAACTAAAATGAACTCATCTGGAAGGCATTCAGGGGTTCACCTGATTCTCTAAGGAGCCCCTTCACTGCTTTTTCAGGGGGAGTAAAGAGAGAGAGGTCTGCATTTGCTTAGCATCTCTGCGTTGGTTCCACAGAAACCACCAGCATCCCCCCAGCAGAACCCCGCTGACTGGCTTGCATTCGTTTGCTCCTCTGTTCTCCCCAGAAGGATGGAGCTGGGAACAGGAAGCAAGGAGCGTAACAATGTGGCTCCATCATATGCCTTCACAGAACAGACAGAACAGTCTGTCAGCAAGAGTCAAGGTTTCAGTGAAAACAAGGTGTGAAGTAACCTATGTAGGACTTAAAATGGTTGGGTGAACAGGCATAGCTGTTTGTCATAAATGGGGCTGCTAATCCAGTTATTTTGACCCATTTTTAGCAACAGCTTTTCCTCACTGCCTGGGGCCCACATGGACACCCATGATCCAGGCACCGTTGCTGGGGGAGGAGGCCTCACGCCTGCTTAGGAGAGCAGCTCCAGAAATGGGAGAAGGAAAACAATATGGGTGTCAGGGTCTTTCCTAAAACGGTGGTTCATAAACAGGACTGCACAGCCCCAGGGAGCCCCTGGGGTCCCATGGGGGCACAGGCCCGGGTAGAGAGCCACCAATTAAAATATAGGACACTCAGTTAAATTTGAATATCAGATAAACAAAAAAGTTTTTTAGTATAAGTATGTACCATGCAGTTTGGGGATATACTTATACTTTAAAAATCATTTATTTTTCTGGAATTCAAACTTCACTGGAGGTTCCATATTTTTACTCGCTAAACCTGCAAACTTACTTAGGTGCACTGCTTTTCTTTTATTTACTTTGGGGCTTAGGTTAGATTTTGGGAGGGGATCAAGATTTTCCCTGCCAAAAGCACAAAGGTTTTGAAAGTTGTGGCTAGCTCTTCATGGTTTTTTTCCACATTGAAAAACTTCGGTGTAGTGGATGTTTCAGTCATTCTTTCGCCTCGTACACAGGTGATGGAGCCCCTCTGACAGCCCAGGTACCATTGCAGACAATGGGGCTAAAATAAGGCAGAGCCACTGCCCTCCACAAAGTCTCCCGAGTCACCAAGGGAGCCAGAGAGCTAGCCACACCGATCTCATGTGGCCGGAAGTGCAAGGTGCAGAGAGGGAGTTAGCACCACGCGGGTCCTGGCAGAATAGTGAAGAGGAAAGCAGCACAGTGAAGAGACACTAACCAGGCATTGTCACCAGCACGCTGGCTTTCACAGGTGCAGGGGCTGAAGCTGTTGAGCACAGAATGTGGGGAGACACTGACCCTCTTGGACTTTCTTTTTCCTCTACCTTATAGTTCAATAATGACTCAGCTAAGACTGATGCAATAGTAAAGCAACCATTTTGTGTTTGGTTAGCTTAAAAAATATGACAGTGGCAAGATATTTCCTAGGGACGTCTTTAGGACTGAACACCAGGATCCAGCCCCAGGCCTGCTGGTTTGGGCTGGAGAGGACATGGTCCAGGAGTCAGCTTCAGCCATGTCCTTGAGACTCTGTCCTAGCCCTTACCGGCAACAAGAACGTGGCCGAGAGAAAGAGATTCTGAAGGAAGAGAAACGTTCAAAGGGCAAACATGCTCTTCACCTTATTAACTCCTAAGTAAACACCTCAGCCCCGAGTGTAGGTGAGTAAGCAGGAAGGAACCCAAGTCTGTGAAGGGCAGAGCTGCTCTCTAGCCTGAGAAATCAGCAAGGGCAAAACGAGAGTTCTGTTATTGTGAACCCTGCTTGTTGTCTTTTTTTTTTTTTTTTTTAATCATTAGGGAAAATTTTTTCCTTTCCGGAAAAGTCTCTTTTCTGGGAACTGGGCCTGGCTTTCAGTGAGGGTGGCAGTCTTTCCGCACCCAGTTCTGGATTGGGCACCTGAAGGTGGACGTCCAAGGGGCTCATGGTCTGAGGCCTGTCAGGAGAATCAGCCTCGGAGCCTGGTCACACTCGGCTGGGAAGGCGTGAGTTCTCCAGCGTGTGACTGGCCAGCAATGTGGCCCAGAGACAGTGTTGTGTGAGTCCAGCACAACCCACGCAGTCCAGCGACGCGTGAGCCAACCACAAGCGTGTGGAAAGAACGTCGTTTTCTCCTGCTCCCACAGGGAGCTAGAAATAGCACTCTGCCCTTTGTCCCTGACCAGCTGAGGCAACTGCCTGGCGTGGGTGTCATCGACCACAGGCCCCTTTGTTCCTCTCTCCCACATTGTCCCTCTCCGTCCCTTCCTCCCGGACCTTAGCTCCCAGCCCGTGGACCCCAAGGATGGCGGCGCGCAGGCCCACGTCTGGCATGTGGGCAAAGGTGGTTTCTCCACCCCGGCACACATTTCCACACCCTGGAATGTGCTGCTGACGACCGCAGCACAACTGTCTCCTCCCTGGCCTTGGCGCCGCCACCCCGAGCCTTCCTCAGGGGCACTGACCCTGACCCGGGGCCATGCGGAAGCATCTGGCTTCTTCTTGGCAGCAGCCTGAGTGTCACACTCGCGTCTAGGGCTTTGAAAACTTCATCCACGGAGCCCCACGGTAAGAAATACCGCACATCTCACACCGCCTGCCACGCGCACATTTGGTCCGGGCGGTTTCCATGCATGGCCCCCATCTGTGGCTCCCGGCTTTCCGGCTTCCCCAGGGCTCAGCTAATGGGAAGCTCTGGCAGGAGATGGAGGGAGGGAGAGGAGTGAAAGTATTCACTCCCTGGAGGTCGGCACAGGCTGGCTGGCAACTCCCTGGCTGATGATCACAGCTCCCGTCTGCACCCTCTCTTCATCTCTCCGTCTCCAAGTTCTAGAAGTGCCTTCCTCCTTCAAGCCTCGAGCCTTGGGGTGATAATGAAGCTCTGCAGCTTCTAGACCTGGCTCTGCACGGCCTCTTGTGATTTCCTACAGCCTGTCCACGTCTCTGGACACAGTCCCTCTTACAAATGCCCTTAAATGACCCAGTCGGAATGTGCCATCTTTCTAGTGCTGTAACCACGTAGTGTGTGTGTGTGTGTGTGTGTGTGTGTGTAGATACATATATAACACACACACATGCACACACAGCACACACACATGAATGCAAAAGACTTTGGAAGTAACATTCACCCTTACTCCCTGTGACACACTCGGATGCGTGTGCTTCTATTCTAATTGTTAAAAATGCTCATCCCACCCACTAAACGAATTCCATGGCCCACTTCTGGGTCTCCATCCCTCAGTGGAGACAGCTCTTGGCTGGCCGAGACGTAGCGTCTAGCAGCAGTCAGCACAGAACACGCCATGGGGACCATCAGGTGACTGCAGAATGGGTGTCATGTGGGACTCCCCTTGGCAAAGGCTAGACTCTCCTTTGGGGGTAGTTCCTTTCTGTGGTCATCACATTCCGGTGCTGGGTTTCCACTTTGCAGGCTCGAAACCCGAGTTGGTCAGAAGCCTGCGGGATGGATGTGTTCAGGGGTGACTCATACAACACGAGTGTGAACACCAGTGCTGACTCAGGCACTCACAGTGAGGATACAGCCACGAGTGGGCTGATGACCCACGTTCACCCATCAGCACCCTTTCTTTGGTGGGGAATTCTCTCTAGAAAGCCAGGCTGTCATCAGAAGGGCCTTGGCCCTAGAGCAAGGGAGATCTTAGGAGTTGGAGCACACCTGGCGGCCTAAGCACCTTCTCTCTGGGATGTCTGTCTTGCTGCCTGTCCTTTGTCCCCACACTCTTGCTGACCCATGCCCTCTGGTTGACCCATTAACTTTCTCGTTCTATTCCCTTCTATGTCTGACAATGGAAGCTTCTTACTTCAATTCTTGGTCACTGTGGCTGGGGGTGGCTGTGTCCGCCGAGGCCTCCCCTGGCTGCTTAACAGGTAGCCAGCATGTGTGTTTGGGGAACAGCAGGAGCTCCCTCTGCTTCAGCTTCCAGGTGGTCCCCGGATATGTGGTCAGCGTCTAGCCAATCAGCAGTAACTGTAAATGCATTTTTTTTTTTTTTTAGTGCTTTGTAGAAAGCGCAGTACGGTGCTGAGCACTTTACTGGCACAATCTCATTCCTCTCCTATAACATGCTGATGAGATAGTACCAGTTTCCCCACTTCGTACAAAAGGAAACTGAGGCTCAGATAGGTCAGGTGACTTGGTCAAGGTCATAGCATAAGACAGTTGCTGGGTGGCCCTAGAAGCTGTCTATGAATATACATGTGTACTCTGGAAAGACAGAGAATGTTCTCCCTCCCCATAAGCTCTCACTCCCTAAAGGCAGGCCAGTGCCCCCTTTAGTAACTTCCCTCCCCACCCTGCTAGCCACCTGCAATGCCATGGGAGGGGTGCCCTGTCGTCTGTGCTTGCTGACAGACGCGGTCCGGGGACCAGCTTCTTGTCAGAGGGAGGGCCAGTGGGAGCCTCAGACCACAGGGAAGTTGACTCCATGAACCGTGGCCGGTGACTCAGCTGCCTGGCTGATCAACGGTGGATGGACGTCAGACCTCACTCCATGGCCCTTCCCTTTTCTCCCCAAATAATAACAAATCCTGGCTCTGTGATCTGGTTACCATAGGAACTGGAAAACATTTGATAATGTGGGGCCTCTGGGACAGGTGGGCCAAGTATGTCCAGATAAAAACAACCCTTTCCTGCCCCTTCACCCCGAATCCCAGGCATCTCACCTACTTGGAACAGATCAGGTAAATAGTCAGGGGCAATTACACCACCATCTGGATTGAGTGACCTTGTCTGAACCAGGAAGTCTGGGGAGGTCACAAGTCTGTGTGCCCATGGGATCTGGCCCAAATTCCTGCTGGAAGCAACTGGATCTCAAGCACCCCTGTCCGCTTTGCAGACTGAGTATTCCACGACGTGCCCCCATGCTGCACGCATGGGGCCCGTCCTGGACCGTGGAGGACCTGAAGAAGGGAAACACTGGCCCCGTGCTCAGAGAGCTTCTGGTGTGCTGGGCACAGAACACACACCTGGACAGGACTGTCAGGTCCCAGGGCACATCAGGAATCATCAGGAAACAGTGAGAAAGGGGGCTGGGAAGGGGGTTTCTGGGAGGGGATGGGGTTCAGTGGAATGAACCAGAACCCTCCATTCCCAGCAAACCCTGACTGAGTGTGGGGCCATGCTCAGTCACTCACACATGAGGGGTCATGGATGACCGCTGGGGCTAGGGGACTGGGTTCTCATCCAGGCTCGGGCACTTCTGGGGCTGTGGCTTTTCAGCCCTCCCGTCCTGCCTGTCACTGGTTCAAGCCTCACTGGGCCCCCTCCGTGTAGGGCGCTCAGCTCAGACGGCTTGACAACGATGTCCCACCCTCCCTTAAGATTAAACAGATTCACATCCAAACTCATTCTCCCCCACCCCCTGCCCAACGCTGTCTCTTCCCTAAAGCACCAACATCATTCCATTATTCCAGGCATTCTCCATATCCAGATAGTTGCCAACGTCTTATGAACCTCTTCCATGCAAGTCTTTCCCACCAGGCCCTCCCTTTCCTCCCTACAGCTGTCACCCTGGGCCACCTTGCATGTGACCACCATAGCCACCTCCTAGATATTCTCTTAGTTCCATTCACACTTTCTTCCCCAGTTTTTAAACCTATTCTTCAAGTATCAGTATTCTGATTGACCTCTGCCCTAATTTCCAGCATCTTCAACTTCTTGTTGGGCATCGCCCCAAGCATTTCAGACTCAAATGTCTGGGGTGGGACTCACATCCTGCCCCCACAGACTGATATATGGCCTTCTATCTCCTCTCGGTTCATGGCCCAACCTAGCCATAGACTTGGGAAACCCTGCTGCCGCCCTCCATTCCTCCCTCTTCACTGCTCCTGCCCACTGGTGAGCAAGGCCTGTTGACCACGGCCCAGGAATGGCTTCTGCTGGCCTCACTGTTCTTGCCTGTCCACTCCCTTGGTGCTGTCTCGGACGTGTGTGCCCACCTCCTGGCTGGTCCCTGCCTCACGGTTCTGTCACCTTCAAGTTCCTCCATGCGGGGTTAAAATCCACTTTCTGACACACAGGTCTGGTCACGGTGCTCCTGCTCAGAACCCCTCAATCTCCCCATCACATCAAATGACATCCAGGCCCCACAGGAGGGCAGGTGAAGGCCTTCCAATCTGGCCCCCAATCCTCTTTTCCAGTCTCACTTCCCAATGCACTATCTCTCTCTCTCTCTCTCTCTCTCTCTCTCTCTCTCTCACACACACACACACACACACACACACACACACACACAAACACACCACCAGCCTGCTAGTTTCTGTTTCTTGGCCTTTAGTAGAATTGCCCTGTTCTTTGTGGTGACTCCTCTGCCTGAAACGTCTTCTCCCCCCAACTCAGGGAACCCCACCCTTCCCCCAAGGCCCAGCCCTGCTCAGATGTCTTCCCAGCCCCAGCCCACACCCCAGGTCCAGGGCAAAGTTCATCACTCCCTCTTCTATGCACCCACAGGACTCGAGCCCTTTCCATACCGAGCAGAAAGTCTTGTTTCTGGCCTCCTCTCCTGGCCCGCAACCCGCTGGTGCTAACGCTGTCTGATTTTTCTTGGCCGCTTGAATCCCTCTAGCTGAAGCCAGGTGCGCAGGGAACGCCACCCAAACCCAGGACCCACCCTCCAAGCCCTTCCTCCTCCTACCTACCTAGCTCCAGCATCTGCCTTAACCTCCCCACCTGTACCCGCAGCCTCCCTATGGGAGAGCAACGGGAGCTCAGGCACAGAGGCTGCTGGCTTGTGACCTGCTCAGGGACGGGCCAGGTGACCTTCATGAGGGTCAGAGGGCTGGGTATCCCGATGCACTCCCCTCAGTGCCGTTCCATCCTTCCATCTGTCTTTCTTCCCCTAGACTGTGGGTCCCAGTCACTAATTTCCATTTCTCCATGCTGCTTTGTACCTAGTAGCTGTCCCCAAATGTTTGTCCAAGGTTTGGACCTGCCATTCCCTGTGCAAAGCCCTGTGGTGGCTCCCTGGGGCCTGTGACAGGCTGGGACCACAGGCACACAGGGGAGCAGTGGCCCATGTACTCACTCTCTGATTGTGGGGCTAATGGAGTTTGTACGGCTGCAGAGGGCCACAGGCTCCGGAAGGAAGAGGGGTCCCCTCAGCTCTCAAGTCAGCCACCCCAAGAAAACCCAGCTTCCCGTTCCTGCTGGTGACCAGCAATTGCTAGAAACTTCCTCAGCTCCTTCCTCACGAGCCTGCAGATGCCTCCTCCTCCCTTGACATCCTTCTTTCCATCATTTCCATTATCCCAAATGCTGAGATTTCATAACTGCCCCGCCTCCCCCCTCCCGACATCCCCCTCTCCCTCTCCATCATATCTTCCTGCGTTTAACATATACAACCTGGTTCGTCCAGCCCCGCCTGTCCTGCATACTCTGCAGGCAATCACTCATGCAATTGCCCTTCCCTGGAACCCCTCCCTGCTTTTTCTCCACTGATCCAAATCTGTGGCTCTGGTCTCCCCCTTCTCGGGAATTCTCTGACACAGAGCTGACTCCCTGAGCCACATTACCATCCTGTTGCAATCGGCAAGCATCACACCATTTAATATTTAATTATTCTCCACACTTAAAAAATGTACATTAATTTTCTTTCCCCACCTCGACTATAAGCTTTATGGGGGTAAAACTGTTTTTTATACTGTTGGGGAAGGCAGGAGAGCGTAGGCTTTCTCTGAACTCCCTTAGCATCTCGTTTGGGCACACAATTTTCCTAGGGCCGTCTGTTAGATGTCTGGTAAAATCTCTCTTGGGCAACTCTGAAAATCTGTCATAGGTTGCAGGAGGTCTCACGCCTAGGCTTCCTGGACTGAAAACTGACGGACCAGAAGCCCATCTTCCTCGTTCCATCTGGCTTGTTGGGAGGGTTCTCTGAAGCTTAGAGAAATTAGGATCTCCATACTGTGGGAAGAACTGCAGCCATACTAAGTGGTAACTGAGGAGTGACACCCATGAGCTGGGACACTGCTGTGGTGCTTTCACGACCCAAGCACCTGTGCCCAAGGGAGGTGAACCACGGGTTCCTCTGCTTGGCCTCGCAGAGCAGCCTCACTGGAGCTGGGCAAGGGCCTTGTCACGTCCCACCAGGCACTGGGCACTGTGACCACTCCCTCCCCGGGGCCTCCAAGCAGGGCAAGCTCTGGAGAGGGCCTTTAGCAAGCTGATGACAGTAAGAGAATCGCTGGAGAATTTTATTTGACATAACCTTGCCAAACAGCTTCCTTTAGGTCAGGCCACTCAGGACTTCCATTAGGTCGGGCATGTGTCCACCATGCGGCCTGGCTACAGGGAGGTCCATGAGCACCCGGGGTCCTGTGCTTCCTGGGAACAGGCATGGCAGGAACCTGGGGTCCAGGAAGCTCTCGGGGTCAATTTCCAGGGTTCATTTTCCTCTTTCGGTCCCTTACGTCCCCTCCAGATTCTGCATCTTCATTCCGGGCCCCTCAAATGACCCCTTTCCTGCCAAGCTCACCATTCCTGTACGCCCCACCTTCTCCCCCGCTGGAGCTCCCCTTCCAATCGTCCAGGCACTAACTCATCAATAACCTCTACCCGACCAGTCTGGGGGCCGCTTCCCCCTCCCTCTCCCTTTCCTCCCTCTAGGAAACTGGTCATGACTATGGCCCCTGGAGCCAGCGAGGGCTAGGGTCCTCTGGAGCCCACTTTCCTCAGGCCGCAGCATGTATGGAACCACCCCGGAGCACTGACAGTGTGGGTTCTGGGGAAGCAAGGGGGGCAGGCATGTGGTGCGTGGGCCTTAGGGTCCGGTGGTGCAGCAGAGGAAGTGGTCAACAGGCAGGCCACTGCCATGTGCTGTGGTGACAGGGCGATGTCCCGGCTGCCAGGCACAGCAGGAAAGCCAGGGCCGTGTCGGAGAAGGTGACCCAGGGCAAACAATGTCCAAGGGGAGGGAGGCCTGAAGAAAGGTTGGTGGCGGGCTATAGGCTTGGGGAAATTCTATTCTACACAGAGAGAAGCCAGACAGAACGGGGGTTCTTGGGGGAATTGCCAGCAGGTCGGTATGGCTTAGAAATGAATGAACAAGAAGGGGAGAGAAGCAGGGGGAGACTCAGGCAGCAGCCCCAGTCCATGAGAGGAGACTGGACTCCATCCAAGGGTGATGGGGAGTTGCAGAGGGCCTTACACAGGGACTGACGATAATGTTGAGATATTCATTTCTATTCACATTATGGGGAAAATTCAGAGGGAGGCTCGCTCTTGCCCACATTCACGTTCAATGAATACGCTGAAGAAGAGAGGCCTAGAGATTGTCCCAAGGTCCACAGTGAGCAGAGCAGAGCTGGCGCTGGAACCCATGTCTGTGCCAGGGGAAATAGGACACTGGGAGACTCCACAGAGGGCAGGAAGCGGGTAAGCTGAGGCTCTCAGGTTATAACTAATGGAAGTGAGCAACTGGACTTGACTTAAGCTGAAGGGGACCTTGGTTGTGAGGATATAGGTCCAGGGCAGGACAAGAGATCTTTCAGAGGAGTCCCGATTCAGAAGTGGGGTATTCTCAAGCTCTTCCCTCCCATGTAGGCCTCTGCTCAACTATGACATCTCTTCTCTCTGCGGTCCTTCCTTGGTCCCTTTGGCTGCTGGCAGATCCTGCTTGCCCCACGGAACTTCCAGGTGGTGAGCCGTAGGCTGGGTCTGGGTTCTAGGTCCAAGTTCTCAGGAGAGACACTCTGAGAGCCCCCGAGCATCTAGGGTAAGCTGCTATAGCCAGGGGTGTCACATGTACAAATCCAGGGGCTGGGGCTCATAATGGGTGCTGGGGTAGCCGACAATGTATGAACAGACACCCCAAAGCTGTTGAGCTCAGTATGCCATGCTCTCCACCCCTCCTGGCTGTACAGTTCTAGAGAACTTTATCATCTTACAGGAAGAAAATACACAGATTCCTATAATCCAAGGATTTTATTGACAATAGCTAATATCTTTGAGCACTCACTCTATGCTGGTTCCTTCGCTAAGTGATTCACATGTATTCTCTTCATTCTTGTGGCCCAGGGACGTAGATGCTATTATTGTTTCCAATTTATAGACAAGAAAATGGAGGTGCAGAGAATTCTGGTTGAGCTTTCCTACCCAGTTTGTGAGGCACAACACCTGTCTTAGGGCACAAAGGAAGAGAAAGGCCACCCTCTTACCCAGTGGTGCGCTAATAAATGTTTAACCGCCAGCCATCTGGGGATGCCTGGGTGGCTCAGTCGGTGAAGCGTCCGACTCGATTTTGATTCACATCCTGATCTCAGGGTCATGAGATCAAGCCCAGGCAGCTGGGAGTCTGCTTGAGATTCTTTCCCTCTGCACCCTCCCCCACCCCCAAATAAATAACAAAACAGAAAAACCAGCAATCTGGGTAAAAGCTCTGATTTGTAGCAGTTGCTGATTTCCAAGGTGTAAATACTCCCACCGTGGCTGATTTCAAGCTACCAACTTCCCAGAGCCAGTTTGAGCTGGCTTCTGTACACACTGACCCTCGCCCCTTCTGGGGGACAGTTGGGGTGGTGTCCAGGAGCTATGTGATTCAGAGCAGTGGTTCTCAAAGTGTGGTCCCTGGACCAGCTCATCAGCACCACCTGAAAACTTGTGAGGAATGCAAATTCTCTGATCCCACCCCAGCCTGAATGAATGGGAAAACTGGGGGGGGGGGTGCAGGAGGAGAAGCACTCTGTCTTCACAGCCCTCCAGGGGCTTTTGATGTGTGCTCAAATATGTGGACTGCTGGAGCCATGGGGTAATGTGCTCTTTTGCAAACTCAGCTTGTTCAAGTTTTTATCCCACGGTTGGGAGGATGGGGCTCATTTCCCACTCCTTGACAGATGGGCAAACTGAGGCTAGAGAGGTGAAAGTGTACTGGAAAGTGCTGGGTGAGTGAGGTGGGTTAAGATGTCACTCTGCCAGCCTCAGTCTCCTTTCCCATAAGGGAACGGTGGGGGGATCTTGGCAGAGGCCCTCAGCCCTGGCCCTCCACAGGTCTGTGAAGCGATGTGCCATGGACGCAAGGATGGGAAGGCTGAGCTCTGACTCCAGGCAGATGGCCAGGGCAGAGGGAAGGTAGGGAATCCAGAGACCTCCGGTGCGGGCTCCTCTGAAGAGGGAGAAACAAGGAAAGAGGCACATAGAAGCCTGAGCCTTAGCAGCCCCTGGCCCTGGCCCTTCGAGGCTGGTGCAAATCTGCAGGATGATGCAGGAGGGGCTGGACCAGCAATCTCCAGCCTCAGGTCTCAGGGAGAAGACCTGAGAAGGCCCCTGGGGCAGGGATGGGTGGGGAGCCCCGGGTCCAAGGCCCAGCAAGCTCTCTGTGAGACACATCTGCTGTCTGGTTGTCTCAACAACCTCCCTCAACCCCAATCCAGATTAACTATTAACCAAAGGCAAACAAATCGAGAGCCAAGTATCAGAAATGATGCAAAATACCGTGTCAGCCCCGGGAGGCCTTGAAACACCTGGGCAATCAGCAAGGGTGAGAAATGCTTGGCTCGGGGTTGGACAGCGGTCACGTGACATCTCCTGGGTACTTGGGTCACAGGGGGAGGGGGATCCCCACTGAGCTCCTCCGTGTTTCTGGAGGAGAACCAAAACGCAAACAGAAACTGTCCTGTCACACTGAAATCCGTAAGTCATGTGAGTTTTTCTCCCCGGAGTTTAGTCACAGAGCAAGGATTCAGAGCAAGCATTACTCAGCAGAACCAGGCCCTGCTGGGGTGCTGGCCCGCTTTTGCTTGGGCCGGAAAGTCCGAATTCCAGTTACTCTCCTTTCAGGAAAGAAGCTGTGTATGAAAGTTTCCTCAAAGGCATCTGCTCTAGAATCTCTTTAGCAAAAATCCTGGACCCAACACTAGCCTCCCCCTCCTGGGCTACGCTGTCTCCATGGTGTTGCATCTGAGCTTGGCCTCCATGTGCGTCCCCAGGGACAGGCAGGCTACGGGGCCGGTGCTCCTTCCTTCCAAGCCAGAGTGGCCCATGTGGGGATGCTTCAGATATTGCTGGTTTAAATGCTAAGGGAAGGTTTGGACTTTCCGCAGACAAAGCATTCTGCTCACAAATGCTGAGCAAATGCCTAGTGGCGAGTTGAAGGTTTTAGGTAGCAGGGAAGTATGAGGTATAGGGAAGGAGGGAGCAATGGCCCACTCCATTCTCTTGCCCCCATTCTTCCAGGCTCTCACCCTTTGCAAAGCAACAGTGGACCACCTGGAATCCTGCCACTGGGCCATGGTGTGGGCAATACTTAAGTGGGCAGCTAGGTCACTGCCCTCAAGGGGCTTACATTCTATTTAGGAAGATAAAGCTATCACAGGCCAGCGCAGGAAGCAACAATAGGGAACACCAGGCCATTTACTACAAACTCAGAACACTGAAAAGCCTGGATGGTCCCTGTGCTAGGACACTGCATTTGAATTCTAGCCCTGCCACTCCCTAGCAGCTGTGTGACCTTGGGCAAGTTGCTTAAACTCTCTGAGCCCCAGGCTACACATCTATAAAGTAGAGCTAAATATTCCCAACTCAAAGGGCTGTTGTGAAAAACAAAACAATGGTTGCAAAACAGCTGGTAAAATGAGCTGCACAAGGTAGGTACTTGATACATTTTAACAGTTCCCTTAATTCCAATTTGGACCAAGATGGACTATAAAAGATAAATCATCTATGTCTGGTCTCCAAACTTAGAACAGATTAGAAGAAATAAAGTGAAAGGAGGCTTAAAAAGAACAGGGAAAATGAACTCTTGAAGGCCTGACAGGGAATACCTAGAAAAAGTATAAAAGCAGATGCATAAACAGAATAGTGCCTCGGGACCATACAGTGTGGAGCCAAGAGCCACCTCCACCCCGCGGCCTCCAGGGCCATCGTATCCTAGGACAGACAGCAGAGTAGTTGATGTTCACAATGAAACCATGTTCAATAGCTTCTAAGAAGCCAGGGATGAGGGGCGCCTGGGTGGCTCAGTTGGTTGGGTGTCTGCCTTTGGCTCAGGTCGTGATCCCAGGGTCCTGGGATCAGCAGGGGGTCTGCTTCTCCCTCTCCTGCTCCCCCTGCTTGTGCTCGCTCTGTCAAATAAATAAATAAATAAATCTTAAAAAAAAAATCCAGGGATGAGCATAATATGTTTAAAAATATTTCATCCAAAATATTCAACATTTTTAAAAAAGTGTGGGGCTGGTACATTTTCAGGTGTCCAGAAAAGCCACAATTTCCCAATGGTTGGATTAGCTGGGTTTTCACTCTACTTTTTATATATTTGTCAGAGATCTTAGAATCATGCTGAGCACCTTATGGGGGCTTAACAGGCTCCTGTTTACTGATAAATCCATGCAGTGTTGGAATATGGTTTGCTCTGTTTGCCATTTTCATCCATTTTATGCATTAACTGATTGAGGTCAGGGACAAACTTCACCTTCTCTTTGACAAGACAATAACCATCTCCAGACTCTCCTGACACCCCCACCAACCTGTCCCTCCTTTTATATTCCGGATTTTAGTTAATGGCACCATCACCTACCAGACAACAACAGTAAGAACACTATTCATGAAATTAGCAGTGCCAGGTCCTGCCTAAAGGGGGCGCTCAGCCACAGCCGCTGCGCTGAGGACCCAGGAGCGCTCTAACCCCTAAGCTTTCAAACGTGAGGTGAAACCCAAGCCCTAGGATTTCCCTGGTTTCGGAACACCCCTGTAGGAGTCGGGGAGTCGAGCTCCTTTCCACTTGAGCCACGCAGAAAACTCGGAGGGCAGGAACGTGGCCCCAAGCAGAGGGTACCTAGAACTTTATGCTGGTCACTTTGCCCCAGGCAGGAATGTTCCTAGGACACTGAGCTGCCTGGCTTTGCTCCTCACAGTCCTGCCTCCGCCCAGCTCCTGACAGGTCGCCTACTCTGCTGGCTGCTGTCCGAGCAGGAGAAACTTGGTTGTGTGCAGAGGGACCCACCTTCTCCCCTCCCCCGCTGGTCCTCCCAGCCTGGAGCCGGCCTCCCACTTTGTCCCTTGCCTTGTCTCTGGGGTCCCCCATGAAAGGTGCTCTCATCCCAGTTTTCCATGTGATTTTTGATTTTTGTTTTATGTTAATGCTTTTTTAAAGTGTAAAACAGGTGAAATTCTTCTGGGAATTTGCCATAAGTAAATAAGATATCTTTATGTTCAAAAATTGCCACTTGGAGCAATCTGGGAATCTATACCCTATTCCTTCTGAGCCCTGTCAGGGTCCTGGTGTGGATACACACTGATTGGACCTTTCTTTCCTTCTCTGCAGAGGCACCCTGACACTGGGAAGCTGAGCCTGGAGGGGAGAAGGGAGTGTGGTGGATTCTGGAGTTTGAATCTGATGCCATTTACTAGCTGTGTGACCCTGAGTGAGTTATTGAACATTAGGTTTCTTTAGTTATCTCTAAAATGGGCGCTGAAACTGCACCTTTGCGTGTGAGGGTAACGGGAGAAGGCTCCCTTCCCCCACCCGTACTTAGTAAAGTATCTGGTGCATGGTAAGTTATCTGATCCTACTGTGGTCTGTTTCTTCCCTGAAGTCTTCCTTGATTATCCCAGCTGGGCAAGAGACAGCGAACTACCCACTCCAACCCCACTCCCCCCTTTTCTTCAGTAACAGAAACCCAGTTGTTATTTATGGGAGGCAATGTGCCCAGCTAAGAAACTACATTTCCCGGACTCCTTTGCAGTTAGGGTGTGCCTGGGTCCCAGGTAGGCACAATGAGGTGTAAATAACTATCCCTGGGAGGGGCTTCTGAGAAAGCCCTTCAAAAATAGGCAGACTCAGCTGTGCTCTTGTCTCTCCCTGTTTCCCCTTTCCCTAGTCTGGAATGCGAATATGATATCTAAAGTCACAGGGGCCTTGTCACATGACCACACAGCAGCATTGAAGACGGAAGTCACATCCTGAATATGGATGCACAAGAGAGTAGAAGGAGCTTGGGACACTTGAAGGCGTGGTCCACCGGACTTCAGGAGTTAGGTCACATAAGGGAAGAAAAACCCGGTTCTCAAGGATTCCTGTTACACGTAGGCAGTGTAGTCCCTAGGGATATGGGGTTGATGGCTTGCCCTCTTCCCTGAGCGCCGGTCACACATATGGTCACATCTGTATTCAGGGAGGTTTGGGTCATAAGCAAAGTAGCCTAACAATCTAGACTTTTGGGGACCCCATGTGTGAGGAACGGAAAGCTTTAGATTCCCAAAGGGTGTCTGCACCCCACAGCCCATGAGGTGGTGCACTCAAGCTCTCCATTGCCAGTACTTAGGGGAGGAATGCAAGGCAGATGAGTGTGGACGGCAAAGCCAACACCCTTGGCAGTCCTGCAGGATTTGTTACCTAATAGGCAGTGTGATGGGGAGTGGACCAGCAGAAGCCGGAGGACCTCCAATGCACCTCCGAGGTTTGGGAAAACTGAGTCCATTTTGTTTATAAGTGCGTGGGTTCTAGACCATGGAGAAGTACTGAGTCCCACCTTGGGCAGTGTATTTACTTCTTCACATGTCCATATTCTGTATCGCCAAAGAGCTCAAGCTTGCAGTTAAACCTAAAGGCATTTGCTGTGCACTTCCCACATGCAAGTTTCTGTGCTAAGTGCTGGGGGGAACTCAGGTATGAAGAAGGACCCAGGCCTTGCCCTCAGGGAGGGAGTCAACAATCTAGCTGGGGGATGACATACGCATATACAATTCTCAGGAGAGTAGATGTGGAAAGGCAATCATAGAAGTAGAGAGGGAGGGGAAAATACAAAGGAGGTGAGGTCTGAGGCCTCAAAGGGGAGCTGCCTCTGAGCTGGGCTTTGGAAAATGAGTGGCGTTTCAATGATGGGCAAGGTGGGGAGGGCTCATCCAGCCTGAAGGCGCAGAGGGAACAGGACACAGCAAGGTCACAGGCATGGAGTGATTCCAAAATGGTCACAGCCTAGCAAGGCTACAGTGTTGGGAGCCAGAGGCAGTGAACTTTGGGTGCTGAGCATGGAAGATACAGCTATGATTGAGTTTGAAAATAAAAATAATGGTGGCTGGCATGCACTGGGCGTGTAATATGTGCCAGCCACTCTCTAAGTACTTAATGTGAATTAACTCACAATAACCCTAGAAGGTGAGGGCTGCTGTTCTGCCCATTTTACAGGCCGGAAAACTAAGCTCTCACCAAGGAAAGGTTTATTTGCCCAATGTCAAGCCTCTGAGAGGAGCCTGGACTCAGCCCAGTTTGGCGCCGGGGTATACTTGTAGTGATTAAACTATAGTCAGAAGGGGTCGGACCATGATGGGGCGGGGGTCTTAAACACCACCCTAAGGAATGTGGTTTGCCTTGCACAGATCTGTGAACTACACACGGGGCCTTCAGAATTACACTTGTGACTTTGATGCATCCCTCTGGCGGCTCTTGTGAGGAAGGGCAGGTGAAGGGAGAGAGTCAAGGCAGAGGACCCATTAGGAGCCTGGAGTCCAAGGAATACTTGAGGAGCTGGCCTGGGGCAGGGCCAAGGGGACAGACAGGTGGGGTTGTAGCAACTCGGCGGAGGTGAGCCAGGGCTGGTGCATGTGAAACTCTCCGTGCATGTGGTATCAACTCACTATTACTGAGGGAACCAGATGAAGGCTTTAAAGAGATGTCAAGGGAGGTGGAGGAGCCTGGGAGGAGAAGAAAAGCCATTCAGATTTTTTTGTTTGAGAGAGAGAAAGAGAGAGAGAGAGAGTGCTGGCACAAGTGGGGGTGGGGAGGGGCCGACGGCAAAGGGAGAGAGAGAATCTTAAGCAGGTTCCATGCTCAGTGCAGAGGCCGACTCGGGGCTCGATCTCACAACCCTAAGATCATGACCTGAGCCGAAATCAAAAATTGGACGCTTAACTGACCGAACATGAAGAATAGTATTTCGTGATACGTGAAAATTACATGAAATCCAAATTTCAGTGTCCATAAATCAAATTTCACTGGACACAGTCACATTTATTCATGTATGTACCATCCGAGCCTGCTTTCCCACCATGGTGGCAGTTGAGCAATGTGAAAGAGGACCCTGGACCTGCAAAGCCAAAAACATTTACTATCTGGTCCTGCAGAGCAAAAGTTTGCTGATCTGACATAGACTCTCTCTGGAAAGCTGCATAAGAAACGAACCACGGCAGTTGCCTCGGGGGTGGGGGTGTCCAAAGGACAGAGTTGGAAAGGAGACTTCGACCGGTGGAAAGTTTATACTTCTTGAATTTTGAATCATGTGAATAATTAACCTATTTTTAAGCTTAATTTAAAACTTAAAAGAGAAAAGGAGTGGACCCTGTTTCTAATCCTGCACTGAAGGAGGAGGAATGAGTGAAGGCAGGAAAGGTGGCCAGACTCTAGCCCTTCAGTGCTGGGTCTGGAGGAGGTCATAGGCCTCCAGCCAGGAGAGGTCGCAAGGTGAGCCTGGACTTGACCTCAGCCTTGCACTTGCTAAATGACCCAGGATAGCTCTCCTTCCCTGTGGGTGAGAGAGCCATGCTGCTCCTATGCCTAGAGGCTCTGCCCCAAAAAGGGGCCAGAAGACTGGCCTCTGTCTCTCTGCCTGCTGGGGGCACGAGGGAAACGGACAAGTACACCAGACCGTGGCCTCATCAGTAACTGAGAAACAAGAAGAAGGGGAACAGACTGGGAATATGGAGTGGTGAGAAGGACATGAGGAGTCTGAACACTGGGTCCTACTCTTCCCTAGCCACCAAATGTCTCTGTGACCTCAGATAAGTCATTCTGCCTCTGGGGCCCAGCTCCATCCCTGTCAGCAGGCCCTTGGACCAGACTGATAATCATCAGGCTGCCACTTTCCTCTCCCCTTTGCCCACTAGGGAAACTACTGGGCATTCCCTTAAGACTTCACAGAGGCCCTAGATGAAAAAATGACAATAAACCAGTCAAAACAACAGCCAGTCTCCCCTAGATGGCCTCTAGGACACGTGGTTCTGTCACTCCATAGCTCCCGAAAGCCTCACCACCTCCCCCGAGACAAGCCCTTTAGGCAGGGAAGTCGGGGGAACAGCCTTCAGTCCCTGGCCAAGCCCTGGGGACACCACAGCCCTGAGTGATGGCAAAACGAGCAGAGTTGTGGCAGGCAGAAGCTGGAGGGGTCAGTGGGCTTGGCGGAGGGCCCCTCTTGAGCAAATCCAGGCAGATGCATTAATAGCCCGATGCTGGAAAAGGGCTGTAGCAGTTGCATCCCCAGAGGGCTGGTCCCTGGGGAAGTCGGGGGGGGGGGCACAACATCATCAGCGGAGCTGTCTCCACCTGAGCAAGGTATGTGGCTGCATCCTCCTGGCCCTCATGGTCAGGAATAGAGAGCCCAGAGGCCAGCCAGCATCCTCAGACAGCACTGGGTGTATGTGGCCCATGGTTGCCCTTAGGGTCACCTCAAGCCTGGAAGCCTGTGTTCTCCCTCCTCCCTACAAGGCCCTATGCCTCATTTATGACCCAGCTCAAAACTCTCCTTTTGAACACAGGAGCCAACTTGAAGGGGCTCAAGATGGCCAAATTTGAGGCAATTTCAGTGGCAAAATAAATAATAATCGAAATAGACTATAACATAGATTAAAGGCAAAATAAGAAATAAGGGGTCTATACCAATATAGACGAGTATGCTTTTTAAAGATTTTATTTATTTATTTATTTATTTATTTATTCATCTATCTATCTATCTATCTATCTATCTATCTATCTATCTATTTGAGAGAGAGATTGTGCAAGAGAGAGCATGAGCGGTAGGCAGTGGGGGTGGGAGGGAAGCAGAGGAAGAGGGAGAAGTAGATTCCCTACTGCAAGGACCCCAAGACCACGACCTGAGCTGAAGGTAGACGCTTAACCCACTGAGCCACTAGACAGGTCCTTAGACAAGTATTTGAATAAATAAATAAGAAGAGAAGCTCTTTTTTACAGCAAGATTCCAATTAATAGATGTTAGAAGGCACCATGGAAATAGAAAGCCACCATTTGTCAAACACCCACAGTAATGATTGTTTTAAGCACGAATCATCAGTGGAAACAAATATTTATGGGTGAAAATGTAATGAGAAACAGGATGGTTACATATCTCAGAGTATTTCCCCACAAGATGCTTATTAATTGCAACGGGGAAAATGCTATCTTGACAGTGGAAAAACCTAGCAGACACTGCCCTACCCAGGTGATCAGAGTCACCATAGGAGTCATATGACATTCTGGCCTCGGGTACCGCCCAAAGCAAAGCAATGTGCTGGGAAGGGCATAGCATCTCTTCTGTGGTGTTCTTTTTTTCTTTTTTCTTTTTTTTGAAGATTTACTTGAAAGAGAGAGTGAGCGAGCGCATGAGCAGGGAGAGGGGCAGAGGGAGAAGCAGACTTCCCGCTGAGCAGGGAGGCCGATGCTGGATTTCATCCCTGGAATCATAACCTGATCTGAAGGCAGACGCTTAACCCACTGAGCCACCCAGACGCCCACTTCTGTAGTGTTCTCGTCAAAACACACAACCTGAGGAAACACCAGCCAAACCCAAACTGAGGGACATTCGACAACATCACCAGCTAGTACCGGTGGAGCTACGGAAACCTAAGGAAACAGGACAGCTATATGCGCCGTGTGTGGGCCTGGATTGGCTCCTAGACCCAGCGAAGGACATCAGTGAGGCAACAGATGAAATCTGAGTGAGGTTTGTAGCTTGTGTTGACTCCCGTTTTGAGGATGGTGCTGTAAATTTGTAGGATGTCAACATTTGGGGAAACTGGGTGAAAGATCTTCGGGAATTCTTTGTACTATTTTTACAACATTTATGTAAGTCTGAAATTATTTAGAAAAAACATAACAAAAACCTTTCCTCTTTTCTCCAACTTCCCCAGAGTAATTCCCTCAGCTGTGTGCAGCCAGCGACTTCGCATGTGGTGTTTCTAGCATTTGCTTACATGTCCGTCTCCCCCCAGACAGGAGTCCTAGCACAGCGACTATGTAATTTTCTTTTTGGCCTCATCTTATAAATCTTATTTGGATGGAAGCTGGCGGTCGGTCTTCCTCTTCAAGGAACGCTCTACTCTACCCCCTTCCTTCTCCCACTGTAAAAAGCACAGCTGTTCTTCCAGTTGCTCGGACCAAAATCCCAGGGGTCATCCTCAATGCCTCTCTTTTCCTCTCATCCCAGGACTGACAAGCTCTTTGGGGTTCTCCAGAGTTATCAACACCCAGACCATCCCTCCCTCTCATTTCTCCCTGGAACACGAGCCTCTATTGCTAACTGACCTCCCCCTACCTCACCCTCAAATGCCTTTTCCACAAAGCAGCCAGGGGGGTCTTTCGAAGGGGAAAGTCGGGTCTCACATCATTTCCCCCACTGGCTTCCCACTGCAATTAGTGTGAAATCCACATATGCAGCATGTCCCACGAGGCCCGACCTCCTTTCGCCTCTGCCTTCCATCTCACCTCACCTTGAACCTCTTTGCCGTCACTCCCCCTGCTCTCGCCACCTGGTCTGCCATCTCTCCCGAAGAAATGCCAAGTCTGTTTCCGTCTCCGGGGTGTGGATCTTCCGTAGCTCTTCCCAGGACAGTCTTCTTCTCAATGTTCAGGACTCAGCCCGTGTGTCCCCTCCTCAGATGGGCCTCATCCCCTGTGTTAGCTAAAGTAATCCTGTTCTTCCCCACACACTCTTCGTCCCTGTGTCAGTTCGGGCTTGTGTAACCAAGCACCACCAACTCGGTGGCTCAGACAACATAGATTTATTTCCTCACAGTCCCTGAAGCTAGAAGCCCAAGATAAAAATGTCGGAGAGGTTGGTTCCTTCTGAGGGCAGGGAGGAGAATCTGTTCCAGGCCTCTCTCGTAGCTTCTGGTGGTATGTGGCAATCTTTGCTGTTCCTCGGCTTGTAGATGGATCACTGATCTCTGTCTTCTTCATATGGCATTCTCCCCATGTACCTGTCTCCAAATTCCCCCTTTTTATATGGACACCAGTCACACTGGATTGGAGCCCACCCTGATCTCATTTTAACTCGATTACCTCCATAAAGACCCTATCTCTAAATAAGGCCACATTCTAGGGAACAGGACCTCAACATGTAACTTCTTGGGGAACACAGTTCAACCTATAATAATCCCATCACCCTGTTGTATTTAGGGCCCTTATAACCATCTTAATTATCTCATTTATTTGTGGTCATTGTCTGCGTCTCCCCAGCTATAACATAATCTACACGAGGGTAGGGATCTGCTCCAACTCCAGTGCTTGGTCCTTCTCCTGCCCTGCAGAGGGACACTAGCCCTGTTTCTATAGCACGAATCAGGATACTTCTCTCAGGTTGCCCCAGGTGAGACGAAAGACCTGCCCTCATTCAGTTTCCACAAACAACCAATACGCTTGCTCCACACTCATCACTTGGCTCAATGTCCATGCATCTCAGAGCCCAGGAATACTCTACACGTAGTCGATACTCAGTAAACACTTGTCGAATGAATGAAGGCCACACAGTTTGGGTTTTGACCCAGGCTTCCTGCCCTCCAGCCAGGGCGGCACAGCCTGGTGGTTTAAGGGCATGGATGGTGGGGCCAGACTGCTTGGATCTGTCCCTTAAGCTGAGACCTGGGCACAATACTTACCCACGCTGCCTCAGTTTCTCCAACTGTAAAATGGAGACAATTATAAAAGTACTTCCCTGGTAAGTTGTGCGAAATGAGATCATAGGTGGCGAACAGTGTCTGGCTAATAGGAAGTTCTCCATGCCGACCCAGGCCTCAGCTTTTAAGCCTGGTCTGAGGTCTGGGAAAATTCCTGGTGGCCAAAGAGACCACAGCCCAGGGAGGTGTCTCTGGTCAACTGGGTCCTGGGACTCTAGGTTTCCGCTCAGTGACCCTCTTCAGAATCCCCGTCTACACTGGAGAGATTTTGACCCTAAAAGCCTTGGCCAGTTACTGCGTTGGGTGCTTGGAATTTCACTGGTGCTTCCGGCTGATTGAGGAGAAGAAAAAGGAGGATGTAACTCCTCAGACTCTTTCTGAACTCCTCATGTGAGGTGTGTAGCTTCCAGCTGACTCAGCAGGCCAGTTTCCCTGGAATCGGCCACTCTGGTTCGAAACTGTTGGTGTTGCAACAGGCTTACAGCCGCCCCCGGGAAAGCTGACCCACCACTCAACTTGCTTCCTGATTTAATACCTATATATAGCCATACTTATAGACCTTTCTATATATGTATGTACTTAGAAACCCACAAAGCTAAAAATACCCCCTCCCGTACCCCATTTCTCTGTTTTCTGTAGTTCCTTGTTCTTCTTTTCAGCTCAGGAGGTTGGAAATTGCTGTCAGGATGGAGTGACCTCTAGCCGTGGGTGGCAGGGAGACCAGAGCGCGGGATCTGTTTGGGAGATGGGGGGATCCAGTCCCAGCTCCAGCTCTAAAGTCAGTGTGCTGTGATTATTCGGGATATCCTCTCCCTCACTAGGCCTCAACGTCTCTCAACTGAAGGAGGAACTGAACTTGATCTAAGGTGTTTTCTTGTTCTTCCATTCATCAACCAAGTCCAATGGTCCTCAGGGGAGCAGCGGACACAGACACACCAGAACCATGGAATGCTGTTCTTTCATGCATTTCATAAATATTTATTGAGCACTTACTGTGTGTCTGATTAAAAAAACCTCTACCCTTAGGGAACTTACATTCCAGTTTGGGGAGAAAAATAATAAAATAAATAAATAAAGTATATAGTATGTTTGATGGACAGTATCATGGAGAAAAATAAAGTAAAAAGGGGTGACGGAAAATGGGAGAGGGGTGCAATTTAAATGAAGGAGGTTAGGGAAGACCTCACTGAAGAGAGGGTGTTTGCATAAGGGTGGGGAGTGAAGCTGCACCCAGGACGCAGGGGGGGGGGGCATGCAGACACCTGGGGTGGGGAGATAGGGGGAGGTGTCCTAAGCAAAGTTGCAAATGCCAAGGCCTCAAGGTGGGAGTGCACCTGGTGTGTTGGGGGCCACTGTGGCTGGGGTGGAGTGAGCAGGGAGGGAGGGAGAGTTCGGACTTCAGATGGAGAGGTAAGACGGACCACCTATGGATGGGATGGGGTGCCATTAGAGGGGTTTGAGCTGCGGAGGGACCTCAGCCAACTTTTATCTTCCCAGGATAGCCTGGCTGCTGAGTTAGTTCGTAAGAGACTGTGGGGCGCAGGGGTGGAAGTAGAAAGACCATGAAGGAGACTACAGCAAACCAAACAAGGGCCCTTCGTGGCTCAAAGCAGGTTGTTGGGGGTGGAGATGGGAAGAGGTGGCCAGAATTTGTATGTATGTGGGTCTGTTGATGGTTTGAGCATGAGCCAAGAGTGACTTCAAGGTTATTGGCTTGAGCAATGATGGAATTGCCATGAACTTACATGGAGCAGAGTGTGGGAGGAGGAAAGATCGGGAACTCAGTTGGACCCACGCGAAGAGTGATGCCTATGAGACATCCTAGAGGGGCGCCGAGTGGGCAGTTGGATGTATGAGTCCGGAGTTCTGCAGAGAATCTGGGCTGCAGACTCAGTTGAGTGGTCCCCAGGTCCCCAGGGTATGTAAAGCCCCAGGCCTGGGTGAGGTCCCCGAGACAGTGTGGGAGGTCCACGCTCTGAGCTCTGGGGCATGCCAACATTTAGAGATCCGGAAGTGAGAAGGAAGCACAAAGAGAAGAATCAGCCAGGGAAGCATGGCTAACCCCTCCTCGGGCTTCAGTTCTTCATCTGTAAAAGGGGGGCTCTCTGGCCTCCCCTCCCACTCTGAAACCGGTGCTTATAAAATACGGAATGGAGTGTGCTCAGATTATAGCAGAAAGCCCTTTCTAGGTCTGGGATGCATGTGGGACCCAGGCTCCCGACTGAGCTCCCTGGTGTAGGGGCATCTGCAGTTGGCCTAAGGCTGCTGGTCACCAGGAGGGATGAGGAGTGGGGAGCTGGCAGCCCTGCCCCTGCAAACCTTTTGCAGGCCCCACCTGGGGAGGGGAGAGGGCCAGTGCCAAGGGGCTCTCACCTTGGCTGGAGTGGTAGGAAGTGACTTTATTTTTTTTTTTCCAAGATTTTACTTATTTATTTGAGAGAGTGAGAAGAGAGAGAGAGCGCAGTGGGGGAGGGGTGGAGAGAGAGAAGCAGTCTCCCTGCTGGGTGTGGAGCCCAATGTGGGGCTCGATCCCAGGACACTGAGATCATGACCTGAGCTGAAATCAGACACTTAACCGACTGAGCCACACAGGCACCCCAGGAGCTGGCTTTACTCAGACACTGCTTTCCCCCTGTGGGCAAAAAGCTGCTTAATTTTCTCCTGTGATAGAAGCCAACAGGGGAGTAAGTGTTTGGGATATTAATCATGCACACGATTCTGAGCATTTTTATAGAAAAGGAGGAGGGCGGTGTCTGACATGTCTTCCTGATATTTTCTTGGGAACTTGAAAAATAGTTCTATTTTGCTCACTCACAGGTGATGCCCAAGTCAGGTTTCCTACCACCGGCCCCCGGGGATTTCTAGATCCAACCTTGGGCGGAGCAGAAGCGGCCCTGGAAGCAGCTGTGGTGTCAGGCTGGCAGGAGTCCAGGCCTCAGATGGTGCGGGCCCAGCCCTGCCACTGTCCCTCCCCGCCACGCTGCCCGCCAGCCCACAGGGCGGTCCTCGGTGAGCCCACACTTCAGCCCCACCAGAAGCTCTGGGTTGACTACCACCACTTAGTCACTTCCATTGCACACTTACCGCGCTAGCATTTTACATATATTAACATATATATGTGTGTGTATGTATATAAACACATTTAATCCGCAAGAATCCTACTGTAACACCTCATAACGGAATTCAGACACAACACAATAAGCTCCAATCTCCGCATCTTCTCTTTATCCTCACCATAATGAGACTCCAAGTTTTGTGCAGTTGTGTTCTTGGGATGCCACTGGTGGTGTTCTGATTAGGTCTTATGCAGGAGAACACTGAGGCTTAGAGAGATTAACTGACTTACCTGAAGCCACTCAGGAAGCTGGAGATTTGCACCCTAGTGTCCTGACGCTGCAGCTCACGGGCCTCATCTTGCCACAGGGGTCCCTTGGGCGTTTGTGATCAACTCACGTGCCAGGTGGGGACACTGAGGCCTGGAGGGGAGAAGTGCCTTGCCTCAGCTCACATGGGCTCCGACAGTCGAGACCAGACCCAGGGCTTCTTTCAGAGGCTGCCATCACTCATTTAACAGATATTCTGAGTATACGCTGTGGGCATTCTGCGGAGACGGCAGGGAGGCTCTTCCCAGAGCAGAGCACCCCCGGCCTGGTTTCGCTGATGCTCAGCGGCCCAGTGACACTCCATCATGGGCAACACTGACACTTATCACAGGCTAGCAGAAACAGTGTCTTGTGGCAGGGAATGGCTTGGAGAGGCCAGAATGTACCAGTAGGAAAGCCACCCTTATGGGGTGTGAACCACATCCCCGAACGGCATGCAGCATTGGACCTCCTGCCTCCCTGCTGGGGGCCCTCCCTCTCCCTCCCCACCTGCTGGTATCCGTGGCACCTTTCAAGGCCAGGTCTGGTTCACTTGACCTCCGCTGGGAAGCCTCTCTGCAGAATCCAGACCTGCTTCCTCTCTCAGTACTCAGTCTCCAGGCCTTACTCTGTGGCTGGGTACCAGACTGTATTTGTGGCTGTCCCCCAGGCAGTCAGAAGCCCCTCAAGGGCCAGGACCATGTCTGGCAGGGTCTTGTTCTGCGCGCCTGCCCCGAGCACCCAGGCCGATGTGCTGCAATTTAACCTGCAGCATTACGTAGGAGAAGAACAGTGTTTCCACGGGGGAATGACAAGAACTCAGAAAGGGTGGAGACTTCTGGAAGAAAGCTATGCTTTGCAATACAGGGAGAGATGATGTACGTGAAAACCCAAGAGGCATTTAGGAGGAGGAACGAACTCAAAGGCACGGGGACAAATTCGGAAGGCGGCGACACAAGGACCACACACGGGACACAGAGAGTCTTCTGTGTGGCTGGACCCATAGAGGGAAAGTGCAGAAACTGAGTTGGATCCGGACTATGGAAGATAGGGTCTGCAGGGGTAGACACTCCCTGCGGGCAGCAGGAGGCCTGGGGATGTGGACAGGGGTGCCCTCCCCAGATGGGGAGCAGTGGTAGCAGGGGGCATTGTATGGTGGTTTGCAGTTTCCAAAGAGCATTTTTCCTGTGTTTTTGGCTCACACAATTTTTACGATGTGTCTTTTGGATATTATTATCCTCCTCATTTTATGGTTGGAGAAACAGGCTTGAAGGCATTTGCTCAAACTCATAATGCTGATAATCAGCCCCAGGGCTGGGCTTGTGTCCAAGGCTTGGAAGAGGGTGGACTGAACTGGTCATGGCCGTGTGACCAGGAGAAGCAGTGGCGGCAGTGGGAGTGGGGCGTACTGAAGAGATGTGCTCCATAGAACTTAACATCAAATTCAAAGGACGAGGGGGCAGAAGGAGGGGACAAAGGCAGTGCTGACACCTTGAGCCTGAGTGGGGAGAAGGGGAGGGCTGGATTCCCTTTTCTAGCTGTCCTGCACTCCCCGAGTCAACCCAGTCAGAATACAGAAGAAGTGGGGGTGGGCATACCAGAAACCAGGTCACAGAAATTGAAGATATCCCACAGGGCCTACCAATATATTATATTGTATTATATTGCATCATATCATATCATAAATTATATATTGGGTGAAATGGCAAAAGAAAGAAGCTCCAGCTCTGACTTTTGGACTCAAAGGTGAGCCCATGTCCCTACTGTCTCTGTACACAGAGCCCTATCGGGGAGCACACCGGAACATCCCTTCCTACCAGGGACCTTCTGGAGACATGAGGAAGTGTGTTTTTGTGGCAGAAACTCCTCTGAGTTCACGAAGTCTGTTTGCCTTTCCTCCTGGGCTCATAGCTACCTTCACTTCCAGCTTTTGCCCCTCCCCATCTGGTTCACCGATCATGGGCAGAGGGTGGTGGCCACTCCCGGGTCTGGCTCATGATTGCTTCCCATGTGATCCTTCGCCTTTCCTTTCCTCTGCCTGTAGGATGTCATTGCCCAGGGTAACATGGAAGCTCTGTATCAAGAGGGGAGTCTCTCCTTGGCCTGAGCTCCTGAATGACAGGGTCCCCCCCCACCCCGGTCAGGATCACCTGCACTGCACACTTAACTAAGACTTTATTATGGCAAGACATGGAAAATTTGAGCATTATTTTACCTAATGGAGCATGGAGAAGTTTTTTGAGAACCATAAGATGTTGTAGGACTGTAAACTATTTTGTCCTGTTTGTATTTTCAAATCCAAGACTTTCTAGCCTGGGGAAAGCCGTTTGGAAGGGACAGTTCGGGTTGCACTAGGACCAAGGAGAGCTCCCCTCACAGCAGGGCCCAGGCCCCCCTCATGTGACTGCACTGCTTGTGTGAAATCAACTCTCTCTCTCTTAGCACATCTGAGCCACTGAGGCTAGGGACCCCTCAGAAAAAGCCCCTCCCTCATTGTGCAGGTGAGGTCACAGAGAGAGACAGACCTGCCCAAGGTCACATGCCCCTCCCCTGGTGCCGTGTATGCACCTGCAACAGTCATCATTGTCGTGGTGGACAAATTCCTGTGGTCACTGTTACAGTGATGACTCCAGACCAGTATGCCTCTGTTCCCACACCCTTGTCCGTCAGTCCCTGCTCAGCCTGGCTCTGGGCTTGACCATATGATCTGCTTTGGCCAATGGAACATCAGCCAACATGATGCCAGAGAAAGCTTGAACAGCAATTGTCCATCGGGGTGTGCTCTCTCTTACTGCTGGGCCACCCCCCAACCCCTGCCACGTCTGCTGTCAGGAAGTCTGGGCTACTGGAGGAGGAGACCACAGGCAGCAAAGACAAATCTTCATGCTGATTCCTCTGGACCAGTGGTCCTCAGTCAGAGGGCAATTCTGTCTCCTAGAGAACACTGGCCAATGTCTGGAGATATTTTTAGTTGTCCGCTGATTGTATATGGTGGTGGTGGGGTGTGTGATGGGATCTAGTGGGTAGAGGCCAAGGATGCTGCTAGACATCTTACAGTGCCCACGACAGTGCCCACAACAAAGTATTATCTGGTCCCAAAGGCCAATAGTGCTATGGTTTCAAAAGCCTGCCCTCAACCAACCAGCCCTCAGCTGATGGACTAGCTGGCTGCAGCCCCATTAGTGAGACGGGCAGAAGAATGGCCCCACCGATCGCTGCCTAAATCACTACCACACAGAATTGTGAGCAAAAAGATAGTGGTTGTTTTAAGTCATTACATTTTGGGCTTAATTTTTATGCAGCAAAGGTTGATATAGGACGTTTGGTTAATGGGGGTCCCTTGCTATGGATTTGCATAGTCTCTACGTGACATGGAATGCAGAAGTGGCTGGATCCTCATGCAAGGATATTAACCCACTTTGGTGCCATTTATTACCCCCACCACACACACACACACACACACACACACACACACGCACGCGCGCACATCCCTGTCACGGGCTAGCTGCTGTGCTAAGTATTCTGTACGTATTCATTTAGTTAATCTTTATAACAACTCCACGAGATACCGCCTCCATTGTACAAAACAACAGCTGAGGCTTGGAGTGATTAACCTGCCTAGGGTCACATGATCAGTAAGTAGAGCCAGATTTGGACGTCTGGCCTTTGACCACCACTCCATGCCGTCTCCTGTCAGGGACTCTTTCTTGGCTTCACCGTGTCCTCAGTCCTCCTGTGGCCCAGCTGCCCCCTTCCCTGGCCCTAGACTGCTCCCACTGGGATGGATAGCTGGCCACTGCTACTCCCAGATGGCCCCACGTGTGTCTCTTGGGACACCCTATGCCTTGAAACAGGACTCTCCAAGAGGGTCAGTGTGAGCCACAGTTCCTGGGGTCAGAATCCAATTTCAAGACCCAGCTCGAATAAACGAATATTTATTCGTTGTGGGATCTTGAGTGCTTTCCTTAACTTCTCTGAGTCTCAGTTTCCTTACTGACAAAATGGGGCCACATCATCAGTAGACAATAATCAGTGATGTGCGGAACACAGGTCTAGACACTGATGATACCAAGTTGACCAGTCAAGTGCATGAGGTCCCCGGCCTCCGGGAACTCTCGGTATAATGGGGAAGGGAGACACTGACAGACACAGTGAGAAGCGAAATCAACCAGTTACTATGAGCACATTTGAAATGTGTCTGTCTGGTGGAGGAAATGCTCGGCAGTTATTAGCAGAGCCTCAGTTCCAATCTGAAAGTGGTGGATTTTTCTTTTCTTTTCCTTTTTTTTCTTTTCTTTTTCCTTTTCTTTTCTTTTTTCTTCTATTTTCCTTCCTTCCTTCCTTCCTTCCTTCCTTCCTTCCTTCCTCCCTCCCTCCCTCCCTCCCTCCCTCCCTCTTTCTTTCCTGAGAGAGAGAGCAGGAGCACGAGAGCAGGGAAGGAGCAGAGAGGGGGGAGAGAGAATCTTAAGCAAGCTCCACATTCAGGGCAGAGCCCAGCAGGGGGCTTAACCTCCCGACCCAGAGATCATGAGCTGACTTGATATCAAGAGTCAGATGCTTAACTGGCTGAGTGACCCAGGCGCCCCTGAAAGCGGTGGATTTCTAAGTCCATGGCTGCAACCTTGCTCTCCCACTGGGAAGACCTCTGGGAAATGAAAAGGAGCTTTTCTTCAGAAGAATGAGACTCGCTGGCACTTGAGCATTTCCCTCACACTCCCTGGCTGCGGCCGTGTTCCTTCCGCCGCTGCACTGCCGTGGTTGCCGGCCCAGCGCCCATAGCTGGACGCTGGGGTTCAAGGGCCAGCTGGCACCTTGGGCAAGTGCTTACCTTCTCCAGGTCCCAGACTCCCATCCGTCCAGTGCGGATGATGACTGACCCTATGTCAGGAGGTCATGGTAAGGACTGAGTGAGTTAGAGTCAAAAGCAGCACATTGCAGGCATTCAGTGATGGGGGAGCACTAGCCGGTTCTTCTCATTCTGCCTCGACAACCCTCCTGCATCCCTCCCCAAGCGGGCTCTCTGAATTCTAGAAATCCTGGCGGGCAGAGGACTCACATGTTTCCAGCTGCTACTGAATCTCTCGGGCTGAAGGTCGTCTACTGCACTCACTCCCTTTTCAGGGACCCATCAGCTTGTTCTTTATGATTGTTATTCATTGAAAAAACAAAGAGAATGTATGATTATTGTATAAAACTTGAAATATACAGATAAGCAAGAAGAAATGAGAAGCACTTCAAATCCCCCCATTCAGATGGAACTATGGTTCGCATTTTAAGGTCTCTCTCTCTTCAGACTTTTCTCCATTCAATATGTTTGTTTAAATAAATATGAGTCTGTAGTGAGGCCAGGGGGTCAGCATACTCAGCCTTAGGCCCCCCTTTGCAGTCCCCGTAGTTGGGTGGGACACCAGGGCCCTGTTGGTGGCTCTAGCCCGGGGCCCAGGCAGATGGGGGGTAGGACCTCTCTGCTTGATGCCAGAGTGCTCCCCACCCCCAGAGGAGCCTGGAGCCGCCTTCTCCCAGCTCTGCACGGAACGCCCCATCTCCCAGGGTGGCAACTTTCCGTGTGGGACAATTGTGTCAGAAGAAAAACCAGCCTGCCAGAAGTCCCCTGGGAATGAATTGGGCCTTTATGTCAAAAGCTGCTCCCGGCACACCCCAAGCTCCTTCTAACCGGCTCTGGAAGCTGACCGTGCCATCGCTAATGACCGAGATACTGAGTGGACGGGGTGGGGGCCTGCAGAAGGTCCAAGGCTTAGCAACAGCTGGACAGCTTCCTGGCAGATGCAAGGGCAACAATTCTCCAGGCTTTCTCGACTCCTCCTAAACCTCGGGGAGTGGTTTGCTTTCACTCTCTAACATGGAATGTCTCAGAAATCTTAAACACCATAATGGCTTTCATTTTATTGAGCATATATTCTGTGCTGGGCCTTTTACAGAAATTATGTTGAATCCTCACCTCAGTTTTGCAATGGAGATAAGGAAACTGAGGCTGAGGATTGATCCAGGCCCTGTCACCAGTAAGAGCCCAGAGAGATTGAAACCCAGTGATCGAACTCTCAACCCCATACTCTTGATTTCCATATAAAAACTAATGTTGAGTTTATTCATGTGACCAATGTCCATCGTGAAAAATTGAACAGGGCTGAAAGACACAGCAGAAGCAAGCCCGACCCTCCCTGCTCCCCAGAGGGAACCACTTCCAGCTCGGCGGCAGCTTTTTTCTCCTGCTCTTAACTCCAGACTTCAAAATAGTCACCCAAATTCTATTGCTTATATATTATTTTTGAGACTAAGTCATCCCCCATACCTCTTTCCCATTTCTTAGTTTCTTCTATTTAAAGCAATTTCCCCCAATTCCTTTAGAGGATCTGTCAGAGGCCTGGTGATCATTTTCCCACCATTCACCCGGGTCGAGTGTCGGTCCCCAAACCCTTTCCCCGTGGCCCCAGAACCCTCCCCTCCCCAGGCTGGCTTCTCACTCCTAGTCCTGAGACTTCCGCCTGATTTTCCTTCGCAGGAGCCCCTGTTCCTGGAGGCCATGGCTTTCTCTTTCACGGCGAGCACAGTTTCTAAGTCCTCCATGCCCAAAAAGGTTTTTATTGATTTCCCCTTCATGTTGGATTGATTCGGCTGAGCACAAGATTCTGGGTTGAAATCATTTTCCTTCAGAATTTTGAAGGTATCTCTCCATTATTTCCCATTTGGTGTTTCTGGAGAGAAGTCTGATGCCCTTGTCATCCCTCTTCCTTTGTCTATTGAGTGTTTTTCTCTTTCTGGGGCTTTCCAGGTGTTCACTTTATGCTTTGTGTTCTGAAATTTGATACGGATGGGCGCTGGCGTGGACTGTTTTTTGTGCACTGCGCTGGGCACCATCTACTGAATTTTTAACCTTATTGTATTTTAAATTTCCAAGAACTCTTTCTTCTCCAACTGTTCCTTTTTCATGGAATTCTGCTTTTATGTCACATTTCCCTGAGGTTGCTAATTTCTAAGGTTTTTTTTCAACTTCAGGTTCTTGTGCTTGCTGTATGCTGCTTGTTTCCTCAGGGATCTCCCACTCTCCCCCCTGTTTGTTTTGACCTCTCTCTTTCATTTCAAATGTCTGGTGACCCTTCGTATTGAAGAGAAAGACAGGGTTATAGTCCAGCTGACTTCATAGTAGGGTGACCAGATGGCTAGAGGCTGTTTTACTGGCAGTCCTCAAATAGCATTTTACAAAGGTCTTTTCCAAGGGTTGAGGGTGGTGGTGAGGAAGAAGCTCAGTATAACCAGAGAAGAATATTCCAACCGCCTGTCTAGAAGGAAAGAGACACCTAGCTAGCTGCTGGTGTTCTGGGAGCAGGTGGGGAATCTGAGGGCCCATCATTTATTTGCAGTTTTTAATTAGCCTTCCAGTTTTCCAGCTCCTTCCTCACTGTCACCCTCTGCTGTGACAAGTATCCTGGAGTCCAGAGCACCTTCACTTCAGCTTCTCCAGATAACTTCTGGTCTCTTCCAGGGAAAAAGAGAGTTGCAGTGGCCTCCTGTCTCCTAGCCCTGGGCCTTGTTCCTGCCTTCTGCAGTACCTGGCACCTTTTGGTGCCCAAACTTTGGAGGTCTTCTGGGGCTCCTTGGTCCACGTCTCATCATTTGCCTCTCCTGCATGCTTGTGGGCTGTGACTTTCTTGGCTCTACTCTGTCAGAGACTGCTCCTCTCCCCACCTGCCCTTCTAAAACATGTTTAGAGGTCTTCCCTCCCCAGTGGTCTTCTCTCTTTTCTTCATTCTGGCTTAATGCCTTTGTCATTCCACTGTTAGTGGCTGTTTGGGGAAAGGGGCGAGTGAAGGGGGATTCAGCAAGCTGTATTAGTTATCGATTGTTGAATATCAAACCACCCCAAAACATAGTGGCTTAAAACAATAACTTACCATTTTTCATGATTTTGAGGATTGACCGGGTGGTTCCTCTGTTGGATTCACCTGACCTCACCCATGCAGCTACATTCAGCTAGTGACTGCGCTGGAAAATACAAGCTGCCCTTGTTCTCTGTCTGCTGGTTGGTGCTGGCCATTGGCTGGGGAGCCTCAGTTCTCCTCACTGGTCCCCTGTCCTCCGAGAAGCTAGACTAGCTTCCTTAAGGGGGGATCTCAGGGCAGCGTTCCAAAAGATTAAAGGCTTTAGTTTCCTTCTCTATAAAATGTGGCTTTGTGTATAATAAATGAATTAAGACATGTAAAATCCATACTTAGTACAATGTTTGACAAAGAGCAAGTGTTCAGTAGTCACAGTAACAGATTTTTCTTGGAAAATATCACATCTCCGATAATGTAACCACTGGACAAGGAATTTGAGAAATAGAGATTAAAGTCCAGGCTCTTTACAGAAATATCTTACAGTGCTGTTGCGAGGATCCAGTACATTCAAACAGATAAAGCATCTAGAAGAATGCCTGACACATCACACATGTTCAGTAAGCGTTTTGCGTGCATCCCTGCTTTCCTAGGTGGAGGCACCAAGCATAGCCAGGCTCTGGTAGGGCCATTGTGATGAATGCTACTACCCGTCAGGTACAGGGGCAGTGGCTCCATGCAGTGGGGACAGGCCTAAAACTCACCGTGTCTGCTCTCTAGGGCTTAGGGTTTGGGCAGCCAGCTCACATGTGTGCTTATCTCTACAGCTCTAATCCTTAACCTGGGTTCCATGGGTGAGCCTCAAAGGGCCAGGAACCACCTGATACTGCTGAACCCACTGGCTGTGGACGCATTTCTCTGGAGCTAAAGTCCACAGTTTGGGTTAGATTCTCGGAGAGATCACAAATCCCCCCACGTGCTGAACATGTCAGCTCTAGAGACTCTCCCATCCTTCCAAACGTATATGTTTCTAATGGGGTCTGGGGTGAGAAATAAAATTATTTATCATGTTAGGATTACGATTAAATTAGGAGGCAACAGGACCCGAAAAAGCCAGCCAGGCTCTCCTGCTGGAGATGGAGGTGAGCTTCCCAGTGGATAACACTGGAGACCTCATTTCTGCCGCCCAGTGGTCTGCTCTTGCCTCCTGGCTGGCCTTCGGCTGTTTGTGAAGTGCGCGTGGCCAGGTAAGTGGCCACCAGTGAAGTGAGCAGGTGTTCACCTCGTCCATGCTATGAATGTTCCCAACATTGGCAGGTGCTCCACGTGTCCTGAGCCCAGCGGGAGTGCCCCAGCCCAACCTCGGGGTTTGGGTGCATCAGAGAAATCCCTTATGCCACAACCAGGAGCAGACAGAGAAGGGTCAGCCTTGTCTGGCTACTTGCAGTGACATCTATCCAAGGAGGTCACCTGCTATTCCTTGACAGATGCTTTCTTGTTCCAGTTCTTCTACTGTCACATTTATGCCCATGAGAGTCAACTTTTAAGGCGAGGGCTTTTCTCACCAACACGGTGTTGTGTCGTTTTTAAGGGAAGAAAGCAAATCCCAGCAGAACTGCGGCATCTCAGCTAATTCTTTCTCCCGCTGAAGTTCAATTCTAGACCAACTTTCTCTTTTGTGATTCAAAGGCAGAGAGAAGAGGGTTCACCTCAACTCTGTGCAATATTTTCCAGCGGACCCATTCCTGGGCGGGTTGTGTACCCTTGGGGGGGGGGGTGTCAGAGAGTGACCTGGAGCCTGACTCACACATCCTTGGAAATTTGGTGGCAAGCAGCAAGGGATTTCTGGAGCCCATCGTGTCCACTGTGAGTCCATGCAAACCCACCACAGGGCACCATCTTTTCCTAAGGTGGAAGGCTGTCCCCCCACCCCACGCCTCACCCACCCTTGTCACTGGTCAGTGCTGACCTTCCAGTTGGGCCCTGGGGAGGTAGCCAGGCCCAGGGTGGCTGGGGCCTGGGTCCCCGAGTTAGTTTGTCTCAGCAGAGGGCCCCTTCCCCATGCCTCTCACCACAGGGATTCGGTGACTCACTCTGAATAAGGCATCATAAATTTCTTCCTAATAACACACTTGTCACTGAACCATTCCAACAATTTGGCATGGCAAGAGATCTGGCTCCAGGCAGCAGGGCGGGTAAGCAATCTTCTGTTTATAAAGTGTTTCCCGCCAAAGGATGGAGAGGGGCAAGGACCACCCAGTCTATGTCACACATGCCTTGTGGAGCTGGAATGATGATGTCCACTTTACAGGTGAGGGATGTAGAGACTGGGCCCCTCAGGCCCAGCAGGCAGCACTGCAGAGGGGCTGTGATGGTAGATGGCTCAGGTGTGAATCCTGGCTCGGCCACTTCTAAGCCGGGCCACCTTTGGCAGGTTCCTTGATCTCTCCAGCCTCCACCTTCCTCATCTGTGAAGTGGGGATAATCCTTAATTTGTGAGGATTTTGTAAAGCTTCGGCGAAGTACGTCAGGTAGAGAACCTTCCGCGTGGTGCCAGTTCACAGCAAGTGCTCTAAATGCAGCTGTTGGTATCCCGGACTCCCGTCAAGTGCCACCTGCATCCCTCTGGCTCATGACCACCTCACTTGGCTTCCTTTCGCCTCCCCTTTGGCTCTCTGTCCCCTCATGCTTTATTGTGAGTAGAGAAAGGTGGCCGCTCCTACCTTATATCACTTAATGATCTCAATTAGTACTTGAGGGAGGTTGACAAAGGTGGAAACTGAGGCTGGGCGAGTTCGGGTGACTTCCCCAAGGCCACCGCTAGGGGTGTGACGGAGCCAGGACTGGGGTTCATTCCACACAGAGCAGCTCCCAGGGGAAGCCCATGATCAAGGACCAGCTGCACCAGGGAAGTTCCGGATGTGGTTGAGTATTTTTGTCACTGCATTCTTCCTGGGCAGTTCACTCTCTGGACTCTGGACAGTGGCCAAGGAGGTGTGAATGAGAAGGCAGGAAGAGGACCTCCATTGGAGGGTGCTGTGAGGCAACCGAGCTGTCGTTTACCGAGCCCTTGCATGTGCCCTCCATGCTATCAACTGTATGTCTCCCTTAATCCACACTCACTCCTGTGAAGCAGACCTAATGCAGCTCCTATGTACAAGGGAAAATGAGGCACAGAGTGGTCAGGTCACTGGCCCCAGCCTGTCCCTGGGTGTCCACCTGTGTTGTTCATCTCTCCACCTACTGCCTCCCATCAGGGTGGCATAACGTTGGGCCACAGCACTCAGTTTTGGAAACCATATTCAGGCTAGAGGACTGCCACCCACCACCATGGGCAGAACTGACAGACCCTGTGTCCCTTCAGGAGCCTTCCGGGCTTCTCACTAAGCATCCGGTAGTTTCTGTGTGCTGGGGGAGGAAGGGGATTGGTGAGGGGCATTTCCTGCTGCTTCCATGCGTGGGGGGGGGCGGGGAGAGGTGGCATCAGCCCCCGCAGCAGCCTCCATGGGACTCTCCACCTCAAAGCTACCTCCGAGAGTCTGCAACGGAGCCAGACTTCATTACACAGCAACGCAGGTCCCGGGGCCCACAGGGTCCTGTGTCTCTCCCCTGACTAAACTTGTCCCACCCCACCTCCCCGACGGTGGGGACAGTCTCCCTGAGCGCAGGAGCTCTGCCTCATCCTGCACTGTACCTCCATCACCCAGAACCATGCCCGGCTCTCAACAGACATTTGCTGACCGACTGACAGATGACTGGCTGACTGACAGACACCAGCCAGCCCCAGTGACAAAGAGAACCAATGTGGCAGGACTTTGCCGGGTTGTTGAAGGGTGAGGGGTCCAGATGGCGCCCCAGACAGCTGCTGTGTGAAGAGCTGAGGCGGGGCGGCACAGGCAGGCCGGACGGAAGGAACGTGTGACACAACCCCATAGCACGGGTTCAAGTGGTTTGAGGGCAGCTGCCAACCAGAGAGCAACAGGCTGGCCAGCTGCGTCCTGCGCCCGTGCCGTACAATGCCAGGGCTGCTAAGGGCTTCTGGCCCCAGGACTGCCTCCTCTGCCATCACCGCTCCGAGAGTCCGCCGTGAGTAGGGGCTGTGAGGCAAGGGAAACCCTCCGGACTGGGGGTTATAAGGTCTAGGTTGGAACAACCCCCTCTCTGCTGTGTTTTCCCCCCAGGTGGGTGACCTCGGGACTGTCCCTCCATCTGTGAACTGCTTCCCCACACGTCACCATCTATAAAACAGAGATGTGTCTCCCCCACAGGTCACGCTGTGGATGAAAGAGCCCAGAACCTTTGAGGCCCCCTTCACAGAGGAAGACCTTCACTCTGTGGAGCAGCCACAGACCACAGCCCCCTCCTCAGGCGTCTCCTCCAGTGCAGACTTTCCATACCCCAGCTCAGGGCCCGGGCTTCTTCCTCCACATTTCTCACCTCTCCCTGCCCACCCTCACGGCCCCAGCCGTGGGCTTCCCCGTGGAGCAGTCCCTGACACAGAAAAGGAAATAATTAGCATAATCACCAATTCAATTCTCTCCACTCTTCTCTGTGAAAATAATTTGCTCCTCTCGCAGCCACGAGGCCAGGGAGACCGCCCTGAGGCTCAGGGAATTGTGGAATCTCAAGCTAATTAAGTGCAAGCAATGCTCTTGCTCCAGGGAGACCGGCTCTGTGCTCCTGCTGCTTCGAACACCTCACATGAAACACAAAAGCAGCCTCGGGAAAGATGGAGGGATGTGAGTGACAACGATGATCAATCAGAGGGTCGGAAAATGCAATGAATGTGAGATTAAAGGTTAAGGCAATTGAAGTATTTAGCCTAAAGGAGAAAGAAACGAGAATCAGGCAGCTTAGCCGTCCCTTCCTGGGTTGTAAAAAGAATATTCCCCCTTGGTTCCTTCCCTCCTCAAGCCTGTGTTCTCTTGTCCTCACTTCCTTTATCACACCCATCTTTGTGTTCTATTTACTTGTCAATTCAGTTTGACCTTTTCTGAGCACCTGCTCTGTGCCGAGCAATTTGTCAGGTTCTGGAGATGAAAAGACAGAGTCTCTGCTTTGCAGGTCGAGTGGGAGAAATGGACCCGTCCTACCTATACTAGGGGACCCCAGCTAGCCTTACTACCAGCTGAGGGTACTATAGGACTACAGGGCCTGTCTAAGGCCTCAGAGGTAGGAAGGACCAAGGCCAGGTGCTATGGGAGCTCAGGAGCAAAGTGGGCCGCTCAGCCCCGTCTGGGCTTCAGGGATGGTTTCCTGCAGGAGATGATGATGCCCGAATGGAATCCTGAAGAACGAATCAGTGAACCAGGGGAGGGCAAGGTGGGAAGGACACTACAGGCAACAGGAGCACCCGAGCGAAGGCCCAGGACATAAAATGCAGTGTGTATATAGGCAATGAAAACTGTCGGGCTTTGTGGAGCAAAAAATAGAAATGGATGTGGTACGAGCCATGGCCAGAACACCAGGCTGTACCCAGAGCCCAAGGCCTTGGACTCGCGGTAAGGAACTGACTTTGTCCAGAAGTAGCACTACCCAGAGTGTTTAGAATGGCACAGGGTACATGCAGTATTGATAGATACCACCCCCTCCCCCCAATAAAAGGTGCTTCTTGGCCAAATAAGTTGAATGACATTGAGTTCAACCAGTGGTTCTCAACTGAAGGGCACTCTGCAAGACAGGACAGTGTGCCGATGGGTTTGTTGTCTTCATTCAGGGCCGGGGGTGCTGCGGGCAGCTCATCATCCTCCAGTGCACAGAACAGCCCCCTACAAAGACCTCTGCTACCCCACCCCCCAGGGTTTCCACAGCCCACGCACAGGCCCTGCCAGGTCACTGATCTCTGCACTGTTACGGGCTCTTGGCTAGCCCGTCTCCCCACTGGACTGGACAAGGTCTGAATGGTTGCCAAGTCAGTATGTGCGGGTGGGAGGATGAAAAAACAGAGAAGAGGATGTTTGCGCAGGGTTGGGTGGAGGGGCTTGCATGGGGTGGAGTCTGGCTAGTGGGGATACCCCTGCTGGCAGGGATGGTGGATAATTCGAGGGGGTCTTCCCATCCTAGCAGCTCTACCCGACCGTAGCTGGGGCTGTGGGAGTCAGACCCTACCCTGAGGAGCCGCCAGATCAGTCGGGGATCAACTCTGTGCTAGGCACTGGGGCAGTGCTCAGATGAGCATCCCCTACAGCCAGCTTTTTCTTCACTGTTCTATTTTCTCCATAGCATCTTCTAACCCATTTTTCAGTATATTTGCCTGTCTCCTCTTGCTCCCTTCCTCACCTCAGAATGTGGCTCCATAAAGCAGGGGCTTTTCATCTTTATTGTTCACTGCTTTACTCCTAGTGTCTAGAACAGTGCCTGGCACATAGTATGTGCTCAGTTAAAATGCGTGGAAGCACTGAATGTCTGAACGCACCCCTGCTCTACAGCCTGGAGAGCTAATCTACCACACGCGGTTCCTCCTCCTCCGCACAAGTGGGAGTGAGGGCAGTCCCGGGAAGCTTACCTCCTGAACCACGCAGGATTTGTTCATTGTCGACCACGTTAATTCCAAAGCTGCTTTGGGGGAAGACGCAGGAGCCTCATGCGCACACCCTGGATATTCCCTGAAAAATCTGGAATGAGGGACTAACCCTGACCTGAGGGAGGAGAGCAGGCCAGGATGATGCAAAGGGCCAAGCAAGCTGGCAGCCAAATGAAGTTATGGCCACTTGACAGGACAATGGCAGGAACAAAGGCCTCCCTGCCTCCTGGAACGGCTGCCAAGCATCATGACACACGGGGCTAATCGCATCAGAGGGCACGGTGCTGCCCAGGGGAGGCCTGCAGGGCTGGCAGGGCTCCAGTCACTGCCGGCTTGCCTGAAGAAGCCCATTCATCACCGTGCGGGGCCAACAGGGTGCACCCCAATTACACACAGGAAGCGAGGACCAAGGTGGGGAGGGCAAGTCCCTGCTGGTCCCCTTGGAAACACATGCAAGAAAATAAAAAGCCATGGGCAGAAGTAGATGTTCGGGTCTAGCCAGGCTTGCCAGGGAATTCTGTGTCAGTGCAGGGCCGTCGACCTCCCAGGCTGTGGCCCATAGGGCTTTGGTTAAGGTCAGGCTCAGGGGCTCATGGACTCATGGCCTGGTCTATAGGTAAAGATTTTAGAAACCTGGGCTCAAACCCTAGCTAACCCTCCAAGCTGGGGTTCCAGGAACTGTCATTTTGAGCTCTGTGGCCTCAGGCAAGTCAGCCATAAGAGGTGTATGTGGGTGAAGAGAGAGTTTATCTGCTCGGCTCGCCGAACAGATTTTCTGAGGAAATTAAAAAGATGGGGCAAAAGGAAGAGCCTCGGGAACCATACAGCCTGGAGTGCAGGAAGGCATGGGAGGGATGCGGCCAGGCCCCCACCCCGTCTGAGGGCAGGGGAGACGCATATGGAAACAACAGCCAGCTACTTGAGAGTGGCCTGTAGTCATCCCTGGAAACCAACTGGCTTTCACAGCACACCCTTCATCTGCAGGAGATGCCTTTTCAGATCTTCGGGTGGTTCTTAGAATCCCACTTAAGGCTCCCTGGTGGATAACCTTACGGATGCCCACAGACACACAGTTCATTTGGATTGTTCTGGATGTTTACTTTAGGGAGATAAATTTGTAATCAGCTCATAATCACATGGCATTTTCCATTTTGTAAAACTCGTACAAATGTAATCCTTAATTAACACCAGAATATTGGCATTATTATGCTTTGTTTACAAAGCATAATTTTAAAGGATCAGAGAGGTTGGGTGAGTTTCCCAAGGCTGTACAGCCAGTTTGTATCAGAGACAAGGTTTGAGTCCAGGCTTCTGATTGCAGGTTAGATTGGTGCCTGCTGGGTAGACAGAACTATCTATCCTTCCAGAGTGTCCTCTTCTCCTTCTGTTTTAGGGTCTTTGGGGCCCACTTTTGTTGTCTGCGTTGCTCAACCACCTTCCCTGACAAATCTAAGCAGAACCATCTTTCAGAAGGGGATGGCCTGGCACACAGAATTCTCCCCGGGGAGATCAGAGCCTGGGCAGCTTTCTGAGCAGATGCTGTTCGCTGGGATACCAAGCATGGCGGAGCAACTTACCTCATAGTCACCATGCTGCCCGAGGACTGCAGACATGACTCTTGCAACGTCTATAGTCGCTGAAGAGGTAGTTACGGTAGATCTCCCAGCTGCGAGATGGTGGACGCCCCCTCTCCTTACAGTAAGCACAGGGCAGTACTTCCCTGCGGAGAGCTGGTGTCTGGATTCTGAATGCTGAGAATGAAACAGAGGGATAGGAACTTGAGTTTATTCTAAAAATGAATGTGCTCTCTGATTTTTAAATGACACTTCGCATATTACCAATACCGTTCACATTGTTACCACGTCTAATCCTTACCATAGCCCTGTGAGGTACGATAATTCCCATTTTCAAGACTGGGGACGCTGAGATTTAAAAGGGCATAGATGGCTTGTCCAAAGTCACATGGCTGATACATGGTAGAGATGGACCAAAGACCTGGCTCTTCTATCTACAAGTTCAGGGCTTTTCACAGATGGCAACATTTTTTTACTTTCCATGGGTGAGAAGTTTACTAACAGTAAATTCCAAGATGGATTAGAGCTAGGCACTTCTAACGGGGATCCCTTTAAATTCCTTGTAACATTATTACTTATCTCTAGGAATCATAAAATCAGGCTAACAGCATCTAATCTACCCTCATCACAGACCCATGATCCGATGTCTTAGCAGGTGTTGTGTGAGGACAAACTCATGAATGAAGAGACTCACCAGTCGCTGCTAGAGGGTAGGTGCTTGGGCACCGCCTGGGACTCTGCCTTCAGAGATTCCAGGCCGGCCTAGTGCTGCCCCAACAAGCATTCACAGAGCAGCACCGGGTTTCTCGCGGGAGGCCCACAAGTTTGAGAATAAATGTGTATCACAGTCCCTATCTTCGAGGAGTTTACACTTTGGTGAGATTTATTACGAAATTTTGAATGGTAATGTACAAAACAGAATAGAATGAAGTGCCCATCTGTTTGATATCTAGTCCAAAAAGGTTTCATGAAGGAAGTAGGTCTTGAGTGCGTCTCAAGAATGGGTAGGACTTGGAGGGGGAGGTTTTCCATTCTGGTGGAGGATGAAGTGCCAAGCAGGTGGAGTGTGGGGGATGCAGGGCTCCTAGCACTCTGGCCACAGTGCACACATTACTTGAGTCCTGGAGCCAGGTTTTAATCTCTGAGCCTTTGTTATCTGCCCTTTCCTCTTCTGGAAAGAACCGCTCTCCCTTGCTTCCTTGTCCCCCTCTCGCTCATGCCCCATCTACCTGTCAACACTGGTTCAACCTCCCTTCCGTTAGGAGACCACCTGTGCCCCCTGCTGAGCTTGGCCTTCCTTTGCATGGCACTGACTATGCGGCATGATGCTGTGTTCGTAAGTCTGTGACCCTTGAGAACAGGGATTCCCTGCTGTTTTTTGCATGGCTGTTTGTTGAATAAATACAAATGAAAGATGGCAATGCAGATTGCATGGACAAATCTGCAAGAACAATCCTGTTACAGGACCATGTGGGCTGACACCTAGAGCCAGTGTGGCCCTGGGCCACTGCGTCTATGATGCCTAATAAATCTGAATTAATGTTTCTTTGATGAATGAATGGTTGATGAATTGACTGAATTATACATATATCATGATGAAAATCCATCATCACTATTCAGCTAAAACTTGATGTTTTAGTTTTTTTTTTTTTAAGATTTTATTTATTTATTTGACAGAGATAGAGACAGCCAGTGAGAGAGGGAACACAAGCAGGGGAAGTGGGAGAGGAAGAAGCAGGCTCATAGCGGAGGAGCCTGATGTGGGGCTCGATCCCAGGACGCTGGGATCACGCCCTGAGCCGAAGGCAGACGCTTAACCGCTGTGCCACCCAGGCACCCCTGATGTTTTAGTTTTAACCTTATTTCCTTGAAGTCAATGCGGCTTAAACCAGGGAAGAGTCAAGACGTGCAGAGCAGTTGAGCAATGTCGAGAGGGAAGTGACACTGAGGGCCGGAGCCGAGGGCTTACTAACAGCCAGCAGGCAATGGGCAGAGTCTGGAAGGGCAAGAGAGGCACTGGAGACGTGAGCAGGAGCCAGGGAATTCAACTCTTTCCTGGGGCACAAGTAGACCTCAAAGCAGGGTGTGTTATAGGATTTTTTTTTCTTCTTTTAAAGACAGAGGCCCCTGACTGAAATGGAGAGAATGCGCACAGGCAGAGCAAGACTTAGGACCCAGAAGACTGGTTTTAAGGATGTTACAGAAGCTGGGAATACAAGCTGGCGCAGCCATTATGGAAAACAGGATGGAGGTTCCTCAAAAAGTTGAAAATAGAGCTACCCTATGACCCAGCAATTGCACTACTGGGTATTTACCCCAAAGATACAAACGCAGTGATCCAAAGGGGCACCTGCACCCCAATGTTTATAGCAGCAATGTCCACAGCAGCCAAACTACGGAAAGAGCCCAGAAGTCCATCAACAGATGAATGGATAAAGAAGATGTGGTACAGATATACAATACAATATTATGTAGCCATCAAAAAATGAAATCCTGCCATTTGCGACGACGTGGCTGGAACTAGAAGGTATTATTATGCTAAGAAAAATAAAGTCAATCAGAGAAAGACAATCATCATATGATCTCACTGATATGAGGAACTTAAGAAACAAAACAGAGGATCATGGGGAAGAGAGGAAAAAATGTTAACAAGACAAAACCTGAGAGGGAGACAAACCATAAGAGACTCTTAATCTCAGGAAACAAACAGGATTGCTGGAGAAAAGGGGGGTGGGGGGATGGGGTGGTTGGGTGATGAACATTGGAGAAGGTATGTTTTGTAGTGAGCACTGGGTGTTGTGTAAGACTGATGAATCACAGACCTGTACCCTGAAACAAAAATACACCATATGTTAATTAAAAAAAAAAAAAGATGTTACAGAAGCTTGGGTGAGAGCTGGCGGAGGCTGCACTAGGGGGTTGGTGGCGGGGACAGAGAGCAGCAGAGGGGTTTGTGAGAGGGCAGGAGCTAGCAGGGACAGAACTAGTGACAGCCTGGCCTGGCAGGGGGCCGGGGTGCTGGTGATGCGGGTACAGGAAAAGGAGCCGAGAATGATCTGGCTCAGGAAGCCGGGTGGATCCAGTTTAGTTGAGGGAACCTAGAAGAGAAGGTACAGTCAGGCCGAGGGGCAAGAAAGAATGGGTTATTTCCAGAATTATTCTACACGTAGGCTTTGTTCTGAGTCTAAATTACACGATTTTTGAGATGTAGCTATACGTCGATATGGATATATTATGCTTTCTCAATTAACAGAATACTTTCCCATATTATTACAGATGCTTCATAAACATTATTTTTAATAAGGGGCAAACTGGGAACAAATACACAACCTGTCAGAGAAAGTGAGTGGGACGTGCTGACGGAAGAGGGTTTCCCATGCTACATAAGCACAAGGGCAGGCCAGCTGGCCCGTCAACAGGTCTTCCAGGAGGGCCTGTCTTCAGCCTGCTGAGTGACACAAAGAACTCATCGTGAGCATACAGGTATACTCAGGAGGCCCTGGGGGAGTGCACATCAGCCGCGGGGAGGTCTCGGTTACAGGCGCACAGCCTGCGAAATGTATGAGGGACCCAGAGAACAGTCCTTGACCTCAGCAAACGGAGGGGGAGGTAGGGGCGGGCTGGCGGGGAGGCTCTGTGACCATGAAGGAGGGTCTGAAGAAAATGGTCCCAACAAGCTGGGAAGAGAAAATGAGACTCTGTCCTTGAGAGTATTTGGCAATCTCAAAAGCTGAAAACAAATACTATCATTATTACCCACATTCAAAACCATTAATTCAAAACTGATGGAAGTTTTCCTAATTTTCATCTATAAAGCAACAGGGGTAGAAAGGAGACTTTTTGCTACACTCCCCTTTGCATCTTTTGACTCATTCAGCTGTAATTTAAAAAAAATTACATCTATGCAAACCAATTCTCTCTTGTTCATTGACAGTAGTGATGGAGAAACAAGTCAGATCACCGCGGGTTTTTTGACTTGTCCAGAAAGAAATCATAAAAAGAAAGGGAATGACTGCATCTCACAGTGACTTTATTCATTTGAAAAGCATGATGCCATTCCTAGAATAACACTGAATGATCACATATTGAGTTAAGAGAAAATAAGCCAGAATGGCTTTAGGGGGAAAGGACATGGCATTAATGTATAGGACTTACATTCCAGTTGCATTAACCTTCCTGGTGCCTCAGTTTTTTCACCTGTAAAATGGGCATAGCAAAACCTACCATGAAGAATCATTATGAGACTCAACTGGGAGAACTTCTGTGAAGGCAGCTAGCACCAATGACCTGCAACTCTATCCATGTCTGTTCATCAAATCTTAGAAATACCAACTTTCCGCAATTTTTTAAAAATTATATAATAAGTCATCTCTGGAAATAAGCACCCAGGGCTAGGATGGGGTGACCAACCGTAGGCTAGAGTTCAGGTTTGCCCATGACTGTTCCTGTTTTAGTATCAAAATTCCTGAATCTCAGAAAATCCCTCAGTCCCGAGCAGACAAAGAGGTTGGCCAATGTAGCAATAATGGTTACTAATGATGCCATCAAGAACCAAGTTTCTTTCTTTCTTTTTTTTAACTTGGCCTATCTGACTATTGCTTATTGCATCATGGTTGCAAGATGGCTAATGCACTTCCAGCCATCATGTCTGCATTCCAGGTAGGAAGGAAAGGGAATGGCAAAAGGATCAAAGGCTTTCCCTTAGAGAGGTTTGCCTCTTACTGGAAAGAAAGCTTTCCTTAAGATTTGCACTTAGACTTCGCTGGCCAGAACTGTTTGGCATGGCCACCTCTAGCTGAAAGAGTAGCTGGGAAAACTGAGGACAGTTGACCTTTGAACAATGTGGGGGTCAGGGGCACCAACTTCCTGTGCAGTGGAAAATCCATGTATAACTTTTGACACCCTAAAAACTTAACTACCAATAGCCTGCTGTTGACCAGAAGGCTTACCATGAACATAAACAGTCAATCAAGACATATGTATGTTGTATGTATTACATACTGCATTCTTACAATAAAGTAAGCTAGAGAAAAGAAAATGTTAGGAAAACCATAAAGAAGAGAAAATATACTTAGAATAGTGTACTGTAAAAATTCCATGTAGAAATAGACCCGAGCAGTTCAAAGCCATGTTGTTCAAGGATCAACTGTATTTTGTTTCCAACCCCACAACAGAGGAGGCCAGGAGAGAAAGTGATGAAAGTCTCGGGGTGGTCAATCCACAGGTCTGCTACACCCCCTCCTCTTTATTACCCCAGCCAATGCTGAGAACCTACTATGTGACAGGCAGTGTGCTAGGATCTGCAGAGGGCAGAAAGGTGAGTACTGTACAGCGCTCATGCCAAGTAAGCTCACGGTCTGGTACAGTCTGGCATAAGGCAGAGGTGATTATGTCAGAAGGCATCCAGGAGTGAGTGGGAAGCTTACTGGCAAATCTGGCCCAAGATGCAGGCAGCAATGACAGGGTTGGGGTTAGCCGGGCCACAACGAACATGACGCATCTTCCAAGTCAGGATAAACTCAAAGATGTGAGGGCAGCACTTGGCAACAAGAAAGCTCCAGGAAGAAAAGCCAGTGGGTATGAGAAGAAGGAAAGTGTGTGTAGGGTAAGTACCTCTTATCTCTGAAAATGACCTGGCTTTGGGGGCCTTTGGTTGTTGCTACAGCTTTAGGGAGTCATTTTGAAAACAGGGTGTGCACAGGAGGTCTGAGTGACCTTGAAGCACACCTACCACAGAGCTCTAAGAACTCCTCATGGAGACAAGTCACCTCGAGTAAACAAGATTCCAAACCCACCCGAGAAAGAGAAAGCCAAACCCATATCGTCTGTTTGAGGATCCTGTTGGGTACCCAAGCCCTCGCCTTACCCTTGTTTCCTAGCCTTTTGGCCTCTGAAACCAGCCTCCTCCTCTCTCCCAGCCTCTCAGTTGTTGGATCCACATCCAGGCTGGCCTGGCCAGCCTGAGCCAGGAAGTGCAGAGGCGGTGACCCTAGTTGCCGACCAGGGCCGGTGCCTAACGCCGGTGACCTGCCCAGGTTTCTAGGCGTGCGACAGGACGTCTCACCTCGCCTGGGTAGGGTGCTGGCCAGACCACAGTACAGCTCCTGCCTTCATCTGCTCTCTGCGGCCGAGCCACTGCAGCAGACCTGTAACGGTCCTTCACAAGCCTTACATTATCTCACGGAAGCAGCAGAAACCCCCGCAAGGTGGGAACAGGCATCCCCAGGTAGCTCAGGAGGAAATGAGGTCTGGGGAAGTTAGGTAAACTGCCCCAGATTACCCAGCTGTTTAGGGGAAGAGGTGGGACTTAAACCTGGGTTGGATTCTGAGGCCTCTGCTTTTCCCACTGTTGTACACCATTTCTCTATACACAGCTGAGCTCCCTAGTCCCCTTGCCTGCAAGCTCATCTTCGCCCAGACCCCTGGCCCTGACGGCATCCTCTGGTGGAGGGTCTTGATTGCCTGAGCCTGTAATGAAGCTTCATTTATTACTCAACCCAACAAATAGTTATCGAGTACCCTCTACCTGCCAGGCACTGCGCTGGGCTGCTCTGTTGTCTTCTGGCTGCCTGACTGTGCCCACAGCTGGGCCCACTGCCCTCCAAGGACCACTGGATGCCAGAGACGGCTCTGTGTTCGGGGTGCCCTGGCAGAGCTGCTGTGGCCTGTGCCATCCAGCCCCAGTGACACAGCTGGACCCCCCTTCATGTCCCCCGTGCATCAGCGGCCCACTCTGGCTTGGCTTCTTGCCCTTTGCTGCCAGACCTGTTTCCAGTCTGGGCCTGGCACAGTTACCGCTGAGGCGGGTCCAGTAATGGCAACGCAGCAAGTCACCGCTGTCATCAACGTAAGGCGTGCAGAGGATGGGAAGGAGTTGAAACAGCCGGCAGATCCATCTGATTCTTGATCAACAATATGGTGAAGGTGGGGATTACAAGAGAACGTATTTTGGGGGTGGGGGGATGAGCTGCCAATAGTCACCCTCTCCTCACCAAATGGAGGGTCCTAGAGGGCTGCCATGGAGGCACAAGAAACGGAGGCTTGGGGGGATGGGTAAAAGGGGTAAAATCCAACTTTACGCAGTGTAGCTGCATTTTTTTTCTATTTGTAAAAGTAATACGTGGTCATTGTGGAAAATTGGAAAGTACTAAAAAGCATAAAGAAAAAAGAAAGTAAAAAAATTGGTAATTACTAAAAGTATAAAGAAAAAACTAAAAACACTGTGTGATTCCATTACTCAGAGATGATAACTACTGTTAACATTCTGTGTTTACCTCTAGATATTTGTCTATGCACATATGTCGATTTATTCTGTACATAATATTTTGTACCAATATTGTATCACTTAACACTATATTGATACCCTACTTGAACAAGTGTTTTAGGAAAACGTCCTTTTCCATGGCTCCACAGAATTCTACTATATGGGCATGCCATAATTTATTTGGGCTGTTTCCTCTCCACCCCCATTTTGTCCTAAATAAGTAATACTGAGATGAACATCTCTGAACCTAAATATGTGTGCACACATCTGATTTTTCCCTTTGCCTGAACTCTGAGGGACACTGTGTGACAAACCACTTTGGCATGATCTGTCCCTTTGCCCAGAAAGGAAGGATGGGGGTGGCACTCGTCACCACCAGGCTTTCTGAGCAGGAACTTTGGGGATACCCAAAGGGGGACATGCCAAAGCAGGGGACACCCCAAAGCTTCACTTCTCTTACAGATTTTGAGGGACCCTTGCTTTATTACTCAGAACTCTTTAGCTTAGAAGTCTGCTAAAACCAGCTCAAGCAGACAAAAGAAATGGAGACAAGAATGTCAGGTGGACACCTAGCCAGTCCTCAGGGAAGGCCTAGGAAAGAGAAATACCAAATTTCCTCTCCTCTCCCTCTCCTCTCCTCTCCTCTCGTTGCTTCTCATGGACCCATGCGTCTCCAATTTGAGAGTGCATCAGAATCACCTACAGGCTCATTAAAGCACCAAGTGCTGGGAAGCCCATCCCCAGGTTTCTGACTGAGCATGGTTGGGGCGGGACCAAGAATTTGCATTTCTAATACATTCCCAGGTGATGCTGACGCTGCTGGTCCAAAGGACCACGCTTGGAAAACCAGTGTTAGAGTACAACATGGCTGTTGGTGCAGGGCAGACACCCGCCAAGATGGCTACCACGCCCTGGTTTCTGAGTGAATCCCACCCTCTCACCGTGACCCTGCCTCATGGCACTAAAGCCAGGATGTTACCACCTTCCATCAGAAAAAGACCTCCCTTGGGGTGCCTGGGTGGCAGAGCGGTTAGGCGTCTGCCTTCGGCTCAGGGCGTGATCCCGGCGTTGAGGGATCGAGCCCCACATCAGGCTCCTCCGCTATGAGCCTGCTTCTTCCTCTCCCACTCCCCCTGCCTGTGTTCCCTCTCTCGCTGGCTGTCTCTATCTCTGTTGAATAAATAAATAAAATCTTAAAAAAATAAAAAAAAGAAAAAGAAAAAGACCTCCCTGCCAAGAGGATTAGGCCCAAGAGGGGGTTGAGGTTGCTAAGGCCTTTCTCTGAGAAATGACTCAGTCCGTGTTCAGGTGGCTCTCTCATGGTCTTTCTTTCCTCTGGCCTGACATCTGGATGCTGAGCAGTGGCTAAGGAGCATCTCCCTGTCTCAGACCACTGGCTCCAAAGGGCTCCTCCGGTTCAGGTACCCATCAAGCAGGGCTTGCTGGGGAAGTCTGGGTGACCCTCCACGGGATACGGCCACAAGGAAGGAAGGACCCTTCCCCAGGTCTTAGGTTGCTTGAAGCCTCACCAAGACAGTGACTCCAAGAGGCAGCCTACAGTGGGCAACTTACCATCCACCATGAAGCCACAGAGGAGCACTGGTGAAAACAATATGACATTGTGAGAAAACAATATGACATCGTGAGATTAATAATCCAGTAAGATTATAAAAGAAGAACCAACACTTACTGCACTCCTACTTATGCCAGGCACCAAGGACCTTACACTGATCGCCTGATTTATTCTTCCCTACAAAGAAATTAAGGCACAAAGACTAGGGTGCTTGTTCAAACTCACTCAAGCTCTTAATACGACCACTCTTCAGCTACTCTTAGGAGAAGACAGAAAACTAAAAAAGGGCACAGGGGAGGAAACAAACACAGGTAGTCCTTAATTCGATCCTTCTGTTAACACTCCAAGGAGGGGAGCACTGTCCCCATTTTATAGGCAAGGAAACTGAGACTTAGTGAAGAAGCTTCGCAAGGTCACACGGCTGGTGGAGCCCAGGTTTGTGAGCCCCCAAAGCCCATCTGCCCCCACATCTCCCAGTACACTTCCAAGGAGCCGTTCCTGGCCACTGGGGAAACAGGCAGGCTTCAGCAGGGTGGCACTGGTCAGCTATGGTTTGTTCAGTGGACAGACAGCAGGGCTACATACATGCCTGCAATGAACAAATGCTCGGGGTGTGAATATGCAAGGCCCATCTGTCAACGGAAGAATGGCACGTAACGGCACATTCTTGAACATCCTTCTAACTGGACAATAGAAAAAAAACGACATCTGAACATTCTGACAAGCAAAAGTGATTACAAAATTTGTAGGCATTAAAGACTCAGGATATAGAACTATTTACTATTACAATCTAAGACTGCAATTTAGCTTCTACATATATGTCACATACATGTTACATATAGAACAGCCTGGAAGAAAATATACTATCCAGTTAAGTGGACTTCCCAGGACAGTAGGCTTACGAATGACTTCTATGTTCTTTTTTCCTTTTCTTTCTGTATTTCCCAAACACAATGATCTTGCAATACTTTTACAGCCATGAAAAGAAATCGGGTTCGTTTACAAAGAGGCAAGAGCAGGGCCTCTTTCCTGACACCATCTATCAGGGAGAAGATGAAGTCCCTCATCCCGTCCCGACCCTCTTCCTTTCCTGCCTTCCTGCTTCACAAATTGATTTTCCAAGACTTTTCATTTGTGAGTTGTTGATGTTTACTTTACCTGTTCAAAAACAATTTTTGTGCGGGTGGGAGAGATGGCATTCCATGGTTCCAGGGACTCTGCTCTAATGCCCTCAGGGAGGGCTCTAATTCAGCAGTGCCTGGAACACTCACAGGAGTCCTGGTCTCCTCAGAGATTCCAGCCTGGCCAGCCGGATGTGGGCTTTCCCCTGAAATCCTCAGCAGACTTCTGATCACATAACCCTTGAGGCTCATTTTGCTCTCTCTACCTCTCTCTGCCCTTAGATGATTACCTCTTTAGAATGCAAACCCTCAAACTCAAGTTGAAGTTTCTGTGCTCTTTAGAAGTTTAAAAAAATCATACCAACCTGGAACTTAGTGATTTATTAAAGTTAACTCCATTTTTTTATTGTTATGATTCTGCTCTCATAAATTTCCATTTGTATTTGGAGAATTTTGACCCAGATACCAAGGTGTTATAAAGAAAAATCCTGGAGCTACATAAAAAGAAAGCGGATACCAAGAACGGCTACTAAAGATTGAAACAAAAAAGTAGTTTTAATTTAAAAACTAGTCCTTAAGTTGACTTAAAAAAATAATTCAAAAATTCCCCCCACCCTCCCTGTACCTAGATTTGAAAAGGACCTTTCCTCCTCCACCCTGTGTAATATTTTTTAAAGTTTTGGGCTCCATTTTCAAACTAAGTTCTATATTTTTAAGGGTGACACATGCCAAGTAACCAGAAACTGGCCTTGGCTTGGAAACCCTCCCAGTTCTTGTAAACATGCCATCACTAGTTCCTTTCAGGATGATGAATCCTATTGATTGGCTCAGATCGGCTTGTGACCCAGCAGTGGTATTAGACATTGGCTATAAAGCATCTCCTTATGAATTTTTCATTGGCTTGAGTGTCTGCAGAGCCGGGCAGCTGCCTCTCCAAGTGCTCACTCTCCTTCCTCGCCCTCCCTCCTCCTCTCTGTGTCTTAGGGCTGATGATGCCACTCTGCAGGGCCACGTTATTGGATCAGAGCGATTAGCTTTACAGTCTGATTTTCTGAGTCGAATCCAATTTCTTTTTCAGGTGCAGCGAGCTTACGAGTAGTCATGTGCTTTTTGTTTTGCGATGGCATCACAGGATTACTAGCAGATGCAGTAAACTGAAGTCATTTCCCATTAACCGTATTCCTCATGATACTAAGACAATGTGTCACTTTGCAGTTGCATTCCTGAGAAAGAGTGCTTCTAGCAGCTCAAGTAAAAGCTGACAGAGGCAAACTCTTGAGAAGCACTGTGTCAGGCACTTTCAAAAATACCTTAGCTCACGATTCTCCTAACAACCCCAAGAGAGCAGGAACATCATTCCCCCTTTTACGCTGGTAGAAAGTGAGTGTCTGAGAAGTTCGGCAGTCTTTCCGAATTCACATTGTGGATTTTTTGAGCTCACGCTGAAGCAAGTGGTAGGATGAAACCCCAAGACTCCAGACTTGACCAGGTGGCTAGAGCTAATCCAAGAGTCATCTTTTGAGAGAACAAGGGAAAGCTTCACTCAAGAGCACACCTGTGTCCTGCTACACCCCCACAGGCTCTTATATTCTATATCTGCCCTGCGTGAAAAATTCAAGGTCTCATGTCTAGAGAGAGAGTTTGTTTCTATTAACATCTGTTTCCAGATGAAATTGAGTTAAAGTAAATTTCAAGCGCCAATTTAGGGGAGAAAATGACACAAGGTCAGTAGGGTCACTGGTGGTTGGAGAAGGGTAGAGGCCTGAAGGATTAACTGTGAGTGCGGATGAGTCTTCGCTCTCACATGCGGCCCTCTCCCTGGTCCTGTTTCCTTTGGAAAACACAGAGGCCCTTTGAGAAGCCTTTAACACACACTGAGTGGGTGCTCTGAGTCCCTATTCTACAGCTGACTACTGCCAAATAGTTTGTTGTACAAAGAAGGAAGGAAAAAAGTAAAGGAATCAGGCAGCGCCCCGTTGTAAGTGAAAGCCAGAATTCCTCCTGGTTTCAGTCTCTGCTAAGGGAATCTTGACCGTACTCAGGAACGGCGGCCGATTTTAATGAAGTGTATCGTTCATCTCATTCACAGCAACCTGCATACCTGAGCCATGAGCCTCTAACTGCCAAAACAGTGATGCCAAAGGAAATCTCTGTAGCTATCTCTGTGTGCGTATTAGCATAGCACAACTGTGCCACGTGTTCTTGATTTTTTGACATAAATCATTAGGTAAGATTGAAGAACAGACACTAACACACACCTAAAGGGTCCCTTCTCTAGAGGCCAGGAGTGAAAGGATTACATTGAGATGCCTAAGACTATGTTGTTTTTGCACCTGGATATGAGGCCTTTTCCTAGACTGACCCGCTTGATTTTAAACACTCAAAGTCCCAAATGACTCCCGAGGAATTCCAAAAGTTAGTTACCTGAGCCAGATTGAATAGAAAAGTCACGTTGTGGATTCTTCAAAACTCATTGAACTGGCACCTTTGTTGGGATGATCATGATTTTCTAGACAGCGGCTGTTCGCATGTCTACTTCGTGGATATTAAAGATTTGTAGGACAGGATTGCTACTCTTCACTGAACATCTCGTACCAATTCCACAGTTCCCACGCCCTCAGGACTTACCCGAAATGTACATTTCTTGGTAAATTTTCCATTGAAGAAGATGTACAAAGGATTGCATTTAACTCAAGGATAGCCATTCTGGAATATCACATGTGAAAGGAACTCCACCTGTCCTCTAAATTACTGCCTAGATCCGCAGTCCTCACTCCCAGTGGACATCTTCCCTGCTTCCTGATGCTTTATCCTGAGGAAAGAGCCCTTGGTAGAACACCATAAAACCACTTCCTTACAACCATACTCTCCTAAAGCTTTGTAAGCTCTCATTTTCCTGTATTTTAGATTTTTCTTAGTGGAGTAAACAGCTAATAGTCCTCCCACCTCAAGAGAGTTCACTAGTTAAATGAAGTGGTATTAAAGAGGATGAAGTTCAACCAAATTTTTGAAACTTTGGCTAAATGGCAGGAGAACATCTTGGAGTCACATGCATCTTCAAGGGGCACAGTCCTGGCCTCATGACAAAGATGACACAAGATGACAGGGCATCTGAGGAGGATGTTTGCATCCGCCTTGCAGTTTATGGGCGAAAGAGCGGGTTGATTCTGATGACTATGGTGAAGTCTTCTTCCTCCTAGTCCAAAAAGGTGAGTGGTAAAGCATTCCCCGGTCTCAAGGTGGAGCTTCCCAGGAATATCATAGATTATGAGCATTGATTTATTTTCTATTTTGGTGGCAAATGTTTTTCCTAACTAGTGCGGTGACCATGGCGCAGAAGAATATTTCTGATTCCAGCTCGGAGAAATAGTGCGAGAGAAACAAAAAAACAAACAGAAGAAAATCTTTTCACTCAAGCTCATTCAAGCTTTTAGGGGGGTGCTACCTCCATGTCAGCGAATAGCTTTCAGGATCACCTCTGTAATCTCATTCACCCCCAAGACCTCCACACCGCCCCCGCCCCCCCCCCCCCCCCCGGTCAGGAGGACATTTCACTGGCTCACAGGAAGGCGGCCCTCATACTTGTGTTGTCTTCGGGTGTGTCCCACAGGCTGGAAGTTGCCTTCTCTTCCCCACTCTAATTGAAGACAACGTTCAAATTCAACTTAGAAAGGCCCCTCCTGCTATTTCAGTCCCTCATTATTCCAGCTTTGAAGCTATCAGTAGACTCATCCCACCATTAAGCAGAGACCATAGTCAATCCCCAGATCATCCTTTAACCAGATCCCAGTACCTAGCACGGAACAGGGGTCCATGACGTTAGTGAACCAAGTTAATCACTCTGGCTCTGCTTGTTGTGCAGTTCCTTGCCGGTTCCTGTGTAGTTGCTTCTGACATGCTGTCTCTTGCTTTCCCTTGTATGTACACATCTTTGTCGTCTTCCACAGAATCCAGTCCCTGCTGCTGCTGGTCTAGGAGGTCATCAGCAACTATCTGTTGACTGGCCATTGGCAAGGGAATAGATGATGGGATGCTACGTAACAGATAGACACTAAACTGGACCGGTGTGTAGTTTGAAAATTTGGGGCAAATTAATCACTTAATGGTGGAGCTTCTACAAAGAAACCAGTCAAACACCTCTCTCTTTTCCCCATCCTCTGTCCTGTTCCCAGCAAATTTCTTAAGAGAGGAATCTGTATCTACTCCCTTCATCTCATACCTTGTCCATTTAAATCTGATTTTATTTCCCACACTCCACACAGATACACTCTCTGAAATGCTCCCACTAACATCCAGATATAATAGCTTTTCTTGAATTCTAGCCTCACGAATCTTCCCAATGAATTTGATGTGGCTGTTAACTATCTTCTTGAAAAAATCTCCTTTCCTCATCTTTGGAGCGACTGGAATACAGTTTGCCTCCCATCTCTAACTTCATTTCTGTCTCCTTTGTTGGCTCCTCTTGTGCCTCGCTTAAAACATGGTCTGTCCTAAGCTGCACCCTCAGCTGAAAGTCTCTTCCTTGTTTATACACCCTTCCGGTGATCTCAACTACTCCTACTCTTTCAATTAACACCTCTGTGCAGATGCTCCCAGATCTTTACCCCTCAATGTATTTACAGAATTCTTTCATATTTCAACTGTCTGCTGGACCACATCATCTAGATAATCCTTCTAGACTTTCAGATGCAGCCATTTAAAAGTGAACAAATCATTTTCTCTTCAAACTGGTCCCTCCTAACTTTCCCATTAATACTTGAGAAAGAAAACATGCTGCTGCTATTGAAATACATCCAAAACTGTATAATCATCCACTCCTTCATTTCTCTCAATACCATATCTAATGAGGTGACATTCATTGAGGTGACATATATAATGAGGTGACATTAATTGAATGCCTACCAATGCCAGACTCTGGGGATGTAGTGTGGAAAAAATAAAGGGGGGTGAGAGGAGGGGAAGAGGGAGATCTTATCCCAGAGCACTTATTATAAGGGAAGGACAGAAATTATTTTTTCATTTAATGAATGTTTCTTGAATAACCAGGCACTGTTTTGGGTACGAAGTCCTTTAATTCCACATCTGCAGTGTCTCTCAAGTCTACTCCAGTTGAGTTTAGGTCTGGTTAGAACTTCCAGATCAATGTTTTTTAAATGAGAATGGGTTTGTTGCCTTAGTATTTTATTTTTTCCACTAGTAATTATCGTATTAGCTGTTGGTTGAAAATAGATACTTCAAAGAGTATTTATCGTAAATCATTATGTCCGTGATTTTCCTATTTTCTTTTTATATTAAAATTTTATTTGCTTCCTTATCCCAGACCCTCCATCCTCTGTCTCTTTTGTGCTTCAACTCAGCCAGATGCCACCATCAGACAAATATTCCTGCAACAGAGCTTTAATTGATTCCTTACTTTGAAATGTTGGAAGTCTCAGCAAATATAATCTCAACCTGTCTTCCATCCAGGTAGGATTACTCAGTGTTCACAAACATATCCCACACTTTCTCGTCTTACCCAAAGTTGTGCCCTCCAAGTGGAATGCCATCTGGTCCACCACTATTCTCTCAAGTTCTTCTCTTCTTATTTTTTTGGGTTTTTTTTTTTTTTAAGATTTTATTCATTTTAGAGAGAGAGCATGAGTGGGGGGGAAGGGCAGAGGGAGAGGGAGAGGGTGAATCTCAAGCAGACTCCATGCCCAGTGGGTAGCCCGACAGCAGCTTAACTGACTAAGCCATCCAAGTGCCCCAAGGTTTATTTATTTATCTGAGAGACAGAGAGAGAGAGAGACAGCCTGTGCCAGTGAGCATGGAGGCAGGGAGGGGCCGAGGGAGAGAGAGTCTTAAGCAGACTCTGCGCTGAGCACAGAGCCCAATGCAGGGCTCAATCTCACAACCCTGAGATCATGACCTGAGCCGAAACCAAGAGTCAGAGGCTTACCTGAACCACCCAGGTGCCCCTCAAATTCTTCTCTTCTCTTTCAAGTTACAGTTCACTTGCTTTATCATTATAAAGATGTGTGCCTTATTCTCCCTAACGCTTGCAAAGACATTGAAGACCACATTATGACGTATGACCCATTGCCCCACATACAGCTTGCAAAGGGGCTTTCTCATCATGATGCTGAATAAGTATGTACTAAATAAATGTTACCAGAAACGATTTTCTAATGGTTTCATATTTGTACATTATTTCTTTCTATCATGATTATAAAAGCTTCAAGAGCAGGGACCATGTTTCCTCCTTTCCCTTCATTTTCTACATGGTTCTTGTACAGAACTACACATAGAGAACAAGTATAAATGTTGCTAGAATGAACAAGTGATAAGTTATGTCTATTCATAGAAAAACAGTTTTATGTTAAAATCTGTAGTCCTATTCTACAGTCTAAGATTAATACCATGTTTGGACACTAGGAAAAGAAAAAAACTGTAGCTGGTATATTAACATCCATAACATTCTTTAGCTTTTTTTTTTTTTAAGATTTTATTTATTTATTTGAGAGAGAGCGAGTAAGAGCATGCTCACATACAAGCAGTGGCAAAAGCAAAAGGAAAGGGAGAGGGAGGGAGAGAATCTCAAGAGACTCCACACTGAGCACAAAGCCCAACACAGGGGTCAATTTCATGACCCTGAGATCATGACCTGAGCCGAAATCAAGAGTTGGACACTTAACTGACTGAGCCACCCAGGTGCTCCTAGCTATTTTTTCTCTTTGTTTCCTAAAGAACTACTGCTTCTCTGTAACCAAATCTATCACTTTTTATGTGCTTATTTTGTAACTCTGCTTCACTGAACTTCACTATTGGTCCTTTAAAAAATTATCTTAAGTTTTCTTGGTAGATAATCATTATTTGTAAAGATAATTTTGTCTCTAAAATAGTTATATCATTTCTTTCTTTTTCTTATCTTATTGCATTAGTTAGAATTTCCAGATCAATATTTTTAAAATGGAAAGAATAGGCCTCTTGCTTTTGGTGGTTTTTTTCCTACAAAAAATGACCGTGTTAGCTGTTGGTTTAAATTAGATATTTGTTTTAAGAAGTATTTATGTATCCTAAATCACTGTATCTAACCTTTCCTTTTTATATTAAAATTTTATTTGTGCTCTTATCTAATTGCTCTTTTAGACTGAGCTATATAACTTAAGTGAAGAGGAGATCTGGCAATGGTTCAGTGATATGATTAACTAGAGACAGTGAAGCCAGATAACTTACATAATGAGTCATTTGGCCTACCTTTACTGATAAAATAAGAGAATCAATGAATATGGATTAGCCTTTGTATCATTTAGAAATGAACTTTCTGGGATAAAGGGGACAAAATATGAAAATGCTAGTGAATTTTTCCATCCTTTCATTCATCTATTCAACAAACATTTACTGAGTACTGCTGTGTGCCAGACATTATTCTAGTGCTGGGCTGTAAGAACAAACAAGACAAAGTCCCTGTTTTCATAGGGTTTTCATGCTAGAGAAGGCAAATGATAAATTAACAAATAAGTGAGCAAGATATTTTCAATATTCACAAGTGATAAAGATAATAAAATAAAGTATTAAAGAGGCACTGAGAGGATGGATTACTCCAGCCAAGGTGGTCAGAGAAGGATTCTCCAAGAAATGATATTTGAACAGAGACCTAAGAAACAGCCAGCCACATGAAGATGGTAGGGAGACCACTGTAGGCAGAAGAAATAGCAAACACAAAGGCTCTAGGGTGAGAATGATCTTGGCGTTTTGCAAGGACAAGGAAAAGGCTGAGGAGCAGCACTTGGAAGGAGAACAATAGGATATGGGTTTGGAGTGGCAGGAGGACCAGAGGATGGCGAAAAATCTAGGTTACATGTACTCAAGAAATCATTTTTAAGGATGAGGATAGTAATACATTTGCTAAGATGAAGTATTTATACTTAGAATATTTACAATGCAAATTATAAACATTTATAGAATTAACTCAAATCTTAAATAGGAAATAGGCCTAGATAAAGCAAACAAACTTTCTCCTACATTCTCTACATTCTATCCCACATCAACATTCTCATTTACTTGTGTTTGTCACCTTGAATGGCAACAAAGATCTTAGGATGATCACATGCATTCCTGAGAGCAAAATTTTCTTATGCAATAGATCGTGAGCCACTATCTTGTTGCGGGTTTAGGTGATTCAGAGAGATAGATCATCCCAACTAATTAGCCACGGGCTTTACAAAGCTGAGGAGTCAGTCACATCATCTCTACTAGCTGCAACCTTCATGGTAAGTTAAACAAAACCACATGACTTAGTTCCTTTCTTTGTACTCTTACTTGGAGAGAAGAACCAGCAAATGAAACACTTTCAATCCCTACTAAAATTGTCCAAAAATAAAGTATGTTAACAAATGGGTCTGCGTGACTCAGGGTGGTCACTTGCCATGTGTCTTGATTTAGACTCTGGGGCTATTTTTGATTTGTCATCACTGGCTGGCTGGCTGTTTGGTCTCAGATCAGGCCCAGTACACTGGTCAAAGCAGTCCTTTGTCACAGCACAGAAGCTTGTGGCAAAAAACCTGGCAACTTTCTGTCCCTTTGTGAAAGAAGAACATTGTATCCCAGTTGTGGCTCAATTCTGCTGCCTCCAAAGGGCCAGTCAAGCTATTGTCATGTTATAGCTTTAAATGTTCCTATGATGATCATGTTTTTGGAAAGAGTGGGTCACCAATGAGATCTTGGGGTTCTAGTGGCTTTCATGGTGATGACAACCAGAAAAAAGCAGGGGCATGTTCCTCTCCTCAAACATCACCAGGAGGTCATCACCCCCCAGGCAAGCCACATACTTAGCACAGGGCCTGGAATAGAGTAACCCGCTCAATAAGAGTCACCTGGTTATTTCTGTATTTTGCATTTATCTGGCCCCCAAAAGGATTCTTTGGAAGTCTCTGGAGCAGCTCTCAAAGATCAGTCCATGAATTAGGCCAATCTTTTTTCACTGGTCTCCAGCAAAATGAAAAAAACTTAAAAATTTAGAAAACACACACACATGCACATGAGGCAGTTTATTATTTATCACTATTTAATCACAGTTTAACTGCCTTTACACGGATACTTTTGTCCCATCCTAGTATGTTTTTCTTCTCTTTTTTTTTTAGAGAGAGAGCGTGCACGCAGGAGTGGGGGAGTGGTACAGAGGGGCAGAAGGAGAGGGAGAGAGAATCTTAAGTAAGTTGCATGCCCTTTGTGGAGTGTGACTCGGGGCTCGATCTCACGACCCTGAGGTCATAATCTGAGCTGAAATCAAGAGTCGGGCACTCAACCAACTTAGTCACCCAAGCGTCCCCCTACTTGGTTTTTCATAAAGTCCACATGGCCTTTCTTTCAGTAGAGAATGTTGTTGTATATGGTAGTAGTTGTTATTTAAACGTCCTAACTTGGCATAATTAAAATGCGAATCTCCTCAGTTTTTTGGAAATTAACTGAGGTATAAACCTTAAGCCTGGGACCTCTTATCTAGATGTTTTTAGCCTCTATGGCCTTTCTGGTCCCTACTATAGTATTTGGGATGAATAAATGCTCACTCTGTAGCCTCTTTATCAATTTGCATCCTTCTTCTATGAGAGGTAGGGAAGGTATGGTAACAATTCAGGAAAAAATATTGGTTAATAATATTACTATCATTAGTATTTATATTAGTCTTGCAGAGGGACAGAAAATAAGGCCCCCAAAAAATAAAATGGAAATTTTTCATGTGATAAGAAAGCAAGATCAGGAGGTTTTCTAATCAGTACATCAACCTGTGAATGATTGGTTTTGTAGTAATATGTTCATATTACTTATACCTTAAATATTAAATACTTCCATCCCTTCAACTTTTGCTGTCCCTAGTTTGCAAATATAAATGGTGCTTTAGATATTCCTTTCAAGAAATATTTAATACCACATGGAAAATGTAGATTTTCTATAATTAAATCAGTCTTAATCATTGCTTAGATTATGCTTCATGACGCAGCTTATAAAGAAGAACATACAATAACTAACTGGCTATTTTTACCCTAGCTAGAGTACAGGACTCTGAGATACAGATCTCGTATTCAGCTAAGTCACTGACTTACTGTGCCACGTTGGGAAATTGCTTAAGGTGACTCTATTCTATTTTTTTTTATTTGAGACAGTAAAATTTGTAACTAATGACCCATCATCAAGGATGTTGATGAAAACAGATTATTACAAACGATGGCTTCATCTACCGGAAGGGTAGTTACCCGTGTATTTGAAGGTCATGTAACTACCATCCTATATCTGTAATAAATCATTATTAGCATAAAGAAAGAGTAAAAATTTGGTTTAATAAGTTCATAATGACATTAATAACAGCTACCATGTATCCAGAATTTATTAGGTATCAGGCATTATGCTAAATGCTTTATCAACATTGTCTGATTTACCCTTTTAGGAAGGCACTGTTACTACCAACTTACAGTTCAGGAAATCGGGGCTTTTGAAGATAATTCCCCATGAGTAATACATGCTGGGCTGTGAGGCCTCTTGGGAGACAGGGAGAGCACGGACTCCCTCAGAATTTGTGTGTGTGCTGACTGGGCTTAGTGGGTATGGACTTCCCTCCCCAACACCTAATAAGGTAATATTTTCCTTTTTATTCCTCTAGTTCCTTCTATAAAGAATTCTTCATTTCCCTTTGTCTTTTGTCATTTGACTTTCATTTCCTGTTTTGGGTTTTCTTCTGTTAACACCACGAGCCTTCAGTCCTGCCCTCTCTCACTCCTCTTCTCAGTGGATGTGACCCAAGTTCCAGTTTTGGAGACTTTCCTTCGTGTTTCGGTTCCTTGCATAGTCTGTGTTTAGCAAGTGAAGTTACCTTTTATGGTTTCCATCTGTTTTTGGCACTTTTTTTCTAGTTTTCCTATATTCTTTTGCCATTCATACAAGTGCCTTATGGGGGTTTCCTCTGGAGCCCTCTAAACTTCAAAAATTTTTTTTCTGATTTACATGCTGGAGTGTATTAAAATATTTTATTGAAAAGGACTATAAATACCTACAAGTTTTGTGTTTGTTTTTGCTTTTATAAAGAAAGCAATGCATTTTTGGTTTGGGATTTTGTTTTTGTTTTCTCATTAAATAGCAGTTTTACTGCTTAACTTGAAATATGTCAAAAGTCTTCCTATCTTTGAAAGCGTATACAACTTAAAAACAGCTTTTGTGGCTTAAAAGATTATGTAGATATTAAGCAAAACATTCAGAAGAAACTAAGTGCCCTGGGAAAATTTCTCTGACTCCAGCATTTAGAAAGCTAGTATTGTTTTAGAAGATATAACTAAGGAAGAAGACCTGACAGCCTCTATTTCTGGATAATGAAGATTTCATAGGATTTTAAAATTGGGAAGGGTCGTAACGAACTTCCAATTTAACATTCGACTCAGCATAGGCATACCTCTCAACGTTCCTGCCATTTGGTCAACCATCCTCTGGTTTCACATGTCCTGTGACAGAGAGCTTACCACCTCACTATAGATCATTCCACTGAAAGCCTTACTCATTGACAAATTCTTCTGTAAAAACCCCTTGAGCTAGGCTTGATGGAAGACACTCTTAGCCACAAATTGTAGCATATACATATTCTTTGTTAGAGGACTGCCCGCATATTTGTGGGGTCCGGGGCAAGAGGACAAATGGGAGAACCACAGGCCGTAGGACTACATGTGTAAAGGTTATAAATCAAGCTAGCAAACTGTTGGGTAAAGGTTATTCTAATATATCTATCTTGACAAAAACACCTTTCTAACACCTGTTAGAGACTGAATTGTGTCATCCCCCCGCAAATTCATGCACTGAAGCCCTAACCCCCAGTGTGACTATATTGGGAGATAGGCCCTTTAAGGAGATTATTAAAGTTAAATAAGGTCAAAAGGGTAGGATGGGGCTGGTATCCTTATATGAGGAAGAGACACCAGAGATCTCTCTGCAGGTGTGTAGAGGAAGGGCCATATGAGGACACAGGGAGAAGGGAGAGGTATGCAAGTCAGGAAGAGAGGACTCGCCAGAAAACCACCTTGTGGCACCTGGATCTTGAACATCCAGCCTCTAGAACTGTGAGAAAATAAGCATCTGTTGTTTAAGCCACCCAGGCTGTGGCATCTTGTTATGGCGGCCCAAGCTGACGAATACAACACCCAAGCTGAGAAATCGGTGAAAGGTGTGGTTTTTTTACATGAGCAAAATATGAAAGACAACAGAATTTCCCTATTATATCATATGTCTGGGTGTCTGTTGATGAGCTGTATTGGATGAGTAATAAAATAAAGACATACATAATTCATAAATGCTATATAATTACTTTCACTTTAGTAAAAGCACTTGGTTATGTGGTTATAATCAAGATTTTCACATAATTTACATTTTATTGGACCTGAATTGTGTTAGTCACTGAAGCAGATGTTTAGTGCTGTAGGCTGTACCATGTCAGGGCTGAGCACCAGATCCTAAGACAGAGGAACCCATGTGTACTTTAGTACGGGGTGTGTGTGTGTGTGTGTGTGTGTGTGCGTGTGTATTTAAAGGGCCCCTAAAGCCCAGCATCCAGGGCAGAGAGCCTCTCTTGCCTGGGACCAAGGGTGCGATGCCGTTTTATTTAAACCCAAACCTGTAAACATCACATACCATATCTTTCGGCCAACTCTATATTTGGATAGTATCTTTGAGGTGTAGAATTGTCTTAGGACATGAATACCCCGTAGAGTTTCAGAATTTTTTCCTATATTTGAGGCCATTTTATTCAAATGCAAAACACATTTTATACACCAAAATAAAGAATAAAGAAATGAATAAAACTCACTCTGTGCAATCAGAACTAAATCCTGTGATTATATCATACTCCACATGCAGGTCTTCATCTCACCCCACATCCATCTATCTCTGAGCTGCGTTTGCCAAAAAGCTGGAAGTTAGGTTCCAACAGCAGAACAAAGACAACTTAATATCTCCCCACAAGCTCACCCCAAAAATCCCACAAAAAACAACAAAAAACCAACCTTATGTGTTTATCTATACTTGGGCAACTATCTTTTCTTTTACTTAAAATATTTTCTTCACATGAAGAAAACAGTAAAATAAGTTGTATTACAAATACTGATTCTCTTGGCTTTTCAAAGTCTCCTCTTATTTCCTTTCTCCTAAAGGGGATATAAGAACTAGGTTAATACTCGCTCTTGGTTTTAAAAAAAGAAAAAGTGCAAAAAGATATAAAATGAAAGTAAAAATCTTTCTCTTTATTCTTAACCCTCAGTAACATTTACCAGCGTTAACCACTGTTAACATTTTCTTGTGGAACTTTCCAGAAATTTTCTAGGCATACACAGGATTTTTTTTTTTAATCAATAGGATCATGCCATACATGCTCATCTGAACTTTACCTTTTTTTTTTTTAACATTACAATTTATCCTGAAGATATTTCCATTTTATCACACATAGAACAAGTTTATCTCCTAAAAGCTCTTTAAAAATGAAATGAGGTAGTTATCTACCATTAACACCAGATCTGGGGTATATCAGGCTCTCAAAAAATGTTACTTTCTTTCCACCCTTTCATTAACAAAAGAATCACAGGAATTTGTGATTGTGATCATGGAGGATTCGGTCACGTAAATCCAGATGTGGGTGTAGAAAATCACAGAATTACAGAATTTAGAGTGGATGGCTCTTACAGATTACTTGATTTACAGGGTGGAGCCTGTACCCAAACCAAGTCTTTGCTTTCAGTTTGGTGTTCCTTTAATCATTTTCTCATTTCTAATATAATTTTGATTTTTATCTATTTTTCATTTTAAATATTAAAGTAGAGCATGTAAAGGTGTTAAACAATGACAATAGATCAGGCTGTGTATGCAGCTTAAAAGCAACAAGCCAGTAATTTTCATTTAGAGAAGGTAACTCAAACCAAAGATAATATATGGTTTATTTGAAAAATATTAATCGTGGCAGAAAACTCAAAAGTATTACTTCTGGGAAGAAGGACTCAGGGTCTGCAGCGTGAAAAAGACTTACTTCTTCCACTGTCTGAATTTGTTTGCATATACATTCATTTTTCTGCTTGAAAAACTAGAATTAATATGTGTAGATAGTTGGGCAATGTTTGGTATCCTTGTGTTTTGCCTGAGGATACATCCCTGGAAGCCTTTAAAATGCTAATGGGAGGAGTAGAGATCTGGTATTCAGGGCGGAAAAGAGGTGGGTTAAAATAAAGAATCCAAGAGAGTGCTCTTAACATTGGAAAGGGAACAACACTTGGGAGTTCCCTGTGGAGGATAAAGGGAATTATGATAAGAGCTTATACCATGCCCTCAGCCAGTGAATTTACTTTGCAGCTGGTCTAAAAAACAGGTTTGTTGGAGAGTAAGAGAGAGGCTGGGGGGAAAAGAGAAAAAGATTACTCCATTTAATCCGGCTGAAAAATTTAGGGAATAACTGATTGGGCCAACATAATAGTGATGGAGAATAAGCTCCTTTGTTCTGAAGAGACTAGCTTGTTTTTCTCCTAAACATACGATGATCCAAGGAAGTCGCCTAAAAAGAGGTTAGGCAATCTATCACATGACCCAAAGTCACCCAGCTCAGACTCCCATCTGAAAAATAGAAATTCTGAAAGACTCATGTTTACATCACAACGATGGAGTGAAGGCACAATAGAGCAAAGCAAAAAAGGCTTAGGCTTAAGTTTTGGCAATTCAAGTACTGTGTTATTTAAAAGTCATTTAAAGCACAGAACCAGAGAAGTGGAAGGAATCTTAAAGGTCACTGAGCCCCCTCATTTTCCAGATGAGGAAACAAACAGGGGCCCAGGGACTCATCTAGTCTCACAGATAGTCAGAGAGGCACCAATAGTGGAATCCATGACTCCTAAGTCAGTGCTGGCGCTACTACTGGCCCCTCCTCCCACAGACTGTTTATTTCCAGAGGCCTGATGTTCACCCATCCTATGCCTACCCCTCTTTTAAAAATGATTTTATGTTTCTCTTTTCCTTCTACTAATTGTATGAAACTATAAATCTAATACAAGGGGATCGTATATCTTTACTTGAGGAAAATGTTGAGCGGACACCTAAGCTATGTAAAGACACTTCCTTTATGAAAGGTGAGGGAAAATAATGATAGTCCCTCAAATCGTTCTGATCCTAGGGTACAAAGGTGGAAGAGAAGGTGGGTGCGAAGAGGCAGGTACCTTACTGAAACATTCATATTACACACAGATATACATACACCCACACACACAAACACACACACACACACCAAGTACACCAAGCATATTAGATAAAAACAGACCATGCCCATTCAAGGGTAGGAAATAGACACTGCAAGAGAAAGAATAAGAGAGCCTTGATTCAGTCCAAAAAACCGGTAATATCTATGCTTTCAACAAAAATTTAAATGTACGTTATTGTTGACTATAGTCACAACATTGTACACCAGATCCTTGGAGCTTATTCATCTTACTTAACAAACTTCATGCTTGTTGATTAGTAAATCCCTATTTCCCCTTCTCCCCAATCCCTGACAACCACATTCCACTCCTTGATTCCATGAACTTGACTACTTTAGATACATCCTATTAGTGGAATTGTGCAGTGCTTATCTTTCTGTAACTGACTTACTTCACTTAGCATAATGCTCTCGAGATTCACGCATGTTATCGCATACTGCAGAATTCCCTTGTTAAGGCTGAATAGTATCCCATTGCATGTATATACCACATTTTCTTTACTCATCCATCTGTTGATGGACAAGTTTAAGTTCCTTCCATGTCTTGGCTATTGTGAATAGTGCTGCAATGAACATAGCAGTGCTCATATCTCTTTGAGATCCTGATTTCAATTCTTTTGGATACTCAGAAGTGGGATTGCTGGATCATATAGTACTTCCACTAAGAATTTTTTAAGGAATCTCCATTCTGTTTTCTAAAGCAGCTGCACCATTTGGCATTTCCACCAAAAGTATGCAAAGGTTCCAATTTCTCCACATTCTCACCAACACTTGTCTTTTGTTTTGTGATAATAGCCACTCTGAAAGGTGTGAGGTGGTATCTCATTATCATTTTCATTTATTTTTCCCTAATGATTAGTGACATTGGGCATTTTTTCATATACCAGTTGGCTATTTTTATGTCTTCTTTGGAGAAATGTCTATTCAAGTCCTTAATGTATTTTCTAATCAGATTATTAGGTTGTTGTTGTTGGTTTTATTTTTTTACTATTGAGTTGTAGGGCTTCCTTATATATTGTATGCCAGGATTCTCCAGAAAAACAGCATCAATTTATACACACACACACACACGCAAGAAGAAATTCATTATAGGAATTGGTTCACATGGTTATGGAGGCTGAGAAGTCCTACAACCTGCCACCTGCAATCTGGAGAACCAGTAAAGCCAGTAGTATAATTCGGTAGGAGTTCAAAGGCCTGAGAACCGGGGGAACCTATGGTATAAGGCTTAGACTCTCAAGGCCCAAGAGCCAAGAGTTCTGACATCGCAAGGGAGGAAAAAATAGATGTCCCAGCTCAAGAAGAGAGAAAATTCACCATTCCTCCACATTTTTGCTTGGTGCGGGCCCTCCATGGATTGGATGATGCCTGCCCACTTTGGTGAAGGTGGATCTTCTTTACTCAGTTAACTGATTCAAATACTTAGCTCTTCCAGAAACACCTTCACAAACATACCCAGAAATTATGTTTTACCAGATATCTGGGCATGCTTGAGCCCAGTCAAGCTGACACATAAACTAGCCATCTGGTATATTCTGGAGATTAACCTCTTATCAGTTACATGGTTTGCAAATATTTTCTCCCATTTCTTAGGTTGCCTTTTCACTCTGTTGATGGTTTCCTTTGTCGTGCAGAAAGTTTTTAGTTCAATGTAGTCCCACTTTATTTTTCGTTTTTGATGCCAGTGCTCTTAGTGTCATCTTCAAGAAATCATTGCCAAGGCCAATGTGATGAAATTGTTCCCTCTTCGTTCTTCTAGGTGTTTTATAGTTTGGGGTTTTATGTTTAAGTGTCTAATCCATTTTGAGTGGATTTCTGTGTATGGTGTAAGAAAAGGGTCTAAATTCATTCTTTTGCCTGTGGATATCCAGTTTTTTCAGCACCATTTGTTAAAGACACTATCCTTTCCCCACTGTGTATTCTTGGCATCCTTGTCAAAGACCAGTTCACGGTATATGCGTGGATTTATTTCCATGCTGCTGGATTCGGTTTGCTAGTATTTTGTTGATGATTTTTGCATCTATTTTCATTAGGAGTTTTGGCATGTAGTTTCCTTTTCTTGAGGTATCTTCATCTGGCTCTGGTATCAGGGTGATGCTGGCTTCAAAAAATCAGTGGAAATATTCCCTGGTCTTCAGGTTTTTAGAAGAGTTTGAGAGGAATGGTATTAATTCTTCTTTAAATGTTGTAGAATTCACCAGTGAAACCATCTTGTCCTGGGCTTTTGTTAGGAAGTTTTGGATTACCGATTCAATGTCAATACTGGTTATAAGTCTGTTCAGACTGTCTACTTCTTCATGATGTAGTTTGATAGTCTGTACATTTCTACAAATTTATCCATGTCCTCTAGGTTATCCAGTTTATTGGTTTATAACTGTTCACAGTAGTCTCTTATCATCCTTTTAATTTCTGTGGCATCAGCTGTAATGTATTTTCTTTCATTTCTGATTTTATGTGAGGTTTCCCTTTTTTCCTTGGTCTAATTCATCCATTTTGTTTATCTTTTCAAAAAACCAACTCATTCCTTTTTTTATCTTTTTCTATTTTGTTTATTTCTGCTCAAATTTTTGATATTTCCTTCTTTATGCTAACTTTGGGCTTAGGTCTTCTTTTTCTAGCTCCCTGAAGTATAAGGTTAGATTGTTTATTTGATATCTTTCTTCTTTTTTGATGTTTATCACTATGAACATCCTGGCTTTTGCTGCATTCCATAACTTTTGGTATGATGTGTTTTCATTTTTGTTTGTCCCAAGATACTTCTAATTTCCTATTTGATTTCTCCTTTGGCCCAATAGTTGTTCAAGAGTGTGTTGTTTAATTTGCACATATCTGTGAATTTTCTTCCAGTTTTCCTTCTGCCATTGACTTCTAGTTTCATTCCACTGTAGTCAGAAAAGATACTTGATATGATTTCAATCTTCTTAAATTTCCTAAGACTTGTTTTGTGACCTTAGGTGTGATCTATCCTGAAGAAAGATCTGCATGCACTCGAGAAGGCATATGCTTTGGGTGGACTGTTCTGTATATGTCTATGAGGTCCATTTGGTCAACAGTGTTATTCAAGTCCTCTGTTTCCTTATTGATTTTCTATCTGGATGTTCTATCCATTATTGAAAGTAGGATACTGACGTCTATTATTACTGGATCATTATATATTTCTCCCTTCATTTCTATCAATGTTTGTTTTATATATTTAGGTGCTTTGATGTTGTGTGCCTATATAATTGTTATATCTTCCTGGTGGATTGACCCTTCAATCATTATATGATGTGCTTTGTCTCGTGACATTTTTTGACTTAAAGTCTATTTTTTCTAATATATATATAGCTGCGTCTGTACTCTTTTGGTTACCATTCACATGGAATATCTTTCTCTTCCTTTTACTTTGAGCCTATGTGGGTCCTTAAATCTGAACTGAGTTCCTTGTAGACTGTATATTGTTGGATCTTATTTTTTTGCTGTTTTTTATTTTTTATCCATTCAGTCACTCTATGCCTTTTGATAAGGAATTCAATTCATTTACATTTAATTATTGATAGGGAAGAATTTACTGTTGCCATGTTGTTAGTTATTTTCTATTAGTCTTGTACTCCTCTTGCCTGTTTTTACCTCTTGTTTTCCTTTATGTATGAAAAAATATATATATATGGATATATATGTCTCTCTATATACCTACATATATATATATATATGTCTATATATATGCTTATCTATATCTATGGCATTGGTATGCTTTAATTCCTTTCCCTTTTTCTTTTGTGTAACTACTATAGGAATTTTGTATGCATGTATGGGAGGTTATCTTGGAGCTTACATAAAATATTTTATAGTCGTAACAGTCTATTTTTTTAAAAAGAGATTTTAAAGTTATCTCTACACCTAACATGGGCTCGAACTTGCAACCTAGAGATCAAGAATCGCGTGGTCTTCCAAATAAGCCAGCCAGGCGCCCCTGAAACAGTCTATTTTAACAACCTAAATTCGATTGCATATAAAAACTCTACACTTCAATTTCTCCCCCAATACTGTATGTTACTGTTGTCACAATTTACATGCATTCATATTTTGCATCTTTTAACATATTTTTTAGGTACATTCACTTTTAATACTTTTGTCTTTTAACTTTTATACTAGAATTAAAATTGATTTACCCACTATTACAGTAATACAATATTCTGTATTTGTCTATGTATTTACCTTTACCAAAGTTTCATACTTTCTTATGCTAGTATTATGTTGTTATCTAGCATCCTTTCAACTTGAAGAATTCTCTTTAGCATTTCTCATAAGGGAGGGCTAGTGGTGATGAACTCCCTGAGCTTTCGTTTGTCTGGGAAAGTCTACTTCTCCTTCATGATGGACAGTTTTGCTGAGTACACTATTCTTGGTTGGCATTTTTTTTTTTTCTTTCAACACTTCGAATATATCATTCTACCCCCTTCTGGTCTGCAAGGTTTATGATGAAAAATCCACTAATAGTCCTATAAGGGTTCTCTCCTACATGCCAAGTTGCTTTTTGTTGTTGTTGCTTTCAAAATTCTCCTTGTCTTTGACTTTGGACAGTTTGTGCGTCTCAGTGGGGATTTCTTTGCATTCATCTTAATTAGTGTTTTTGGAGTTTCTTGGATCTGGATGTCCATTTCCTTCCCCAGGTTTGTTCAGACACTATTTCTCTGCATAAGCTTTCTGATCCTTTCTCTCTCCCTCTCTTCTCCTCATAAGGCATATATTACTTTGTTTGATGATGTCTCATAAGCCCCTTAAGTTTTCTTCACTCTCTTTCATTCTTTTTCTTTTTGCTCCTCTGACTGAATTATTTCCAGTGACTTGTTTTCAAGTTCACAGACTCTTCTGTTTGATCTAGTCTGCTATTAAACCCCTCTAGAGAATTTTTCAGTTCAATTATTGTGTTCCTCAGCTCCATGATTTCTGTTTGGTACTTTATTTATTTTTTTTTTAAGATTTTACTGATTTATTTGAGAGAGACAGCCAGCGAGAGAGGGAACAGGGGGAGTGGGAGAGGAAGAAGCAGGCTCCCAGCAGAGGGGCCTGATGTGGGGCTCGATCCCAGAATGCCGGGATCATGCCCTGAGCCGAAGGCAGACACTTAACGACTGCACCACCCAGGCGCCCCTGCTTGGTACTTTTTAATATTGCCTATGTTTTTGTTGAAATTCCCACTTTGTTCATGCATTTTTCTCTTGATCTCAGAAAGCATCTTTATGACAGTTATTTTGAATTCTGTCAGATAAATCCTATAACTCCATTTCATTAGGGTCAGTTTCTAGAAATTTATCTTCCTTCTTTGTTTGGAATACCTTTGCCTGATTCTGCATTTTGGTGTCTGTACATTGGACAAAGCAGGCACCGGCACCAGTCTTCATGGACTGACCTCATATAAGCGAAGGCTCCCCCTATCAACCCCGCCCAGGATTTGGGGGGCCTCTATCAACTCTTTCCCTTCACAGAGTAAAGCAGGAAGCTGCGATTTTTGTCTGCTTGCTCTGCGCTACGTTAGGGATGGGGAAGCTATTGTATCTATCAGTCCAAACCACAGTCCTCATTCTCCCTGAGGTGCTAGATAGCACCAGACCCATCAGAGCTCCAAGACTGACATCTGTTCACTTTGTGCTTAGCAGGAAGGAAGATCTATGACATCTACCAGCCAAAGCTGCTGTTTCCAATCTCCCTCAGATGGCTAGATTATGCTGGATCCATCACAGTTCTAAGACTTACAAGACAGAAACCAGTCTTCTGGGAGCTCCCTGGGAAATTCCAGGGTGCTGGATGCATAAACCAAACTCTCCCTTCCCTAGGAGAAACTGGGAGTTCGGGGGTCTCCTCCTGATTGTATGGCACTGTGCTGGGAGCAGGGACTCTGGTGAAAAGGGGTCCTGAAACTCCCTACTGGCTTTGGTGAGTCTGGTTTCATTTTCACCTAGGGTGCAAGAGCCTTTCAATTAGTCTCTAGATTTTATATAAAATGAATTTGTTCATGAATTGTTGCTGAATTGGTGTATTTGTGAGAGAAGCAGGATCCAGGGCTTCCTACTTTGCCATCCTGCCAGTATCACTTCTGAAAATTCTTGTTGTATAGATTTTTCTAAAGTCAAAATAATTTGCCTAAATTTAGGAAAAAAATTTTATAAAAAAGACCCCTCTTCAACATCTGTGATATTTTCTCACTTACAAAACTGATTTCTAAATTTATGACAGTTTTATTTATAAAAATACATCATTCGGTAATTCAGAGATCATTGTTTATAAATCATATCAAGTTTGATAAAAACATTTTTCTATTTTTAAAAAGAGCCAAAAATTAACAACAGTCATAAAAAACAAAAGAACTGGTTAGATCTATTTTTGTGGCAATGCCAAATGTTGATTTAACAGAGAAGAAATATTGTTTCACTGAATCTTTATTTAATATATGGAAATTTACTTCAGATCAGATAAAAATGTCACCATGGACTCTATTGGGCTACCACAGCATTTTCTAGTCTTCAGTTTCAAGCATTTCTAGACTCTACTAAAGACAACAGAAATGCTACCATGGTAATAACTAACCTATAAGTGGCAGGGAGGCAGTTTATTATTTTGAAGTATAATCCTACTAATAAGCTTCCTGGAAAAGAGCAGGTAATAATGTGTACAAACAGCAGTCTACTTTTAAGGCTTCAAATTTTAGGGTGTCAGAGAGATTTAGTTATTTATGTGTAAATGAACATATTCTGCTAGACACAAAAGAGATTAATAACAAAAACTTTTATCTTTATAGAGGTTAGTTCAAAAGCTATTTAAAAAATACACTTCTTTCTAAGGTTTATTTAATAGCCAGTGAACTATAAGTTAAATAATGGCAAACACTCAATGAGTTATAAAAATTATGCTTGATTTTCCATTAAGAATTATTATTATTGGAAAATATATCAGACGAAAACATGAGGGGTTGAATTTTTCAAAACTGACAACTGTACAGGTAGGTGGTGCAGTAAATTCTCATCAGTGGTGAGGGGATGATATGTGATAGGTAACTGCAAATTCTAATTAGTTGTCCAAACTATAGCTTCTAACTAAATGCAATCTTTATTATTAATATAAGTCTGGTTATAGGAAATAAATGCTTATGAAAGATTGTTTGATGGACATGGTATCCTGAATGTTACCTGTTGAAGGAACAGGGCAATCAAAAAGTTTTCTATCTAGACTGTAGTCAGAGTTAGATTAATGGGAGAGCCAGAAAATCCAGTCTAAAGGTACTAAAACATTAGTGGAAATGTAATGCATTAGCGAAAATTGCATTTATCAAAATTTCTCTCAGAAACTGAGATAGGACAGCATACTCTGATGAGCCATTTGGGGTGGAGCAGGAGACCCCCAAATAAACATGCCCCAACATCCAGACAGTTGCTAAACTGCCTTTTACTGAGGACAAGTGCAGTTAAGAGAGCTTGTTTTGCTTAAAGGGGGCTAGTGTGGGGAAAGAGCTAAAGTGTTCAGGATAACAGACTAACCTACCAACCTCCTTCTAGTCTCCCGTGAAATTCAATGGGATGTCAATTAATAATATCCTGACTAGCCATTCACATGCTCTTGGTTCATCTTGGAGAGTACTCCTGAGTCCTTACAGAATTGTCTTTATTTAATAATGCTTTGGGGCCATAATGTACACTCTAAGAAAGTCACATGAAACACAATATTCTATTGTGGGGATATAATTAAGAGCAGAGGATCCTTTTTATAAGATCTACAATAAGTCTTTTGGGAAACAACCATTTTGTTTTTATCTTAAGGACATTATGCAACTTGCAAGTGAGCTTACTTTCCCTTTTGCTCTGGATGCTAGGAGACTTAAAGGCCAGATTTGCTATCCCATTCTTGAAACAGTACAAGTTCAGAGTATGTGTTTCTCTTCCTCCTATTTCTTAGTTTCTATTTTCTTAACTTTTTCTTTCACCTGTACTCCTTCAATTTTTTATTTCAATATTCTATGTTAGTAATACTTTTGAAAATTACCTTTATTCCTTTGCAACACTAGTTGGAGCCCCTGGTTCCAGGATCTGGCGCCTTCCTCTTGGTTCATTCTCTCATTTTGACAAAGCACCCCCTCTAGCAGTTTCCTGAGACAAGCACAAATGAGAAATAATTTTTTTGAGATCTCGCTTATTTGAAATTGTCTTTATTCTACCCTCACCCTTGAAAGTTTGGCTGGCCATAGAAAGTCTTTTTTTTCTGTGCTTATTGGGCATTTAAAAATTAGCATTCTTTGTTTCATTATGTTTATAATTTAGCTGTTCTAATACCATTGTACTGATCAAATTATTTAACAACTTTAGGAAATCAGAGCAGGAAAATAACTGAACCACTGTTTTCTGAACCTTAATACTACATAATATATACAAAGTAACACTGTATAAAGGGAAACTTTGGGGTTCTCACTGTATATTTTTCAAAATATTTAGACACCAATTTTTTTCCATGTTGTTTAACTTCCTTACTCCTTTCTCTTTTTTATTATAGATGCCATATGCCAAGCTGGCTTATGTGGGATAATATTACTAACCCTTTTTGGTGCCTTGCTCTGTTTGCTCATTCATTTATCATTCATTCAGTCAATATCTCTCCCTTTCTCAACTTCCCCATCTGGTTTCCCTTCTCCTCACCATTGCCACTCTTCTTTCTCTCCTCCAAGAAAATCCCATAAATGAAAATCTGTAATTAACCAAAACCCAAATGGGGAGAGTAATTACACTGCTTGAGCCCACAGGTCAGATCCAGCCATCTCCATCTGCATTCTATTTTTTTTTTTTTTTGGAGCTGTTTACTGAAGATTTATTTATTTTTTTATAATAATATTTTTTTATTATATTATGTTAGTCCATCTGCATTCTAAAACCTAATTCTCTCCTCCACCAAAGGCAGCTCTGGTATCTGATTGAAAATACCTTAAGATTTCAAGTTGAAAGAATCCGGCTATGAGCAAGACACTCTGCCAGGTGCCTTAATCTCAAATTCCTCCACTAGCAGTTCTAATAGGATTTTGTTTGTTTTTTTTTATTATGATTTTACAGATAGGAAAACTGATGCTCATAGAAATGAATTTGCCTGAAGTTTTACAGCTAAATAAATGATAAGGTCAGTATTAAAATGTAGGTCCACATGAAAAGATGCTCAGTGTCACTAATCATCAGGGAAATGCAAATCAAACCACTGTGAGATATCACCTTACGCCTGTCAGAATGGCTAGCACCAAAAGGACAAGAAATAACAAGTGTTGGTGAGGATGTGGAGAAAAGGGAACCTTCATGCACTGCTGGTGGGAATGTAAATTGGTACAACCACCATGGAAAACAGTATGGATGGTCCTCAAAAAATTAAAAATAGAAATACCATATGATCCAGTAATTCCACTGGATATTTACCCAAAGAAAACAAACCTACTAATTTGAAAAGATATATGCATCCCTATTTTTATTGTAGCATTATTTACAACAGCCAAGTTATGGAAGCAACCTAAATGTCCACTCATAGATGAATGGATAAAGAAGATGTGGTATGTATACACACACACACACACACACACACACACACACTGGAATATCACTCAGGTATAAAAGAGAATGAGATCTTGACATTTACAACATTGACAGCATTAGAGGGTATTATGTTAAGTGAAACAACTAAGACAGAGAAAGACAAATACCACATGATTGCACTTATATGTGGAATCTAAAAAACAAATAAACAAGCAAACAACCAAACCAACAAAAAACCGGAAACAGACTCATAAATACAGAGAACATACTCGTGGTTGCCAGAGTGGAGGGAGTTGGAGGATGGGCAAAATAAGTGAAGGGGATTAAGAGATACAAATTTCCACTTATAAAATAAGTAAGTCAAGGGGATAAAAAGTACGGCATAGGGAATATAGTTAATAACACTGTAATAACATTGTATGGTGACAGACGGTAACTACATTTATGGTGGTAAGCACAGGCAGTGTACAGAATTGTCAAATCACTAGTGAGTTGTAGAGCTGAAACTAACATTAAATTGAACGTCACCTATACTTCAATTGAAAAAAGGATGAAATAAATTTAGATCCAACTCTAAAACCTAAGTTTTTAACTGAGTTTTAAGTTTTAACCTAGCACTACCAACACTCTCAATGTTTACTTGAGAAAATCCAAGTCATTCTCAAACCCTTCTCTGCTCGGCTTGAAACAAAGAAAATTTCATTCATTTAATAAATATTAGGCCTTTTTTCTATGGAAGAGATGGTAATAAACTATGAAGATGACATTTTCCTTGCCCCTAACTTGCTTATTTCAGAAGCGCAGAGACAATATGCCACTTTTAATATTCACTGAAAAGACTAAAATATGAGCTAACAAAAGAAAATGCCTTAAGGATTTAGTTACATCAAGATATTTGAGATGGACGTAGGGCGAAGAAAGGTAAGCATACATCAAGGAGATGGAATAAAACAATAAAATCAATAGTTCACTTTGTTTTGTTTTTAACACTACTATCCAATCATTTTAGAGCAATATATTCAAAACTTAGGTTTGTTTCAGTTACATTTGCCTTCCCACCAAAGTTATAATCTGGTTTACAACAACAATGGCCCAGGGCCAGTGTACCAGGCATGTTTTTAAAAGTCTTGTTTTGTTAATTTTATTTAAAATTTTATTTTCAGGATAAGGAATTAACTAAAAGGAGCAAAGTGAACTTTTTGGGGTGGTAGAAATGTTCTCTCTTGATTGTGGTAATGCTTATATAACTGTGTTTGTCAGAAGTCATAGAACTTCACACCTAAAAGAATAAATTTTACTGCATGTAAATTACCTCAGTAAACTTGACTTAAAAAAAAAAGCCTGCAATCTTAACTACCCAGCTAAAACTAAAATACAATTTAAAATACAGTTTACAATTTGGTGTAAAACGAATCTTATTTACATGAGTGAAGCAGATCTGTAAGTTTTTTGTATTTATTTATAACACTAATAATCCAATTGGATTTTATATAATTCAATATAATAATATCAACATTTTAAAACAGAATATAAGAAAGATGTTTTGAGGTTTTTTTTTAAGGTAAGGATTTGGATTGCAAAATCTTTATTATAACCATTATGTCACTAAGGCAATGCTCTCTATAATATTTTTCAAAATCTCAAACAAAATAATCTGTTAAAAGATTCAATGATTTAAACTTCCAAAATATCACCATAAATGCTGCTTACATAATATGTTGGAAATTCTACATTTAATAGTTAAAGACAAAGAATTACCTGCTAGCTTTATTACTCGATAGATTCCATTGTGTCCTAAAACATAATTGTAGCTCTGCTTCTAAAATAGGCAAAGGAAAAGACATGATTGTTTTCAACAAACCTGGATTTAAAAAGATAACAACACTATTAAGAACACAGGAAGGGGTAATAAGTGATGTCTCCTCTTTCTTAAGGTTTCAATAGATGAAAAAGCATCCAAAAAAACCATTTACTAAGGGCCCAGCCTCATAATTGTTTTAGAGACCAAAGTCACTGGAATCTGGCTGGTAAAACAGTACCAAATTACTCATCAAACTTCTCAACTTAGATTTTTAGAATCTCAACCTGAATACCCTCTGTTTTTATTCTATCAGACATACCAAAGCCAACCAAGTCAGTTTAAATTAAGAGGCCTAATGTAATTCTAAGCCCTAGAAATCCTGGAACAAAGGTACTTGAGTAACAGAAAGAACTTTTTCATTTTAATTAAATGAATATAATTGTGGTCGATGTCATTTATCAATCAAGAAACACACACCTGGTTTTTTTTCTAATATGGAAGTGAAGTGTGTTTTTACTTGTAACTGCAATAAAAACGCCCTTTAAGTGCTTTGTGCTTGGTAAATTAACTTTTAGAAGAATGAAAAATACCTTAAATGCTAATATCTGTAACATCTATAACAATTGCGCTCTCCCAATATCCATCTTAACATTGTCTTTTTTTTTTTTTTAAGGAGGGAGGGGGAGATGGGGGAGGGACAGAGGGAGAGAGAGAGAATCTTAAGCAGGCTCCACACCCAGGGTGGAGCCCAGTGCAGGGCTCAATCTCATGACCCTGAGATCACGACCTATGCAGAAATCAAGAGTCGGATGCTTAACTGACTGAGCCACCCAGGCACCCCAACATCTTCAGTTTTAAAAGCTAGACAGGCTCAATCATATCTTTTGAACACCAATAAAATCTGATTTTGTTCGTGTGTTTAAGTGTTCTCTAATGTTTGTAACTTCAAATAATATCTAATAATGAAAAACTGCATAAAAATCTGAGAAGGTATTCAAAGCATTACTTCACTGGAATGACTACGTTCTGGATATTAAAGGACAACTAACACACTAAGAAAAGAACAGATGTTCTGAGGCTGTGAAAAAATGCTGGCGTGGTATCGGGACATCCATGATATCTACATAAGGTGTCCTAGGATGTAATAAAATAGTGCCAACTAGATACAAAAATTACTCTAAGAATTCTTATTCTTTCCAAAATTATAATCAAGTAAATAAATTGAGTAAACAGTATTTATTAAAAGTACATAGATCATGGAAGTATTTTTGTATCAGCTGTCTCTGGGAGGTAGGTTCACCAGTCTGAAACTCAACCAAGTGAAGTCCCTGCAGTGACAGTTGCTTGTGTTGGGGGGAGGGGGTGGAGAGGTCAGAGCTCTAAAATGACAGTGACGATGAAGGCTAGAGTGAGTCAAGAGTAAGCAAGAGCAAAGCTTGGTCCTAAGGAGGCAGCTGAGAGAAGGGAAGGTCGTGGGCTCACCAGCTTGGTGCCCTTCAAAGAAGACATGAAGGGGACTGAACAAGGAGCCAGGTAAGATTTGCTAGCATGGATGGAATTAAAGGATTATGTGAATAGAAAATCAGAAAGCTTGGAATAGAATTCGAAAGCTGGAGAGTTATTCTAAGGAAGGAAGTGGCTATGTTGTATGTGCTACTGGGGGAGGGGATTCTGAGGTGGTTACTGGTATTTAAACACCTGCCCTAATTAGGTGTGTTCATTAGTGTGAGTGTGATGAACTTTGACAAATATTCCAGATAAGGGAGGAAAGACCCAGGGTTAAAGCTACTTTGTGAATCCTAGAATGAGAGAGACATTGTGGCATAACGTTATGGGATGTGGGTTCACATCCCATGAGCTTTGGAAATCAAATAGGTCTGTGATGGTTAGTTAACAATTGTATTAACTTGACTGGGCCACAGGGTGGTCAGATGTTTGGTCAAACATTATTCTGGGTGTTTCTGTGAGGGTGTTTTTGGATGAGATTAATATCGACATTGGCAGATTAAGTAAAGTAGTTGCCCTCCCTAATGTTGGTGGGCCTCAGCCAGTCAGTTGAAGGCCTGCAAAAACAAAAAGACTGACCGTCCTGCAGTGAGAGCGAATTCTTCCTGCCTTTGGACTTGGAATGGAACCATACTGTTGGCTCTCCTGGGTCTCCAGCTTGCCCACTCACACTGCAGATCTTAGGACATAACCAACCTCCATGCACATGTTAGCCAATTCTTTATAATAAATCTCTTATGTACGCATATATAATATTAATGGAAATAATTTCATAAAGCATTGAGCACAGAGCCTGGCACATAGTGCTCAACAAATGGAAGTTGTTGTTATTTCTATTATTATTATAGAAGGCTCTATTTTGAGAAAAAAATCCAGGTGAAACAGGGCCTAAAATGGTGAGGGACTAGGAATTGTCAAAGCTGAAGCCAACAAGTGTTTCCTTCTAGATTGCTTTCTTCTGTTTTCATGAAAGTTACTGTGTTTCATCACACTCATGGAACTCTGTGTGTGGGAAAATTTAGCTGAACTACTTTCTAAAACCCTAATTAAAATCTTGTTAAAAATCTTCCAAATATGCATCACTCTTTCTTGACTTAATTAAACACAGTAGATACTAAAAGGTGGACCTTCTGATTTGGGATTTTGCAGAGGTACTAGGTTATCACTGAAAATATCAGTAACCACTATAACATACTATATATGTATTTTCAAAATTAAATCTCTGATAGCAACTTATTTTTTCATCAGCCTTTTGTAAAATTGAGTGTGGCATCAATTCCAGCTTGCTGAGTTCTGGCTAGTAAAGTCTGATAGCAAAAATCCCGTTCTCTTTGACCGTGGTAACTTTTAAGGGAGAGAATAAGTTAAACTCTTCATTTTATATCCTTAAATCTTCTCTCAGGGTAGGTATGAAGTACCATTGTGCAGAAACCAAATCTATTTCAATGTCAACATTCCATTTAGGAACGAGTTTTAACTATCCACAGAAGAAGCAGAGTTTCTGAAATTCCTAATTTTTTAGGGGGGAGAGGGCAGAGGGAGAGGGAGAGAATCCCAAGCAGGCTCCAAGTCCAGTGCAGAGACCACCATGTGGCTCGATCCCACAACCCTGGGATAATGACCTGAGTCAAAATTATGAGTCGGACGCTCAACCGACCAAGTCACCCGGGTACCCCTCCCATTAAAAAAAAAAAAAAAAAAGACTAACCAATTTCCCTGTGACGAGGACCTAACTAACCCAGTGTGTGGATTAGAGTTATGGCCTGGAGAGCAGGATGAAATTCCACCATCTCAAATCTAAAGGTACAGCACACTACTTAGATCCCAAAATAATTTAGGGTTTGATTGTTTTATTTTCTGTCTCCTTTCTCATGGGTGGTGGTGGTGGTGGTGGTGGTGGGAGTGGGGAAGGGTGGGCTTGGAAAAGAAGGAAACTGTGTCCCCTACTGCAACGATATAGGTTTGCCGCTCAATCCGCTGACCTATAAAAAACTCTCCCTTCCCAAAATGTGCAATCTGCTTTGGGAAACCCCACATTTATTCAATGAAACAAAACACTATGGAAAATACAGCTCTTATTACATGGCAGCACTGCTCTAGATGCCAAAGATACAAAGACAGACACTAGTCCATAGTCCCAAGAGCTTTGTCTAGTGGGAGAAACAAAACACGTAAACAATCACAACGTAGTGAACAATTAGTGAGTAACAGATGTAACTCTCAGAGAACAGGTACAACTTGGGGGCAGGGAAGACTCTACAGAAATGCCAACAGGCTGCCTGCAGGACGCAGGTGGCCCGTTTCAGGGGTATTTTTAAAAGCAAAAACTCAATTTCCGGACTAAAAAACCTTAATTTCTGAACGTGAGAACGTTTATGTTAAGGTTCTTATACATTACATACACACAGAACAATAACCTACACCAAGGGAAATTAGCTCAGTTCAAGAACGTGATTCATCATCACTCACACCTGCTTCATTTCAGTCCCTCCCAAAATAGGCATTACATTGAGGAAAATGTAGTAGCAACTGCAGGATATTAGGACAAAGAGACTTCTGTTGCTATACGAACAATATTAAACAGTATGCATACTTCTGGACTTATTTCTTAGATCCTGAACTGTCCCTCCTTTTTACACTGTGTTCAGATGGATACTGAGTGGGGAATAAAGCCCTCAACACTTGCAGTTTCCATATTTATATCTGAAAATCTCCAATTTACAAAGGCCAATATGGTTATTTTTGGAAAACAAATGAAAATTACACATTTGGATTTAGGAGTTTCTGTCATTCATTCAGGGCATAATCTGCAAAGCTACCTTTATTCCACAACTAACTTTCCACCACGTCTAAGAACACATAAAATCAAGGTTACAGCCTTCGAAAACTTGAAATATAAAATTTTAACGGCCCGACAGTTAACGTTCTCTTATTACCATTTGACGTTCCCAGTTTATCGTTATATTTCATACTCTTCTGTAATATCCAACACTCTTCATCTAGCAAGGTCAAAAGCTTCATGAACATTGTTTTATAAGCTGCCTACGGAGACAAAGCCTGTGAAACCTGAGGATGCCACACCAACAACAGAATGCAGGTCACCGTGACAGGGCCGACCACTCTGCAAAGTCAAAATCTCAGTTCACTTTACGCTGACAGCGCTTCTTTCCAGAACTTTCCCCTCCCCCAACAAAAGAACGGGGAAGTGTCTATTTCACAAGGTATCTGGCAATACTTTCTCTAAAACGAGGCTTTTATCTGTTTCCTAGAAGGTCACCTTGGTATGCCGGGGGGGCTCGGGAAGGACAGCATGGAGTTTTGTGGCATCGGCTCCTCATCCAGGACCTTCAGGCCCCGAAGCCTGGGCTGAACCTAAAAAGACCACCGCCCCTCCCACCACGAAGGGCACAATCCCTCTCACTGCCACGCCCAATTCGGAAGTGGGTGTCCCGGGAGGCCCCCCAACAAGCGCTGATGGTGACGCTGGCCACGCCCGGGCCCCCTGAGTTCGGAAACGCTGAGTGATAACCCCACGTGGACACCGAAGACTGGGACCCGACGGCCTCGGGCCCCGCGCCTGTTCTGACTTCAGCCCACACCGCTCCCCGTCCACCGGGGAACTTTCCAGAACCCTGGACTCCGCGGGAAGTCCCGGGTCGCTGAGCAGAAGGGAACTTTGGCTCATTTACTGAGCGCCTACTCGGAGGCAGGGCGAGCGCGGGGCCGGGCCGGCACGCGGAGGAGACCCTTGAGGCGCAGCGTCGGGAGGCGCCCGCGCTCCACCCTCCGGCCAGGCCCTTGTCCTTCAAGAGGACCGCCAGCGGGGCGAGCAGGGACGGGGACAGCCGCCCCCCAGCCCGCCTAGTCCCCTTGGCCGCCTTTACCTCGCCTGACCCTACTGAAGCCTCCGAGCTAAACTTAGAAAACAGCGCGGCGCGCGCTCACGTGCGCTCGGCCGCGGGCGGGGGGCGCGGTTCGGGTGAGTCACGGCCCCGCCCCCACTCGCCGAGGACGCGCTGACGTCAGCCGTTTCCCCGAAGGGTGACGTCAGCGCGCCTCGCGGAGGCCGGGAGGCCGCCAGTAGAACGTTAACTAAGTTTCGATGCCTTAAAGGGACCAGTCGTCGGATCGTGAAAGGTCTGGAGAGCTGACTCCAGTCACCCAACCGTGGGGTCAGAGCCCATCCTCCGTCCTTTGTACTGAGAAATGTTGACTGTTGAGATGGTGATGAAAAAAAGGAGAGCCGCTGAGCCTCATTGGAAACTAATGAATGTCCCAGAACCACCTCCTGGAAGACCTCCTTGATTAACCAGAATCTGATCTTGACTCAAAAGAGAGTTTTCTATGGCCTTTGACTCCCTACCCCTTCACTTACAAGCCCTCATATACTCACACGTCTGTTGGTAGGGAAAAGCTGTGGTTTGAATGTTTATGTAATCCATAAATTTGGGCCAGCTTGTCCCATTTATCACTGTTTTTGACTGTGTCCAAACTGTTATTAGTCACGCAATCTGTAACAAATTATTTAACTCTGGGTGTGACATTGGTGAACTGGTCTCCAAACCCTCCTCTGATGCTAATGTTGCCTGTGGAAGCTTCCAGGCCAAGAGCCCTATCCCACACTTGGTCATTCGGTGCTATCACAGCCTCACCGGGAGGTTTGCTACACTGAGGTTTACCATGAGGGAGGTATTTTCATTACCCTCCTTGTCCCCCTCATTTAATCCTCATACCTCCTCTCTGAGGTAGGTGTTACTGTCCCTATTTTAATATTGTTGAGGAAGGACATCGAGGCACAGCAAGATTAAGTATGTTTCCCTAGGTTACACAGCTAAAGAATGGCAAGCTGGAAGCCATTCCCAGGTCAGTTGGACTCCAAAGTCCGTGTTTTGGGGGATAAAGGTGGGTGTGAAATATGTCTTATTTTGTATGTTGAGTCCCCTAGAACCAGTTTTTCCCTTATAATGCAAGCCCAGTGCTTTCGAACAAGTAACCACTGCATGCCAGAAGATGCCCAGAGGAGACCGGGGCCTGGGCCTGCACAAGGCTAAGGCCAGTGAAGAGGTGCCCATCCTTCATTTGCAGGACCCCGAGAGCGAGTGCCTCCTTCCAGCTTGCACCCAAGGCACCTCACCCTCCTCACTCTAGTCCCAGCCCTACCAGGTCGGCCCTGGACTCTGTGACTCCCCTCCTGAAGCTAGAGAGGCCATCCTGCTTACAGCATCCTCACTGGCACACCAGCGGCCAGCCCCACCCAAGTGCAGAAGAAACACCTTGTTTCTCCTCCCATAATCTCCTGCCCATAAAGCGACAGAAAATTTCCTGTTGGAACAGCATGTTTGTGCCAAAAACAATAGCTTCTCAAAGTTTTGAGCAAAATGCGGGTGCCTGTGGGGGTGAGCTGCTGTCACTCTTCTCTTCTGACAGTCATTACTGGCCCTTGGCTGAGTGTCACTCCCACATCCTCAGAGGACATGGGCCAGGTCTAGCAGAAGCACGGTCTTCCCTGCAGCTCACCCCTCAGAGACATTGAAAACTGACCCCTCTGCCCTTGGACCCAGTCTCCAGCCATCACAGAGCTCTCCTTTCTGTGTCCCCTGCTCCTGTCCTCTGTGTCATACTGATGGATCAATCCCCGTCCGCTGCTCTTTCTGTTCTGCCAGATTTTCTGGAGCCTGTGACCAAACACGTCCTGTGTGCTTCCAGCAAAGCCTCAAGAGGAGATGGGGAAAACCACGGGCAGCCTTAGCTAGTGGGGGGTGGGGGGTTATGGGGGCAGCAGCTTCTTCCTCTGTGGGGCTGGATACACAACAGGGCAGCTTGGAGCAGTAGGGTACCTTCAGGCCAACCTGTCTACCCTGTTCTCTAACTAAGGGAACTAAGGTCTGGGTGGGGTGACTTACTTGGACTCACATGGCCTGTTAGGTGGGGAGTTCTGGTCAACTGACCTTGTACCCACTCACAGCTCTGTGACAAGTCTCTGGTGGGACAGTGGGTGTTAAATGTGCATGATAAACTGAGACATGTCCCATACGTGCTGAAATGGAAAACAAACGGTCACGTGAAGTAAATATAGAGATGAAATCATAGGGGCGAATCAGAGAACGCAGTTCCCGAGGACCCCTGGCTGTTCCCTCCTCCCCTTTCCTTCTCTCTCCCATCCGATCTCGAGTCGGTGAGGGGGTGATTCCTCCTCAGACCTAGGAACCATTTCCCAATGGAAGGACTGCTGAGTCGGATTGCCATTTTTAAACCTTCAGTAATCAGGGTCTGGTGTGTCATTTCAGATTTTGAATTTTTATCTCCCAGCCTTCACTTCCCATTATTTTCCTCTCCCATAAGCCCCATTAAATGTCATTAAGAACCATAAATGTAACTGGCCACTAATGTGGGAGGATTGTCATCTCCAGCAAACAGCCCCAGCAAAGAAAGGAGCAGGAATCCTGGGACTGTTTCCACCCGTGCTGGTGACTCACTGGATGACACACAGCAAAGTGTTGCTTTTGTTGGGGAAGAGATGTGGGACATTACACACGGCTGCTCCCCTGACAGAGTGGAAAGATCGGGGAGAGGCCATTCAGTCCACTCCCAGCATAGTGGAAGCTCAGAAGTCCCCGGGTGAATCCAGCTCCATAGTAACTGCTTAGCAGTGGCCCACGGGGTTAGCCCGGAACTCCGTCCCACTTGAGCACCTGCCCCTGATGGAACCACTAAAATGGCTTGGACTGGATTGTGGCACTCACCCTTCACGACCTCACTCTCACTGGTTAGGAATGCACCCTAGTTATTCCTAACTCCACTTTAATAACTTGTTATAGATCTGCCCTCCAGGAATTTATTTGAATTTTTCTTTAATCTATTTCTATTTTAGCCTGTACACCCTTTTCAGGCAACGAGTAGGTTTACCATTTATGTAAAAGCACTGAAGTTCTAAAAACCAGAAAGTGTTATATAAGAGGTTTTTTAAAAAAATAGCAGCAATAATAATTTAATAATTATCATATAATTTTATATATAATAAATATAATTATATTATAATTTGATGACAATAATTCAGATGGTCTCACAGGCCTATTTGCAGTCACTCACTATGTTTGACTTTATCTCCATGCACACACACCCCCCATCAAATAGTATTTCTCAATGGAATGGGGCGCTGTGGTGGGTGTAACCCCTCTTCCTTGCTAATTTGGGTAAATACATTCAGTGTCCTCTGTGGACTTGCCATCTAGGACCAACATTTAGTAGGTGCTCAATAAATACGTGTTGGGTGGATGGATGAACGGACGGAATAAAACAAGGGAAACCCGCGTGGTAAGTGGTGGGACATACCAGGAATGACCATATTGGAGGCTGGAGCGTAAGCATGAATATACTTGGCACGGAGGGGAAAGGGAATGTTCTGATTTTATGGTATGTGTGCGTGTGAGAGCTCTCCTCAGATCGGCCCTAGAGCTCGTCCTGGAGGAATAGCTGGTTCCCAGGCTGCTGAAATGATTCATAGACAAGAGATGCTGAAGGTCCACCGCCACCTCCCTCCCTCCCCCCGCCTGCCCCGGCAGGGGCTGTGTGGGTAGCAAGAGTGAGGAGGCGGGGATGGGGTCCAAAAGACGAAGACCAGTGAACCACACTGGAATAAAGTTTTCGAAGCCAGGGGGTTCGGTAGGTGAATGGACAAACTGCGGTACGCGGAGACAACAGACTATTATTCAGTGCCAAAAAGAATTGAGCCATCAAGCTACGAAAAGATATGGAGGAATCTTAAATGCATATCACTAAGTGAAGTAAATCAATCAGAAAAGGCTACATACATACATGAGTCCAACTGTGCGACATTCTGGAAAAGGCAAAACTATGGAGACAGTGAAAAGATCCATGGTTATCAGGGGTTGGGGGGAGGGATGAACAGGCAGAGCACAGAAGATTTTTAGGGCAGTGAAAATAGTCTGCATGATGTTATAATGATGGATCCAGTTCGTGATGCATTTATCCATACCCGTAGGACGTCTGATACCAAGAGTGAGCCATATCGTAAACTATGGACTGTGGGTGATGATGCTGTGTCCATGGAGGTTCATCAATTATAACAAATGCGCCACCCTGGTGGGCGGTGTCGATAGTGGGGGCGTGGGGTCTATGGGAAATCTCTGTTGTTCCTGCTCAGTTTTTCTGTGAACCTATAACTATTTTACAAAATGAAGTCTATTTTTAAAAAATCCAGGGGAAGTGACTACACCTTTCTGTATGTAGAGTTCTGTCCACTGTGGAGTCAGAGACTTGAACTGGAATCTGAACCCCACCACGACCAGCTCTGTAACTTTGGGCAAGCTACTTAACTCCCCGATCTCAGTTTCCCTGACTCCACAGGACTATAATCCCTTCCTCAGAGCATTTTGAGTATTGCATTAAAAACTTTATGTAAGGTATCTAACCCAGTACCTTGGATATACACCAGGGTAAATATATACAGCACCCCCCGAACTCTTCTCTAATATCTGATTATTACACATACCAATTTCAAAGTCAGGCCAGTGGAAGAAAGCTGTCTGGATGAAAGTGACCTTCTACCAGGAAGGGAATCTGTGTGTGGGGGTGGGCATGTGTGTTCTCACATGCTCAGTCAGAAATGCTGGCCACAGAAGGTCAGCCATGAACTTGAGCCCTGGGAGGCAGTGTCAAGCCCCTCACTCAGCTTTCTCCCA